>NC_056664.1:114804440-115433940 GCF_018350195.1 Panthera tigris
TTACTGTTTTCTATAATTTTCATAATTAAAATACTTTGTATTTTTTTAAAGGAGTAAATAGTAAAGGGATCATTATAATACTTCAGTTTTTTTTTTTGTTTTTTTTTTTTTGGTGAGAGAGAGAGACCCACCTACTCCATGATTTTTGCACCAAGATCTCTGACCATCCCCCTGGATAATAAGGAAGAGAAAATGCAGCTTATATTCAGAAGCCCTAAGATATAAATCCGTAAAATCAAGTCTAAATTCTCTTTCCCTACAAACCATGTAAAAAAATATCCATTACATATGCAAATCTCAGGCTGCCTTTTTCAACTATCACATCACTTGATATGATCTTTCCAACTGGAAGGTGCTTAACACTCATTCTACCTGCATACACTCTCAGTCTTCTTCCTCTAACTTACCCTCCAGTACTGCCCTCAACCTTCCACCACCTTCTTCTCTGCCATTTATACTTCTCAGTTCTTGTGCAAGGCCAGCCAATTCCTGTGGCCACTCTGCCCTCTGAATTATCTTGTGCGGGCACACACACACCCATGTCTTTTAATGTCATGGCTTTCAAAAGCCCATCTTCTCTTGTGAAGATGTTCTAAGTCCATGTAATGTTTCCCTCTCAATAATCATTATTTCATCTTTCCATCTTAATTGTCATTCATCTCAGGATACCACCTTCCTCCAAACTTTTCTTAAAGGGGGGCATCTTTTCTCCTATGGCTTTACTCTCCTTCAGGGAAGGCCATCATTATCCAGTTCCTCCCTTACAGACCACTCCTCCACGATCCCACTCACCAACCTCTCAACTTCTGGCATTCCCAGCATGCCCACGTATCATTCCCATCACAGTTACCTACCAGGCAAAATTGTCCTCTCAACCATAGTCCTGTGAACATTCTCAGCGATCCCCAAACTCACCTGGGTCTCAGTGATGCCCAACAGCCGCTTTTACTACCTGAAAACATTCCTGTGCTGTAACAGTTTCCTCCACAAGCACAACTGACCATGTGTTCTCCCATTCCTTAAATTGTCTGCATTTTCAATGTGACCTCATTTGACCCTTTACTTTACAACCAGTCATCAAAGCCTCAAATTGAATCTCTTCTAATATATGCCCCCCCTCTCTATATATACCCTTTTACTTCTTTGTATACTGAAATCATGTTAAAGGTAGGGCTTTAACTCTTACTATGTATATATTTTTTTCTTCTATGCCATCATATATATTATCTTATTTAATAGGTGATTGAGTTCTTGGTTAAAATGAATTAAATTTACTGATATTTTTAAAGACAAAAATCATGTAAACCCTCCTGAGGCTTTTATATATTATCATAACCAAAATATACTAAACATTGACTTAAAGTAATGATAAAGGGAAGTTACATAAATACAGAACCTCAAGGATATCTAGAGATCAGTTATGCCAAACTATTTCTGAACAATACCTCAACTTACATGGGGCACCTGGGTGGCTCAGTCAGTTAAGCATCTGACTCCGGCTCAGGTCGTGATCTCACAGTTCATGGGTTCGAGCCCTGCATCAGGCTCTGTGCTGACAGCTCAGAGCCGGAGTCTGCTCTGGATTCTGTGTCTCCCTCCCTCTTTGCCCCTCCCCCACTCACACTCTATCTCTGTCAAAAATAAATATTAAAAAAAAAAAAAAACAACCCTCAACTTAGAGATGTTGATGGCCCTGCTTTAGGAGATCCAAGAGTACGAAAAGCTTATTACATTATGTTTCTATTTGTGTTTATTAATATACTAAACTAACTACAAAATATATATGCTTATATAGGATACATATTATTTTTTTAATTAATGACTACAGTAGACATACATGCTATTTACTCTTAAAATAACTATAACTATTCATTATACCATTATACTATCATAATATTCAGGCTTGTCTTCAATAATCATTTAATAAATGCCTCCATGTACCTGATGCTATGTATGTTATTGCCTTGGTTCTGTCATTGCTATCTCAAAACCACCTACGTGATGGTTATTTCCATTTAAAGATCATAAAATTAGGATTCAGAAAGATTAGAAATGTGATACGTAGCCTGTTAGTAGCAGGCTTAAAACTCAAAACCAGGTTTGATGACACAAAATCCAGAAGTATTTCCTCTAAACTACACCAAAGCTGCTTTTTTTTTTTTTTCATTTACATTATAGGTCCAGTCGAATGAATTGATTATTTGTTGTAAAGCCTTGATCAATCCTTTGTACCATGAGAAATATAACCTACTATACTAAACATTGCGTTATTTACTCAGCTTCCAGTAATGCGTTACAGTTAAAAGTGGCAAGTGATGACATGTACATTTCAGAAGTCAAAAGTAACGATAACTTTTCTCTTATAATCCAGACTAATAGGTCTTTGCCCAAGTACAAGCTATCAATTTAGCAGGGTGGGCAGCACTATGAAGGAAGAAATAAGAAGTAATGTTAATTCTCTTTCTTATGCGGCAGT
The DNA here is from genome assembly GCF_018350195.1 of Panthera tigris. NCBI lineage: Eukaryota > Metazoa > Chordata > Mammalia > Carnivora > Felidae > Panthera > Panthera tigris. The sequence goes on from NC_056664.1 coordinate 114,806,917, forward strand.
GTTTGCACATAGTTTTCTGCTTTTATATTCTTCAGTTCCAGATTCTTTATCCTGCTTTGAGTTTTTTATGTGATTTTGCCATTGCAAATATCCCCAACTCTACTGAGAAATGAACCACAAAATTATATGAGCCAAGAATTATAAGTTAGCACTTTGCCTTTTTCTCTCCCCCACTCCTCTTGTCCTTGTCATGCCTTATTCGCAGTGTCTCCAGTACAGGTTGCTGAGACCTGTCACTTACCAAATAACCTTAGGCATTACAGTCCCCGAGTACCATTACTCCTCTATTTAACTAAGTAAGCTTCATCATGCAGGCCGCATGCAGTGTTTGACAAATTCAGTTCCTGGCATGAAGTAGTATAGTGATAATATTGGTTAATTCTCAACATCTACAATAGCCAGGTTACTTTTTAATGTTTACCTATTTATTTTGAGAAAGGGGGTGGGAGAGGGAAAGAGAGAGGGGGGAGAGAAAATCCCAAACAGGCTCCACACTGTCAGTGCAGAGCCTGACACGGGGCTCGATCTCACAAACTATGAGATCATGACCTAAGTGGAAGTTAAGTGTTGGCTTCTTAACCAACCGAGCCTTACCATCACCCCTTATAACAGCCAGCTATTAATCAAATTTCTTGCTATTCAAAATGTGATCTATAGACTAGTAACATCAGAATCACCTGTCAAATTGTTACAAGTGTGAAGTCTAAAGATAACTCCAGACCTACTGAATCAATCTGCATTTTCATAAGATCTCTGGGTTATGCATCAAGATACTACAGCTTAAGACACACTGGTAGAAAACAATCATGGGCGCCCTATTCCTATGAATAGGGAAAGGTCTAAAAATGGCTGTGTACTCATACTGGCCAATGAGATATGCCAGAAACAGGCCAAGTCACTTCCAGGAAGGTTCTCATACTTCTAGAGAAGACACAGTGGGTCCTCTTTTCTTATTCTCCATGTTATGCTTAAAACTAGAAGAGTGGACTTGCCCATGTGAGAGAACCCAACATGAGGGTTAAAGCTGACACATGGAGAATGGCACATCAAGGAGAAAGACAGAATCAAGTTCTTGATCAAGTTCCTGAAATGGAAAGAACAACTCCTAGAGCCCCCTTCTTTCTGGACTTCCTGTTAAGGGACATAATGCACTTGGTTTCATATTACTTTCAGCTTGAACTGCTAAAAGTTAGTACGGTACAGTTAAAATATGATATAGTTTGTCTCAGCTTTTCTTTTCAAAGCTTTAGGAATAAAATTAATCCAACTTAATTTTAAATTAAATAATGTGTCTCTTAAACTACTTACAGGGATTATTTCATTCTATTGATTAGAAGAAAATATGAGACTACATTTATGGTTTCACTTATTTTTCACTGCCTTTCTTGGGCACATGATCATATACATGCCGTCCATCTTCTAGAATAGAAGAAACCAGGAAGAGACTATTTCCCTACATTTGGTATTGAGGTTCCTGTTGAATATATTAAGCAGACTGCATATGATTTGTCAGTACATGCCTTTTGTCCCAAACTAATCCCAAAGTAAATCTGCACAATGTAATTAAGTAAGGTTAAAGCGAATCATACAACAATCCAGCCAAATTAATTCCAAGGAACTGAGGGTTCCTCACCAGGCTTGTTTACCATATGAATGTTTTTTCTCTCTCATAAGCCATGATGATGATGATGATGATGATGATGATGATGATGATGATTGAACAATTTAACCAAGAATTTTAGAAACACAAAAAATTTTTATACAAAATTAAGGGTTTAAAAGTCTAGATGTTTCTAAAATTAGAATCATGTTATTGTCTTAAGAAAAGCACTGCCTTATAGCCACTAGAAATTATTATAGTTTCAATAGCTTAAGCATTTAATAAGAACATAGTGTTCTTCTAGGAAAATTACACTAAAATGACAATACTAAGTTTAGCAAAGTATTTATTATTGGGCAATGAAAGGGCTGAACAAGGTGAATGACACTGGACACAGAAAAAAAGAGAGAGGAAGTAAATATAATTCTGATAAAATGCAGGGTAAAATGTGCTGGGGCTAACACATCATTAGCCAAGAATCAATCATTAGCCAAGTTTAATAAAATGTAAATTCCATTATTAAACAAGAAAATGGAAATTTTAACCTACAAAGCATAGGTATTTTTGCAGCAATGAGAGAAGGTGACCAATATGAGGAACCACAAGAAGGGAGAATCAGTAAGTGGACTGAACCATGCCTGGTGGAGGATGACACCCAGGTTCTAAATCTGAAACAACCATTTATTAGCTCCACAATTTCTTTCTCACATCTCTACCTTTTTAACTAAAAATGGGGGTATCTATTTATACCTGCTATTCAACACAGATGTCGAGAATATTAATGAAATAATTGTGCAAAAGTTCTAACTGCAAATCCTGACAACAGCAATATTATGAACATAATAATCAAAACAATACCTAAGCGAGTAACACATTTAGTAACTGTGATGGTCTTTCGATATGTCAGCTTGTCTAGGTTATAGTCCCAAGTTATTCAGTCAAACACTAACTGAGGTGTCCCTGTGAAGGTATTTTGTAGATGGAATTGAAGTCTATAAACAATAGACATTGAGTAAGGGAGATTTATCCAAATAATCTGGGTGATTATTAAATTAAATTAGTTGAAATGTTTTAAAAGCAGAGCTGAGATTTCCCTGAAGTAGAAGAAATTCCACCTGTAAATACCAACGTCAGTTTGCACCTGTAGCACAGTCCAGCCTGCCCTTCCTAAGGGTTTGACCTGCAGACTTCTGACTTGCCTAGTCAGCCCCACAGTCACACAAACCGATTCCCTGCAATAAGTCTTTTTAGAATTTTTTTAAAAGTGTATGTGTGTGTATACACATATATGTGTGCTTTTCATGCTTGGACGCTGACTGATACAGATGATTTGTTACCAGAAATGCTTCTGGAGGAACAGATTTTTAAGGATGAGTTTTCTCATCTGGCTTGGTTCTGGTTTTCTAGAATTACTTTCCTAAATCTGGTTAGGTTTAGAGGCATTAATAACTCTACTGCCAAAGATTAGTTGGCCATACGTTTGTGGGTCCATTTCTGGGTTCACTATTCTGTTCCATTGATCTGAATGTCTGTTTTTTTGTCTGTACCATACTGTCTTGATGATTACAGCTTTGTAATACATCTTGAAGTTCACGATCATGATGCCTCCAGCTTTGGTTTTCTTTTTCAGGATTGCTTTGGCTATTCAGGGTCTCTTCTGGTTCCATACAAATTTTAGGATTGTTTATTCTAGTTCTGTGAAGAATGCTGGTATTATTTTGATAGGGATTGCATTGAATACGTAGATTGCTTTGGGTAGTATTGACACTTTGTTAAATGTTTATTTCTTTTTGAGAGACAGAGAGACAGAGAGACAGAGAGAGACAGAGTGCAAGCAGGGGAGGAACAGAGACAGAGGGAGACATAGAATCTGAAGCAGGTTCCAGGCTCTGAGCTGTCAGCATGGAGCCTGATGCAGGGCTTAAACTTACAAACTGTGAGATCATGACCTGAGCTGAAGTCGGATGCTTAACTGACTGAGCCACCCAGGTGTCCACAGGGAGTACTGACATTTTGACAATATTTGTTCTTCCTATCCAGGAACATGGGCTGTTTTTCCTTTTTGTGTGCGTATGTGTGTCTTCTTCACTTTCTTTCATAAGCTTTCTATAGTTTTCAGTGTACAGATTTTTCACCACTTTGGTTAGGTTTATTCTTCGGTATTTTATGATTTTTGGTGCAATTGTAAATGGGATCAATTCCTTGATTTCTCTTTCTGTTGTTTCATTATTGGTGTATAGGAATGCAACCGATTTCTGTACATTTATTTTATATCCTGCAACTTTGCTGAATTCATGGATCAGTTCCAGGTGTTTGGTGGAATCTTTTGGGCTCTAGATAAAGAGAATGTGTGCGTGCACGCGCGTGCACACACACACACACACACACACACACACACACACACAATAGAGTATTACTCGGCAATCAAGAAGAATGAAATCTTGCCATTTATAACCACATGGATGGAACTAGAGGGTATTATGCTGGGTGAAATTAACTAGTCAGAAAAAGACAAATATCATACGACTTCACTCATATGAGGAATTTAAGACACAAAACAGATAAACAGAAGGGAAGGGAAGCAAAAATAATATAAAAACAAGAAGGGGGACAAAACATAAGAGACTCTTAAATACAGAGAACAAACTGAAGGTTGCTGGAGGGGTTGTGGGTGGGGGGATGGGCTAAATGGATAAGGGGGATTAGGGAAGACACTTGTTGGGATGAGCACTCGGTGTTATACCTAGGGGATGAATCACTGGAATCTACTCCTGTAATCATTATAGCACCATATGCTAACTAACTTGGATGTAAATTAAAAAATAAATAAATAACATTTAAAAAAGAAAGAAAATAACTCTACTGCCAGTAGTAAGGAAGTCACTGTTAGTCCATGGCATGATGTAGTAAAGAGATGTAAAATATTACCATTAGATATTCCTAATCAAATACCTAATTCCTAACCAAATAGAAGGTAAAGTTCTGGATGACCATGTATTTGTGACCTTAGAACATTTTAGACAAACTACTAAATATAAATAATGGGATTGGCTGGTTGCTTCAAATTGCACTGGACAGAACGCAGAATATAAAGCATGCAAGTTTACAGTTATAAAACTATCTCAATCACAGGAAGAGGGAAGTGGAGTAAAGCAAAGAGATCCATATGATTAAACTATTACATCTGAGTGACTCTGGCATGTTGGTAGAAGCAGGATAATTTTTCACTCTTTCTGAATCTGCCACATAAAAACACAAAACAACAAGAGAGAGGAAGAAAAGAAAAGATCCAGACAAAGTGGAGAGGAGAGCAAAATCAAGAAATCTCAGAAAGCAAGTGGCCATATTTTTAAACATAACTCACAGGAACCTAAGAGGGATTCTTGAAATCAGGAAAGTTTTCCTGAACTCCACATCTCATTTTAAAATTTCAGGAAAACATATTTCACATAAAAGTGAACAACATAAAAGCATCAAGGTCAAATCCAACATAAAGTTATTATAAATTTAAAACAGAGTAAGGAGAAGAATATTACCCCCAGAATCTCAGAAAGTAAGGCAGAAAAATATGCCCCCAAACAGATCACAACTGCAACCTAATATTTCAAGATGCTAAAACATTAAGAAAATTATTTATAATATGAAAGAGTAACATAAATTTAAATTAATAAAACTCATAAATGAGATGACAGAACTCAAGAAAAATTAGAAATGAAAGAAAAAAGTCATTTTAGAAATAAGATTAACTAGAGTAAATAAAATCAACACAGATGATGTTTTAAGCAAAACAGAATGTGGGAAAAAAGGAGATTTTCATTTAAAATAAAGAGAATAAAAAATATTTCAGAGAAAGTGACTATTGATGATATGCAAAGATCAAACATACAGATAACACAAGTCCACACAGAAGCAAGGGGAAAAAAACTACGAAAATAATATTTAAAAGCACCTTCTGAAAATTAAAAGAAAAAAGTTTTTAAAATATACAATGGAAAAACACACCATCTACTTGAGAATAGTAACTCAGAATGACTCACAGTGATATGTATTCTGATCAAATTAGAATCTTTAAAAAAATAGGAAAAAGAATCCTTTGAATACCTAGAAAAAGCAGATAGATGATTTATAAGGAAACATAAATTATCAGACTTTGATAGCAAGGCTTTATGCCTGAACAAAATGAAGTAACATATTAAAGTTACTCAAGGAAAGAAAATGTGAACAAAGAATTTCATATCCTGCAAAACTGACTTAAAAATCAGGGGCATAAAACAAACAAACAAACAAAAAACAAAACAAAACAGGAATCAAGGGCACATATAAAATATGATCAATATCCAAGGACTGAAGGAATATTAATTCCATGACCTATTCTTGAGGAACCTACTAGAAAATGACTTTCAAACAACCAAAGTTACCGGGAAGACATGACATATAGACTGATGGTGATTAAAAACATAGTTACCTGTAGAACTAAGTTAATAAGGGCTATATGAGAGACAGTATAGCATGCACTTGTATGCTAACAATAGAGATATAATACAAGTATACAAAATGCCATCAGATTTTATAAAATGAGTAACTGTGAAATATTTTAATTCTCTTTTCCCCTGTGTCATTGAGAACAGAGAATATTCGCATGGAAAAAAGAAGCTGTAACTGACAAATTGTAATAGACACAACATTAAGTGGAAATCTTTAGGCTTAAATTTGAAATATCCAAAAGACTCATAGGTATGTTATCTTTAAATACATATCTTCCCTTAGTTCTGTTCACTGAAAAGGTCTAACAAAATGAGTATCCTTGCACATCCACATCATGGTCCTGAAATTCAATTTCTCACTAAACCAAACCAGGGCACTAAGTCTAGAGAAGAAAATGTACAAGATCACAATGGACCATCTCATAATATCAGACAGCAGGAAGCTCCTAAAAATTGCTGAGTCATATCAGAAGGACTCTGGAGCCAACTTGAAGAGGTTCTCACTGGCCAAAGATGGGATACTTTGGGTCTTAATACTAATAATAATAGTAATAATTACAATGAACTGAAATCAAATAGGTAAAACCATGAGTTCATAATAACAACAACAATAAGAACAATAATAAACAGAAGAATCTGTCACCAGAGAATGATAAGGAATCAATTCATTATATTGAAAACCAATAACTAAAGCAAAGATTTGAGCATTTATCCTCCTTTTCCTTAATGAACTATGTCACTGGGAAGCAAAAGGTAGAGGAGAAGGATCTCATCATTAAACTAATACAAAATAAATAATATTATTAGAAGATCAGAATTTATAGCCTCTAGGAATGAATATAGGCATTAAGTACAGATGGCTATGAAGATAAAGAGAGAGAGAGAGAGAGAGAGAGATTTTGTACCTCCTATAATCATATGAAGCACAACTTCTACTGTTGCCAAAGAATCAAACTTGACTCTGGATCTGGATTTGCAAAAAAATTCAGAAGAACATGTTGAACTAAGGAGGACATTTCTGTGCAATCAGTAAAATGCAGACTGAGAAACTACAAGTCAAATGGCCTGGGTGCCTCAATAGACAAAATGTGAAGAAAAGGGACAGAGGACAAAACCACAGATTAAAAGAGACTTTAAAAAACTTACTTTAAAAATTAGACGAGACTAATCTAGAGTCTAAGAATGTATACAGAATGTATACAGAATACTAATACAGAATACTAATCTAAGAATGTATACAGAAGTGAAAAAAAACACTATGAAGAAACCTATGAGGGCTAAAAGCAATGAAAACCGTTACTTGTAGAAGTGACGGCTGGCTCAGCTGTGTCTGGGATTGAGCCTTTGTAAAGAACCCCTAGAATGGCTAGCAAAGTCCCTTTCTTATCCTTTGTGGTTTGTGCCTTATAAAAATTCATTCAGTCATAGTTTTTATTTTTGTACAGTTTCTATGTTTTGTGTTACAATAAAATCACTTTATAAATATTAAGTCTTTATATCAGATACTTTTCATAAAGAAGAAACCCAGCCTGCTACCAGAGCTTTCGTGTTGTAATACTGATCACAAGAAGTCAATGGAAAGTTGTAAAGTGCTTGATGTGACACACTTAGAAAATACTCTGAAAGGGCAGCTCTAAGAACAACAGAAGAGTATATTATTCTTGCGCAGAAAAAGCAGTAAATTGTTATTTATAGGTATCGATAAGAAGAAATCCTTGAGCTTCTATGACTGTCAGGCTTTTACAGTCATGCTCCAGGGATAGATAAGAAAGATAGAGTACATTCCACACATTATTCATTTTTAATCAATTATGTAATCTGTAGACAACAAACTCAAGAGTTTATAAATTATTGAGGAAGGGAAAGAGTGCACTATATCTTCAAGGGATTGAACTCTTTATGGTAGGAAGCCACAAAGCCAACCAAAATGACCTCATGGATATTTAATAATCCTCCAAATTACATATGATTAAATGTTCTGAGCTCATCATTTACATACATACACACACAAAATGCCAAAGATAAAAGATAAACATTATACTCCATGATACATGGTCATTGATTTCACTTCAAGACCAATAGCCATCATTCTTTGTATAAAGCCATGAAGTAAGAATATGATGCCCTGAACTCAAACCAATGTGCTGAAGAAAAGCAGACTGACCGGAGTGATAGCTTAGCTACCAAATGGTCCGTACTCTCTCTTTTTTTTTTTAATTTATTTTTTAAATATTTATTTATTTTTGAGACAGAGAGAGACAGAGCATGAACAGGGGAGGGGCAGAGAGAGAGGGAGACACAGAATCCGAAGCAGGCTCCAGGCTCTGAGCTGTCAGCACAGAGCCCGATGCGGGGCTCGAACTCACAGACTGTGAGATCATGACCTGAGCCGAAGTCGGACGCTTAACCGACTGAGCCACCCAGGCGCCCCTTGATCCGTAGTCTCTTAAGTAGAATAGAAATAATTGTAAATGAGCATATATACAGGAGAAAAAAAAAAGGCACTACTGCTTAAATTAAGAATAAAAGGAGACAATTAGAATTAAATAGGAAGCTAGTGTTTATCAGTTTATAAAAAATAGAGGGAAGCACAACAGACATGGTTAACACTCCTCTCAGACACTACTCCTGCTCTGTTTGCCATAAGGTACAGAAGAAGCCAAGGCTGAAAACACCAACAGCCTTCCGTGGATCCCAGGACCACCCAGAGGTTTAATTTGGTGGCAAGCTTCAAACTGTCTTCACAAACTTTTATTAAAGCTAAAGAGAGCCAAAAGGAATGGGAATTTCTCCTCACCTTTCACTCCTATCTAGGATAACTTATATGCAGTTATGAAGGTAGAAAGAAAAACAATAAACAAATGGGTCTAAGAGACAAATCAGTTCCAAAACAGAAAATGTGGAAACAAACTCACTGGCTTTAAAAAATAAACTTTTGAGGAAATTTAGAAAGCTGTCTCGATCATTTCACTCACATCCTCCCTAATTCTGTCACCTGGCATGATCCAAAACTACTGTCTTCTTTCATCTGTCCCTCTCCTCTACTAACATGTATTCCAACTGCACTGGCATCCAATCTGGGCTCTCAAGACTTCATATCTGCACTGCTAACAGTGACTTCTTTCTGGCTTATGTTTTCATCATGGCCTAGTCCCAACCCTGACAAAAACTATATTTACTTCCGCTTCTCATTGCGAACTTTCCACTTCAATAAGATCCTTCTCCTGATGTTGCTAGCCCATCCCACACACACACCCTAATCTGCAGTGATAACCATGCCCACTCAGACTTTGCTATTCAAGTCTTATATGCCCTTCAAAGACTCCATCAAATCTCTCTTAATGATTTCACCAAACATTTCAGTCTACGTAGTTCTCGCTCAACTCTGAAATAGTATCATGCATTGATTCTATACAGTCTTTTCTTCCTCGGTTTCAAAGACATTTCTCTGGGCTGAAAGGATCTTAAAAAGTATCCAGCTTCATGCTTAAACATCCTCTACAGCTCTAGCAAGTGCTTATCCAGATTATGCTTGGATACTTCCACTAATTGTAGTTTTACTACCTCCTGGAATAGCTCATTCTAGGTTTCAACAGCCCTACAATTACAAAGTTCTCCCTTATAATCAGCTTATATCTCTCACCATATAACTTCAAACTGTTAGTTAGCATTGTACTTTAGTACCTATACAGAACCAATTAAATCCCTCTTGAATAGTCCCAATAATCTAAGACTTTAAGAAGTTTGTTTCTCCAGTCTCCCATGACTCTCAAGATATATTTATACCATGTCCCTTCAGCCATTCTGATATCGTTTCTTCAACTTTATTCACTGTCCTACTAATTATATACTGCCTTTTGTTATTCTAATATTTTAGATATGTGCCAGCCCTCTTAGGGCCAATGACCAGACAATGTCAGGACTTCCATCAAGCCCAGAGAGTAGGGCAATTTTCACTATACCTCATCCCTTTTATTTATTTTTCTTTTTTTTCCCACGGTACTCAATGTAAGCTAGTCACAAATTACATGTTTAGTCAATTAGGCTTTGAAATATTCCTCTCAAATTATTTTTCAATGAATTGCCCACCATGAACTCCATCTTTCTAGGCATGGACCAGTTCCTTCCAAGAATTTTCCTTCATTATAATAAATGCAAAATTATCAGACTTTTTTTCTCAAAAAGAAATAGTATCAGGGATAGTACAATCTCTTGTGGAGGTCAAATATGCTACAAATATCCAGGCATAGGCATGGAAAAATACCACAACATGGAGGCATCAGAGGGAGCCTTGTGAACAATGACTGTGTGGCTTTGAAATTGTGTAGTGATATGTTTCACGAGCAAAAATTTTCATACTTTCAAATTAAGTCATTTTTAAAAAAATCATCCTTCTGAGGGGCGCCTGGGTGGCGCAGTCGGTTAAACGTCCGACTTCAGCCAGGTCACGATCTCGCGGTCCGTGAGTTCGAGCCCCGCGTCAGGCTCTGGGCTGATGGCTGGGAGCCTGGAGCCTGTTTCCGATTCTGTGTCTCCCTCTCTCACTGCCCCTCCCCCGTTCATGCTCTGTCTCTCTCTGTCCCAAAAATAAATAAAAAACGTTGAAAAAAAAAATTTAAAAAAAAAATCATCCTTCTGATTTCCATTGCTTGCATGATGATATTCACATGCAGTATAGGAATAAGACCATGACATTTCCCTGGCTAGACAAAACACTGTGTCCAGAAGTTTTAGACCAACCACTTTCCTTGATCCTCAGCTGACAACAATTGGTACTACAAGAGGTCAGCCTCTCTCTGGCTGGTTTTTTTTTAGAACAATTTGCATCTCATTTTACTAATTTTACTCTCCAATTATTACTCTCAATCCATTGCTTGAATTATCTATTGCTCCATAAGGAATGACATTTCCTTTGGCTGAGAAACTAGCTGTATCCTACTACATTAGTGCTGATGAACCTCACCAAGTGCAAAGTGATGGCTGACTTGCCTGCTTTGGCAGGCCCACTGAGGAGGCACAGTGCCAGCACCTGCGGCAATTACTGACAGATTGGCCCAATTGCCACAGCTTTGATGGCAATCTGCATAGGATTATCAGTCATACATCAAACAGCCTCTCATTTCAATTCACCAAAACAAATGGTGTCACCAAATCTACCCACACAATTCTCTACTTTCAGTAACTCCACTGTTGAATTTCTCTGTCCAATCCAATGAAGCATGCCCGCCAAGCTCTGTAATGATGGATGGAGTCATTAGCATTTTAGTTTCTACATTGAACCTGAGGCCAAAGCATATGGTCAGACAGATGTTCCAGCAGTGGGCTCTATTTGATTTGCCATGTAGGTGTCCACTTATACTGGACCTTCAGAGAAGAATACTAAGTCATAAGTTACAGTCCAACCCTGTTTCCAATTCCTTTACATCCTCAGAATTTATAACATGTTCTGAAGACAGAACACTCAGAACATGCTTTATTCTATATTTCGGCATAGATTAATGATTAAAAATTACCCCCGAACCTAATCAAATAACTTCAAATGGACAAGATGGACAAAAATCCAGGTTAAGGTTCGCAGGCTATTGCCACCTATGGCTTGATTAGTACTGCCAGGACTGAGGTTATTTGATAAGATGTATCGCATACTTTTCCTCATGAATGGTTTATTGAGGTAAACTGTATATTCAGAGAATTGGATGGTTCTTAACATCTAACAAATGTATATGTACCCAAAGACCCAACACACCAATAAACATATATGAAATTAACATTACCCCCCAGCCACATCCAGTCTATTCTTATCCCCCACAGTCAAATACTCTTCTGATTTCTATCACCATAAATTAGTTGTGTTTCTTCTGGCACTTAATATAAATGTAATCACACAGTTTGCACTCTCTTCTGTCTGTCCCCTTTCTGAAAACATAATATTGCTGAGATTTATCCATATTGGTACATGTATCAGTACCTCATTCTTTGTTAATGCTCAGTGGCATTCCATTGCCTGAATGAACCACGCAGTGTTTACCCATTCTCCTGTTAATGGGCATTGGGGTTCTTTACTGTTCTTGGTTATTATGAATAAAGCTGTTATAAACATTCTTTTACAGGTCAGTTTGTGAACACATGCCTTTATATCTCTTGTGTAAATACTCAGGAGTGGAACTGTTGTGTCATAGTCACTTTTTGCCACCATCACTTTACTATTCATATCAGGAAGCACTGCAATAAAAGGGCACTGCAATAAAAGGACTAAAACTTTTAACCTACAAAAATGTAGGTTAATTTTTCTCTTTCCTATAAGGAAAGTATCTGACACTTCTCAAAAACATAACCAGTTGTTTTTACTATTTTATTTCAGTATAAAATTGTCCATTAAAATTTCATTAGTGATCTTATTTCCTATAACGTATGTTTTCCCATAAGCCTTAAGTTACGATCCACAAATTCTCTACCACTAGGGGTTCCTTGAAAACAAAAAATAGCATAGTTCTAAAACTTGTTGGAAGCACTGAAAAACATCTGTTCAAGTGGGGAAAAATTGCAAATCGTAACCTGACAACAAATGTTGTGCTTGTATCTCGAATGCATGCTACTTCATTGAGTTTTACGATCAAAAAGGAATTTGGAAATTCTCTACAAGCGACTAAAGTCTTAGTACTCTAAGTCCCTTTTCCAACATAAATGAACTTCATAACACACTATTTTAAGCTATGGCCCAGAAAAGCTCATAATTTCACCATACCAGTAGCCTGTTGACACTAAATAGACTTCTAAAAACAGTCATCCATATTGTTCTATGCATCGGTAGTTCACTGAGCTTGTACAAGGAGGTTAATTTGGGGATTTTGTCATTGTTTTCTAAATGTCTAGAGTAAATGACCTAATTCTAAGACCCTGTAATTATACAATCTGAGATCTTACAGAAAAGAACACTCCCTAAAGATACATCCAGAACCACTATGATATACCTTATGAATTATCCTACATTAGCTCAGGTAACTCAGATGCTTGCTTTTCGTGCTCTGTTTTTTAATTTACCTAATTTGTGTGTCATTTTAAACAATAAAAATGATTGACATATCAATTGTAAGCTAAAGACAATAAACAAGTGAGAGATTTATTTTTTTAATGTATTTCCACACATAAATTATTTTAAATGTCAAACACTATCTATCAGGTTATTATGGTTAAAGCAGTGTTTTGTTTTTCCTTTAAGATAGAAAGTTGGCTGCTTTTCTTTGTTTGGGTTTTTTTTTGTTTTTGTTTTTGTTTTTTACCCCATACTTAAACATTTAACAAGTGAAGCTTAATACTGTATAATGTAAGTGATTTGGAAAACATAAAGGGTCAATTGCCATTTTTTAATTACACCTACATCGCAAGCGTAACAGCTACTCAATTATTCCATTACTTTTGTGACAGGATGCAATGACTTTTCATCTGGAGTTACTTTCAATTGGGTCTCAGTACTGTCAGCAGATAGGTTAAGCAGTTGTTCTCATAATGATACTTAATTTTAAGGGACCATTTTTACCCATACACAACTAATAAACAATTTCACATTCTTCCATCAAACAAAAAAGGTAATGAAGGCTATGTCTTAGGCCATCAAAAAAAAAATGTAAAGACCTAGTTTAGCATTTTATAGCTGGAAGGGATCTTAGTTTCTATCCACATCTCCTTTTATAATTAAGGAACTTGAAGTCCAGAATAATTCAATGAATTCTCTACGCCCATACAATTAACTGGGTTGGAAGGGCTAAAGGGTTCGAATTAAGGTTCAAATTAAGAGTTGGGCCTCCTGATTTCTCGAAGTTGTTCTGCATCAAGCAAACATGACTTGACATTTATTTGTATGGGTTGGCTTGCAGATTCCTTATGGAATCAAGATTCTTTCTGCTTATTATATTTCTACTACTTGAAGCAAACGAAATTTTTTAAAGTTACTGGCCACATTCTGGTTGACTCACCATATATTTATATACAATAACTAGTCTAGTTTGTTTGAAAACATCCCCCGACTAAGGAGTTGATAGTTTCAATGTTTCTTAAACGTGAAGAATGATTTACAACAATACCTTAAGGTAATTTAAGTGGTGTTACTGAAAAAGTAGAAAAGCTTTTTAAAAGAATAAGGTAAATAGGTACATCACTGAGGAATTGGGTAATGTCAATATCAAAACAGAAGAGAAATGCAAACATTCACCTTAGGACATGTAAAGAGAAGTGGAGAAAACGGAAAGTAGAATAGAGGTCTCACAGAATATTTTTACCTCACATCTTTCTTTATAAAATGGCAGAGGGAATATTTTTAAAAACTGTAATGAAATGGGCCAATCCAGAAAGTAGGAACCAAACAATAAACGAGCAGTATTTTGATTGCAACCCACTCAGACCAGCAGAGCCAGAATGTCTTTGTTGCCACAAGGCAGCTGGTGTCTGAGCACACAAAACCCTTTTATTTCAATGTCACAATAAATCCTGGGGCATAAAACCAGGGGCAGGCTGCAGAGTTTGGTTCTCCAAGACAAGACAACATGGATCACAGCTAAATGCCAACTAATGTTCCCACCGAAATGAAAAAAAAAAATAAATAAATAACAAATTGATTAGAAAAAATGTCTAAAAACATTTTTTAAATTAATTGTTTAGGCTGAGAGAAAGAGGGATTCTGACTTGATGTTCAGCTGACAAAACAGACTGCACATTATACAATACCCTCTCCAGAAAGAATGATCTCATAATTCAGAATCTATAGGGGAAATCAGCATAATCACAGAAAAAAAAAAAGTAGGGGCATCATTTCCTTTCCACATATTCAGGATGATAGGCTGATACCAGCAAGTCACGTGAATTATAAAAGTAGTAATCATTAGATTTATATGAGTACATCTGTTTAACATCCAAGTGGGTATGAGAATTGGATGAAATAACAAATTTATAACATCTAGCACAGTTTTAGGCCTTATACCAGATATGATTTCAATATTCATTTATTATAATCATGACCCCAACCTCCGGCAACTTCATGATTATTCTCAATACTAATTTTACCTCTCTGAGAATATGGTAAGTGTGGTAAAATAAGTGCTGATATCTATGTTCAAGTCATTCTCAGGAATTTAAAATTCTGACTACTTAAGCCCCTTCCTTCATTCTGATGCAAACAGAACAAGAAATAATAATACAAGGGCTCAGAGGATATTATTACTTATATTTCTAGCTTCAAATATTTAGCTCAACAGTCATCTTTCCTACAGGACCAGGCTCCGGACTTTAGAGCTGCTCTTAGCCCTTACCCACCTCCCCCCCACCGCCTCCCCTCACCCCATCACTGCTCTAGGATTGGTAGATACTCTCTGAAAGCAAGTCCCATTCCTTACTCTATTGTTTTCTGATTTTTTCAAAGCTCTTTGCATGTACCATTTACATTTCTCCAACAATATGCCAAATTGTAATTCATTAAATATTTACTGAGGATTTAATGTATGCAAAGCAAACGTCTTGACCTCAGTTCTCTGATTAACCCTTACACACAAAAGTTCTGGAAAAATTTAACTGGCTCTTTTCCAATTCACATTTCCAGAAGTTTCCCAAAGTTTAGTCAAAATATTTTAAAGAAATTTATCAGAATATGACCGTTTCTACTTAAGTACTATGCTCTTGTATGTTAATTTCTCAAAATATTAAATGAGGAAATTTTCATTTTTTTCCTACTTTGAATGGATTTAGAAAAAATTGTTTTTACAAGTTATACATAACATTAGAGAAACATTACTTTCCACTAGAAACAAACCCAAATACTTATTAAGGATATACTGTTACATGTTTATTCATATTCCAATAATGGAAATACCTGAAATGAGTCTGCAATCAATTAAATCAAACCTGATGTGGTCTGAAGCGTTTGGATTTGGAGGAGACGTCTTCAGTGCATAAAGGTAATTTTATTAAAGCATGGGGATAGGAACCCTGGGCAGAAAGAGCTGCACTGGGGTTGTGACAGGTGACTGATTATATGCCTTCAGGTTGGGAGGGGGTTAGGGATAGAGAGTCTCTAAGGTATCTTGGAAACAAGGTTTCCAGGACCTTGAGGGGGCTAGCTATTGTTAGCTATCCTTAGGAATGGTTCATTTACTACTGTCTAGTAAACCCTCAGCCATGAGACCCTTCAGATGTATATCAGTGGGCCATAAGCTTGGAGTATGATTGCCAATATATATCTTGGGCGGTAGAGATGAAGGAAGCTTCCAAAGGAATTTTTGTATGTTAAAGTAGACTTACAGGATCCTGGGGGGTTGGGCTGAGATTGCCTTTTGCCTTTAGCAAAGTATCAACATGGAGGTAGCTGGGGCTCTCAGAAGAATGCCACTCTGCCTGTCTCAAGGATTCATAAATGGGACGTAAGTTGTAAGGATATTTAATTTCTTTTTCTGCCTTTGTTTCCCACATCAAAAGATGAACAAGAGAACTTGTTTCTTTCTCTCTCCCATTCTCTCTCTCTCTCTTTCTCTTTCTCTCTCTCTCTCTGTCACACACACACACACACGAATGATACCACAGGCAGTATATTTGTGATTTTTTAAAAATCAAGTGTACCCTGTAGCTCAACTGCCAACTTGGCCTTACCTGCAGCCATAACTTGTTATGCACAGCATCTCTCCCTGTAGCAATACACTGAAATGTAGCGTTCTGCCCTGCATTGACCTCCACGTCCCCCAGACGGAGGAAATGAGGAGATTTATCTGTGAAGGCAGAAAAAAATTTTACTGTTTTCACATGAAGAAAACGTGCCATGTTACTTTTTCCCAAGAGAATAATGTGGTTAACACTTTTAACCTTTGGCCAAAACTAATATCGTATGGAAGAAAATTAAGTTTTCTTTGTGCTTACATACACAATCCTTCCCACAATTCTCTTTTTTTTCCCCTCAATAGCCCTATTACTTATTGCCCATAATTGCAGGAGCACTGTTGTATACAGCGAGAGCACTCAACAATTACTGCTGAAGGTCGGTCACAGCGTGTTACATATGGGTGATAATAAAACAGTTACAAGTCAAAGAAAGCAAAAGAGATCAAATAGGCATAAGCCAGAGCATAATGGAAAAGTATAATGAAAACATACAGTGATATCTAACATACTGATGAAGACGTGGCCATTGAACTATTAATTTACAATTAAGCAGTTAGATCTCTCTCTTTTTATTTTATTTTTTTTTCATTTCAAAAGCTATGATTCTCTAGTACTTCAAAGACCAAGGAAATATTTTTGTTTCTCTCAAATAGAACAGCATAACTGTTGCTAAATCCACTTCCTATCCATTCAGAGTTATAAGAAAGTTACCCAAAGACATAGCAGACCAACAAACAGTGGTAACTTTAGTCAAAACCTACATGAGTTATATGACTGTCAAATTAGTGTTCTCTATGATTACCTTTTAGAAATGAAGCTTATTCATGTTTTCCACTGAAAGTAAATATACACAGGAAAAGCTAACACACGGTGACTAAAAGCAAGTTCCTAGAGGCCCAAAGCACAATAAAACTGTTGTTGTCAATTTATATTTCTACTTGTTACTCCTGAGAGCCTTTCTTTCACATTTCTCTTTCAATAATTATAAATGAACAGTGGATGAAAACATCATTCTCATGTACTAATGGGCTGAAAGAATTTAGCAAACCAACTTGAACTGTAAGTGAGATGGTTTTGTCCTCTTTTTCTTAGAACATACTACATGGAATAAATCATTAGACCCTTGCCTGCTTGCTACCTCTGTCTTAAGCACCTCATTTTTGTATAGGCATCAAAAAACCGAAATACTTGAGCTAAATGTGACCTGGAACTGTGGTTCTCAAATTGTGAACTCCAGGCCAGCAGCAGCAGCATCACCTGGGAAATTATTAGAGATGAAAATTTTCAGCACCACCCCCCAGACCTACTGAATCAGAACCAAGGAGGGTCACACAATCTGTGATGTGCCACCCCCGGTAGTGAAGCAGATGCACACTGGCATTTACCAAGCACTCACCAGGCACACAGCCTTGGCCCCTGGCACGGTGTCCCTCCACCCCCACCCTGTGCATGGTGCCTACAATGGCGAGAAAATTTCCACCAAGAGGATCACTGAACAGATCATCTAGAAGTCATGGGTCCTTTAAAATGCCGTTGTTGGGAGATATAGGTAAGCTCTGAATTTATGCCAGTGGTTTTATACCTGGCTCCACTGAATGTGATGTACACATAAATTTAGTTATACCACCAATGTGCATCTGAGATCAACCAATGTGCATCTAGATCAACCAATGTGCATCTAGAGACATAACAAAACAATGTATTACTAAACCGAGTCACTTTTTTGTTTGCTGTCTATTATTTTGTTGTTTCATATGGATTAACCAGATATTTATTACCAAAACTTTAGTCTGAAGTTTGGAATAGGTGAACTAATTCATTCTCTTTCCTTCACTCCAACTTTCAACTGAGCAGATCACATAAGTTAGTAAGGTTTCTTTTAGTTTCCTTTCCGTTGAGCTCTGATTTGTCATTCTTCTTTACTTTCCTAGATTGTTTAATAAAATCAAAAGATGGGGTGCCTGAGTGGCTCAGTGGGTTGAGCGTCTCTCTTGATTTTGGCTGAGGTCAAGATCCCAGGGTCATGGGATTGCGCCCTGCGATGGGCTGCGTGCTAAGCATCAAGCCTGTTTGGGAATCTCTCTCTCTCTCTCTCTCTCTCTCTCTCTCTCTCTCTCTCTCTCTCATAAATAAATAAATAATAAATAAATAAATAAATAAAACCAAAAGATGGAGCATGTCTTATCTAGAGTTTCATTTACATCTGCATTTTGTTCTCAGTAACTCAATAGCTAAAAGAATCCTTTAATCTGTGTAGAATTAATTATAATTCTGAAAAATATTTGATTTGAAAATTCTAGAAATGCTTCAGTGTTCTTTTAAAAGTGAACAGAAGGTTAGGAGTAAAAACAAAAGAGACAGGTATGGCCAAATGATGAACAGTCAACGGTCACTTCCAATATAAGACAAGTCTTGAAAGGACATAGAAAAATACAATTCTTAATCACAACCTACCACAAGGATAACTCAGTACTTGGATGTCATCAATGGCAATATAACCACTCCTCCCTCCTGAGACTTCAGCTTCAAATATTACCTGTCAGAAAGAAACAGAAACCATTGGCAACAATCATTTTTAAGGAATTTTCACAGTAAAAGAAGAATAGCTATAGCACACTTACAAAAATTAATTTTGAGTTTTATCCTATAAGAATTAAAGATATCTTATAATATAAGTCTTTCCAAATCTTGTCCGAGTAAACAAAAAAAATTACTGAGGTCAAGCAGCAAAAAAAAAATTTTTTTTTAAGCAAGTGCTATTATCCATTAGAACTCCTGAATGGGCTATATCTAGATAGAATGAATAAATAGCTACAGTTTCTCTTATTAATTTTCTCTGTTTTTGTTATTTATTTAAAATACGTTGAGCACCTAAAATGTACCAAGCAGTATGCTAACCAATCAAATGATCTAAGCTTTTAAGTGCTAAATTTTCAAAACCAGAGGCCATTCGATAGAGTAGAAGTATTCCAGGCAAAAGAAACAATATACAATGGAATAGAATAGAGCTGTGTGTTTGGGAAACGAAATGAATGTCATCTGACTAGTTACAAAGGTTCAAAAGGGAAGAGGTGAGATTAGAGAGCTAGGCATGGAACACCTTGAATACCATGGGACTAAAATCAGGAGTACATCCTGTCACTAATCCCATATTAATAAATATTAAACAAAAACATTTCCATGTTCAAATATAAGCTTGTGTTATAGAGTTGTGTTGTTACAACCAATAGAGAAACTTCATATAGTGTGACTTTTCAAGAGAAACCATATTTCGCATGCCACATTTCAATATTACATTTGACTATGGCCTCCCTTATTCATGGAGATACATAGATTATTTTTGGAGTATTCTGCAAAACATTTTAGGAAATGTAATGGAAGCTGATGTTTAAAGTAGGAATATATGTAAACAAGTTGATCTATTAGAAACATATATATGCCTATAAGGTAAAGGATGGACTAAAATAAACTGAGGCTGGAAATGCTCAGGTTGTATGCTACTAGTCATGTAAATAGACAGATGCAAAGAAAAAGGAGAGATAAAAATAAAACTAAGGAAACAGACAAAATAAAACTTATTGACTTGTTAGTTGTGGTGAAATATAGGTCAATTCAGGCTCCAGGATTGCACCACTAGGTGAATGATGCTATTGGAATCCCTAGCCAGGACTAGTGATGCAGAAAATGTACAAAGTTGAGGGAGAAATGACTAAGTACATTTCAAATCTGATTTGCCTAGGGTGCACATAGGGTACAGGCTTATGGGATAACAGGACAAACATATCTCAAATGTAAGAAATAGGTTCACAATAAACCTTTATTTTTTATTTTTTATATTAAATACAATTTATTGTCAAATTGGTTTCCATACGACGCCCAGTGCTCATCCCAACAGGTGCCCTCCTCAATGCCCATTAACCTTTAGATTTAGATGTGATCATGGAAGTAAGTTACAGATTTGAAAGTGAACATGATGGGTGAATAAGATGGCACAGGAAGATGAAGAGGAGAAAACCACTGAAATAGAAGGCAACAATACAGCAGCAGCAGGAAAGCCAACAAAGTGTGATTCAGACATAATGATCAAGGAAAGAAGAGAAGTATCAGGAGGTTTCAGGCAGGTGAACACTCCCATCAAAAAGAAAAACAAAATTAGAAAGGGCCAGAGAAGCTATAATAACCATAATTTTAAAATATCAGATATCTGTACAAACAATGGCATCTAGATGAACACAAATTTTAGGAGAGAGTCTCTCCAATGTGATTCCATGATTTGCAGCCATATCTCCTTTCCCATGGGCATTATTTGCCAATTCAGGGATCAGGGTACGGTTCTAGCTCAGCACGAACTTAGGGCCTCTGCTGGGCGAAGATGAAAACAGTGAAGCCTGTTGTGCAGCATTCTGGGAAGTCTAGATAAAAAAAGATGTAGGAAGTGGCAAAAAAAAAATGAAAGGTAAGAGAGAGGTCAAGAAAAACTGAATTAAAAAGTATTGCCAAGATGAGGCTAGGAAGACCCAGTTAAATAAATTGCTTGGGTTACATGTGATGACAATTCTATCACAGGCGTTCTGAGTTCAACTTTCTGTTATATGAGGTACATTCTCTGTATTAATTCAGTCTGCCAAAGGATAAAGTCCTTGTTCTTTAGGGTTTGCCTTTCCCCCCTCCCCATTTTAATTCAACCTTACTTCACTTATTTAGCTAATAATCCAAGAATGTTGCTAGAGTAGCAAAAAAATTGATTGGAATCATTACCTTCAGTATTTCAGGTAATGGAGTGGAGTGAAAACAGCATGCAAAAACAGCCTGTTCATTCTGTTCCCAGGCTAGCCTCTTAGATGGGTGAAAGGTGACATCTGGTATGGCTTCCATCGCTCCCTTCTTCTGGGAAGCCCTGGTTGTCTACCTGACACCAAACATTAGATCTGGCCTGAGCATTTGCTCAAGCAAGCTTTCCATAATTAAGCTACTGAGATTTGTTTCCCCTGACTGGACACAGGAGCCTTACAAGGTGAGGGCTCTGTTGAAGTGATAAAGCTGATTAGATCCTTAGTAGTAAAGGAATCTGATCTTAGAAATTTCCTCCAGCTCTTGTTAATGAGGCAAAGACACACTTAGCAGGGAAAATGAGGTCACTAAAAAGAGAAACTTTTTTTTTTTTTGCTATAATAAAGAACTGATTCTTTTGTTCCCTTTTAAATCAAGGCCCGAATCTATTGTCCAGAATAAAAGCTCAATTTCAACGAATTAGAAACTTTTTCTCGGGGAGTGTAGTAAACATGCACAAGCTTATCACCTACATGAAGCAAAGGAAGTAAAACAATTGGAGAAAGTAAAACAAAGATAAACAGGAAATTAAAATAATTTAATGTTGGCTACAACAAAAGTGAAATAACCAACAACAATTAATTACAGATATGTGGTCTATTTATAAAAATGTAGTTCTTCAAAAATGGCTTTCTCACTTTTTCTTTCTGTATCTTCTCTTTTCTTGGACTACCATTAAAGCAAATAAAACTTATTTTCCTGTGATACACTTACATAAATCTCACATATTAACAACATTGATGAGCTTACTGTTTGGTTTATATAGCACTTTTACACCTGTGACTATTTAATCCTTATAAAACCTTATAATGAAAGCTGCATTATATCCATGTTAAGGATTTGGGATTTGGCTCTAAAAGGTTATGTGATTTGCTCAAGAATTTGTAAACAGGAAAGTTGGGAGTCAAGTACAAGTTTTCTCACCCCCCAGGAAAGGGGCCTCTACCACAGCTGCTCCAAGTTATACGTCAGTTAATGTCTCTGATTCTCCCTTTTATTTCTTGCTAAGCCTTTGTTCCAATGCTTGGAAAGTGACATGACAATTGTTTTCATATCAGATACACTTCTATGAAATGTAAAACACTTGCGCACACACACAGGTGTGCACGCACACACACACATTTCTGTGTTCATAGATTAGCCATCTTTTCATTATGAAGTATTTCTCTTCCTGCAAAGACCCCTGTTCTACTTCTCAGCTTCACTTTATTCCAGTGAAGTCAGTAATTATGAGGACAAAGTAGGAAAGACGTAACAAAGGACAAGGTCTACACTAGGAATGGGTGGATGGGAGACAAAACAACCACCCAGCCTCCTGTATCCCATTGCCAATGGCTTTGGGACCATAGGAGTGAGTATAGTATGAAAATAGGCAGAGTGTAATGCTGATGGAACTGCTACCTAGTCAATGTAATATCTAATCAACGTACTATTTAAAATGATGTTAACCTTTAAAACTCTAACATCTTAGCATCTTAAAGGAAATTTGAAGCCCGTTTAAAGGACATGCTCTCTTTTCATTTGGTTCTTTATCTTGAGACACAGTGTAGTGAACTTGATGGAAGAATAGAGGCTGGAGGCAGATTGACTCAGGTCCTTTCCTGGCTCCGCCACTTGTTAACTGTTATGACTTTGGTCCAGTTACTTAACTTTTCTTTAAATTGAGGATAAAAAAAATACCAACCTTGTATGATTATGGTGAAGTGTGTGTGTGTGTGTGTGTGTGTGTGTGTGTGTGTCTCAGTTGGTGGGTGGGGGACACAAATAGGAGCATGATGATGCGTATGCTAGCTTAGGATAGTCTCTTGTATATAGTAAGTGTTCAGTAAGTATTGTTTTTTTAAATGTTTATTTTTGAGAGAGAGACAGAGACAGAGGGTGCGAGCAAGGGAGGGGGGAGGGGCAGAAGAGAGAGAGACAGAATCCAAAGCAGGCTCCAGGCTCTGAGTTGTCAGTACAGAGCCTGACACGGGGGCTCGAACTCATGAGCCAAGCCACGAGATCACGACCTGAGCCGAAGTCAGAAGCTTAACCAACTGAGTCACCCAGGTGCACCAATAAAGGTTAATTATTATCAGCTCAGTCAGCCAAGCTTCTGTCCCCTTCCTTTAGTAAAACTGTCTGTCAAAAGTTACCAGAAAACTCCTAACTGATAATTCTTTTTGAATTTTTAAGATGCCTGCCTGCCTGCCTTCCTTCCTTCCTTCCTTCCTTCCTTTTCATTCTTTCTCTCTTTCTAGAGAGCAGGTGCACAAGTGGAGGAAGGGCAAAGGGGGGGGGGAGGGAGGGAGGGAGGGAGGGAGGGAGGGAGAGAGAGAGAGAGAGAGAGAGAGAGAGAGAGAGAGAGAGAGAGAGAATCCCAAGCAGGCTCCATGCTCAGCATGGAGCCCAATGTGGGCCTCAATCCCATGACCCTTGGATCATGACCTGAGCCACAATCTAGAGCTAGACGCTCAACTGACTGAGCCACCCAGGAGCCCCTAATTGATACTTTCTACCATGACAGGATTGAGAATGATGAGCCTGCAAAAGGAGGAGGAGACTGTAGAAAGAAAAACAAAATTGTGTAGAAAAATAAAAGTGAGACGGACACAAAATGTCACAAAAGCCAGTAAAAAAATGTCTTAAGTGGAAGAGATGTCAGGACCTCATGGTTTGTGAGATCGAGCCCTGCATCAGGATCTGCACTGACAGCTGGGAGGCCGCTTGGGACTCTTTCTCTCCCTCTTTCTCTCTGTTCCTTCCCCACTCGTGCTGTATCTGTCTCTCTCAAAATAAATAAGTAAATTAAAAAAAATACCCCCTCATACATTTTGTAACTGGAAGTTAGCACTCTTTGACTGAAATCTCGTCATTTCCAAAACCCTTCAGACCCTGGTAACCATGATTCTAGTCTCTGCTTCTATGAGTTTGGCTTTTTTAGATCCCATATATAAATGGTATCATACTAAGAGTACAAACTTCCAGTCATTAGATGAATACATTCTGGAGATCTAATTTACAGCATGGTGATTATAGTTAGCAATGTTGTATCACAGACTTGAATGTTGCTAGGAGAATAAATCTTAAATGTTCTCACCACAAAAATAAAATGGTATTATGTGATGTGATGGAGGTGTTAGCTAAGGCTCTGGTGGTAATCCTTTTACAAAATATAAGTATATCAAATCAACACATTGTCTGCCTGAAACTTACACAGTATTATATGTCAATTGTATCTTAATAAAGCTGAGAAAAAATACTCTTTATATGTGCCACTGAGATTAGAAATGACCAAAGGAAAAGCCATCTGTATGAAACAACAGAAATGGAAACCATATTGGACAATGATGAAGACAATAGAGGAGTAGAGATGAATATAAAAAATTTCCATAAGAAGTGTGCCTGAATTGGTGGGGAGAAATTTAACTAAAAAATGGAAGAAGAGGGATGCCTGGCTGGCTCAGTTGGTAGAGCATGTGACTCTTGATCTCAGGATTGTGAGATCTACATTTGGCCTAGAGCTTATTTTAGAAAAATAAAAAACTTAAAAAATTAAAAAAAATTAAAAATGGAAGAAGATATGGGATCAAGAGAAGTGTTTTATTTTTTTAATTATTATTGCTTTTTAAGATGGGAAACAAATGCTTAGAAATCGGTAAGGGTGATTCAATTTGGGATGAAATTTTTGAGTGTATGTGAGAAAGAAATGATAACTGTCAGTGTGAGATAGGATAGGACAGGATCCAAATCATAGATCGTAGGAAGGGACTCGAGTTTTTTACAATATGAGGAGAGGGGAGATGAATTAAAATATGAATAAAATTGTAGGATTGGTAATTAAGGGATTTTCTATTACATGGCCTCAATTTTCTCAGCTATACGGGATGGGCTGGTAAAAAGAAGACTAGTTACAGACTGGAGAGTATCAAGTGGAGTGGAAGGGAAAGGAGGGCTAGAAAGGGAATGGAACAGAAAAACATAGTAGGAATTCCAGGAATCCTGCGGGCTCATTTGCAGTTGGTGACCACAAATTTCTAGTGATCCCGAGCTAATATGGGGTATGATTTTTAAACAGAATGTTTGTTCTAAGCTTATAAAAAATAGATTGAAAAACAAGCAAGCAAAGAGTTTATGAAAATGGCAAATGTGATCAAAAAGATTATGATGAGATCAAATTTTGATATGATAAGCAAGTTGATGAATTGGCAAACGAAAGATGGCTTGATGATCTGGAGCTCACCATGAGGTTGATGGATAAGCTCTGTAAAATGAATGAAGGAAACAGGGATGAGCTTATGTTATGGTCAGAAAGTGAGATGCTTACATGCAAAGTTAGAATGCTTGTGAGATATTACACGATCCATTTAACCAGAGCAGCAGGTTAAGATAAGGTAGGCGAATGTGGAGATGAAGAAGCGAAGAATCTGTCAATGGACTTTCCATAAAGAAAGCAAAGTCATCAGGATGAAGGTGGGCTAAGGCAGTAGAGAGAAAGCAACTCTTAAAGATGTCAATGCTAAAGTTTATGATGAACAGAGCATGACTCAAGGTCTAATGGAAGAAAATAATGAGCATGATGGCATGTTTGCAGGAAAAGAAACTCAAAGGTGTAGAAGTGTTTCCTAACCTAATCCTAATTTACATGCTTTGAACTAATCCTAAATTACATGCAGATTAATATCTGCTCTGTAGGAGACTGGGAAGAAGTGTCCTCAGGCCAGAGCTACGAATGGAGCAAAATTATAATTACATAATTTACTATACAAATAAGTTTTTGAGATTCATCTCCCCTACTAAAATATAAAGTCATTGAAGACAGTGATTTTTCTTTTCTCCACCGCATCAGTGAACCTACCACAAGAATCCTACTGAGAACTGAGGCTGGAAAGAGTTCCAATGTGCTACAAAACAACTAAGTTAATATAAGTGGATTTTAGTCAATAGTTTGTCTCATGGGGAAGTATGGAATAAGGCACTTAGTTCACTTTTACCTAACTCATAAAATTTTGTTGGCATAATAAAATGACTCTCCCTTGAGAAAGTTCCAGACAATTTTCCTAAGCTAATTTGTAAATCATGAAAACATAATTACTTCCTTTGAATAGTTAAATAATGCTGTAAGGAATAAATTTCTGGTTATAGGTCCCAGAAAATCTTACACTGAGTAAGTCAAATATCTATGTGGCAACTTCAAAATCTTGAATCTAGTTTCTTTTCAAATGTAGAGATACTCTATTTCTGTTCATACTTAAAGATTAATATACACATAAATGGCAGGTGATACCCAAGTCCAATGCATATTATAATGGTGTGTGGAGAGATAACAGATAGGACCGTGTGTGTGTGTGTGTGTGTATGTGTGTGTGTGTGTGTGTGAAAGAAAGCATATCTAAGCCCATACAGCAGCTTCCGTTGAATGGCAGACCCTATAACTATGCAAAAAGACTGTGTGTATTCAAGTAACAGAGTGTAGGTTTCAGAATGTCTGAAATCTTTATCATTTGCTCTCCCCCACTGCAGCTCCTCGTACAGGTACTGTCAGTCTGGAATTCTGCTTTCTAAACTAAAGGTTCACTCAGAGTGTTGAAAAAAAAGAGGTTCTCCACGTCAGACCTGTGACGGGCAGGCTGGTTTGCCTATTGATTCACGTAATAGTTTATCTCTAAGAGTCCAATATACAAAACTGCCTTCAGTAAAAGGTCGTGGAGCTCTCGAAAGCTAATGAATTCTTCACAGTCCTTCTCTATTGGTTTCTTCCTTGCTTATTTAGTTCCTTTGAAGGAGATAAATATGTGCAATCGCAAAAAGCACACAGATAAAACATGGAAGCAAGGGAAATATTTCTACATACTCTGGCTTTAAAGCTGCTTCCAAGAGTAATCAGGGGATTCTAATTACATGTTAACTAGATGTGGGAGACAACTAAGACATATAATCAAGCCCTAATTGATTCTTCATCTGAATCTCTTTCATATTTCTGATTCTAGCTACCCTTAGCACCTCCATGATTTCTAAGTGCATAAGAATTCAAAACCAGTTCTTTGTCCTTAAAATGTCCCGAGATTAAATACGGCCAACTTCCTAGGAGGACTCTTCCCATCAAGACTTCACAGTCTGCACAGAGTAATAAGCGTTCCAGAGATTCTAAAACCTATACTCACTTACCTGAATATATACAGGCTTCTTGTATAGTTTCAGGGTCTGCCGCTCAACAGAAGCTGCCGCATGGGTTTAGATATTCTCTTTCTTTCGCACACACACAGACTCCTATCTATCTATCCACACATGATTATAATAATATAATACAGACTTGAGTTGATTTTATGATGTAAATTCTGTGTATACTGTAGCCAAGTATTCTTGAATAAAATGTCAGTGTTACAAAAATATCCCTGAGGTTTAGCATTACCAAGGTCTAAGTGATGAGAGGGCCCGCTACATTATCTTACGTGGATGACCACATTAGGTATAACAAGACCACACTCGCATGAAAAGCAGTTGCATTCAACTGCAGCCCTTTTCAGAGGGATGCTGTATTTGCCTGATCAACAACAGACATCAGTCAAAGCACACACCAGTGTCCAGAAACCAGCAGAAATGCAGAAGCAAAATCAAAAGGAGAAAATAAAACCTAAGAGATTTCATGCCAAAGTAGACCATGTAAAAAGAAAAGCCCATAGAAGGTGATTTTCAGAGGGCTCCACAATGAAATGAATATGACAGGCTGGTACATTCCTGTGCTTCAAATTAGCCCAGGGAGTTGGCTCTCCCTAACGTAACCACCAACGTATCTAGAAGATCTAAATAAAGGAACTAACAATAATCATTTTTAGAACTTATGCTAGAAAATTTAAGTTGGTAATAAGTCTATTAGTTATCTAAATTAATTTTCATTCCTAAAATCTTACACTTGCAAATTGTCAATGGTCTTTTTAATTTGAATATATATTGATGCAGGTTAATATGTATCAACAACACATAATGTTCATAATGTGGCTAAGAGAGACCCAGACAGAGTTTTCATCTCTGAAAACAAACTCAAAGCATGAAACAAAAATAAATAATATTCACAACATAAAAACAGGAGGAGTTTTTGTGCTCTCTGTGTGTTTTCTAGATCACTCAGACGCCTTTAGGGGAAAGCAGTATATACTGTTTTCTCAAAAAGGTTCTGGTATAAGTCCTTCATGATAATGAAGATGTATACACAGAGACAAGAGCACAGACATGCTAGGCAGAGCCTCCATTCTAAATGAAAGCCCTCAACTCAAATCCCTGTGCAGACCTCGCGGAGTCATTGTGAGGATTAAAAGAATCCAGAAGATTCTCCATAGCTATTAATCCTTTCCTCCCTTTCCTCCTCCAGGGACTGACTATCATAGGTAGAGCCTTAACATCCACACCAGGGAGAAGTAAAGGGGCAAGAGGGCAGTCCCAGGTGGCATGATGCCAGAGACCATGAGAAACACCTCTCAACTCTTCGGTACTACAACAAACTCAGTGCACAGACTACCTTCTCCATTCCTAATCTCTACCACAAAACATTTTGAACAATCCTATACCCATCTCACTAAACTACCCTTACATGACTCCTTCTTCATTTCAATTCAAGGCCCAGTACGGTAAGAAGGTTGAGACTACGGATTGCAGTATAATGTGCCCACCACCCTGCTCTCTCTAGAGGCATTGCCAATTCCAGGGCAGACAGGCAGACAGAGTCTACATTCCAAATGCTTGTAATGTGTTCAAAAATAAATTGAAATAGGGCCCACGATTTCATGGCACAGCCTAATTTATGTTAGAGTATGAGTTTAGCAAAAGAGAGAAAATCAAAAAGGCAACTAAAAGAGGGAAATGAACAAAAGTTAAGTGAAATAATCCAAGATCTAAAAATGCCACAAAACACGTTTTTCATCCTATGGGTCTGTCCTCAGATACATAAGCAAGCAACTTACACCATAAAAGATCTGGTATAAAACTGAAAGTAGAGAAGCAAAGGGTAGCAGAAAATTCATCAGCAAAATGTCATTTCTGTATCTTTACTATCATAGCTCCACCATCTGGGTTATATTTTATAGTTAGTTGTCTGAGCCAAAAATAAAAGATGACTGGTTAAGGTTGCTATTTCTATCAACATGACACTGAATTACAGTACTATTTTTCCTCACTTCTAGAGATGAGCCATTTGTCTTCCTACAATCCACAGGCAGAACCTTTTAAATTTTAGCACAGTCCAATCTTACACACAGCAGAAGTAGATCACTTCACTTACACAGCTATATCCGAAAAAAAAAATGCCTTCAAACTAAACAGTAAGTCTGTTCCTCACCAAGCTGGGGACTCTCAAGAGGTTTAATTTATAATTATGGGGCTCAATTAAAAAAAATTAAAACTCATAGTGCAACCTATATGTACCATAACGCTAAATATCTATTACATATGAAATCTGTTGGTCGTGCATACTATATGAGAGAGAAAGCAATCTTTAAGTGAACCAAGTGATTAAATGCTACTCCGCTGGTAGTATAACCCAAAGTTCAACTGGAGGCTAAATTTGAGCTCTCACACCACAAATGCAAACATATTAATAAGTAATTATTTTCTTCAGACGATGGACGAAAAGAGAAACCCTTTGCTTTCATGGTCCTGGTTTGAGAATTAAGTAATTCCAAAAGTACTGTAAATTTTCCCTCCTGAAAAAATAGGTTAGGATTAGCATGGGGAGAGACGGTGACACAAAGTTCATTAGAATAACCAGTTTGTGTACTCCTATTTGAATTTAGGGATTTCAAAAAACAAAAACAAAAACAAAAACAAAAAAACCTCCATGATCTGTTCCCTATTTTATAAGTAAATGGGCAAGTACAGTGACATCTTTGACTATAAGGACTAAATAGCAAATATAATGAGGTATTAGTGTATAATTTAAGATGTCAGTGTTTTTAGCTAGTAAAAAGCCTAGCAGGCACTCAAAAATATTTACTAGGGGAAGTAATGAACAATATATTTCACAGTTTCTGCAGAAGATAATAATGGGAAACTTTAGAGAGGATTCAATAGGGCCAGCCATCCTAGCATTGCCAAAAAACAAGGTGGGGGGGTCCCATACACATAAAACTGCACACACATATTTACCTTGACTTTAAAAAATCTTATTTAAGATCAATTAACTAAAAGTATACATTTCATTTAATTTTTTGCAGAATATCAACTTAAATATTTGGCAATATATTAATAAAACAATCATATGTTATAAATCAGCAAAGGAGATGGTCTTCCTTTAAGAATCTTTCTTGCTAAAACTTTTAAGACAAAAAATGGTTTTGTAGGATACTCAGAGATCTGAAGCTAGCTAGTACTGAAGCCTAAAATTTCAGTCAAAAAAGAGGGAAAATGACATCCCTTTCCATATCATAAAGTCAACATCATTTTAGAAGAATACCCATAACCTTATCCTCTGGGTGTCTGGCAATCAATAAGAATGATTTATCTGGGGCAGAGAACCTTAGAAATTATAATACCGATGAAAAGATATCCTGGGAACTTTTTGTACAATTACAAAAGCCTGAAACTATATTAAAAAACGACTGATTCACAAACTATTTTTGTTATCCATAGAAGACAAAAGGAATGGAATAAAAATAGGCTTTAAAGATAGATGGGGAGGGGCCCCTGGGTGGCTCAGTGGGTTAAGCATCCAACTCTTGATCTCAGCTCAGATCTTGATCTCAGGGTCATGAGTTCAAGCTCTGTACTGGGCATAAAGCCCAGTTTAAAAAAAAAAAAAAAAAGACAGATGAGGAGATAAAGTCTATCACCCTTGAGAACAGGAGATAGAAAAGGAGGGAGAGCCTTAATTCAATTGGCAGGATTGAGTTATAGGTGAGGGA
Organism: Panthera tigris; assembly: GCF_018350195.1. Classification (NCBI taxonomy): domain Eukaryota; kingdom Metazoa; phylum Chordata; class Mammalia; order Carnivora; family Felidae; genus Panthera; species Panthera tigris. Next base: position 114,838,341 of record NC_056664.1, read on the forward strand.
AAGTGACAGATACTGCCATGACTAAGTGCCTTCTTTAAATAAAGACCGAAAAGAATAGAAACCAACTTCAAGTGACTTAGGTGACCTCAAAGAGTCACTGTAATGAATCCACAAGTAGCTTATGAAAATCAAAGACCTTTCCAGAGCCTTCAGGAGATATTTAACCAATTTAAAATTTGCACTGCTTCTACAAGCTGGCATTAAAGAATCAACAAATTCAAGAGACCAGGCCATGATTCTCAACAGGTGGTCCTGGCAACAGCAGAACCACCAAGGGAGTAGCTGGGAAAGAAAATACTTGGGACCCAGCCACAGAGTTTCTGTAGATGGGGGGAGCGATCCATAGCCCCTCCAGGTGATTCTGACGCAGGCCAATGTCTGAGAACCACTCATCTAAGCTGATCTCCCTTAGTTTAGAAATAAACTGAACCAGAAGTCTTTGTCTTAGTCCTTTAGTTAGTAATGAAGAGTTGGTTCTAAGAACCAGTGTTGCTTCAGTATCTTTTCGTTTGCATGGCAAATCACTTCATGGCTGGATTCGCAGGTTTGCTTTTTCAGATACTCAGCTAAAATTAAAACATATCCAAGCCTGGGGTGCCTAGAGAGCTCAGTCGGTTAAGTGTCCGACTTCAACTCAGGTCACAATCTCACCACTTGTGAGTTCAAGCCCTGCATCGGGCTCTGTGCTGACAGCTAGGAGCCTGGAGCCTGCTTCTGATTCTGTGCCTCCCTCTCTCTCTACTCCTCCCTGTTCATGTTCTGTCTCTCTCTCTCTCTGTCTCTCTCAAAAATAAGTAAACATTAAAAAAAATCCAAGCTGTATAAAATACTAATTTTAAAAAATTTGAACAGTTGGCCACTCATTCATACACACACACACACACACACACACACACACACACACACACACACATATATGCAGTGCCTAATATTTGATAGACACTAGAAAAAGAGAAATACCGAATTTTTAATCCCTGCCCTCAACAAAGTCACAGTGTGGCAGAAGAGAGTAGTGTGTTAGGAAATAACTATAGTGCAATTATAGGTGATAAAGCTGAGTTAGAGAGATAGGAGAGGGTTCAGAGGCAGACTTGCTTCTTCAGGGCGAAGAGCAAAAGACTTTGGAGAAATGACCTCTGAATGATTCTGTGGTCAAGGGACTCATCCTCTTTCCCCAAGCACTTAATGAGCACACACTAAATACCTTTGCCAGTAGTGATACAAAGACTGAAAAAAGACGGAGTCATAACTTCTAGGAGGGAAAGACCTACAACTTATGTAGAGCACTAACATACAACACGGCAAAGGGTCTATAAATCATTTTTTACCTGGGAAAGCAAACAATGATTCAAAAAGGAAATGATTCCAGAGTAGAGTTTGAAAACAGAGCAAACAGACAAAAAGCTATCAGAGAGCCAATGAGGTGCATTTGCAAAAGGCATGACAGGAGGAAATTTCTTGACCTACTGGCATAGCAATTTATTAAACTTTTAGGGATAGTTAGGAGGAACGAAACTGTGGAGATAAGGCCTGGGTGGTAGGAGGCTGAGACATTATCTTGCAGACACTGCAAGAAGAGTCTGCCCTTTATCCCAAAAGTACTATAATGTACTTTGAAGGGTTTTACAAACGAGAGGATGTGATGGATTTATGCCTAAAAGAAGGACACTGTGGAAGCAACAAGTAGACTGAGGGACTGCAATCTCATAGAAAGATCTAAACATCTAACATTACACCTAAACACGCTTGGGTATTGTCCATCCAGTCATGAAATATTTCTTGCACACTGACTATATACAATGATGCAAAATTTTATCCCTACATTCATATACATATTATGAATAAAGAACACCAATTATGTATTATTGTATCTCCAGGAAAACATGTGTGTGCGTGTGTGTGTGTGTGTGTATGCAGTTTCATCTCTTAAACCCAAAATTTTACTAACAAAAGAACAGTGTTTAATATAAACAATCTTAGAGATGTTACTTTAATGTGAGACTGAAAATAATGTCATAACCATTGTAAAGACTTATATAATAGTAAGTGAAGTTGGTGCAGTAAAATAAAACTTGGTATTCCTTTTACCTGATGTTAAATCCTGTGTTCAGGATTTAAGAAGAGTAGGGGAAATTCATCTTTCATTTTCTGTAGACTACATGTCACTGAAACCAACAACGATTTACTGAACTAACCTGATTCAAAGCTCCAACTCTCAAAAATTGGAGAGGTCTGATATATAAATAGACCTCAACTTTACTGGTGATAAACTCATCACAAATCTTGGCATTAAGAAAATCACCCAGAATGTAGTTTGTTCAGAAACCACTGAAAATTAGGATCACTGAAAATTATTTAAATATGATTTTAAAGAAAGACACAGTGAGAAATAAAACCATTTTTTTACTTAAACTATAATTATTTTTTAAATAACACTAGTTTAGCTCTGTCTATACTCTTTATACCTATTTTCTTCTGTAGAAAAATGGAGGCCATGAGAAATCCCTTAAAATATCTATAAGACCATTAGATAATGTTAAATCAAGCAAGGTAATAATTAAAACTTCCATTGGATTATGTTAAAAGATCAAAATATTTTACATACTCAGGGATACCAAGAGCTAATCATTCATGGCTTAATTCTTTTATAGCTTAACTAAGTCTTGAGTTTATATTTTTCTTTGGGTCTCCCTGAAATGCCCATCTTAATACTAGAGAAATTCAAGGCAATGGGAAAAAGGAAATAAATGAAACAAACATGGAATAAAAAGATCAGCTTCAATTCTGATTGCCTACTGACCCTTTTAGCATAGCAAATGCATTTGTTCATTATATAACTATTCACTGAATACTTAATATGTACAAGAGATGAACCACATTCGAATAGAGAAGAAAGACAATAAGCCAACATAATATAGTAACAAAGTTTTATGGAGGCAAGGAACTAAAGAACAAAGCAGTAGGGACACTGCTGATCAGGGAACTCTCTCAGAAGATAAAATATGAGCAGAGACCTAAATGTAAAGAAGGAAGGGATACCATTCCAAGCAAAGGAAGTAACAAGCAAAAAGACACTGAAATAGGAACAATCTTGGAACATTCCAGAAGCATAGGGCGAAGTGAAGGAGGCAGAGAGCAGTAGTCAACTTCGTGCGAACTTCATGAAGACAACTTCAACAGGAGCTGAATACATGGTAGGGATTTGGATTTTATTCTAAATGTGTTGAGAAGCCATGGGAAGATTTGGGGTAGAATCCTTAATATCTCTTATGTGTTTTGAAAGACCAGTATGCTGTAAGAATAGCCTACTGGAGACCTAAAGGTAATACGCTGGGAGAACTGTTGGGAGGAGATGTTTGAGGTGAGAGAGGAAGGAACCCTGGACATTAGTAGCGCTTTGCTAACATTTTCACATTATAGAGGGAAAAAAAATAGTCATCTGTCAGGCATCTTGGGAGTAAATGGACAAGGCTATTCATAGCTCAAGTGTCCAGACTATAGGCTAAGTTGTGCCAATAACAACTATTCTTTACATTTCTATACATCTATCTTTATACTTCTATACATCTATGATACACACACACACACACACACACACACACACACACACACACAGCAAATGTACACTATGACTGTAATTTCATAGAAAAGGGTCTTACAGAATACAGACCCAAATAAAGGTAGTTACCTTGAGGGAGGGTTTGGATGGAAGCGGGTGGAATAATATCAAGGAATTTCACTTTGTACTTTTTAACCTATGCATTTTAATTTTTGTAAGTATTTAATCAATGTATTATTTGTGTAATGCAGAAAATCTTTTTAGGACTATATCTTATGTTATTATTCTCTGAACTACACTTTTGATGGAATGCCTTTCTCAAAAACATGTTTTAAATTCCGTTAAAAAAAAGACTGGGTTTTACTCTAAGTGTAATGGAACAGGCTTACGGCAGAGGAGTGACATAATCTGAATTTTGATCTAAAGCAGCTTATTGTGATGACTGTGGAGAGAAGTGGTTTGTGGCAGAGCAAGAGCCAGAGGCAAAGACAATATTAAGGAGACCACTGAAGGTGTTTAAGGAAAAGATGATGGTATTAACTATGAGATGACCTAGGAAATGGAGAAAACGACCTTCTCTTTGTCACCCCTAATATCTAGCGCAGCAAGTGGCATGCAGCATGCCTTCCACACACAGGTCTTTAGGTAAGAAGGAAGGAAGTTAAGAGCAAAAGGGAGGCCAGCTGGTCAGAGGGCTGTAGTATACTGCTTTTCTAATTTGAGGTGAAACCTTTTTCTTAAAGATACTTGCATAATGTCCATTGGTAAGAGCACTTCACCAATCCCCTATGTAACTAAAGATGTGATAACCACTATTACAACAAATTAATTTTGGAAGAAAGTGAGTCAAAGATTATTTTAAAACAAACTTCTTTCTCAGTTCAGCTCCAGTATTAAAATATGCTGTCACTGAAGTTTCAAATATATGAAAAGATATTATAAGAATATGAGGTCATAATGAGCTACTCTAAAGGCACCTAAGAAATAGTATTTTTAAAGTTTTACATTTAATGGTATAGTTCCTCTCTAAAATCTGAAACAAAATTAACCTAAATTACAAAACTGATTTGCATTCTCTTAGCTTCACTAAGTTATAGGCTGGCATCACCAAACAGTTCTTTAACCTGAGTCTGGTCAGCAGTAATTTCTATTTTATATCATTTGATCTGTCACTCTGTCCAGCTCTGAACATGATTTTCTATTTTACCTGCACAAATATAAAGCCTATCTTGTCATTACTTTTTCTATATATCAAACCTAATGATTAAAATAAAAATCTCAAAAAAGCCCTTCCATTTTTGTTTCAACACATTACATGATTCATTGTTTGATTTCTTTGGCTCTTATGATTAAAGATGTAAAAGCAGAAATCAATATCCATATGGATTTTTCAATAGGTTGTATGGATTTGAAATTTGAGAATAATGTTTCTAGAGAGGAAAAAAAAATGTTACAAATAAAAAATGACGGTTAATTTTCCATGCTAGCCCTTAAGATGTTTTAGTCCATAGTATAGATGAAACACTATATATTTGTAACAGGTTTATTTTTATTATACTTTCTTTATAAAATACATCATGTCTCCAACTTTGAATTAGCAAAATGCTTACAAAACAATAGAATCTAGCCACATGTCTACAATTATTCAAGGGCAGGTACTATATGGAGAGCTTCAGAGTCTAGATCAAAACTGTCTGGGACACCTTGGTGGCTCAGCAGGTTGAGTGTCTGACTCTTGATTTCAGCTCAGGCCATGATATCACTGATCTAATGGCTTGTGGGATCAAGCCTCACTTTGGGTACCTGCAGTAACAGGGCAGAACCTGCTTGGGATTCATTCTCTCTCTCTCTCTCTCTCTCTCTCTCTCTCTCTGCCCTCCCTGACTCACACACGGGTGCTCTCTCTCTCTCTCTCTCTCTCAATAAATAAACTTAAAAAAAAACCTGTCCAACAGAACTGTGTGCCACAATCCAAGTGTTCTTGTGTTCCATCCTATATCACCATATAAGTGATATATCATATATCGTATATCACCCCCAGCAGCATGTGAGACCTGAGCACTCGAAATGTGATTAGTGTGAATAAGGAAACAAATTTCTAATTTTACTTAATTTTAATTAATTTAGAGTATCACATCTGGATAGAGGCTACCTCATTCGACAATGGAGCTCTGAAATATGAACTTCAACAATTTGGAGCAAAACATTGATAAGATCTATTAATGATAGTGAAATCAAAAGTGAAAAGAAGCAACTGGAATGTTGCAGTAAATTTTCATGTAAGAGTCATATGAATCCCCTAGGTATCACAAACGTAGGCTCTACTACTAAGGAAAGTTTGGATTGGTCCCTTAACATGGTGGACTAATTATTTCATGGCCCCAACAAGCAAGAGTGTCATGACTAAATGAATCTAATACCCGTATTTACTCAGCCTGAGAAAAGTCTCTCCAATGTGTACAAATGACAACTGATCAGGGGTGCTTTATCTGGATCGTGCAATGCTGTGTGGTTTCCCATCACAGTCAAATATTACTTCCAAGTTTGGATTTCATACCAACTTTATGGATAAAAAGCTAAGAAGAATGGTGGAAATTATACTACAGTGCAAAATTGTTGATACACCAACTTTATTTTGTTTCCGACATATTTTCTCCCTAGTTTCAAACAATGTGAGACGAACTCAACATTAAATTATTAAAGCCAAGTAAGTATATGCAGTGAAAACATTAGAAACAATACTTTCTTGAATGGGATCTTTTTGAGGAAGAGAGAGAGAGAGCAAGTGGGAAAAGGGCAGAGGAAGACAGACAATCTTAAGCAGGCTCCATACTCACTGTCGAGCCAGACATGGGGTTTGATCTCACAGTTTTGAGATCAAGACCTGTGTGGAAATCAAGAGTCAGGTGCTGAACCGACTAAGCCACCCAGCGACCCCATGCACAGGGATTTTTCTCCCAAGGAATCAGATTAAGAATCTTAATGCCAAGATTGGCTTAAATTAAAATGTCAATATTGATCATCAATATTGTATTTTATAATCCAAATGATTGGCCTTTTGTTTTTTAAATTGCAGGAGTGAATTCTTTTGAATCCTTTTGATGTTAAGCTCTCCACATGCATAGAGAATACTAACTTCCTCAGAAAAATAAATTGGTGTTTATTTATTTAAGTTATATTTATAAAACTAAACCCTAAACTAACCCCAATCGTGGGGCTATGCAGGGATGCAGGGCAAAGGAGAGAGGGAAAATAACAGACACTTTACCCATAATTACTTAGACTCTCAGTTGCTCGTAGAAAATCCACTCAAGACTACAGCCTTACGTAATAGGAATATCTACCTTTTATACTTTAGTTTACATGTCAACACAAAACACTGACATGAAAAGTCTATTTTGTGAAATAACCAAAAAATATGGCTCTTTTTTGTTTTTTTAATAATAGAAGGTTAACTGGCACTCTTTTTTTTTTCCTAAGAATTTGCAGCTGCAGTCCAAAAACAAGGGCAAAAAATGTTGTAGGTACTTTAAATTCTTGCGAATTGATGAACAACTGGAACCTGTCTTCCTTTAGTGTTTGCTGAACAGTGGCAGACCCTGCCTACCACTGCCCACCGCCTCCAACACCTAGCTGATCAGAGCAGAATGCTGAGGACAAGGGAAAGAAGTACATTATTGACAATCATGGGCATCCCTACCTCTGGGAGAGAGGAAAAGCAGGTTCCTACCCCATGGGAACCTTCCCAGGGCCAAACAGAAGAAGATTCTAGAAGAATCACTCAAGATTAAGAGTACCTATGAGAAAGGAAGGCTAGTAAATGGCTTCCAGACAAATGCTTCATAAGACAACAGATGCAAACAACATCAAGCGCACAGATAATAAAATGAAGTAAAATGGTTAGGAAGTATTAAGTTTTGAGTACCTTGGTTTTAGTATAATGTATCTGATTATTCTCTACATAATATAATAAGCAGTGCCTATGTTAACAAGATCACAAAATTCCTGAAAATTTAACAATTGGTTCTTCTAAGCCAGTATAAGCCATTTACTGGACACTAGTGTGCCTAGAAGGTGAATGGAAGTTTCCCTGAGGACACAGAGGAGGTTCGCCTCTCTCTATATGGGAAGGTACCTTGTAAAGGTGGAACTGGGGCTCTAAGCCCTTTCCAGACAACAGCTAAGTGAGGGGCCACCCCTGTTGGAGAGCTCGGACTAGTGGGTGACTACCAGAAGTCCAGGAGGGACATAGCAGTCTCTTTCCAAGGAGTACTTTGAGACTAGAGGGGGCTGGTGTGGAGTAGAAATCATGCCAAGTCAACCACTTTCACAGCAGCTATGAGGAAAGACCACACTCATCAGCAAAGCTATAAAGGTATAAAAAAACGAAAAGTCAGAGTAAAAGCAGGGGTTCCTCCTTGTATCTGACGTAGGTCCAGTTAAGGAAGAAGACCTCTGCCTCCTATATGTCTGATTCTAAACCTAGTCCTTGCAAGGAAGGGACAAAGGAACTGTTGACTACATACTGACTCCTCTCTTTCGAAAGACAAGTTGCAAATGTAGGTGATGTTGGGTGGATGGAAGACAAATTAAGAGCGGAGCATGGACTGAACTGGACTGAACTGGATTTTCATAACTGAAAATGAGCAAAAGCTATGAAATTTGTCCAGCATGTCATTAAGAATCAGGTAAGAGTGAATTGACAAAGTATAACTGAATAAAATGGCCAGTGGAAAGAAAACAGGCTAAATCTTCCCTGAGTTGAAAACATTCAACAAACTGGTTGCATACAAGCTTAAGGTGTTACTATCTAGAATACTGGGCTAGGTATCCACCACAAAGAACAAAATTAAAATAAACAACTTTTCCTTTAAAGAAAAACAGCCTGCTATTTTAAATATTGGTATTATGCAAATGGTGATATAAGTAGTCCTATTTCTTTTTTTAAAATTTTTTTCAATGTTTGTTTGTTTATTTATTTATTTATTTTTGAGAGAGAGAGAGACAGAGCATGACCAGGGAAGGGGCAGAGAGAGAGGGAGACACAGAATCTGAAGCAGGCTACAGGCTCTGAGCTGTCAGCACAGAGCCCTACGTGGGGCTCAAACTCACGGACTGTGAGATCATGACCTGAGATGAAGTTGGACGCTTAACCAACAGAGCCACCCAGGTGCCCAATTTCGACGTGGCCATCATTTCTGCACTGCAGAATGGCATCAAATGAGAAGAGTTGTGAAGTGCTCTACAAATGCAAGTCATGATTATCAGGATAGTGGCAGTCTAGAATCTTAACGTATATTCTTTTATTTGATCTCCACAAAAGAGTTGTGAAGTAGATAAGACAGTTATTGATAGCCACTCAGGTGTTGTGGATACTAAAAATGAAGGTGAGAGAAATTAAATGACATGCTCACTTAATAGCTGAAAAACTGAATACACTCCAAGACCTACAAAGTTAGGTATTAGCTAAGGAACACTGGCTTTAGAAGTCAGGCCCAGGTTCTAATCCCGGTTATGCCATTTATACTTATGGGATACTGGGTCAAACATGCTCTCTAGGCCATGAGTCTTTCTATGAAATTAAATCACTGGACCATAATATCCGTAAGGTCTCTTCCAGAATCATGATACTATTTCATCAACAGGAAAGGCAACATGTCCAGGAGGCCAGGTTAGATTACACAACTAAGTGCACAACGATGCCAAAGGGAAGAATCCAGGCAAGGCTTACAGGGTGCCAGAAATAAAACAAACTTGTGCTAAACCAGCTCTCAATTCAACCTCTTACATGCTTCCTGAAAACAATGCTTCCAAGCATTTCCAAGTTTGCCAAACCAGCAAGATTTACATGCAGAAGTAAGTGAAAACATATAATTGAAGTAGAATATGAAAGAATATAGAAGAGAGTAATTTCTGGGGGGAAAAAAAGCTGCAAATCAATTCATGTGAAAATTATCTCACTCTGCTCTGGAAGTTGACAATAAGTATTATTATGAAACATGTTATTATTTGTTATGATATTCACTATTATGTTATTAATTTTATAAAAGTATAGCTAATTAAATGTTAATTTCAATATTTATGTTTTCAGGAACAAGCAGAAACAAAATATCCTCATATGAATGCATACCCAGAAAATAACAAATCATTATCAATGATGAGTCAGTACAAAGTAAATGGAAATAAGAAGAAAGTCTCTAATTTAACCACATGCCATAAATGCATCTTTGAACAGGTAAAAATGTAATGCATTTCTTCAACCAATTTACCAAGAATAAAAATTACTAGATGAGTCCATAAAATATGAATTATTTTATGTTCTCTCCTATATTTCTCTCTCATTTATTATTTCACCAAAACCCATTAAATGCTCTGTTATTTAAAAGTCATGTATTCTATGGGGGAGGTGTGAGGGAGGAATCTCTTTCTTATTTATATTTGTTCTTCACATCTATAACAAAATCAGAACAAAAACATGTGGGCACATAGATATGTAACATACAAACCAAAAATAGCCACAGTTAGCTAATTCAGCAAACATGAACAAGATATTATTTTCTCAAGTGATCAAAATAGTCTAACCAAAAGAAAATCTTTAAAATTGACCTTGTAAACGGAGCCTGGCTTTTCTACTACAGTTATGATTCAGTCTTGACCCACTTGGGCTGGGATCCCGGGTCATCATTTACTGTGTGACTCTGCAAAAATTACATACGCCTCCCACACCCCTTCCTCATTCTGTAAAATACAGGGTTGATCTGAGGGTGTCCTGTGATAACATGTGATCCGCTCTAATGTGGAGTTGACACTCAATACATGCAATTCCTATCAAAGTCCAGCTAAGAAAGGCCACGGCTTCAGTAAGGCTTCCTTCACACTACAACTTTCAGCAAAGGCCTTCAGGCTGTTGACAAAAAAGAGTCATACTGATCTAGTTCAGGAACCTCTGGAGTCACTCAAGTAATCCTCAGGAATACAACAATGACTAGATGTCCTGATTGCTGTTTGTTACACAAAGCTGTCAACCACCACCTCGAACCCCCCCACCCACCCAACCCCAATACTCCAACCAAACTTATGGACAGGATGGCAAATGCGAGATACAAAAAAACAAACAACTTCTATCCTGAACACTTATCTGCCAGACAGTGCCGTAGGCACTTTTGAACAAATTTGCAGCCTAGACACAATAAATAAGTTGTACAAGGAAGGAGACAGCAAGGGATGCAGCTGGGATTTTATTATAACTGGATTTGATCCTACAGCCCATGTTTCTTAAAGCTGTGTAACTCTTCCTCCAATATTTAACTACTACCAATAATGCACAAACCAGCCTCCCAGGAAAGTTTATATTAAGTAATTCAGCAAACCCACAAAACTCTACAGTTAACAACAACACGTAAACTCCCTTGTCTGTAGTCTTGGGATTGTCGCTATCTACAGTCCTTGAAACACTGAACAATATACATTTCTAGTTTGGATATTCCAAGAATAGTATGAATCCAGACACACAAGAGTGTATTTCAAAACTGTCAGTAGCAAGAGAATATAAGTTCACATTGGAGATTTCTGGAAAAAGATTTGGTGAGTCTTATTGGAAAGGCATGAACAAAAAAGCTTCAGGAACATCTATTGTCTCTATTCTATCAACTGCTTGGGCTAATGGACCATTCTGATTTCCTCATGATTATAAGGAAATGCACAGTTCAGCTGAAACATATATGGAACCATCACAAAACTACCAGCATCATATTTTAGCACACGAGAAAAATTCTATTATTCCTCTTTCAGCCTAGTAGAGTAGGGGAAAAATAGGACAGAGTTGGCAAAGAAGACTGGGATGGAAGTACTCACTTATTATGAAATAATCATTATGTCAAAGGAATAGATACATTTGTCTGTACCTTTCCCATGCGTATGCCCTAGGGATGTGTGATTATCTTATAATCATTGCTGTTTCCCAGAGAAACACATTTTGCTTCATGATACAAATTTTTAAAAGTGAAAAATGTATTACCAGAGGTGCATGTTAAATCGATGATGATGACTTAAATTAACCTACATTTGTCACTAAATTTCAAGGGTCATCCATTATTGAACACAAAAAGTCATATTTTCTACATGAGGGGAAACATTAAGTGCAAAGAAAGTGAGAGAACCATTAATTAAAACTTATCTAAAAGAAGACAGAATACTACTAGAGATACCTATGATTTTAGCCTTTTTTGGGGAACAGGGTCCACATTCAGAAAGACAAAGCATCAATGGCAGTCAAAAAAGTAAAGTAGTTTACTTATATTTGCTGACTGTATTACCAACAGGAAATCATTATTCTGCAATAATCACTGTGCCCCAGTGAACAGTAAAATTATTTTTAACAATTCATTTGCTTTACAATCTCTAAAACACAATGGCTCTAGTGAAATTACTGTACAATAACCTGATCATTTATTTTTAAATCAGCACGTTATGCATAGTACTAAACCCTCTTTAGATAACAAATGTCATCTAAAGTAACATATTTTCAATACATTGAACTCATCCTTACTATTTTATTCTTTGCTGGCTACGTATTCTCTTAAAACAAAATAAGATAATTAAAGTGTTCAGCAATGAGTCTATTAACAAAAGCAAAAGATTTAATATATTGCCTTGAGAGATACTTTTCAAGTTTCTTTCCTTATCTTGGTAGGAAAGAAGTAGATTTTGAACATTCCTGAAGGGGATAATTATGTCTTATCACTTGCTTTCCACCAAAGAAAGGTAAGTATGAACTCTTAATCAATATGACTTGTGACTGTCAATCTATTGTGTGATCTTCTTCAGTCATTTCCTGTCCCATTACGTTCATCAAAAGAAACAAATCAGGTGAAATCAGAAGCAGAAAGCTATCACTCTGATGTCAGACACAGAAAGAGAGATCACATCAATCAGTAATATCCTTGTCAAGTTAGAATCAGACAGGAGAAAACATACCAATAAGTGGCTCATATCTCACATGGTAAGGGCTAATTAGTTCAAGAAAAGTCCCAGAGGGCAGGAATTTATTTTCTTCAATAAAATAGACAGTTTAATGAAATGCCCTCTAAAACTCAGCTCTAAAGTTCCAGAGTTTATCAATCTTAGAAGAAAAGGAAACTGGAATCAAATTGTCCTGCAAAAATGTAACTGCCTCATTCACTGAATTTATTAATTCCTCCAATATTAGAGTAAGAATTAAATTGCCTATTTGTAAGCCAACAACTAACTACAAGTAAATGCTGTGAATCTTTCATTGCAAATACATGAAGAAAAGCTAAATTTTCACAATTACATAATAAAAAGCATTAAGTGATATTTTAAGTAAAAAAATAACAGTGTTCTGAACAGGTAAATATCTGGGAAACAAAAATCATTACAGAGCATAAATCAAGAATGAATAAATACTTAAAATAAGGACTCAATAAGGACTCACAATAAGGACTCAAGGGGCAAATCTTAATTTCAGCATCTAACTTTGCACCCATCACTGTGCAGGACAAGGTGGAGAAGGGAGGTTAAAGGAAAACCCAGAGACCCTATAATCAGCAGAAAATTTACTTTAAAAAGCATCTATCTACAATGTGTCAGCCAGTACATCTGGGCATTGGGTTACAAAAGCTACGATAAAGACAAGCCCAACAGTCAAAAAGCCTGAGACCAGGTAAAATGAGGGTAGTTACAAAATGACATTATTGGAGCTATGATTGATGTAGCTACATAAGTCTGCTGAAATGCAGAAGAAACACTAAATGTCAGGTGAAACCTGGGAGGCTCAAAAGAAGGTTACATTTTAACTCACACAAAAGCAAAAAAGAAAAAAAAAAAGTATGATTAGAGGCCTGAAAAGCAGGCAAACATTTTGATTCCCCACAGTATTTGCAGGAGACCCTAACTTTGGATGATGATGCCAGGGAGGCTGGTTTATCCAGAGAATGGCACATAGAAATCTAAATGGTGGGAATAGTGAACTTTAAACAAATATGAACCACATTGCAAAGACAATTTAATTCATTAACTGGCTTTGGTATGGAAAAATGAGGAGAAGCTCTGGCCTCTGATGAACGTTGAGTCAGTTCCAACTACAAACTTTCCAGGCAGAGACATTCTGAGCACCACTGTCATTGACAAAAAATACAGAAACTGGGCCACGGTTGAATATAAATTCAGGTAAATATAAACGATTAACATAAACACAGGTAAATATTAACAATTAATGTCTAAATTACTGATAGCTAAAAACATAAAATAGCAGGCTATACTTATGCAAAATCTTCCTTTATTTATAGCATTCCTTTGACTACCTGCCTAAACTCTAAGGATAAGAACAGACAGATGTTAAATTTAGGATAGTTGTTTCCAAGTTTCTTAAAATCATTGGTGTAGCATGTATAAGGTAATACATTCTCCAAAGCAACTCATCCTGTATAATGAATGTGCTGCACTTTTTCTATGTAATAAGAAAAAATCAATTTAGCATTCTCTGTGGCTGCAAGAAAAGTCTTTAAACCAATTAAATTAACTTTCCCTTCTGCTGATGGTACTTGCTAGTCGATTATCCTTAACCCATAGCAGACGGTCCTTACTTTGGGGCCATGATGATTTCCTGGAAACGTCTTATAGATAACCGTAAAGGGGATTATGCTTCCCCATAGAGATGCCACAATCTGAGTAGATTTTTTTTTTTGACATCAATAAGTTATGATGATGTCAATCATGTATTATTAAAACAAAAGACTAATGTGAATTTCATTCATACACAAATGTAATCATTTTAAACAGTAAAATCATGTCCCAGGTCATCTCCTGGAATTCCAGTACTGAAGAAACCTTAGAAAATTTCTAAATGGAAACACTGTATTTTTTTCAGATAAGAAAAAGAGACACGTACCTTAAGGATTCCAAAAGGTTTCAGTACAGACATACACCTCACCTCCCAACTTTACAAAGTCACATACAACGACCACAAGTAATTAACACTGACTATAAGAGGAGAGCCAATGGCAATGCCACCATATTAACTTGAGCATTTTCCACCTACAGTGCAGCAGTGCAGATGCTGGGAATCTTAGAAACACCATATATATATATATATATATATGTATATATATATATATACACACACACACACATATATATATACATACACACATATACACATATATATATGTGTATATATATACATACACACATATACACATATATATATGTGTGTGTGTGTATATATATATATATATATATATATATATATATATATATTTTCCCCCCTGCATTTATGCTATATAAAACAAAGAGGAGACCACTTGGTAGCCAAGGTCTTTTCCTTTTTTTTTTTTAATCTGAAATAGCTGTGATTCTACCTTCCATTGTCAACTTTTGGCAAGCAAGACTTGCTTTATTCAGGTCTTTAACATCAAGAGAAGCTTGAAGGAATAAAAAGGGACAGACAAAAGGCTGCCTGAGAACTGTGGTCTATGGAGGGAGGGAATAGAAGCTGCAACCCTTTGCCTTGATAATAGTAGGAGAAACCTAAACCTTAAAAAAAAAAGTCTTCTGTAGTCAATCCAGGGGACTGAGATGGCTGGCGGAAGACCAGGTGCCGAAGGAGCCACAGCAGTTGCCAAGTTAAAAGCAAAGGAAACATGGTACCCTACTGCCCCAGAGTCAGAGCAGTGATTACTAGTTAAGTGCTTTAAACTCTGACAGGGATAGAGAGGGGACTGACCAGGTGTCCACACTGTAGACATGGTCCTCCCTGGCTCTTAAACAAATCAAGATGAAAGCACCACAGGGAGGTTGAAAGCAGATGATTTTATTCACCCCCACCCTGTTATCAGCTTTACAAGAGCTGTAGCTGGAAAATGGCTGATAAAACCAATGTAGTAATCTCTCCTGCTATGCTTTGATCCGGTTTTCTGGCAGAAGCAGCTATTATCTACTCAAAAAAAGAAAGGTCTGATCAGGTGCAAATCTCTATTGGCACCCTGGCCTAAGCTCAGAAGCTCCCCTCCTTGATCAAAGTTTAAAGCGTTCATAAAACACTAGCACACTGGTGTCCTCAACTTTGAAGAAATCATTACTCAAATTTTGCAAACTGTGATTATAATATCTCCGGTTCTCTTCTAAGACACCAATACATAATCTCTGGCCAATGCTGTGTGTCCTTAGCCAATTTGACTGGTTTATTCACTTTATTTGGAAGAGCTGGAACAAATGCACTTAAAATTAATACCAAACTGAAAGGTTTAATGTGGAGTTTATCAGGAAAATAAGGATTATCATAGTAATAGCACTCATTATATTAATAATTCCATTTCCTGAAACAAGAACCCTGATATCGACTATAATATATGGCATGTGTTGATTATGATGGATTTATTCACAAATGAATTTGCCATTAAAACATACATTAAAAACGACAGACAAATGGGGCACCTGGATGGCTTAGTCGGTTGAGCGTCCGACTTCAGCTCAGGTCATGATCTTATGGTTCACAAGCTCAAGCCACACATCAGGCTCTGTGCTGATAGCTCAGAGCCTGGAGCCTGCTTCAGATTCTGTGTCTCCCCCTCTCTGTCTCTGCCCCTCGCCACTCATACATGGTCTCTATCAAAAGTAAATAAACATTAAAAATAAACAAACAAAAACAGATTGAACTCTAGACCAAGGCACGTCTAAGGGTAATAGGTCAACAATCCTTCTATTTTGGATAGATGTCCATCTCTAGGGTCATGGGACTTTAATATAATCATGAAATTTCCAATTAAAAAGCTTTCTAGTAAAGGACACATGAATACTGGTCAATGCAGAAGTAGAAATTTATTACTGTAATTTCTCAAAAGGTCTATGATAGTATGAACTTTACAAGCTCTCCTCTCATGATAAAAATAAATTGTTCAGCAAATAAAACAAAACTACAGTTAAACCAAGGCTCCTTATTAACTGTTATTAGTGAATACAGTTTATTACATTCATTTATAGTAAGAGTGAAAACAACAGAAACCAATCGACCAGCATCACTAAAAGATCAAGATCCCATTGTGCAAGGCGCACATTTTCCTCTTCAAAATGTTTAAATCCTACCATTACAATATAAAGACAATTTTAAAAGTTAGCCAAGAGAATAACAAATGTAAATTGGGATGCCTCACTGGCTCAGTCAGTTAAGCCTTGATTTTGGCTCAGATCATGATCTCACAGTTTGTGGGATCAAGCTCTACATTGGGCTCTGCACTGACAGTGCAGAGCCTGTTTGAGATTATCTCTCTCTATCCCATTCTTTCTGCCCTTACCCCATGTGAGTGCCCTCTCTCTCTCTCTCTCTCTCTCTCTCTCTCTCCCCCTCTCTCAAAAATAAACATTTTTTTAAAAAAGAATAACAAGTCTAAATAATGACCTATTTCCAATAAATTACAACATCAAAATATTATTATTTATGTGGCTATGGTTTTTAATTTCTTGAAAGAATAGCATTCCTAGGACATAGGACATAGGGTTCTTTCTTCCTGCCTATATTCTGTCTCTGATCAACTAAATTAGATTTTCCAGCTCTTAAAGAAATTTGTATTCTGTAAAAATCAGAAAACTACAACTCTCATCATGTGTTGGGCTAAGTAAATTATTACCTTGGGCCTATAACGATAACTTAGTAATTACTAAAAAACATGATTTGAAAATACTTTTGAGAGCATTTTAAAATTTACTATCCATGTTATAATAAACTGTTTCCTGTAATTTACAATTCCCCTAAATAAACTTAACATTGTATCACAGTCCCATGGGCAGATCAATCTGCAGAGGCAATTACTGACATTCACACCCAGATAAAAAGTGCCCAGGTTGTTCCACTGGTCACCACAGAAATAGACCTGAAAGCATTTTTATCCTGGGTCCAGACAAATGATTCAGAAATACCTAAAAGTTACAAATAGGGTGTCTCACTATTAAATTTGTAGGTCAGCTCATGGAAGAGTATAAAGTAAAATAGCCCGATTTAGCCCAAATGAGTGAATGTCTGTGAAAAGGCAAATTTCTGGTGTAAGCTAACTAACAAAAGCAATACGAATGAACGTGGCCTTTTTGTTGCCGGTGAAGTCTGATAACTAAAATTATTCCACAGACTCAGATATGAAAGCATCTTGCAATACTATCAATTCAGATTGCAATATACCACCTGCCGTGCCTGTTACCTTGTGCATCAATAGCAATGCACAACACACAATACTGTTTCATTTTATTCACCACAACACACTTACCATGTAGGTATTATCCCTGTTTTGAAGATGAGACACTAAGCTTCATGTTGCCTAACTTGACCAAACTCACAGTAAATGGAACTCAAAGGATCGCAAAGCCTGTGCTCCTGTGTGGATGCAATGCTGCAAGTATTATTTCTATGTGTCTGTTTAGGTTTGTCAGTGTGAAGCTGAGTGTTCAGACCTGTGAGGTGGTTAATGCTCTATTTACTTATGTGTTTACAAAATGATTTTGTTGTTTATTTATATATAACCAATAAACAAATTACATAATGTTACCCAGAAAAGAGTAAAGAAAGAGTTCAAGGACCTATGGTGCCCTCTGGGTGAATTTGTCTGTAAAGAGAAAAGAGCTAATATATTGACAAGTGAGGGCAGTGCAATTTAATATTAAGAATGGTTACAGTGATGAGGGAATGAAAGGAGAAGTGAACCAGGAGTTGAAGTCCCAGATGGTAATCATTGGGAATTAGGATTAAACTATTTGATTCTATTTGAAGTTTTGCAGAGGGTAGGCATGGTCTCAATGAGTAGACTTTACATGGGGATTTAACATTTATTTGAATGTTCTGGACTTAGAATGGACTATGACTATAGGAGATATGGTATAACACAAAGAGAACTGGACTTGTCATCCAGAGATAGGATTCAAATCTCACTATTAACTAATTGTATAAAATCACATAAGTGGCAAATTCAGGACCCTGACTATTTTCATCTGTAAAATGAGGCTGGCCAAATTGCTTTCTAAGGCCCCTTTCAGTATTAATATTTCATGAGGCTAAAAGATACCTTGTTATAGTTGATGAATTATAGGTAACTTCTAAGATTATTTCAAGATTAAGGATCTTATTTTCCTTTGTTACATGATATATTATTGTTTCTTTTTTTGGCAAATTGAAATGCAACTAAGGCTCTAAAATGTGAATATTGAGTGTGTACCTGTGTGTATATAAACACATATATGTAGAGATAGGTAGATACAGATATACAGGATCTATTCTGTAGAATTTAATCAACATGATGGTATATGTAAACCTTTTCAAAAATTTTAAATATGCGCATAAGATAACCCTAAGTGTTTAATTAAATATTAAATGGTTAAGTGTGAAAATCATTTGTTAATATAAGATAGCACGTCTTAATTAGAAATGCCAATGTACTAAATTACTGAATAAACAAGAGCATAAGATTTGCTCAAAGCAATATATGTAAAGTTTTATGATATCCATTAAGGAATTTAAACATGAATTTCTGTATTTATGTCTATTAATAGCATTTACCAGGACATCTCATTTAAGACAGCAAAAATATTGTGTTTAAGTACAGAAGTTCAAAAGAAATTCAGAAAAGAAAACAAATTTATTTCTTTCCTAATTATTCTTTTCTGCTTACAGATGTTTTGCATTCATTTATTTAGATCCCACCTCCTTTGTAGAAAAAGACTGAAGGCAAATCAAAGAATAAATTAGCCACAAGAAAATGCTATAAGTGTAAAATCAGAGGGAGAGAAGGAGAAAAAGAAAATGAAGACATCAGTGAAAGCCAAGAATAGAGCTCAAATATGTTTAGTATAAACATTTATATACTTCATATTAGAGAGTCTTACGTTGTCTCTAAGCTTTCTAGCAATAAATGCAGCATGCAGCTCCCAGAGTAATTTGATTCCATAGAACAATTCCACTGGGAGGCAAATTGATAGGTTCCTTGTGCCAGTCTCCACAGATATGGCTTGATTTGGGGATGCCTTTTAGATAATATGGGAAAACTAGAGGAAGAAAGGATTGCATATCTTTCCAGCAATCTTCCTCAAAAATTGGTTCTCAAAACTACAGGCTCCAATGAGTTCAAGTCCAGAAAGTTCTGTGGCATAAAACTATTCAACAATGCCATATAAACGCAGACACTCATTTCAATAAACTCTAAATTTTAATTATGTATATAGAGTTCATATACTCTTATGAGAATTAAGGAATCCAGTCTTAAAAATACTTTATCGTGTCCAAAAGGGTATCCCTGCTTTGCTGAATGCAATAGCACAGGAACAGATTTCTTCAGAAAAGTTTTTCTAAATCGTCTCCAAATGAAAAACAGTGCATGACCCGTTGCCTGGAAAGTCTACTCTCTACGGCCTAGTGCAATAGTGTGAATCCAAAAACAAAGTTCCACTAATGTGAAAACAGCTGTCTGATTCAATTAATTATTAAAAAAGAAGTAATTCCATAAAACACACACCGAAAGTGTAGCTCTGAGCTAAGCTTAAGAAATGCTATCTGTGAAGTATAGACCAATGCAATTGGGTTTTTCAATAAAAGTCAGACACAGCACATTGAGAAAAGAAAATAACACATTAGTAGTAGGAGCCGTTGTCAGAAACTGAGGAGCCGTATTCAGAGACTGAGATAACAAAAGTATGAAACTGTCTATAAAAAAAAGAAAGGTTTTATCTCTTGTCCTCTATTAGAGAACAGGAGTGTGAGAGCTCTGTCAAAACACTGAGATTCAATTTAAAGAGAAGAGAGGTCACAGAATACAATCATATTTTACCCAAATGAAATATGTGACCTGCTCTCTCAAAACAATATTCCTGCTGACCATGATTCTAGAAATAGTAATATAGAGACACATTCTGAAATGAGATCAATAACTGGGGTGGGGAATCTATGTTGAGCGTGGGCAGACTAGCTCATAACAGACTCCTGACCAATGAAGTAAAGGTTGGGGAAAGGACTGACATTTTCTGTGCGGTTAGAATAACATTCTTGTATGATTTATAAAACTGCTTCAGCCAATCATTTAGGCTTAAGTTAATAGCCATCATGAATTAATTCCAGCCTCCTAGTCCAAACAACTTATATCCTAAGTTACAGAGAAAACTTGCAGAGGTACTTAATCCTCTCTTTAGTGCTTAAAGTTATTTGAATGAATGGAAGAATGATTGGTCCAATGTGTTATTTCCTAATACTGAGAATCATAAAAATGAGCATGATGTGTGAACATGGGGACAAATACAGTCCCACTATTTTAAAAACTGAATAAGAATTGAGTTAAAAAAAATTCTACAGACTGGTATTTCGAAGTTCTCAGTGAAACTCTATTAATATTTTAAATAATTTTTTGAGTATTTCCAAAGAAAAGCTTAAAATACCAGAATAATAGATAAAAGAAATGATGCAGTTCTTAATTTGTCCATATTTCAATAAAGCATTTGGCAAAATCTCTGGCTCTCCCCTTATGGGCAAGATGCAGAAATGAGAGATGAATAATAACACAGTAGTGTTACTTCCTGACTAGTCTAACTTCTATACTAGAAAAAGAGTTGACTAATACATTGTTATCATCCAAGAAGAAGCCATCATACATAAGGCCACACAGCTCAGTCTTTAGCCTTAGTCTATTTGTTATTATTATCAAACTTTTGAAAGAGAACATAACTAGCTAATACTTATCAAACACATACAAGACTAGATACATGTCTAAAGAACTAACTGAGAATATTAGGATAAAAGATTTAATAGGCTGTCATAATGAGATACATCTAACAAGATAAAAGATATTGGGGACAATGTGCAATCCTTGGTTTCAACACAAACCTCCTTATTTCTCAGGTCAGTGCTCTTATTAAACCCTAACACATTCATAACTAAAAAAGAGTGGAGAATTTTAATCAGTAATAAGAATAACCCAGGAAGGGCACCTGTGCCAAGAGGCCAGGGATGGGAATAGAATCAGCCTGGTTTGTTCTGGTCTCCAGTCTACAAAGTGCTGTGTTTACCTTTCCCACTCAGTCATTAATCACCCTGAGATATGGCCTAAGCACTTATTTAGGCTAGAAGTGGAACCATTATAAGTTGAATATAATAGAATTCAGAGCTGGAAATCATAGCAATCCCTGGAGGAACAATTCTCCCAAATTTCTACTGAGGGCAGATTTTTAAAAGATGCCTGGAAAAATTGCTTAGTGCTTAAATCTGTTTTTGAATGCGTAACAACCTGATTGTAATTAATGACAACAAAAAATTAATATAAATCAGACCCTAGATTAAGAAAAATACAAAGGAATTGATTTGTGATGTTTGAGAAAATAGGAAAGCAACAGGCACTCCAACATTAGACACCTTTAATTAAAAACACAAAGTAAATGGACTCATTCCCCAGTGAATGGCTTTCCTTAGCAGACAACAGAATTGCTTATCAGTTAAATCTGTTACAGCAACAGCCATTTCGATAGGGATCAATGCAGTTGGAAGCCAAGTAGATATATACTCCAGTAGTAAACCAAAGAGTTATTTGGGTTTTTTTGTTTTTTGGGTGTTTTTTTGCTGTTGTTTCCCTTTTCTTTAATTGAAACCATTGGAGGAAAGTACTCTTACCAAGTTTCTTTTGAAACATTTCAGATAGTTAGGCATAAAGAAGAATGCAAAAATGCATCCCCAAAGCAACTATTAAAATATTCTTTATTGTAATTTTGACAAGAATAGTTATGTATGATCTCTGCTACACATTTCCTGACCAAATTGTAGTTCGTGGGTGGAGGAAAGAATTCATGGATAAAAGCTAAATCCTTTTTTATTAACCTCTTGTCATATTCCATCCCAAGCCATATCCAAGCATCTAGCTGCCAGCATATTTGTAAATAATAGTTACCAGCATCCTGAAAAGCCCATGATCAGGCAGAAAGGCTGTATTAATTACTGGGTTAGAAAAGACCCAGAGAGAAAGAGTGAGAGAGAGAGAGAGAGAAACACAGGGACAGAGACAAAGACAGAGAGATGGAGGGGAAAACATTTGATATTTTCCTCTATTAGCAGCAATAACTTTTTAAAAGACAAGTCAAATGTCAAAGATTTCTAAAGAATCAATGTCATCTCCTCTCCTCAGTGTCTGCTGGGCTTGCAGGATTAGGGGCTGGAGCTCTGCGGACTCATCACTGGGCACCTGGCATCCAGGACAGTGTAGCTCCTCAAAGTCAGTGAAAACATTACAACATTGCTTTTATATGACCTTAGTAGCCATAAAATTATCACTCTCCTTCTCTCTCTGAATATCCCATCAGGAAATTTCATCAAAGAAGAAAATAATACAATCTAATAAAATAGAAGTTTAGCAAATACCTTGTGGTTGCACTTTTATAAAGAAATTTAGGGGCGCCTGGGTGGCTCAGTCAGTTAACCGGCCGACTTCAGCTCAGGTCATGATCTCACGGTCCGTGGGTTCGAGCCCCGCGTCCGGCTCTGTGCTGACAGCTCAGAGCCTGGAGCCTGTTTCATATTCTGTGTCTCCCTCTCTCTCTGACCCTCCCCCGTTCACGCTCTGTCTCTCTATCAAAAATAAATAAACATTAAAAAAAATTAAAAAAAAAATTAAAAAAAAAGAAATTTAACATCATAGTTTATAAGACATTCTTTCCGAGTTCATATGCATCCTTGGGGAATGAGGGTCTAAGGAAATAATATAGTAAATGATAAAATAAAAAAAGAAACACAAATGTGAAGTTTAAAAGAAAAAAACATGGAATCAATAACTAAGTCAACTATAAAATTTTCTTAAGTATGTTTTCTAGTCTGAAAATTATGACCACACACACAAAAATGTCAAAATTCTCAAACATTTAAATTTTTAAACAGGGCGTGATTGTATACTTATACTATGGTTACAATTATATGCAAAGCATACTTAGAAAAATTCAGAAAATGCTCATCTATTAATTGCAGTTATGGTAGATGTTTAGAACTTAAAATAGTCTTAAAAACTAATTTTAATATTTTTGTGCCAAATTACTTGAATAATTCTTTTCAAAAAAAATAACTTTGCTACTTAAAACTTTCCAGAAAATATCTAGGTAATAGTGATTCACACAATGGAGTACTACGTGGCAATGAGAAAGAATGAAATATGGCCCTTTGTAGCAACATGGATGGAACTGGAGAGTGTTATGCTAAGTGAAATAAGCCATACAGAGAAAGACAGATACCATATGGTTTCACTCTTATGTGGATCCTGAGAAACTTAACAGAAACCCATGGGGGAGGGGAAGGAAAAAAAAAAAAAGAGGTTAGATTGGTAATAGTGATTTCCTATTCGATCCTTTCAGAGGATTAGAGGGTGGTAAAATAAACCTATATTTGCAAACATTCAGCCACATTACATCACAAAGCAGCAATTATTTCTCTACATCAATACGGAAAGACAGTTTGACATAGAGCTGACCCCACCAATGTGATCCACTCTGTGTAACTTTGCTGAGCTGGTTAGGGATAGGTCTCCAAAGCCACGCCCACTGAGAGGAGTGAAGAGAGAACAGGGCATGCCCAGATGGGACCTCTCTGAACAAGAAAAAGGTGGGAGAGGAGGACTGAGCCTTAAAAAAAAGACCAATCTTTAGTTTTTTTTCTATTCAAAAATAATCAGCATCTTAAGCACATTTAATAAAGAATATAACTTTTCTACCCCCAGGTCGACATATTCCACATGCATGTTGAAAGGGAGTTTAGAATCCCAACAAGAAGGTCCTGTGAGGCTAAGTTGGTAATAATTTGTTTTCCCTTCATTTCACTTTTATCACCTCACCTTTATCACCTTTAACAACCTCTAGGATCTCCCCTATGCCTGGAACTTGAGTACTCCAGAATCAAGGGTTCCAGAATATTGGAATCCAATTTTCTGTAAGTTCCTTCCAGGAAGGAGCACTTTATCTGAGTGATAAGAGAACACCTGCTTCCCATCAACCTACAGCCCATGTGCCTACAAATTAAAACTCCTTGTCTCTGCACTTACCATCTTACCACACATCCCTCTCTATTGCAATCCTAGTAGAAGATACATAGGTGCCAAGCAGCAGTCAGATACTTATACACAAACTTAATTTTCTTGTAACTCCCAAGCTTCCCTGGTATACAAAAGAATCCCTACCATGATTTGCTCTCTTTTTCTGTTTAGAGAGAATGGGAATCTAAGAACAGTACTTTCCTTCTTGTTCACTATCTGCAAGAAATGGAAGGGAAAGGGGAGAGAAAGGCGACACGCATAAAATTGAGCAAAGAGAGAAGAGAAACAATAGGAAAGACGTTCCTCTCTAGCCTTCCTTTTCCACTCTCTGGCTTATTTGTTATTTTCCCAGTGAATCCATATGACAGAGTGGAGAAAACACTAAGGCACCTTAGGACCATATCTTGCTTTCAATTTACAAATAGAGTGGAGCTCCTCCCTTAAGGGGAAAAATCTTTAGGGTGTTTTGTTTTGTTGTGAAGAAAGGGTAACCTAGATGAGCCAAATCAAACTTTGTAAAAATCAACTGCCTCTGTTTCAATAAATAGTATCAGTATAGCAATATAAAAATATTAAAAAAAAAAGAATGTTAAAAAATTTTTTTAAAATGCTAATTATATCAGTTAATGAAGCTATTGTATACATATATATAAGCCACACACATGCCAGAGGCAGCTTGCTGTAATTTTTAAATAATGCTTTCAAGAATCCGAGTTTGTCATTTGCCGAAATCCCAGTTAGTAGCTTACTGAACCTCCTCCTCACAGCCCCTCCCGAGTCAAAATAAAGGAAACAATCTGCCCAAGAGAGGTTTAGTATGCAGACCTGGAATAATTCTTTCAACACCAGAAGTTGGTAAAGCATGCTTTACAGTTGCAATTTTATGCTACAGGCATGTTCACATTCTTGCCAAGGGATTCGGTTTACATCAATCTCTACAAATTTATGTTCTCAGTGTATAAACATTTTAACATAATAATAATCCTCTATCATAATAGAGACCACATGGTCTAGCGCATTGTGTGCTGAATACTCTATCTATCCAGCCCTATCTACCTCATAGGAATTCTGTAAAGATTAATTAGTAGATACCTCCAGAAAGCACTATGAGGTTCCCCCCCGCAAAATACCTTACAAACACCATGCATTTATTATACCAGAAAGAAAAAAAAAAGAGGCAATAATACAGCTATGAGAGTAAAAAAAAAAAAAATGGCAGTTGGGATAAAAATGAATCAGATTAACTGTTGAACGAGATTAGAGGGGACACTACATACCAGAAATATGGTGTACTAGTCCTAGCAACACAACAAAAGCGGGTACTTCCCACAAGGATATTGCAACAAACCAGCCCACCACAAGGGGTTAAAACAGGCCTGGCTTTCCCTCCTCCTGGAAGGCAAGCACAACCAGAACCCAGCTTGTCTTTGACCTGCATTCACCCCTAGACTCACTCCCTATCTGCCCTGGCTACCAGAGCCCTGAATGTGCAAACATCCTTCACAGATCATTTCCTGCAGGGGGGCCCCAATCAATTTAGAAAATGACAAGGGTGACAGGGGACCAAAGAAAGGAGAACTCTGTAGTAAGGCCCCATCTAGTCAACAAACAGGAGTCAGAAATCTGTATTAACCTAGGAGTAAAAGTTATGTGGGAGAGCTAAAAATACAATTAGTACATTTTTGATCTACGAGAAGAGTTTCATCGTTATGTAAGCCACATATAACATAGTTCTTTCTCATATCAGTAATATTTGCTTTGGGAGGGATTTTTAAGAGCACGGAACTTTATGTACAAAGCATTGCTTTCCGATTATAAATTCACAAACATTGCCTGGTCGGTTAAATAATTTTCAATGTTCTATTCCATAATTTAATCCTTCCTAAATGGCCATCTTCAGATACAGAAAAATAGACTGAAAAGCAATATAAGTAGAAGCAATTGGCAAATTTACACTAAAATTAAAATCAATAGTACTTACTAGGTAAGTAGACTAAATAGCTACAGGAAGAATTAAACTGTCCTTAAAGAAAGCAACAAAGCAGAAACTCCAAAAAGTCATCCCAGGATTCACACACTTTGTTGTATAGTAGAAGCAGTTCGTAACAACAGCTCTGGTATCCACCCTTCACTTGCCTTTCCTGTATTTCAGTTTTTAGGCCATTAGCACACTATACCTAGACAACTACAGCAGCCCGCTAACAAAGCCACATGACTCCCTGTGGCCTAGATATGGTAAAAATTAAATTTCCCTAAAGCAAAGCTCTGAAGATATTCATTACCAGTAAATCTGCAGAGTGGTCCTCTATTTTTTGGGTTTTTTTCAACTGGATACAGCTCAAACTTGTTAGCCTGACATCCACATCTCTTTACAATCTGGCCTCATTCAACCTGCTATGTTCTCGTTCTCTGTTCCAAAACGAATCCTAATTATATTTTGTTTGGGTTTCTATAATTCACTGAACAAGCCCATCGCTCAACTCCCAAAGCATCTTTTTAAATCTGATTTCCTCTTCCTAGGAGTAAATCCTAACAGTTCAAACACCTCCTCATCTTTTACTGTCTTTCCACATTATGGTGATCAGAGGTGTACTTCTATATCCAGCCTCCCTTCCCTTCTAGTCAGAGCACATATCCTGCAATCAGCACATGATACTTTTCATGCACTGATTTGACTGTAGATACTCACCTACGTGTGTTTGTTCTACAAAGTCTGCCTTCTACAACTCTGGGCCTCATGTGGTCCCTGATTAAAATGTTGACTCAATGAATGGCATCAAATGCAATAATGAATGTTTCTACTTTTCACCAAAAGTTCTAAAGGTCATTCTCAATTTCACTGGAGTTTGGAAGGACAAAAACCCAATGGCCTAGTTTTTTAAAACTGCGTGATATTTATAGAAAAGGCACATTTACAGAACATTTTATAAAGTACATGGCGTTTTAAAATTATTGTTCATAATACATACAAAGTAGGTCAAAAGCATCATCTCCCCTTTTAAACTAAGGAAAGTAGAGTGCAAACAATATTTCCATATGCCCTACTATACAATTACTTAACAGAACTTCAGGCCATTGTTATTGTGTTTCGCTCAAAAATATGTGGGATTGGTTGGGCATTTTTTTAAATCTCAGCTTATTTCTGGTATTAAATCCTATATTATGGGCCAGGCATTGTGCTATGCATTGAAAATATAAAGTTGAATAAAAAACAAAGATTATCCCTTATTCTTTCTAAGTTTACATATCAATACTCTATTATATATACATAATACTAAGAGGAGGATAGTTCATCCCAACCAGAATCTTACAAAAACAGCTAAGAATGGATTTTTGTCTTCTCTGTGCAAATATAGCAGCTCACATCCACAGTCCTGAGGCCACACTGGTCACTATCTGGGAATCTCAGCCAGTTCTCACATCAAAACATTGTAGATCAAAAATAAGAACATTGCCACTGTTACAGGGCTGATAATCCACAGGTACCAGTACTATTCAACCTCAATGATTCCCTTCCCTCTCTCTCCTCCTTCCAATAATCCCTGTTCCAGGTGCCCTCTGAAAGGATCACTGCCATTGTTACACTCTTCTCTGTGTGGGTTTGAACCACCTACCTTGGAATGCTGCTGCCTCAGCACACCCCAGGGGAAAAACCAGGGTCCAGCCTCTATTATCCACACCCCCCCCCTCCTCCCACAGCAGAGGGCTGCGATTATGCCTTTTTCTTCCCACTGCTTTTAAACTTTCTTTTTATCTCTGGTATTCAGCCACTTTAGCATGATGTACCTTGGTATGGTTTCATTTACCTTTAATCTGTTTGGAATTCACTGTATTCTTGGATCTGTGGGTTTATAGTATCCATCAAATTTGGAAAATATTTGAACATTATTTTTCCAAATATTCTGTTCTTTTTTTCTCTGTCTTGTGGGACTGCATTTACAGGTTAGATGACTTGATACTGACCCATCTCCCACTGAGATTCTATCTTTTTCTTTTGCACTTTTTCTCTTCTTGTTTCCTTTTTGATAGTTTCTATTGCTATGACTTCATAACAATAAGAATATCCCCCTAGAGGTGCCATTTGGTCCATTTTTATATATTCCATTTCTCCCCTTATCATGCTCATATTTTCCTCTATCTCTTGAGCATATAGCACATATGCATACAATACCTGTTTAACATCTTTGTTTGCAAATTTCATCACCTCTTTCTTTCCTGGATATGTACTACTTATGGTTCATATTTTCCTGCTTCTTTGCATGCAAGGTAATTTTTTAATTGGATACTAAATATTGTGGATTTTACATTGTTTGGTGCTGGATTTTGTTGAATCCCTTTAAAAAGTATTGACCATTTTTCATCACTCATGTGTAAATCCTTATGATCCTCTGGTGGACTGGTTTTAAGCCTTGTTATGGTGGATCCAGAGCAGTCTTTAAAATAAGGCCTATTTACTCACTTCAATAAGGCAGTATCATTCTGAGGACTCTACCCAATGCTCTGTATATAATGAAGACTCTCCACCCTGGCTGTTGAGAATGTAAGTTAGTCCAAACTCTGGGTGAATTCTGAGAATTATTTGTTCTACAGCTTTCCAGCGGTTCTTCATCCTGCCTCTTAGAGTTCCATTTGTGTATCTGCCAGTTTACAAGGACCCCCTATGCAAATGTCTTGAACTCTTTCTATACATGTTTCTCTACATTTTCTGCCCCACAAATTCTCCTCACCTTAGCCTCCCCAGCTCTGATCTCAAATCCTCTACTCAAAGTACTGGACTGGTGTGCCTGAGTGGCTCAGTTGGTTAAGCG
This sequence comes from Panthera tigris, assembly GCF_018350195.1. Taxonomy (NCBI): domain Eukaryota; kingdom Metazoa; phylum Chordata; class Mammalia; order Carnivora; family Felidae; genus Panthera; species Panthera tigris. The sequence continues at coordinate 114,867,749 of NC_056664.1, forward strand.
TCTGACTTTTTATTTCGACTCAGGTCATCATCTCACAGTTTGTGCGATTGAGCCCCATGTCAGCCTCAGGCTCTATGTTTATAGCACCAAGTCTGCTTGGGATTCTCTCTTTCCCTTTCTTGCTCCCCACCCCTGCCCCCCACACACTCATTCTAAATAAATTAACTAACTACCTAAAAAAAAAGTTGCTGGATTCTGTTTCAGTTCCCCTCCCTATGCCCGGTGTGGATACTACTTCTGGGCTATAAACTGGAGCAAATATGGATGTCACTCAAGAATCATTTCCTTGCCTTCCCCATTCCCCTACACACACCCCCTCACATTCACTTACATGCACCTTTTAGGTCACGGCCCTGATCTTTGTGCTTTCTTATCATTATTATGTTGACCTTTGTGCATTTTCCTTCTGAATACCATCTTCAGTGATCCATTCTTTCTCCTGTCAAATCTATGCCCCAACATCACTGTAACCAAGATCAGTGCTTCTCACAGTAGGGTCCCTGAGTCATTTGTATCAAAGCCATCTAAAATAAATGATATAAGTGAACACTTGTGGGTTCTACTGAAGATCTCATGAGTCATCACCTCTGAGTGTTAGGGTCCCTTTTGGACTTGCATTGTTAAGAAGCAAACCAAGTGATTTTTAGGCACTCTGACATTTACAAACCACTGGTGTAGACCCTAAATTCTAGAGATTCTTGTTCCTATCTGACTTCTAGGAGCTATGTCTATTTCATGGTACAGAAATATACAATTATATTGGCTTACTAGGATATTTCAATCAACATGAACATCATACCAAATACAGCTCATTAATTCATTGTCTGTTTTAAGTGATACCCTTCTAGGAAGTGAGGCACAAATCAAATTTATAAAATCCAAGCTCACTGTAAGTCCAAAGGAATTGAAATAGAATGTCTGACTTAATAAATCACCCAAAAGTTCTAAGTGCTTCAACAATGCATTGGATTCTCTATTGTCCAATCAATGCAATGACCTTAAACTTCTTTAAAAAATTACCTAGTTTTTAAAGAGCAATTGACTTTGTAAGGCTATACATTTTTAACAACATACTTGAAGGTTTTAATAAGACTTCTCTGAGTTCTTTTTCCTCCCTTTAAAATATCAGTCTCTTACCACATAGACAAATACAGAAATTTTGACCTATGCCACCTTAATATATTTTATAGAGATAAAATAACTCTTGGAAACTTATTGTAGGGTTCTACATCAAAGTAAATCTGAGTTTTAAACTGGCATAAATTGTTAGGTATTTTATAGTACTATATCTCAAGGGCAATTTCAAGGATGTGTCAAGCAACATTATTAATTGAACATTTTATTTTTCACGCATAAACATCATGTTACAAAATACTAGCACTATGTTTAGTAACTTCAAGACAGAATTATTAAAAGACACTTGATTTGTGAAGCCGTAACACAATCAGATAGATAACCATTCCATTTTATGATTCACAAGTGAAAAACAGCCTGCTAAACTGACTATAACAAAAAGATGGGGAATAACCAAAATATCCATATGAATCCTCATCAGATATTCTTCCTTGGCTAGAAAGGAACAGATTTTTGACATCTACTTTATAGTTAAAATGTGCTTTATTTCAAATAACAATGTTTTAGATGGCAGATGTGCATTCTGGGATAAAGAAAACTGTTCTGCGTTTCCATTAACAATGAACACTTTGGACCACCACCAGATCTTTTCAGTATTTGGGGAGTTTGCAATCCAAAAGTAATAATAACAAAAATAACAATCATAGAGCTTTACTTAAGGACACATGGGAACAAAGCCAACTTAACCCCATTTTCTTCATGGTTATTTCTAGGGCAGTGGTTTCCGAAGTGTGGTTACAGACCGATCCCATGGGACCCAGTTGAATTTGCGGGTTCTTCTCTAGTCTTAATGAGTCAGAAACTCTTGGGATGGGGCCCAGCAGTCCAAGTTTACCAACCCCTCCAGGCATTCTAATTCTTGCTCAGGTATGAGAACACTGGTATGGAGCTTAGTGGGACAGGAGCTCAGAATGCAGGACAGAAAATTAAAGGATGCGATAAAGGATTCTACATATAAGCAATTTAAGCTCTCAAAATTTGTAACGTGGTTAAGCCCCTCTGTATGCTTATTGGTATAAAAGCAAAACATCTGAAACTCCTAATCACCAGAAAAAAACCTCTGAAGATTGATCTTGGAAATAGAGCAAAATTCAGTAACAAGAAATAACAACAGATACCATTTATTGAATTCCTACCATATACCAGGAACTAGACAAGGCATTTAAAATGCTTTACCTTTTTTGTTGTTAAGCTTCACAACAGGCTTATTTTACAAATGAGGATACTGAAAATAAAAATGTAGTAGGCAGAATAATGGTCTCCAGAAAAGACCTGTCTACTAATCTCCAGGAATTGTGGTGATGTTGTTACATGGCAAAGGAAAATTAAGGTTGTATATGGAATTAAATTGTAAGAGGGGATTAAAATTGCTAATCAACTGGCTTTAAGATGGAGAGATTAGGGGCGCCTGGGTGGCGCAGTCGGTTAAGCGTCCGACTTCAGCCAGGTCACGATCTCGCGGTCCGTGAGTTCGAGCCCCGCGTCAGGCTCTGGGCTGATGGCTCGGAGCCTGGAGCCTGTTTCTGATTCTGTGTCTCCCTCTCTCTCTGCCCCTCCCCCGTTCATGCTCTGTCTCTCTCTGTCCCAAAAATAAATTTAAAAAAAAAAAAAAAAAAAAAAAAAACGTTGAAAAAAAAAAAAAAGATGGAGAGATTAACCTGTATCACTCAGCTGGATCCAATATAATGATAAAGAGCCCTTAAAAATGGAAAAAGGAGAGGAGAATCTGACACATGGAACTACAGAAGAGATCCCAGGGATGCAATGTGGGAAGAGTTTTACCTGCTATTGCTGGTTTTGATGATGGAAAGAACCATGAGCTAAGAATGGATGTGAGTAGCCTCTTGAGGCTGAAAAGGTAATAAAAAATTCCTTCCTATAGGCTCTGCAAAGGAACACAACCCTGAACAGAATCTGATTTTATCACAGTAAGACCATGTCAGACTTCTAAGCTACTAGAACAGTAAGATCATGAACTTGGTAGTTTTAAGCCACTCAATTTGTGGTTGATTTGTTATGGAAGCAATAGAAAACTAACACAGTAAGCAATGTGTTCAAAGCCACAACATTAGGAAGGCACTGAGCTATATAATTTGAACTCAAATTCTTTCCATTGGATCCCGTTGCTTTCCTGTCAATACCCATTGATATCCAGCACTTAACAGCTCTTACAGCATACTGATATTTCTAATGCTACTCTGGTTACCATTAACAATCTCTTCAGGAGTACTAGACCCTTTCCCAGTTGGGATCACCTATCAGCAGTACTCTACCAGGCTTGCAGAGGTTTTGTGATTGACGGACACAGTGTTTTAGAAGAATATACTCCCTAGTTCTCTGGTTCTGCCATTTACAATTCTCTTACAGTTGGCCCAGTTCACACATTTATGCTACCAGCTTGGCCTAGTTGGCATTTGTTTTTACTATTCTAGTTGTAGATAAAAGGTGAAGTTCTCTTATCACAACTTTCACCTCCCTTTACTACTTGAGAAAAACCTATGGTTTTAGAAGTTCATGCCAACGTACTATAGCATGAAAGAGAAAATATATTACTGTTAGAAAGGAAAAGCTCTATATGGCATTCTTTGCAGAAGATATCACTGGCTACCAACAAAGCACTTTAAATTTTTTTGGATTAAATAAATTGGTCTATAAGAAAAATCACTATATATTTTATTAGCTGGCAAAAAGTAGTTAAGGATACACAAAGAAATGCACTAATATATACTACATTATAAATACACTGATATTTACACTAAAATACACTAACGCAAATATTAGTTTTACATATATATATACATATATATTTTGTATAATTATATTGTTGCTTTCATGATTGCAATCCATACATTTCTCATGGGAATTATGACATATATTTTAAACATAAATCTTGTAATACAATACTTGAAAAAAAATCCAGATACGCTTTTTTAAAAAGACTTTTTTAAAACTTAGTAAATGGCATTCCTGTTGATATTCTAACTGCAGTTTTATCAAAAGTAAAATTTGGAAAACAAAACAAAACATCTTACATTTGCTATGTGTATAAATGAGAACTTAAATTATCTTTTCTCTGTGAAACACTGACTTCATGTCAGGAAGTCTTCTACATTTATTTTTTCCAGGCTCCAACACAATGAAATTCAATTCCCAACAATCTCTTTCACAACTCTAGATTTATATGTGTTATATTCTCTGTCTGTCATGAGCTCCCCCTTTGTCCCCAAAAAGAATGCAATGTCCTTTTAGGATATAGTGCATTTGCCCTATGAATTCTTGTGCCAATCTCAGGCAATAGGTAATCCCCCTCTGTGTTCCCTAGTATACTGACATACATCCATTATAGCACTTGAATTTTAATGTCATTATTTGTTGACTCCTTTGCATCCCACCACAAAACAAGCAGCTACCCTAGAACAACATCAGTGGGTAATCCATATTTCTATCCCATCTAAAAGAATGCCTATGAGGCAGAAATAATTCCAAAAACCTTTGTTAAAGAAACAAAAATGTCTTGGGGGGTCAAAGAATACCCCCTGTAAGGAAACAGTTTGGGGCTCAATGCATAACTAACTTTTACTAGCTTTGTGACCCTGGTTAAGTAAATCTCACCAAGTCTTCAGTTTCCTTCTTCAGAGATTTGACATAATATTTCACTTCATCCATTGTTGTGAAAGTCAAAGCAGATAATGCAAATAAAGATACCAATAAAGGTTTCTCAGTCTCCATCATATTACATATTTTCCATAAGGACAATTAAAAATATTTCTACTTGACACACTGGTATAGGAAGCACATTCCTTAAATTTATTTTTGCAATTTTACTAAATTTAATTATATGTAAACAAATATTCTTTTAAAAGGACAACCAATAAATGTTTGCTGTGTATGCTTCGTGAGCAGAGCATTTTGTTATTCCTGACCCTGGTACTAATAATCAATCTTTCTAGAGTGACTAATACTGTTTAAGTGACCCTTCCCTCAAGACAGTTTTCTCCCTACATCTATTGGTACGATATGTAAAGAAATCTTTCTCTTTTCTTTCTTTATGCAGTGTACCCTGAAGTTAAAATGCTGTTTGATGTCTAATTTGTCTTCTGTCACTTAAATTACCAAGTGGATCTTCTTTGGGGTTTCAAAAACTCTAGTTTCTTGTTTCTGCCCATTATTACTGAATTTTGCCAATACGAGCCTGCATTTTGCATACCGGGTTTTTTTTTTATTAAGTCAGTTCACTAAAGTTTTAGAGCATGAAATAAAGTCTATTGCTTTTCACCTCTCTCATTTTGGTAGACAGAGAGTATATTTAAAAATAACCTTAAATATACCTTTTAACAACCAATAAAATTGTAAGATTTAGCTAAGTAATACATTGGCTAGGAGCCCAATTTTTGCTTATCCAGTATGATAGCTTAAGACACACTAAGTGTAGAATTTACATAATATTTATATAACATATATTCTTCCTCTGTTTTATCCTAAATTCAATTAAGCTTTATTAAATTATTGATGACATAAAAATTATTATAACTTTGCAAATATGAATAAATGACAGAGGGCTGACCAACTCAAAAAAGAAATCACAGGCCTTTGGGAACAAAGCCAGAGTCATAAAAAAATATATTTGTGCAGAATTACAGTAAGAAACAGGAATATATATAAAATATCCTACATAAACAGGTATAAAATCACATATGTGATTTCATTATACTGTATGGAAATCCTTAAGTTATTAATATTGGATTTTTTTCCACAAGCTAACCATGTGATTAATCTGCATTTGAGGAATAGGTTATATAATAAACTATGTGTGTGTCACCATATGAATATTTTCAACTAACTATTCTTCAAATTTAAAATAATTTAATAAAAACTTTATAGCACCATATTGCATTTACTGCTTTAAAAGATAAAAGAAACCTTGACTAGTCCAAGAAGAATGAGATTATTCAGAAAAATGAAATGCAGAATATGATTAATGTGATTAACTATTCTGTTTAGACTAGTCATTAACATACAAGAGCATATAGAAGATTTTAGGTAGGAAGAACAGAGTAGAAAAGGGGAAATGGGTATTTTCATATGAAAATACATTCAGATATATTTTGAGAGTACAATACACATTCTGCATAATTTTCTAACATTCTGTATGCTTGTCTAGGTCTGCAACTTAGATGAGACTGATTCAAGGTTCATTCAAAGACAACCCTTTCCACCTCCTTCCTCCAAAATTGGTTAATTGTCATAAAAGATAGGGAAAGATAAGGTAAGACAGACATTAAGTTCAAGAAGGACCACTGTAGGGGTACCTGGGTGACTCAGTCAGTTAAGAGTCCGACATCAGCTCAGGTCATGATCTTGAGGTTTGTGGGTTTGAACCCTGTATCAGGTTCCATGCTGACAGTTCAGAGCCTGGAGCCTGCTTTGGATTCCATGTCTCCCTCTCTCTCTGCCCCTCCCCGCTCACGCTGTCTCTCTCTGTCTCTCAAAAAATGAAATAAAATAATACGTTAAAAAAAAAGACAAGAATGTTTAAAAATTGGTCCTGAGGAGGGAAGAAAGGATTGATTATGATATAGTAATTAACAGCAAAGACCCAGAAGGAAAAGCAGTGATATACGCAGATCAGGGCAGGTAGCTGTGTAAAAGATGTAGCACTGTAATGTAAGTGGGGAAAATGGGCCGGGTTAGAACACTGAGTAAGGCACTGAGTACAAATCTGATCACAATAGGTAGTTTTCCATTCCTGCTTCTCATTCTCATTTATACTCAGGAACCCTATTCCTACCTCTAGCAAATCTAATTCAGTAATCTTAGGCAAGTTTGTTTACACATTACAAATTAAGGTGATTGTTTAAAATAAATCTTAATTCTCCAAAATGAACTTTTAGAATTCTGAAAACAAGACATATGCAAAGCCAATATGCCTTAAACTTCAGGACCCTATGAAGTCACATTCCATACATGGGCAGTAGACACCACTGAAACAATTATTTATAGCATACTGTTATAAACATTAATAAGTAATGTGGAAATAATGTCAAGTTTCAAATTACATCCTTGTACAGTGTGTGATAAAGAACATGGAAAACAATTAAATTTATCAAAATCAAGTGTCTCCTCTACTCAGAAGCTTACAATTAATCTCCATGTCCTCTCAGCAAAAGTCAAGTTCTCAGGCACTACGAGTTTTCAGATAGCTTGACCCAGCTACCCCCTCAACCACATCTCCTTCAATTATCCGCCTGCTCATTGCCCTCCAGCTACAGTGGCCTCCACAGTGGCTATTCTTGGACACACTAGGTATACTTCGACCATATGGCCTTTGCTTTGGCTCTTCCCTTATGTGAAATGCTCTTCTGGCAGATACCCCCGGTGGCTTATACCTTTACATCTTTGCCCAAGAGTATATTCAGCAAAACCCACCCAGACTACTCAGTGTAAAATTACCACCCCTAAACTTTCAACATACCCCCACCATCTTGCTCTATTTTCTTTTCCATAAAGTGTTACTATTTTCTAGTCTTATTTATAATGGGAGCTGTTTATTGTCTCCCATGACCCCCCAAAAGTTTCCTCAGAGTACTGATTAATTGGCTCCTTTTATTCACTGGTACACTGTAAGTATCCAGAACAGTGCGTGGCATGAAAGAGGTGCTTGAAAAATACTTATTGAACAAATGAATCAACGTTTGTCTTCAAAGAAGGCAAATATCACTACTTTTTAAAATACAGGCATAAATGTGGCACGTGGGTGGCTCAGTCGGTGAAGTGTCTGACTTTGGCTCAGGTCGTGATCTCACAATCCCTGAGTTTGAGCCCTACGTCGGGCTCTGTGCTGACAGTTCGGAGCCCAGAGCCTGCATCAGAGTCCGTGTCTCCCTCTCTGTCTGTCTGCCCCCTGCTTGAGCTCTGTCTGTCTCTCTCAAAAATAAACATTAAAAAAAATAAAACTAAAAATAAAATATAGGCATAAAAATATAACTGTGCCATTGTTAAAAAAATTGCATCTTTTAAAATATAATTCTATCTTTCCCAAAATAACAATGTTTTTACTCCCAGTGTAAATTGTAAAAGCAAAATCTTTTTTATTCTTTTTAGAAAAAAAACCACAATGCTATAAACATGCATCTATTATACAGTTTGTAAAATTTTGTATTAATATACATAGTCTTCAAGTCCACTTTAGAGTTATAGAGTTATCATTGCTTTGATAACTAGACTGTCTTGTTTTTGCTGCTAGAAAGCTACATTATTACATTCTTCTGTTAAGATAAGCATATTATCTCAATGATTTATGTTCTAGATCTACCTAAGCTAAAATAAAATGGTCTACATTTATTGTCTTGCCTGACACAGGTAGATTATTTTCTAGCACATTCAAAAATATCTATTAAGAGCAGGCAATGCAGATGGAATATTCATTCTAAGTTCGTACTACTAAATTAAAAAACAAACAAAAACACACCAAAAAAACGCCTCATTTTTAAAGAAGCCAAAGGGAAAAATTACCTGAATATCCTCTGCCCCCGAACTATCTACCCTCCTTTTGCTCTATTCTACTTACTCAAAGTATGTACTTGGAAGAAGTCAAAACTAAAGTTTTCCATGCTAAAGTCAATAAACCCCTTTTACTTGATCTTCTTTGAAATTTCTTCAGGATCTGAGGTTATTATCACTTTCTGCCTTAAGATATCTCCTCCCCTTAAATTTTCTGATGCTCAGTTTCATGATTTTCTCTTAATTCTCTGTGTGTCCTTTCTGTCTCCTTTCCAGATGTGACTTGCTAGAATCTTTTACAGACTACCATAAGTGCAGGTGTTCATGAGACCCTATTTTTACTCCCTTTATTTCCCCTGGGAAATACCAGCTTCCTCTGACTTGTATCAGCATCTTCATGTTGACGACTTACCAAATCTGTTTTTGGAGTTAAGATCTTTCTCCTGACCTTTAGGATATTATGAGTCAAGTCCACATGGATGATCCACACTCTCCTAAATCAGCATCATCCATAATCGCCTACACACACACACACACACACACACACACACACACACACACACGGCCTGCCTCCTCTAAAATAACCCATATCTCAATAAATAGTACCACATTCCACTACACTTGCACAATTAGAAAATAAGACATCACCTCTGCCTTCTTCCTCTAATCCCACATGCCAAATCAACCCTCAATTCCTATCAATTCCATCTCCAAATGATTTCTGAAATCAAATCCACACTACCTGACCTGAACTACAAAAAGAATCTCCTAAGTCAGCAGACTAATTCCAGGACTGCCTATCAGCTCTTCATTCCCAACTAGATCTTCCAAAGTTAGCCCCCTTTTCTTGGTCCGTTGTACTTACCTCTAGATATACTGGAACTTTTTACTATTGGTCCCTAACACTGCCATTCTTTTAAGGAGTAGTGGTCTCTGTCAGCCTATAGGAGACACCCCCCTGTTGGATGGAAGGGGTATGTGCAAAGGTGTCCCAATGCCTAAAAAGTGGGACAGAGAATAAGTGCTTAGAGATCACACCCAATAATGTATTTGTCCTGTTATATTTCTCATATATGAGACACATATATGCCACTTCCTGGGTTTCTTTTTTTAATTTATTTTTATTTTTTTAAATTTAGTTTTAAGAGAGAAAGCGCAAGCGGGAAAGGGGCAGAGAGAGAAGGGGACAGAAGATCTGACAGAGGCAGGCTATGTGCTGAGGGCAGCAAGCCCGACATGGGGCTCGAACCCACAAACTGCAAGGCGATGACCTGAGCCGAAGGTGGACAGTCACTGACTGAGCCACCCAGGTGCCTGGGGTTATTTTTATAATAAAGTGATTTAAGTATGGACTGGATACCATTCAATGTTCACTTGTATTACGTTGTTATAAATCATGTATTCTCTAAGTAGAAGTGACTCTTTGCTACCACAAGAGGTTAACCTAATCTCTTCTATAAGTGATTTTCTTAAGCTAGAAGACTGAAGTTAAAGCTGTGGCATGAAGATACGTTGCTCAATTTTATTCCATTAAAAATAAAGTGTTAAAGCAAACTTCTTTCTAAAATGGACACTTTTTTTTTTTTAAACACTTGGACTGGGGCACCTGGGTGGCTCAGGTGGTTAAGCACCCGACTCTTGATTTTCGCTCAGGTCATGATCCCATGGTTGGTCATGAGATCAGGCCCTGTGACCAAGCCCCGTGTTGGGCTCTGTGCTGACAACAAAGAGCCTACTTAGGATTCTCTCTTTGTCCTCTCTCTGCCCCTCCAACTGTTTGCATGCATGTTCTCATTCTCCCTCCCCCCAAAATAAACTTAAAAAAATAAAAACACTTGGACTATCTTACACAGAATTCACCACAGCAGTTTAAGGAACAGATTAGATGACACACCTCTATGTCTGTTTTGCTATTTCTGTATTTCTTTTTGCAAATAAAATTGTTTCCGAATATAAAAATAGGTCTTTATTCTACTTGCCTTCTGAGTATTCTCTTCGTGATTGCTATAGAGAAAACTTAAACAGTAAGTTTGAGAAATAAAAGAGAAGTTGATATGTCTTTTAGTAGATTTTTAAAGAAGTCCCTTTTCAAAGCCAGCATTTCAGTGATTTATCACCATCATTTTAGTATAGACCAATTAATAGCTGAAATAAAGTTGACTGATGGAAAGGCTTGAGTCAGATTTTCCCTTTTCTTTTTTTCCTACCTTACATGAATAACCAAAGAACACTAGATTCACCTTCCATATTATTGGTAGCTTGAAGAATTTAAAGTTTCCTGTCTACTTTCTGACTTGAATAGTTAGTATAGGCAGTTTCACTATTACCTGGCCTGTTTATAGAAAATGGAAAGGGAAGAAAATGAGTCTGCAAGAATCTGGAAGTATTATTTCTATAGAGACAGCGAGAAAGTCAACAAAGAAACAAAAAAAAAAAAATCAAGAAAAGAAAAACTGAAATTAACTACTTACATACAGTTAGCATAAAAAAATACATGCAATTTAGGAAGAAAAGACTCTCCATGGAGACTGAAAACTTGGATCTCAGAAAAATACAGAATCCATCAATTATCCTAAATATAACTTTTCATATAGAAATGTTTAAAATCCAACTCCCTAAATTAAAGAAAATTTGAAAAATTCACCCAGGACAATCCAAATACAATTGCATTACATAATATTAGTATTCCTCTATTAATGAACCCACCAATATTATCTCTTATGTGTTAGGTATTGTGATAGGTGCTACGTGGTATACAAAAAAATATGAGAACTGATACCTTAGTTCAACAAAAATAGTCAGGGAAGTTATAACTCAGTTAATCATGAATGCTAAAAGAGCAATAGAAAGGGTTTGACTTAGATTTGCCAGAAAGTAGTACAATAGGTACAATGGAATGAATAAATAGAAACAAAAAGCACAAGTCAATTTAAAGAGAAACCAATTTAGAAGAGAGATTTTCCAGTAAAAGATAAAGGAACACAGAGTTGAGGACAGACATAAGAACTGGTCAGCATCAGAGAGGAGACAGTTTAGCATGAGAATAATGAGGAATTAATAAATGTATTTTACTATGAGAGAATCAAAGTTATACTCTAGAAAGATGAATAGTCATATGGTGTCAGTGTGCGAAAAATAGAGGTCTGAGGACTAGGTCACACGGTATGAAAGGGGTTTTAGCAGTAACAGAAACAGTCAAAAACTCAGTTCAAATGAAGTATTTAAAAGACTCAGCAACTAGTTAGATATGGGGGTGAGCACTGGAAAAGGGTGGGAATTCTATTTTAGAGGTGAGGTTAAGGTGATATACATCAACATGAAGATTTCTAGCAGGCAGTTAGAAACTAGAGGGCTCAGAGCTCCGAAGAAAAAAATACATATAGAAACACAAAATGCAAATGCATTTTAAATACACACACACATACATAACAGAGAGAGAAGGGGTCAGAGTGGGAGGGAGGGAAAACCACGTGCATGAGCCTAGTGCTAAAAAAGATTATTATAAAAAGCCCTATTTCACATCATACATAAAATCATTTCCGAAACTATTTACTTAAATTTGAAAGGTAGATCATTATACTTTGTTTTAAAGATTTTATTTTTAAGTAATCTCTACACCCAACATGGGGCTCTAACTTACAACCCCAAGATCAAGAGTCGAGTGCTCTCCCGACTGAGCCAGCCACGTGCCCCATATACTTTTAGAGAAGAATTATAGAACAAAATAACCTCAGAGTAGGAAGGGTTTCTTTAAAAAAAAAAAAAAAAAATTAACGTTTATTCATTTTTGAGACAGAGAGAGACAGAGCATGAACGGGGGAGGGTCAGAGAGAGGGAGACACAGAATCCGAAACAGGCTCCAGGCTCTGAGCTGTCAGTACAGAGCCCGACGTGGGGCTCGAACTCACAGACCGCGAGATCACGACCTGAGCCGAAGTCGGCCGCTCAACCGACTGAGCCACCAGGGAAACCCATTTATTTATTTATTTATTTTTAATGTTTGTTTATTTTTGAGACAGAGTGACAGAGTATGAGCAGGGGAGGGGCAGAGAGAGAGGGAGACACAGAACCCGAAGCAGGCTCCAGGCTCTAAGATGTCAGCACAGAGCCTGATGTGGGGCTCGAATCCACAAACCACGAGTTCATGACCTGAGCCAAAGTGAGATGCTATACCGACTGAGCCACCCAGGTGCCCCTGTACAATATCGTTTTTCAATATAACGGTTAGAAAACCCAGGAACAACACAAACATCCATAGGCAGAAGACTGCATCATTAGTTTCAGCGTGTTCCAACCTATCATACAGCAGTGAAAAAGAATTAGTCAGTGGGTGTGGGTGGGGATGGACCAAGGGGCCAAAAAATGCACAAAACGTGATAACTAGCATTTGTGTATTTCAAAAACATGTAAAAGTTGACAAAATATTTAAGTAAGGTATGGGAAAAGTAAGAAAGTGATGACTACAAAAATCAGAATAATGTTTTCCTTGCGATAGGAGGAAGGTTTTAATAAAAAGGGACTCTCAGGGAATCCTGGTGATATTAGTTTAGTTGTTGCACTGGTACATGTATGTTTATTTTCATTGTTCTTTACATGTTGTGAATAGTGATACATTGATAGAAACATTTCCTATTATGTATATTTTATATACAATTTTATACATCTTTATATATTTATTAAAGTTTATTTATTTTGAGAGAGAGAGAGAGAGAGAGAGAGAGAGAGAGAGAGAGAGAGAAAGCAGGGGAAGGGCGGAGAGAGAGGGAGAGAGATTCCCAAGCAGCCTGCACACTGTCAGCACAGAGCCCAACATGGAGGCTCCATCTCATGAATCATGAGACCATGACCTGAGCCAAAAACCAAGAGTTGGACGCTTAATCAACTGAGCCACCCAGGCGGCCCCAATCTATCTTTATAGTTTTATTTTGTATTCATTATTTATTAAAAATTTCCTTTATTTCATACAAAAATAAATATTTATAATACTAATACTCCGAATGAGAAAGACCAGAAAAAAAGAAAAAAAATGGTCAGAGAAGTGGGTTTTTTTTTGTTTGCTTGTTTGTTTTAATAAAAGTACGATACAGGTTTGTAGATCTAAGAAAGAAAGAGAGGGTCTGGTAATGTCAATGTTACACAGAAGTCAAAGAGAATAAGGACTTGGAAAAAGTTAGAGGAGTCTCATTACCCTGAGACAGTAATTCTCAGATGCATGAAAGGGATAACAATCAATCTGTGGGGTATCAGGCTATTGGGCAGAAGAGAACAACTGTGAGAGAAACTAGAGGCAGTAAGTAAAAACTGCCCTCTCATGAAGTTTGGCTATGAAGAACAGATGTGCATGGAAACACAGAACAATTTTTTTCTGCTGGATAAAACTTTACATTTGCAGGAAGAGAGGTAGGCAAGAATGATGAGCACATTGTATATGTTGAGTTGGGCTGGAAGATGGAAATCAAAGGCGCAGGAGAAAGGAGATAACTGTAGAGAATATACGCCACTTGTATACAGATAATAGTATAGTCTTAGACATTAAAAATCATAAGGTTGCCATTGCCTGTTAAATGGCTCACTCAACAGTCAGAAAATAGTCACTAGGGTATATATCCTAACTCTGCTGCAGAACTGCTTATTAGTTACAGGAGTTCATTTCTTTCATTCCATTTTAACTCCCCATGAAGTCTAATCCAACTGAGCACTCACTAGACTTTTTTAAAAGGTCTTTAAGGGTATGCCAGAGGCATCGCCCCTCCCACTCCCCAATTCTCCTAGCCCCTAGTCCAAGGACAAAACTCTCCTAAGAAGGAGCATTGTTCCCCTTGGGGAAGGGATGGTAGGTGTAAATGGGGCCTCCTTGGGCAAGGCAGAGGCAGAGACGGATAGAGGAATCCAGATTCTAGGAGGAGTCAGAAGATTTTGGGAACCAACCAGACAGCATGGGACTGAGACCAGGTGTCCCAGTCCTGAAGTATAAGCAAGGTTTGGACCCTATGCAAAGCAACGGCCATATCAGGATATGGGGGCTGCTCCATAAAACAGCTTGGATTTCCTCTCAGTAGAATTACTACCTCCAAAATCTGTTACATCAGAAGCTGTGGTTAATTTTTTATAGGCCTAACTACTTTGTATTGCTGAAGAAGAGAACTGTAGTAATAATACTTAGGAACTAAAGCATTTTTATGTGGTCTGATTTCGATAAAAAGCACTAATGTCTTTCTAATGCATATTTTCCAAATGATTCCCTCCAAATTAAAATATTCACATTTTTTTTTATTTCTTCTTCTTCTCAAAGTTAATAAACACCATTTTAAGAGACAGTTTCCCATTCTCAGAGTAATACCAGTTCACTCCCTCCAGGCAATCTGATTACACACTTAAGTTTATGTAATCTCCTTTATCCTCTGTCTTTCTAGTAGTGGTTATAGGATTAAAAAAAATAATAAAATAAAAAGTTCCAGTCTCTGCTTCTACAAACCAAAGTCATCCATTTATATGAGGGCTAATCAGAGATACAAAGGTACTAAAAGAAAAAAAATGAACAGCCTTTTTCTTTCCTTTCTTTCTTTTTTTAAGCTTAGTGAGCTATGACCTGTCTTGGCCTAACAGACACCATGCTTTACTAAGTTAGTAGTTATTGATAACCTCTCCAAGCTTTGACTTGGAGAACACAGGAAGTGGATTGTGCCTTTCTTTCTGATTCCCAATTATTCCTTAAGGTAGCTGATAGATACACATGATCCCACTGAGTATAGAGATGATTTGCTAGAAAGATTTACATGACTGAACACTCTCTGAACTACGTGAGGTTCAAGGCTGAAATTCAATGCAGGGCATAACCTCTTCACAAGGCATCTCACTGAATTGTAGCTAGGACAGTGATAACTAAGAAACCATGGATAACTTTGCCTCCTGCATTCTTTGCTTGACTCTTTCCCAAAAAGAACCCTAAGAAAGATCAAAACCCAACTCATTTCAAGCCTTTGCACCTTACAAGACAGGCCCATGACTAAACTCAACTGGCTCCAAACTGAGAAGTAAATGGCAATGAGAAAAGAAGAAAGGACCCTTTGCAGCATCACAAAGGCAGCACGCTGACAATTCTGAGAGGCTAGGAACCCAGCAAAAGGAACTCTCAACATGAACAAGGAGCTTCCCGCTGCCAACCAATAGGGCACTGCTGGCTGTATAGTGAGTGAATGCCATTCACTAACTGGGATGCATTAAAACTGGCAAGTCCATTTGTGAACAAGTCACTTTATTTTCCAGATGTTGGGGCACAGTGTGCCCTTTTATGGCAGAGGAAACTTACTTGGCGCACGTGACACAGAACTTGGAACCACTGGTACATAGAGCAAATAAAGGATTAGAAGCCACCCAGGTGTAGGAGATTAAGGACTTAACAGGCAGATGGAGGAGAAGAGCATCATCTGGACATCCTTCATCCTTTATAATAAGGGAAAGCTCCCCAGCGATCCCAGCAGAAAGAATAAGCTTAAATGAATAAAATTTAGCAATTCTGTTGACAAAGGCAGAATCCTTGAATAGACTTTTTTTTTTTCTCATGCGAGTCTGTCTGCCAAAACCTGAATACCTTTCATAACAAATAAATCTCTCCCTACCAGAAAGGGAACTAAGTAACGAAAGTATGCCTTGCCCCCCACAGGTCATCATCCAACTTGTCGAACGTCACAACTTCAAGTGTCTCTAGTTTGGACAGATGGGGCTTGGATAGTGGAGTATGAGGAGGGTCGGCAAATGCAAAATCAAGGCCCACCTTTCACCTGCTCAGGTCAGTCTTAAAAGAATGACTTTAAAAAATCATGACGGCCCTCACACTGTTCTCTTAATTAGACTCTTCAGAGTAGGCCACATGCAGTTAGGAATCAAAATAAACAAACAAATCCCTTGACCTGGATTTGAAAACCCCTCAATATTAGGATCCAGCCTAGTCAACGTAATCTATCAACCTTCCCAATTTCAAAACCCTGACTTCAGCCAGACCAGTGTGGCTGTCCTCTCACACAGTAGGATCATTCTCATTTCTAAAAAGCTGAGGGCCCTACCTATGCCTTATAACTGGGAAACCTAAACCCCCTTTTACTCCTGCCTTTGTTTCCCCAGATCCAGCCCCGTTTCTATCTGACCACAGGCCACATGTGTTGCTTCTTTCTTAGAGTTCCATTAATGGTATCGTTTTTGTCACTCCATTGGACATTTAACTAAATAACAAGACAAGACAGCTGATATGGATGTTTCATCTCCTTCAGAAGACTTGATTTTTCCTATTATTATATTACAGTATTTCCAAACATATATAAATTTAGAAATAATTGTGTAACAAATTCTCATTTAATCATCACCTACCACAAAAACTTATACACCCATGGACAATCTCCTTGGTGAACTTTATATTCCCTAAACAAAAGTATGAAATTGTTTTCCTACTTATTTGTTTTCTCCCCAAATTTAGACTTGTGCGAAGCATGTAGTAACAACTCAATAAATACTTAGTTGGTTGTGAAAATGAATTGAAATCCAGTCCACCAAAGTTCTGAGTTGCCCCTTAAGCATGAAGCTTACTTCATCCAATCAATTCTTAGACAGACAAACCATAGAAACATTTATTTTGTAAAAGCAATATCAGAGAACGAGGGCTCACAGTCAGTTAAGCATCCAACTCTTGGTTTTGGCTCAGGTCATGATCTGGCGGTTCCTAAGTTTGAACTCTGGTCTCTGCACTGACAGTGTGGAGCCTGCTTGGGATTCCCTGTATCCCTCTCTCTCTGCCCCTCCAATGCTTGCTCTCTCTCTCTCTCAAAATAAATAAACTTAAAAAAAAACTTACAAAAAACATATTAGCAAATAATATTAAGAAAATGCTGAAAAACTGCATGAAAGTGAAAAAATTACAAACCTACTCTTATCCCATCACTTAGTATTTCATCACCAAATCTAATTTTCTTTTGACACCAAGATTGGAAAGTCAGTATCAATAAACAAATAGCCTGGCACACTAGAGAGACACTAGAATTTATCTTTAAGCGACCTAAGTCAATTCTAGCTAGCAACGTGACCTTAAACAAGCCACTTACATTATCCCTCAGTCTTATCACTAAAATAAAAATCGTTATACTTTTCCTAGGGACCTCATGTTATTGTGAGGCTGATTTTTTTTTAATTTGTCAAACTGCTTTATGAAGTACAAAGCACCATGTAAATATTATACTGTCCTTATGGTATACCCAGTTTCCTTTTAGAGAGGATCTGTAGTCGACTTGGAGGCACAGGACACAAAACTATCTGAAATATTACAGGCTAAATGTCTAATTAGCAAGGGAAGTAACACAGATCTGAGGAGAACTGAAGTATCTAGCAAAGGCTTCAAGGTAGCAAGGGAAAGGAAGAAACAAAGGCTTTTCAGAAGGTAGATAAATTGTGTGCAAATTCACACACACACACACACACACACACACACCTGCATGCACATGTGCGTGCACCCAAATCGTCCAAAGCACAGCTAAAGCAGTTTGCAGTTCACTGAAGCAGATGGTGCCAAACATATATATATAATGGTAGAGAGAATGAAGCAGTTGACTGAAGCTAAATTATGAAGGACCTCAAATGAAGGCTAATGATTTTGACTTTCAAAGTCTGAGGAATGCAGTACCCGCAAATTAGTATCCCAAGAAAAGTAACTGATTTATAAAAGAGTCAGGAAAATGTTACCATGATCAAGAGGGAAAACAACCAGAGCTGTGACTGGAGAGTAAACGCTGAAAACACGAAAGAGGAATGTACATTTGGAACATGGATAACATGACACTCAAAATGAGTAAGTAGGATCCCTTGATGACAATCTTCAAAAAGTGTTCAGACCCTTTCCCTTGGATTACAAACCTTCACATAACTAGAAGAAACTCTCCATCTCATCTTTAAAAAAGACCCCTTTGGGGGCGCCTGGATGGCGCAGTCGGTTAAGCGTCCGACTTCAGCCAGGTCACGATCTCGCAGTCCGTGAGTTCGAGCCCCGCGTCAGGCTCTGGGCTGATGGCTCGGAGCCTGGAGCCTGTTTCCGATTCTGTGTCTCCCTCTCTCTCTGCCCCTCCCCCGTTCATGGTCTGTCTCTCTCTCTGTCCCAAAAATAAATAAAAAACATTGAAAAAAAAAAAAAGACCCCTTTGGGGGCGCCAGGGTGGCTCAGTCGACTGCATGTCCAATTCTTGATTTCAGCTCAGGTCATGATCTCAGAGTTTCATGAGTTCAAGCCCCACGTGGGGCTCTGTGAGCCTGCTTGGGATTCTCATTGTCTCCCTCTCTTTCTGCCCCTCGCTCACTCACACTGTCTGTCTGTCTCTCTCTCTCTCAAAATAAATACATAAACTTTAAAAAAATGTTTAAAAATAATTAAAAATTAATAAAAAGAACACCTTTGACCCCTATGCTGGTCTCTGTCCCTCCACCATGCCAATCTCCTTCTAGATTTAGAGGCTTTGTTTAGCTGTTTTCTCTGTCTCTAACACATTTTTTTTTTTCCTGATCTTTGTGCACCTAGGTCCTTTTTGCCATTCCGATCTCCAGGTAAAGGTCACCTTCTCAAACAACTAGTTCTTCCTGAACCACCTGATCCAAGGTGGTTTCCAAGATGGTAACTCTCATATTATTCTAATTATCTGCATAGTGCTTCTTGCATTCTAGTCTATTTCTCATTTATTTATTTATGTATTCTCCCCACCCTCCTCTCATCCCAAGACTGGAATTCTTGGAGAACAGGAAATTTGAGAGTTCAGCACTGTATGTGCTCAGCAGCCAGAATAGTGCCTGGCACAGATTAGGTTACTTAGTAAATACTTGTCAAACTGATAGATAAGTGAGTTGTTCACAGCTGACCTTCACAGAGAAAGTCAAAGTTGTTGTCCCCAGGGTTACTCTGAGTTCTAATCTTCTTCAGCCTTCGATAGTCCACTTCCCTTATGCTGTGAGAGAATCCCAAATCTTTTCAATACTGTGTCTTTTTTATTTTGCCAGCTTTAGTTGGTATCTTTCACTTGTAAATATGAGCTTTCAATAGACCACTTTGCAGCTTTCATTACACCCTTTGAACCTCATCAAACACATGTATAAGGAGTAGACTAGTTATTTTCCCCTATTGCAGGGAAATAGTCACACAAAACAGTCATTCAAGAAGCATGGAGGTGCTGACTATGGGATGTGGAACTGAACAAAGGCCAAATGACATCTAATTTAAACCCTTATCCAATATATCAAATGGCCTGCACTCTATATTATAGGAACATAAAAAAATAAGACTTAATTCTCATGCAGCAAGTCACAGTACCTAATGTAATCGATATATTCAATAAACAAAATTATTTGATTATGTGTTTATTGTTCTGACAATCCCCCCTCCACCACAAGAAAGGGGGGAAAGCAGGAAAGAAAAAGAAGATGAAGAGCAATCAAAAAATAAGCAACAACAACAACAAAGAAATTCACCCTGGAATTTCTGGAGCTAAATGGACTTCATCCCTTTGTAAGCTTTATGTCACCAAAATTCACAACCAAACCAAAAGTGTTTCTTAATAAATATTAACCCAAAGAATCACTGTATCTATTTCCAAATATTATATTTGTGCTATTGTTGCAAAACATCAGGATATAAAGATGGTGTAAGTTGAACTAAACTTTCATCTCTAGGTGCTAGAAATTTTCCATTCTTTATTATTTTATTGAATTATTACCTAGTATAAATTTATTACTTTAGACCTTATTTTTAAACACAAAATGAGAATTGATTTACTGCTTCCAGAAGAATTTACTGCTGAGCGGAATGATTTTTTTAAAAGATCATTCAAAGTATTATAAGAATCTAAATCTCATCAGGGAATCCCAGTATAGTATGCAATGGTTATTTATATAACTAAATGCAGAGATAACATGTAGCAGCTAGTTTGATAATGACAGTTTTAAAAACACCTTTTGAAAATGAAAACAACTAAAATTAATCATAAATTTTCTACCAGATTACGTAAGTGGATATTTTAATTTACAGTACCCAAAGTTTGTTTCCCTTTACATTTCAACCTGTATTAGTAACACTGGAATAGATTTTATATAATATTATCTAAATGATGAGTTAGGAAACTGGTCTGCAAGACAAAGCAAATTTATGAGAAAACAACAGCAAAATCTCACTTAGTGGAGACTACAACAGGGGCAGCAAACTGAATTAATAATGTAGTCTGGGTTTTATAATTTGAGGAATGGTAGTTTTGTTGTTGAATGAGGCTAGAAAGAGCCTGGAACTGGTTTAATCAAAATGATAAGTTTAGAAAAAAAAAAACACTGGCTTATATATGCAAGAGTTGTAAAAAAAAAGTTTATAAATTTTCTTTTAAATAAACTAAGTATTAACTTTGAAAAAAAATTATCTAAAAGAATAGTAAGATAGATACAAACTATAACGATGCCTGACATTTCCCCTATCTTTCCTTCCTACCACACTTCTCGATTGAAAAACTTATACTAAAATAGATAATCAGGAGCACCTGGGTGGCACAGTCAGTTAAGCATCTGACTCTTGATTTCAGCTCAGGTCATGATCTTGCATTGGTAGGATTGAGCCCTGTACCCAGCTTTGCGTTGAGAGCATGGAGCCTGCTTGGGATATTCTCTCTCTCTCTCTCTCTCTCTCTCTCTCTCTCTCTCTCTGCCCCTCCACTGTTTGTGCTCTCTCTCTCAAAATAAAATAAGATAAAATAGATAATTATATCTTTTTATTGTTCCATTATGTTCAAAAAATTGAAACAAATCTCCACAGCATAAAAGTTAAATTTTAAATAAAAACAATGGCATCGGGCTCCTCAGTGGCTCAGTCGGTTAAGTGTCAGACTTCAGCTTAAGTCATGATTTCACAGTTTGTGAGTTTGAGCCCCACGTTGGGCTCTGTGCTGACAGATCAGAGCCTGGAGCCTGCTTTGGTTTCTGTGTCTCCCTCTCTCTCTGCCCCTCCTCTGTTCACATTCTGTCTCTCTGTCTCTCAAAAATAAATAAACATTAAAAAAAATAATGTCACTCCGTTTTGTTTTTCCTGTGAAGAGCCATTATTTTGTTCACATACTCCACGAAGTTCAAAAAAAAAAAAAACTGTCTTTGAAATGGAAATGGAAATGGACAAAGAGGTCACACAAAAATTCAAGTTGTACAGGAACTTGAAAGCCCAAAAAAAAAAAAAAAAATCCAATTAACTATCAAAGTCAGCAGACCAAATAAATGAAGAAAGAATGGAATTTAAATTGTTGTGTATACTTTTCTTATACATGATGTGTGTTAATAAATGGTACAGCACTGTCAGAAACATCATTAAACGGATTAGAAGGAAAAACTTGCATTTTCTGTGTTTAGGTAGGAATCCTGCCCCACTACAGGGGCAGGATTTTCTTTAATCTTGGTACATGAAGATGAGCCCATTAAATGTAGGCTAAATAATTAATAAAGAGGTACGGAAAACAAGGAAGCAGAAACACGTTAATTCAGACTCAACAATCTGGGCTGAACGCAGGTGAACGAGCCAGCAAAGAGCTGGCATCCCTTCTGCTCTTCAAAGCATCTGTCCTCCCCAGTCCCCTTGGATAAAACAAACTCCTAAAAAAACAAAAAGTCATAAATTGAACAAACACTGCCCAACTCTCCTTACTGCTCATTATGTTTTCAATCCTCTATTAAAAGAGAAGTGAATTAATTTCATGGAAATCGTTCTCAAAAGAATTAGTGAAGGGGCACTTGACAGCTCGTGCTACTCAAACAAACAAACAAACAAAAACAAAAAAAACACGTATGATTTAGTAGAACAACAAGAGACTTCTGTCATGTATTTGTGGTAATTATTGTGTAAACATTCAGGACTCTCTTCATTTGTTTACATTTATTTACAAACTGTAAGTTTCATCAATGAATCAATACAGGATCTAAAGGAAAAGTAAAGCAGACATTTTATAATAAAAGCAAATCACCACCAGGACACAGGGAGAAATCATCCTCACAGGCTTATAAGTTTTATGAAAACAATGACTATAATAACGTGGGAGGTTTTTTTTCCAAACCCATTTGGAGTACTTTAAATGAAACAAATAGGAAATCATTAAGATTAAACATCAGCAGCAAAAGGCCTCTTTGTTAATAGCCTATCAAACAGAAGGTATTCAGACAGTGTAAAAATGAGCCAAAGTGCCTGTGTCAGGCAATTACTGTTGCCATAACTAGAATAAGCCTATCTAGTTGTGACTAAATTCAGAAGTCACTGATATGGCTAAGGTCCAAACTTTTAATAGCAAGATTAAATTACTAAAGAGGAAAAGGAGGAATAATTTTGACCACTAAGTAACCAGCAACTTAGTCCATGCATGAAGTAAGGAACCATTTGTTTAGCACTGGATCAAATATTAAGTCAAACTTAAAGATGACAATTATCTAGCCTACTGTCTTAAACATGGTACACACCCAACAATGATCTTGTCTTTCTTTCTACTCCCTCCAGTCATTGATTCATTGCCTTACAGCCCTATTTACATTGTCAAGTATATAGGTTTGCCTTCTCTGTACAACTGGACTGAGAAACAGTAATTGTTTCATTCACAGATAGACACAGTTACTTTTCATTCTACCATGTGTCTCACATGTGCTATCTACAAAGGGTATTTTTGTAGGTGGGACTGACATAAAGCTCAAGAAAGATACATTAGGATACTCTGGCTGCATAGAATATTCATCTAAAAGTTGCTTAAAAATAGTTTATATTTTTAGTATTATTGTTGTCATTAATTTTTGCCTGAGGTAGGATCCAGACTCCTTCCATACTTCGTTCTGTTACCCTCAGTTTATCTCCTTCCTCGCAGTTGCAGGATACACGCAGGGCCATGCAGCCTACTCTCATGCAATAACATGTCTCTTTTTCTTTTTTTTTAATCAGGAACAGACCTCTTTCCCAGAAATCCCCAGCAGACTGGCCTCATAACTCATTGGTCAGAGCTGGGTCATATGGCCACTCCTTCCCGCAAAGGAAGATAGAAGAGTAAGTAAGGTGGGAGAGAGTCCTGTCAATGTGCAAAAAAAGAGAGGAGAGTGAATACTGACTAGATAATATCAGCAATATTGTTATACAAGATGATAAGCCAGGTCATTTATAATGCTTGTAAATAAAGAGGTTCTAGATGTAATACATATCTAATGCTATGGACTTAATTGTGTCATTCCCCCAACCCCCTTTCATGTTGAAGCCCAAATCCTTAATGTCACTGTATTTGTACAGATAGGGCTTTTGGGAGGTAATTAAGGTTAAATAAGGTCATAAGGGACCCTAATCTGATAGGACTGGTGCCTTTACAGGAAGGGAAAGAAAAGCTATCTATCTCTTTCCAACATGTGAGGACATAGTGAGAAGGTGGCCATCTACAAGCCGGGAGGGGAGCTCTCACCAAGAGCCAAAGAAGCCAGCACCTTGATATTTAGACTTCCCAGAATAAGAGAAATAAATTTCTGTTGCTTAAGCCGCCCAGTCTGTAGTACTTTGTGATGACAGCCAAGCAAACTAATACATCTAGGAAAGAAAAATCTTGCCACCCTTCTTTCTTCAGTGGGACTGTACATGGTTGAATGAGTACTAGTATAAACTGGAAACATTCCAAGAGCTCTTTTCCTCACTCTTTGAATGGATGGTTCATGAGCATGCTCCTACTTCAGCCCCATCCCCAAAGATCAATCTTTTAGAGACTTTTTATTTAAGTAAACAGTCACTTGGTTTAAATCCTAATCTTCTTAGATCCAAAGTCAGCAGTATCTCTGGAGTGTAACAATCATTCTATTGCCAAAATATCAGCACAATACATGTTAACATAAAGCTTTAAAAAGGAGGCAAAAAAACAGAAAATCCCATGCCTGTCCAGTTCTTACATTTTTTTCAAGCCAACAGAAAATGTTAAGAAGAAAATGGGTTACAATACAAAAGTTCAGTGTTTGTTTCTCAGAGAATTAGGGAGGAAAAAGAAGAAAAAAAGACACATTCTGCTATATTATCACTTTCCAATTTCTGACCAAACCCTGTAGTTTTCATCACGCATCATTTTTGTGATTAATGATGTGCACCCAGTTAATGGAAAACAGCAGATTAGGTTTCCACTAATAGTGTTGGAAGTTATGTCTGTCTGCTTCATTTGGTAACAACCTCACTGTTCAGTAAGAAACTAATGGATGTAATCCCAGAGCAGAACTGAATTTTATGCATACAAGACAGGTCAGATTTCCAGACTGGAAAAAATAACACTTTTAGAGGTGTGCTGATCTTCAGTTGAAATTTAACACTGAGATAATGCCTCATAATGTTTTGGGTGTTTTTTCCTTCTTTTCACTTCTATTTAGTGATCAATTTGAAATCTTACAGCACTCAGTTGAGGCCTATAAACATAGGTAGAATTAGCAACTTGTAACCACAGCAAATTAAAAAAATATATAATATGAAACTTTGTATAATTAGTTTACTGAGCCGAAAAGACATTTATTGCTCTGAAGACACAGGTAAGAAAAAGTTCCTTATATATGAGTATATCACTGCAATGCTTATATCATAAGCAAAATTATGTTTGCCCGTTCGCTTTCACTATATAAAGTGTTGGCTCCAAATAACTGCAGTTTAAGAAAAACAATGTGGTACAGTGAAAAGCATACTAATCTAAAAATACAGGAATCAAGAGACAAGTCTGGATTAAAGTCCCATTTATGTCTCAAATTACTTTGGAAACAAACCTATCTGTTGTTTTCATTTTCCCCACTATATTTTACATTTATCTCTCTTAAGTCATTTAGCAAATACTATATTGTCTCAAGTTTTATCTCTGTGTATTTCACATTTCCCATCTGGACTAGGCCCCTTAAGGACAGACCCCACATCTGATTTACATTTTTATTTCCTCTAGTCCCCAGCTAGAATGTAAGCTTCCGGAGAAAAGGGACTTTGCCTGTATGTCCCCAGGGGTTAGCATGGTGTGACCTCATGTTAATAAGCTGTCAAATAAGTAGACATTTTAATAAAAACAAAACATGAAAAGAATAACACTAAGGAGGAGGAATGAATCGGCAGAGCACAGAGAATTCTTAGGGCAGTGAAAATCCTCTGCATGATGCTACAGTGACAGATACATGTCATTATACACTTGTCTAAACCCCTAGAATGTATGGCACCAGGAGTGAACCCTAAAATAAAATTAACAATGGACTTTGAGTGATTACTTCGTGTCAGTATGGGTTTAGCCACTGAAGTAAGTGTACCATTCTGGTGGGGGATGGTGAGAATGGGGGAAGCTATGGCATGTGTGGGGACAAGGGGTATAGGAGAAATATCTGTACTTTCCTCTCTTAAAAAAATTAAGTCTTGAGAAAAGAAAAAGAAAAAGAAAAAGAAGAAAAGGAAAAAGAAAAAGGAAAAGAAAAAGAAAAAGAGCATGCTTTCAAAACAGAAGAAAATGCTGGGCACATATGAAATCCAATGTAGAGCTCACAAATGTTTCATTTACCCATCATGTTTATCTATCTTTTGGCAAACACATACTCTGTGTCAGACACTTTCCTATATATATAATATATATTGTATATATTCACTCACCTAATACAGCAACCCAATAAATAGATAGGTATTGTTGTCATCCTCATGTTTCAGAGAAGAAACATAGCCAAAGAAATTAAGGAATAGATTTAAGGCTGTACAACTGCTAAGGCACAGAGTCAAGATTCACCCAGGAAGAACTGGCTCCAAAGTCTATGAGCCTATACTGATCTTTGAGGTAACCAAAATTCATAATTTCACCTTTATTTCATAATTTCATATGTATAATTTATTTTTCCTTTCTCAAATAAGAGTTCGTGTTTCTTAGGGTTAAAACCTGGTATCTTCTCATTATTAAATAGCCCACAGCATAATCAATCTCCTGTTCAGGCATCTTCTATGTAGGCGTCTGGCAATATGGAATTTCTAGGAAGGGGAAACCACACTGAAGACATACTACGTCTGTTTCAGATTTTTACTTCAACAGAAAAAAGGAAAAGAGAAGGGCCAGCTTGTAAAGAGGTTTTTTTGTTTGTTTGTTTTACCTCACTTCCAGGAGTATGATTTTTATATAAATATTATCCTATACTAATTAAGGTAGTAGCATTCTGGAGCAATTTTCTTTTTGATTGTCATTGATGAAGTTGATGATAAGGAGTATATTGGAGGGATAATCAGATAGCGATGGATTAGGCCAATAAGAGATAGGATTCTCCACTAGAAATACAAAAGAAAAGGGAATTTTAAAAATCAGAAGGTTAAAAACTTCCTCTTTAAGAAGTTCTGGAAAGTGTAAAATTGAAGTTTAATAAACTGTGGAATGAGGAAGAACAGTTTCTATGCATATCATAACTCTACTCAATCTAGAGTCTAGGGAAAAAAATATATATATGCAGTGTTTCTTTAAGAATTAAAAAGTAGGTAGGCTTGCAACATAGCACAATGCAATGGCTACATTTTAATTTTTAAAAATCCAAAAAGATTCTACGTTAAGCAATAATCAAAAGTTTTTCATGCTATTTCCTAATAGCAAAAATGCTACATAAAGAGTTTACGTTGTGCTGGTTGTTTCTAATAACCTAGTGTACAGGTACAACTAGGTATCTAAATGACAGAATCAATGAAATCATCAATCAAGTAATTTATTGAGCACTAAGCACATGAATAAAAATTATTCTACTCTGTTTTTTGCTGTCATTGATTGTGAAGTTTTGCAGGTTAAGGAA
This sequence comes from Panthera tigris, assembly GCF_018350195.1. Classification (NCBI taxonomy): domain Eukaryota; kingdom Metazoa; phylum Chordata; class Mammalia; order Carnivora; family Felidae; genus Panthera; species Panthera tigris. The sequence continues at coordinate 114,895,199 of NC_056664.1, forward strand.
AACAGATGTGGAAGAAACATAATCACTTAAGTAGTGATCTATTGCTCAAATTTCAATCTGCAAGAAAGAAGCGTTTACCTATAAGTTCCAAGTTATGTAGTAATCTTTTTCTCTGACAAGAGCTCTCCAGAAAGATCTCACTGGCCAGGCTGGAACTTCCACAGGCACTTTTTGCATAGCTTGCTTAAAATAACCTAAGGAGCTTTGTCATGCAAAGAAGACTGAACAAAAGAAGCATCCAGTTCTCGATTGTGTAACTCCACATTAAAATTAACCTTGCAGAAATGGTGCCATAAGAAAATGTTACCAGTATCAATGACTCAAAGGCAGATCTTGCAAAAAATAAGAAAAGGTAATTATATGTATACTATTTCTCAGTTGTGAAGGAACATTAGCATGATACCTAGATATATTATTTGTTGGATTTATCAAAATCCACTTTTATGTTTTCCTTTAAAGATATAACTAACAATTTGATTCCTTAGAGAACAATCTATATAGATAGCAAATAGCAAACACTGTTGAATACAGGCTGGCTGACTCCAGAAACCAAATTTTTGACAATTTCACTAATTTGTTATTTGGGCTTAAATTTATTTTAAGAAGGCTGAATCCGTTGACAGTTCTATTTGGCTAAATCAGCTTTTTCTTTTCAGTGTTAAGCTCCAATGACAGTTTCTAGTGAAGTCAGTGTAATGACAATGCGTTGTGAAGGTGACCCAGCCAATGACGACCCACTGTTATCAGAGATGAGCCCACTGATCTTGCTGCTAGTGAGTTAGCATCAATTTCATACACTTTCAGCCATGCACCTCCCACATGCAGCCCTCCTAGAGCTATGGGCCCTGGAAAAGCAGAGAGCTCTCCTAGACCAAAGAACAACATCCTTCAGTTCAGGAATAATGGAATCAACTAATACCTGATGAAAATCCATTGAAATTCCAATTGACACATAAATTTGAACAAAGAACCTTACCTGTGGAACCATACCTAGGAAGTAAGAGGCTTTTTAATAAAATAGAAAAATCAACACACGACAAAGCAATTAAAACAAGGTATTGTGTTCCCTCCCCCAAGAATAAAGACAAGTTTAACCTGAATGTTTAACCTGAATTTAAAAATGTTCATTTTAAAATTTTTTTTCAACATTTTTTATTTATTTTTGGGACAGAGAGAGACAGAGCATGAACGGGGGAGGGGCAGAGAGAGAGGGAGACACAGAATCGGAAACAGGCTCCAGGCTCCGAGCCATCAGCCCAGAGCCCGACGTGGGGCTCGAACTCACGGACCGCGAGATCGTGACCTGGCTGAAGTCGGACACTTAACCGACTGCGCCACCCAGGCGCCCCAAAAATGTTCATTTTTAAAAAGCAGAAATGAAACTGTTCTTAGCTTATAAATGACTCATGGATCAAAATAAAATATACTATCTATCTATATGTATATATGTATATCTATATGTAGATAAGTTTAAATCTAAACTTATAAGTTTAGAAGTTTAAATCTAAAGACCTAACATAAAAGTAAACTTTCAAGAGTTGGTTTTCTGTATCCAGGGGCAGGTTCCCCAGCTATTGAAAATATAGGGTTCTCATGAAATTTTTCATAAACCTAAACAGGATAAAGTGAAGAAGCCATTACCACTAATTTATATGGAAAAAATTTTGAGTGTTCCCAGACCCAAAAATAATCTCTTAGCCTTTTCAGATACCTTCGGACACATCTTGCTAACAGATGCACTAAATAAATTCAGATAAATAACAGATGCTCAGAGACACAGTTCAAAGATATGGTGGCTTGATGCTAAGATGCTAGGAAGGAGCTTGGTGGGGCCCCTCACGCAGCTGGGTGGTGTGCTGCTTCCATAATGGCTAGCTGCAAAAATGAAGTCTGAGTGCTATTTTAATTTTTCATCTTTTTTCATAAAAACAGAAATCTAGGGCACCTGGGTTGCTCAGTCAGTTAAGTGTCTAACTACTGATTTCAGCTCAGGTCATGATCTCCTAGTCCTGAGATTGAGAGACTGAGCTCTATATGGGGCTCCACACTAAGCGTAGAGCCTGATTACAATTCTCTCTTTTTCCCTCTGCCCCTTCCTTGCTCATGTGTGTGCCCGCACTCTACCTCTCAAAAAAATAAATAAAAATAAACAAAAAATGTTTAATAAAAATAGGGCGTCTGGGTGGTTTAGTTGGTTAAGTGTCTGACTCTTGATTTCAGGTTATGATCTCACCATTGATGAGAAGGAGCCCCGCATCAGCCTCCATGATGACCCTGTGGAGCTTGCTTGGGATTCTCTCTCTCCCTCTTGCTCTCTGCCCCTCCCCCACTCACACTTTCTCCTTCTCTCTCTCAAAAATAAAATAAACTTTAAAAAGTAAAAATAATAAAAAAATAAAAATAAGCCACTCCTGTTCTTTTTTTTTTTTTTTTTTAAAGGCAGAAATCCTCTTTGGATTTCTTTTGGTTATCATAATGGTTTACTAAAACTCTACTTTAGTAAAAACAAGGTGGCATAAGGCAATGTTTCAAAAAGTAGGGGAAATCTACTGAACCTAATGGAGAAGATTACCGAACAACTCTCCAAACTGGTAAATGATCTTTTTTTTTTGTTAAACCATATAAAATCAGCCTCACAACACATGAAGTAGATATTGATATCATTTGTTACCTGGTTTAATCATAATTAAATTAAGTATTTCTGGCAGAAAAAAAAAAGACATGTGGACTTTTCTTTTTTGTGTTTGCTTATTTTTAAACTCCATGTAACTGACAAAAATGTAAACAATTATTCAAAACGCCTCCCCCTTAGATGACATAATTCATGAAACACTATTTTATGTATTTTCTTAAATGTTGTTGTCAGGAAGTCAGCAAACCAATCCAGTTTGAAAAGTGCACTCAAATCAAAAAGACTTTTTCTTCCTGAACAGACACATGGAAGTATGCGTTAATAAGTAGTTCACTGCCAAACAACCAACACGTTTTGACACTAAAACTACGTTTTTTTCTGTATGTGGAAATGCTCTCTCTACTTTGAAGGTTTTGTGCCAATGTATTTCAACATTTCCTCAAGAATAGGGCTAGAGGAGGGCGAAAGAGATCATCTCTTATTCCAATGAGCTAGTGCTTTTCTCTAAGTATTACATACACAGTGAGAGCCAATGACATTAAAGCATAAACCAGGAAAGGTCAGATGATTACCTGATATTCATTGGGCCAAAAGGTGCTCACTGCTAGTTCAGCCCGAAGCCAATCTCTACCCGTGAATCCAGTCACATTCCAAATTGGATTGGCAAGAGGTCCTTTATTCACCCTAACTAATATGTTCAAAGTGCCAGGATTCAACCCCTTCTGGCTATATAACAGGTAACTGAAATCAATACAGTGAGTGTCGTTCTCCTTCATTGTAGGCAGCTGAAGTCGGGCTTTTTCTCCAGGGTCATGATCTGAAGAGTCCACTATCATATAGGAACCTGAAATGACATTACATATAATAAAGCTAAATAGACATGTAAGCAAAAGGGAATATCTAATAACAGAAGAAATACTAAAAATAATACCAATCTATTTTGAGCATTAAATTTAATTCAGAAAGACTGGCTTCCAGAATGGATCCATAGAAAGATATCAAACAAGTAAGTAGGTGAATTCAATTTTTAGTAACAGATATTGTTCAAAGTACATAATATGCATTAGTTCATTACTCTTTGAAACAGCCTGTTCATAAATTACTAAACTGAGGTACATTTAGTAGCTTATCAAAGTCAAATAGACTAGGTAGAGCCTGATTCAAATCCAGATCCCACCGTAAAAGTCTCCAGTCTTACTAAAAAAGATCTTTTATTACTAAACAAGCAAACGAACAAGAGGAATACCTTACTGGCCTGGTTTACATAGGGGGTACAGGCTTCCTTCTCCCTATCATAACACCATTGCAAAGAGATGGGTTAACTTAGAGTGCAGACAAAATCACTTCTGATTGCAGATTCCCAGATCATCATTTATAAAAGTGGGGTTTTTGCAACGTACTAACCGCATTGAACTTAAGTTCAGGGAATAAGGATACTTTGCAGTGTAAATCTGAGGACAGAAGTTGAAAATGTCAAATGTTTAGATCTGAGAATCCGACACATAGTGGATTTGCCTACTTGGAGCCTTGCCCACCAAGCGTTCAGCTAATCACCATTGCTCTTGGCCCCAATTCTGCCATAGTCCCTGCATATGCTCCCTAGAGCAGAAAGAAACCTGGCTTGAAAATACTAGTCTAAGTCCATTCCCTTTAATTTAATAAATGTTTATTGGTTGTCTGTAGCAGGGAGGTACAGGGCATAAGGAGCCCCAACATCACAGTTCCCCCCTCAAAAACAGTCTTAGCACTAAGTATAAAAATGGGTCTTATACATCAGCTGCTACTACTAGTAGTCCAAGGACCTCTGCAGAAAAAACACCAGTTTTTTTTTTCATGTCACTGTGGATTTTAACAATTATACCTATCACCAAAATGGAAATATACCTATTTGTCACACTTCAGGTAGAACACAAATGTTATTATAATTTTTCCCCTAGGATTTCATTTTAACCAGAACATATTAGGTGTAGTGTTACAGAATCCAGTATTAAAAGGAAGACACTTGGACCTTTCTTCCTGACCAATCAACCCTGTTTCCTGTCCTAAAATACAGTAATTTTTACATAACACACCAAATACTCATTGACTACCAGTCTAACTAGTTCAATTAACTCCAAAAGCAAGTTCAAATCATGGTAGGTAAGAGGACTTTTTACTATCTAAGAAACCAAAATTTCAAATCTGACCAATTGCCATTCTAGAGTTCAGAACTCTTGTAAAGATTTCACATGATGACACTATCAGTTATCAGGCAAAGTATGGAATAAGCTTACGCTAGTGACAGTAACTGACATTACTTTCACTACATTTTTGTCAGTTTTCATTTTCTTTCATAACCTGGAAATCCTTTTAATTTTTCTTCCTGATTCTCACAGATTGCATGCACATTAACAGAATAAATTGGTCATGTATATTTTTGGAGAAATTATGTCTTTTTTTTTTTTTTTTTTTTTTTGAACAGGATATCCTGGATCCCAACCCAATTTATATAAGCAGGATGTTTCTATTCTTGGTTATACTCACATTCTGAGGTCCATGCCTGATCTGCCAAGATGTCTTTCAGACTCACCATAAGCAGAGCAGACTACTAATCACTTTTAACTAAAACCAGGCATGAGATCTTAGATAAGTTATTTAATGTTTTGGGGCTTCAGCTTCTTCACAAACATGTGACCTACTTCTCCAATGCTAGATCAGTTTTGTTTTTTTTTTCCCCAGTGACATATGATGGCAGTAGTAGATTTAAATTATTTTACAAGTCTTCATCAATTATGCCTCCTGATTGTCAATTTCTTTTTTTATTTAAAAAAAATTTTTTTAAGTTTATTTATTTTTGACAGAGTACGAGCATGAGCTGAGGAGGTGCAGATAGAGAGAGAGGGAGACACAGAATCCGAAGCAGGCTCCAGGCTCCGAGCTGTCAGCACAGAGCCTGATGCGGGGCTCTAACTCACCAACTGTGAGATCATGACCTGGGCCCAAGTTGGACGCTTAACCAACTGAGCCACCCAGGCACCCCTGATTGTCAATTTCAAAGTAGCACTCTCTAAATGACTTACAGGCTTTCAAATCATTATTTCCTTCCATTATAAAATAAGCTTTGGCATAAAATATGCTTTGTCATACATCTTAATTACATAGTGTGATATTTACCATTAAGACCATTTAGCAATTTTTACCCAGCTGCACTTTTAAGCTATGATAATGTTCTTATTAAGGAAATGGGATGAGCACAGTATATTAATTTATAGGAATTACCAATTGATCATTAGAAAAGACAAAAGTCACAAAATAAAAGTTTGTTCAAACTATTCAAGCATTTCAAGACAAGTTAATTTTTTTTTTCAGTGCCGATATTTCATTTCCATAGAATGTTCTTGCTAAATAGGCTTCTTACAATGCTACCTGACTACTGCTACATTTTCCGAGTGTTATGAAATAATATGCGTTTATTGCACAGTTCCAGAAAGGAAGAAGCAAGCAATAACACCAAAAAGCCAATCAAATACTTCTGCCAAGTGATTTCATACAGTGGCAATTTACCCAGCAGGTACCATGGAGGTAACTGCCTATTTGACATAAGAGTTACTTCCATCATCCCAAACATATAGAACACAATGCTATTCTTATCAACTCCTAAAAATTACTTCTACAGTCTCCCAGAATAACTGGCTGCAACACTTAGCTTCAGAATATTCTATAACATGCATTTTCCTCATTCTTTATGTCCTAATTTAAGCTTATTTACTATAGTTCTGTCACCAGCTAACTAATCCCTCAGGTTTCTAATAAGCATTCAGTTCTATTTAGTTGTGATTTAACTATCTCCAGACTTAATAATGAAACATCTGTGTCATACATATATTATGTACTAAATTTTAATTGATGTAATTTCTTTAACATGGCCTTACAAATATTCCTTACATTCTCTTGAGCAACGGAATTCTCAAATATATCATTTAAGACATAAAAGAAAAACTAAGCTTATAATAATATTCTTTTTATGTGTAACTTTTTTGGAGAGCATTTCGACAATGAGAATCAAAAACCTTAAAAGCGATAGATCCCCTCTGCTGGTGATGACAAATAGAAGAATGTAAATTAGATAAACAATTTGTTTCTGTACAAAAATATAGTTTTTAAAAAAAGATATCCATCTCATCATTATATTATTTAAAAAAGAGAAAAACAGGGGACCTCACTGGCTCAGTCAATAGAGCACACGACTCTTGATGCCCGTTGGGTGTGGACATTACTTGAAAAAATCTTTTCAAAACTTAAAATAAATACAATAGAGAAAACAAAAGTATTTTAAACATCCAATAACAGGCAATTTGTAAAATTATGGTAAATCAGTTTGATGAATAATTATGCAGTAATTAAAAACAAATTACTAAAACCACTGGATGGAAGATGTTCACAATATGCTAAGTAAAATAGGCAATTATAAAATATTAAAATAATTTAAAATATATATATGTAAAATAAATACAATTGTGTATGTGTTCATTTATGTACACATAAACATGCACATATGACTGGAACAAAAGAAAATATAGCAAGTAGTTAACTATATTATCAAGGGGAGCTATAAATGTCTTCTGTTTTCTTGTTTTTATGTACGTTCACTGAATGTTCTATAATGAACATGCATTAGACTTGTACTTTACAAAAAGAAAGAGAGACTATGTGAATACTATCTTACCTAAGTAACATCAAATAAACAATGAGAAATATTTAGGAAACAAACATAGCTATTTGCCTTTCAAAAATAAATCCTATTTGCATCCTACAGATTAACAGCACCTTGGCTTTCAAGAAAACACAATACAAATATCAGAAACTTCTTACCTCAATTCATTAAAGGAGGGCAGTGAGTACTTACACTAAATGCAGTCTTTACTTAAAAGAATAACCAAAAAAAAAGTCCCATTTTCCTAAATGCCATAGTCTAATATCTAGATGAATAAATAATGCGCTATGAATTTTATATATTAATGAAAATTTTATCTTTGAGATACACGTCCAGGAATAGCATTAACTGAAAAAAATATAATAAATGATAAATAGGTTTCCATACTTCATCCAGAACTCCATTATATCCTTTAGTAGACTAACATAATATTTTATTAAGTCAATTCTTATTCAAAATCCAGTGAATGTGCCCTATTAATTAAATTGAGAGAGGGGTGCCTGGGTGGCTCAGTTGGTTGAGCATCTGACTTCGGCTCGGGTCATGACCTCACAGTTCATGAATTTGAGCCCTGCATCGGGCTCTGTGCTGACAGCTCAGAGCCTGGATCCTGCTTCAGATTCTCTATCTCCCTCTCTCTCTCTCTCTGCCCCTCTCCTGCTCACGCTCTGTCTCTGTCTCTCAAAAATAAATAAAATGTTAAAAAAATTTTTTTTAAAGAGTTTTAAACTGAGAGAGAAATGTCCACTTCTCTGGTTGGTACTGACAACCTTCCATGAACTTGCCCCCAAGCACCTTTGCCAATTCACCTCCTACAACTTCTCACCAGGTACCTTCTCCAATCTGACAGAGCTCTCACTATTTTCTCCCCATACCATGCCAGTTTTCTTCTCCAGAAGAAGAAGGCTCATGCCTCTGTAAGAAAGCGTCCCCTCCTCCCAACCCCTTGCCAATTCTGACCCATTGACCTTCCTCAGCCCCCAGTGCATGTTTAGCTCTTCCTGTCTTGAAGCTTTCTGATACACGGTCTGCCTTTCTAGTTGTGGCCCTTAATTATGGACTGCGTTTGTACAAATTTTAAATAATTTATATGGGTATTGTTTATCTCCCTCAGATGAGGGATAGAAAGCTAATTTATTCAGAGTCCCATCAGAAGAGAGAAGCCACACAGAAAATGTAAACAGCAAAAGTATACGATAACAAGTATAAACTATGAGATGCAGAAACCCTAAAGGTGTAAAGAGAAGCCTAAAGAGTAACCACAATACCCAAGGAAGGAAAAAAATGTGGAAAAGGGAGGGAGTTTACTCAGAATCAGATCCCCTTAAAGAAGACCTAGTTTTGCAGCATAATGGATGGCGAAGAAGTTTGCCGGGTCACTCAGGCCAGAGCTAGTACCCAAGCAGGACACACTCCCATGCATCAGGGTGGCATGAGGTCGGGGTTGTGTTGTGTGCATGTTGAGAGGGCCACAGCAAGGTCACCAGGCCAGGGCTGGGGCCACAAGCACACAGAGACTGCGTGCCCTGTGCACATCACAGGGAAACTGCCAGCTGTTCAGTATTAGCATGAAAAAAATGAAAATAGAAGCACAATTCAAACAAGAGTTAAAACACCTTCCTGCTAAAATCCCTTCGGGACCGGCTACCAACAAACTACCAAACACTGTGTGACAAACTACATAGAGCAACACTGCACTAGCTATTAAGGAGAAATGCTTAAGTGGTCAAGCTCCACTATCACAGCGCAGATATTAAAGGGTGGATTCAGAGCTGCAAAAGCAACAAATTGCAAATGGGCACAGCATTGAACAAGGGCCTTATATGTAGTAGAAGTTCAATAAATACTTGCTAGTAGGTTATTTGGATGAATGAATAAAGGGGAGGGAGACACAGACTAGCTCTCAAAATATAACAACATATAACTGCTGAGACAGTACCAGTTTTACCTTTATGTGAGAGAAATTATCAGAAGATGTCAAAACAGCAGCAAAAATGAAACAAACAATTGAAACTGGTTTATGCTGTTTCCAGACAGAATCATTTGATGAAAGAGTATAATGTTTTGGAAGGACGCACTTAACATTTTTATGAGAACCACTCTTGTGTATATGAAAAACTCTCAAATAAAACAAAGGTCCTCAAATGTTTTAGTATCGGGACCCCTTTTACACTCTTAAAAATTATTCAGGACATCAAAAAGCTTTTGTTTCTGTGAGCTCTACCTGTCAATATTGACCATATGAGAAATTCAAATTACGAAGTCTCAAAAAAGATTACTAATTCTTTTAGGATTAACAATAACAAATCCATTATATGTTAACCTAAATAACATGTTTTTATGAAAATTACTGTATTTTTCAAAACAAAAAATAGTATGTAGGGAGCGCTGTTTTACATTTTTGCAAATCTCCTTCCTGTCTGACTTAATAGAAGACAGCTTCATTCTTGTTTTTAATTCTCCATTCAATCTGTTGTAATATCAGCTATCATGTAGCTTCTGGGAAATTCTACCATACACTCATGAGAAAACGAGAGACAAAAAAAGGGAAAACAATATCTTAGTGCTATTATGCCAATAGTTTTGAGCATGTTGATCCATAAAAGGGTCTTAGGGACCCTGGACCCATGCAGAGAGACAATATATATTAATATACACAATTCTTTTTATCTTTATGCTCTAAAGAGAATATTATCAGTGCTTTTATTTATATTGAGTCTACTTCACTCATCCAGTCTCTTCAGGGTATAAAGATGTATTAAATGAAATGAAAGTTTTTCCTGGAATGATAGATGGCTGGAGAATGAAAATCAAAAATGCTGAATTTTTGTACACCAATATATAGGGTGTATTAGTCAGGTGTCATCAGAGAAACACAACCAACAGGACACGCGCACACGCGCGCGCGCGCACACACACACACACACACACACACACAGATTACATGGAATTGGTTCACATGATTATGCAGGCTAAGTGATCCAGACCAAGGATAACCAAGGACATAGTTCCAGTTGAAGTCCAAAGGCTTAATATTCTACCCTAATAAGAATTGTTGTGTGTTCTGAAGACCATTCTGAATAGCTACCAAAGCACCAACACAATGTGCAAAAGTTCTTTCTTGGCACTGAGTGAGATTTTCCTAGTAGAAACAAACAACAGGCCAGAAACTGTTGGTGTGGAAAAACCAGAGACACTATACGGTAATATAGTTCTATGCCCAGCCAGTTTAAGAAGCAGTAATCAGGATATCTGGGAAGAGAGAAGAGTGACAACTGAAACTGTGTTTTGGGGGTTCCAGCCCATCCAGGATGATGGTTTTCTTTGTGGTAAAATTAATGTCTCTTACGCATTTCTGTTGCTATTCCCATTGTGCTAACGACAGTGCCATTGCCCTATTTTTCGATGTTTCAGCTTCTCGTTACCTTTTTTCAAGCTTCTTCCCACCCCGTGTTTCTTCATCTGATTAGGTGGCAACATAATATACCAAGTGACTAAAACTAAGAACCTAGGAATCAGTTTGATTTTTTCCCCTTCCTTTACTTGCCTCTTGTAACCCATTAGCAATTTCTACCCTCTCTACTTCCAATCTATTTCCTCAATCCATCCATTTCCCTTCATCTTCAGTAGTTTATCAAACTCCTATCATCTCTCAGGAGGATGACTAGAACCACTCCTAATAGATTTCCACACTAGCAGCCCTACAATAGATTTCTACAGACAACCTGCTTAATTTTTTTCAAAACATACAATTGATCTTTTTCATCTCTACATTGCAATGAGAAGCAAATCCAAACTCTGTACGCAAGCCTATCAGCTTCAATATAATCTGGCCTCTGCCTTCCTCTCTCACATTATCTCCTACCCCCTTCTTCCCTAACTCAACATGCTCCAGATACAGTGGGCTTCCTTCTGCCCATCAAAAATACAATCTTATGACTGTCTCGCGTTGGAATACTCTCTACTCCACTGGATTATTTTCATTGTTCAGGTCTTATTTCTAACAACATTTATTGGTGAAGCACTCCTTTGTCTGTTAACCAAAGTAGTTCCTTCTAAGATTCTTTCTAATGTGTATTCTTTGTTATTTCCTTCACAGCACTTGCAACTTACTGTTTATTTGTTTACTTGAGTGAAAAACGGCACAAAAAAATCAGTTTTCATGTATCTTGTTCATCTAAGAATCTAGAACAGTATCTGGAGCATTCAGTGTGAAGCTGAAAGATTTTTATGACAAAATCCGACCACTATTTATTAGTGTTTCCTGTTCTGCATATCCATAGCCCTTCAATAATGCTCTCCTATCTATCAAATACACAATATCTACCTGTGCATCTCCTCAGCCCTAGTGTAAACTTCTAAAGATCAGAAACTTTTTTTTCCACCTAGGACCTAAAAGAGGGATTTTTTGCACCTGTAAACTTTTGGTGAATTCAACTGAAAGCAAACAATAAATAAAGAATCTCAAAAATGGTAACTGTATTGGTTTTATTTCAAATATTAAACAAAAGGAAAAAAAATCGTGGAAACTGAAATGACTTTAAACAATATTCTCAGGGACAACTGGGTTGCTCAGTCGCTTAAGCAGCTGGCTCTGGATTTCACCTTGGGTCATGATTTCATGGTTCATGAGATGGAGCCCCATGTGGGGCTCAGCGCCGATGGCATGAAGCATGCTTAGGATTCTCTGCCCACCCCACCCCCCCCCCCCGCCCACTGCCCTTCCCCTGCTTTCTCTCTCTCTCTCAAAATAAATAAATAAACATTAAAAAAAAAACCAACAGTGTTCTCAATCTTAATTCCTGAAAAGATTCCACCATTTTGGTAAGGTTGAGATAGGTGCCCTCACTTTTTTGCATGGTCTATTATTAATTCCACAAACTTCTACATTCTGCCTTAAGATTATGCCTCTCTTCTAATGGAGCTCACTCCCTATATCATATAGTTTGTTTCTAAAAGACAGACTGAGACACCCATTATAAAATGTCAGTGTGGGAAAAGTAAACTTGTCCCTCAGATTCCAATACACAGGACTGAACTTGCATCTTAGCAGAATTCTTTTTCCAACAACTTTTCTTTCCCTAAAATGTGCCTTCCATTGTCTTGGCAAAATATAAAACTGCTTCATTCACATTGTGCAGGAATAAAATTTCTTCTAATCCCTGAGAGTAACGGCTTTGTATTTGTTCTAGGTATCCAACTGAGATTCGAATCTAGAACAGCTTCTAAAACTTTCAGACACCACAAAACACTAAAAAGGTTTCACATAAAATTAGCACAACAGTTATCCTTCTTGGGAGACTAGCCTCCTCAGGGAGTTTATCAGCTACATGGTCAGGAGTTACAGACTGGACTAAACACTGTGCTATAGTTGAACCTCCACCCCCTACATCTTATAAGGTAGAAGCGTGAATCTACCTGGCCCCTACTTTGACCACCAAAATTTTCATTTTCCTCTGTATGACACAGAAAACCTGTGCAGTATGATTATTAGAAGTGTTAATTTATATCATCTGCCTCAGCTTTAGAAAAGGCTGATTTTACAATCCGCTGTGCTTTTCTCTCCAGGGTCTTTCAAGACTCCAGTTTTCCCTACCTCCAGCCCATCTATTGAACTGCCTAGCTTTAACTTTTCTCTGTCTTAGTTTCCTTATCTTGAAATCCTTCAATCCCGGAGCTCCACTCTCAGGACTAAATGAGATTGTCTCCAAGACATGCCAAAGAACGCTGATTAAGCAGGTCCTTAATATTTGTTCCTTTGGAGATATTCATTCCTTTCTCCATCAGACAGTAGACAAAACCAAACTGGAAAATGTAGGTAAAGAACATTTTCAAAGGTAAAAAATGAGGTAAGAATGTTAAGGAGTAGTATACTCAAAATCTTCTAATTCAGAGGCACTTAACCTCTCTCAACCCTTCTGTAAATTTACCACCTACTAATCCCTTTTGTCCCAGTGGGTCAACTCTTCCCTTCCAGCTCTTTCCTTCTATGCCTCTCTAACCTTCCTTTCTAACTTTCCTTTTTTTTTTTTCCTGAAATCTCATGTAAATCTAGAACATTGTCCCCAGAAACACACATACCCCTTTAACTGACAACTGAAAAGGACCATAGAGCTAAGTTTAAGATCTCCTGTTCTAAGATTTGTCCAATTTCTGAAATCCTGGCACTCCTCCCATGGCTCTCACCCTACATAGCTTTTATGTTATGTGGTAATGAGATGTTTTAAGAAGCAGTTGCTAAAATGAAAAGCAACTTCAGAAAGAATAATCAGAGTTACATTACCCCAAAAAGTAAGGAAGTCTTTGTCCTGTATCCAATTTTGTAACCATCACTTGCCTTTTCAAGGGAACCCAAATTGGAAAGAACAGTGAAAGGTAAGAGAAGGTTGTATAGCCTGCTGTCTCTGGAAACTGTCTAAAGATTAAATATCATACTATCAATTCCAAGTTTTTGTCTGGCTATACTATAACCCTGTTAGTAATAGAAGGCTAGAACTCAAGGTCAGTACAGAATGAGTGTACAGTGCTCTATATTTCCATATAAATAGATATTTCCAAGGTCAATATACTCTACTCCATAATCTCAGTATGTGTGAAGGTACCAAAACTTTATTTTAATATATTGGAAGAATCGGCTTTATTTTCCCTCAACATTAATAAGAGATAACAACTACTATTGAATAAACAATTGGCAAGTAATGGTCAATTACAGAAGAACTAAGGTTGAGCAAAGTTTCTCAACTGAGTTTTCAGGTTCAAGGAGAATCAAGCTATAAGAGCAGCTTAACTGGCAAACCAAGGAGTTGCTTCCTTTATCAAACTACAAGGACCACTAAAGTTCCTAACTATAATTAAAGATGCTTTGTAAAAAGCCCAAAAGTAAAGAATAACATATATTCCACTGTCATCCATAAAAAAGCATATTCCTAGCTGCGAAATGGTTAAGAATTCAGGCTCTGAAGTCAGAGACCTGATTCCACAGCCTGGCTCTGACATTCCCCACCCCAACCATCCACCTCTCCTCTATCATTTTACTGATGAGAATCTGAGGCCCAGAAGAGATGAGTATTTTAGATATAACAAAAATACTGTTTGAGAAGATTGTTGTGGGGATTATAGAAATGGGAAATAGCAAAGTAAAAACATGTTTTTACTTTTTTGTTGTTTACAAAGTATTATCTGAACCAAAAATCTGTCCACTTGTTTTTGAAAATAGTGCCTGTCTTAGAACCCAAGACAAAGGAAAAGAAAACCAAAAGAGAATGAGAGGATAAAATCTGAGAAAAAGTAAGAAACTGAGTACACAGAAATGAAGAAGAGAGTCCAAGTGAGAGGAGAAAAAGACAAACTGTTTACACTTTAAAATCTAAGATATGGAAAGATAAGAAAAAAGAGGGAAGAACAGAAAGACAAAGTGTTTACACTTTAAAATATAAGATATGGAAAGATAAGAAAAAAAGAGGGAAGAGCAGGGTGGTAAGGTTTATATTTATTTTCTATCTCCCCAAGTAGCTTTGTAAACTATCCAAATATGATGAAAATCAACTGAGGCCTAGGAACTAAAAAGGTAAAAGAGAATGGTTTCATCACCTCAAATGTAGAGATTGGTGGTTTTGGTCACAAGATGGTTTATCATCTATAATTCAAGAATTTAATAAAAACTAAAATAAAATAACACGAGACCCATTAATTAATTATTGGCTCTCCTGAGCCTGCATTAATTTAAGGTAGCTTTAGTGGAATTAGGGGTTCCCAACACTAGAGCAAAGTATAATACTGGATCCTATCACTGTACTTTAGGATAACCTATTCTGTCTCTGATCCAGCTGTTATCAAAAACAAACAAACAAACAAACAAGCAAACACACCTGACTGGTTGTGAAATACCATATTAGCTAATGGTGAGGGGAAACAGCATACAAATTCTTCTCTGACTGTTGCCACACAATTAATTCAACTTCCTCTTGGCAAATATAATCACCCAAGGATATTCTTCCAACAAAACATTCCTTTTACACACAAGCAGAAAAGCTGCATCATGCAAGTGACCTCCATTCCAAAAGTGCTCTTTTTGCCCTCAGAGCAACTTAGGATTGTACTTGAATGTTTCCATAAATGCTAACTTAAGGCTCAGTGCATGAACACAAACATTGAGAAACTATGTAGAGTTACAGTTCCCACACTAACTTTTTAAAGCTTCTCTCTAGGGTGTACTGTAGAAGCTAAAATAGAAAATAATTTCAGCCACAACAACAGTGGGAACTCTGACCAACAATCAAGCACAGGTGTTTCCCAGCATCCCCCCAAAGAGGGAGTGTCTTTCTTTTATGGAAAAGAGAGAATTTTAATAATTCCAAAATTTTGATTTTCAGATCATTCAATTACTATTGAAATGCACTTTGAGCAAGTTTAAATAACTGGAAACACCTTAAGTACTCAGGATAAGATCAAATTTCTCTACTTTGAGAATAACCAGAAGTAAGAATATGTTTCCAACATGTTTTTTCTTCTAACCATAGTAATACCATGTATTTCCCTAAGAACTCTTTACATGATTTCAAAAAAGAAAGTGATTTTTTAAAAACAGACCTGCAAGTAGTGAGTAAACTCTGCGAGGACCATGAATTGTCAGTGCTTACTCTAATCATGGTGATGTACAATCCACTAGATGCAGCAGAGTTCTATTGGTTGAAGAATCAATTTCATGCCCAGACACAATTTCATACCCAGACACAGATAAGGCAATATATCCCATCTGGGACTCAAAATCCTTACATGTAATCCACAGAAATCTTGAAATGCTTATAAGCATGAACTCACAATTCATAATGCTATAATATGCATTCTTTACTTGTTTTACCCCTTCTTTTTTGCTTGAAGGCCTGTAGTCTCTTTTTCTTCTCCAGGGAGTTCAATTTCTACCGTCTCCATGAATTCCTATAATTGGCCATACAACTTTGTAGGCCATTCACAAATTTCACATATCCTACCTTATAGTGTTATAATGTGTAGAATTTTCCAAACTCAATAGTAAACTTCTTAAGGTCTATTGCCTCTCCTCACGCCTTTCTACATAGTGGTCTGCACATGGCAGGTATTCCGTTAATGGAAAGGATGCTGGAGTCTAACTGGAATATGCTAATTAATAGAACTGTTTAAAACTGTAAAAAATATTGAATATTACCCAACCTTACAGTGAGAAAGATACTGAACATGTAAATTATTATAGTACAGAAGAATGCCAGGTTTAGGAAAGTTAAGTAACTTGCTCAAAACTCAATCCATATCTAATACTAAAACCTTCTGCTTCGGGGCGCCTGGGTGGCTCAGTCTGTTAAGGGGCCGACTTCGGCTCAGGTCATGATCTCACGGTCCGTGAGTTCAAGCCCCGCATCGGGCTCTGTGCTGACAGCTCAGAGCCTGGAGCCTGCTTCAGATTCTGTGTCTCCCTCTCTCTCTGACCCTCCCCCATTCATGCTCTATCTCTCTCTGTCTCAAAAATAAATAAACATTAAAAAAAAATTAAAAAAAACTTCTGCTCCTATATTATACCGACTATAAGATGAATAAGAAGTTTAGTTTACCAAGAAATAATATAATTCAAATATTTTCAAATTGCATGGAAAACACAGTAAGCAAGAATTTAAAAATCTCTAGTAAATACCATTTTAGTACTTTTCCTTCATGGGGTTTCTTCCACATGGATAAGACATTACACAAACAAGCAGAGCATCAACAAATATATGTCAAGATAAAACTGTGGTAACCTTTATAAAAGAGAGGTTGGCAATGTGATCATATAATATAAAGATATGACCTCATCCAAAAGGCCTGAAGATCTTTCTAGGAAAATGAGCTTTGAGCTGTGATCTGAAGAATGACAGGTACTAGGCTGATGAGAAGAAACAGGCAGTGGAAACCTGTAGGCAAAGGACCTGGAGTGTGGCAGATTATAATTAAATAAGAAGGACTGAAAGTCTGGCTAGTGTGGAGACAATGAGGGAGATGAGAACAGAAATGCAGAAAGCAAAAAAAAAAAAAAAAAAAAAAACAAAAAAAAACCCAAGAAGGTCTTATGAGCAAAGAGGAGTTTGTCTTTGCATTACATGTTACAGAGAGATATAAAAAAGATTTCAAGTGAGGGAGGTGGAGGTTGCTGTGTTAAGTCAGATTTTGGAAAATCACTCTGGCTACATCCACACAGAATAGATGGGTGATGGGGTATGTGCAGAATGGATAAGGGAGATCAGTTACGAAACACCTGCAGCATTCCAGTATGTATATGTATGTATCTAAAAGTATGGTAGTAGATGAAGGAGATGATGCGAAGCAACCATCTGAAACCTATATAAGATTTAAAAAATCAGCCAGAATTGGTGTTGCATGAGATACAGAAGTAAAGAAGAGACAGGTGCCCAGAACATACAACTATTCTTCTTGCTCATACACCCAAATAGATAGTGGTGGTATTCCTTGGCACAGTGGATAAAGATCAATTTGGGGGGAAAGATCAGCTCAAGTTCTTTATTGTAAACAATTGAATCTACTGTACCATTTTCAGGGAAAAAAAGAATGTTATTAAAAGATATCAGGAAGCCCAAATAATGAATGACGAAGATATACTCTAGTGGACACCCATTGCTGGACACAGACAACATTGCTCCCAGCATCCAGGCTGGGTTCCATATTTTGCTGCCTCTAGATATTTATGCTTCCACTTTCTGCAGAAGGAAATCTTCAGGGTGCCTCCTTTCTGTAGTTAATAGATTCCAGTCAAAGTTCCTTTGGGTTTTCTGAATGGTGCAGATTTGGTCACCTGTTAATATTATAACTATAAGGATGGTTGGAAAGGTACCTGACTTGCTTCTGAGGCCATGAGAAATAAGGCAAGAAATTCACAAAATATAGGAAAGGCTGCCAAAAAAGAATAACTATCATCCGAGAAAGAAGGGGCATTAATTTTGTTGAGACATACCAGAGAAGATGTCAAGTAGGCAGTTGGATATATGATTCTATATCTCAGAGGAAAGATTGTGGCTATAAACACTTATGAATCATCTGCATGAGGTTTTTTTGGTTTTTATAAACAGTTCAACAAAATCTTAAATACTTCATAAACATAATATAACAGTAAATGTAATTAATCAAATTAATGTCACACCGCACATTACTATGGAACACAAAATACAATAATCTGGTTGCAAATCTTTTTATCACTAATAGGGATAGAAATACTACAGGAAGCAAGGGAGAAATTGATTCTAAACCTCTTATATGGCTAGCTCTGATAACTAAGAATGTTCTTACCATCTTATACTAAAATATTATTTCAATAGCAATTAACACTTTGGGTGATTTCCAAGAACCCACACAGACTCTGCCCGCAGCTGGATGAAAGCCACTTAATCTTGCACCCACAAGTGCACATAACTAGTTTGGGTATCTGGAGTATATTCACCTCTTGACCCTCACTAAACCTATCTTTGAATCTGAACAGCCAGTTCCTGATTTATTTTTTTCCAAATACAAAACCAAAATTCTCTGTTGAGTATGTGTATATTTATTCCGATCAGCATTCAATTTAAAAGACAATGTGTTCCGGAAAATTTTTAAAAATTGACAAGATGCTAAAACAGACATGTGCATCTGGAGGGGCAAAACTGAAACATCATTGTGATTATCCTCTTCACAGTAGTTTTGGCCTAAAAATGCTTTCTGGAACACAGAAAAGCACATAAATATCCTTCTACAACAGAAAAATGAAAATAAATAAATGAGAATCTAATGATAAGTCCACGGTGACAAGATAGCTGCAGTGACATCTGCCACATGAAGAAATTCACCCTGGTTATCAGCCCTGAGCTTCCAGGAAGGACTGGGGGCTAAGGACTTCCTTAGGCTTTGAAAGGTCCTACGTGGGACACCCGTCATACCACATGGCATCTGATTCCTCTTTTACAGGTAGAAATGTCCTCATGATCAATTTCCTTAGGATAGTGATGGAAAGAGTGGTTTCACCCACTTTTCTAGTCTAACCATTTATCTGGGATGAAATGCAAAGGTCCCAATGACTACTATAACCGCCCTCCTAAGCAAAACCAGACAAGGAGGGTGGTTGTAGGAGAGAGGCAGGCAGAGGAGCTCAGCAGAAGAAAGATGCAGGAGGCTGAGAAATCTAATTCAACAAACTTAATAGATTTGTTCAGATGACCTACAAGAAGGATAAGATTTCTCCAGTGGTTAGAATTTCCTCCTAAAATAAGTCACTTTGTCTAAGTATAAACTATTTCTTGGTTCTCTTTCAAATCAGTAAAAATAGCTGAGAGTCCATGGGTCTGAAGTGTCAGAGTAAACCCATATGTCTTGTAACATAAACATGGCGACCAGATAGGGTTTCCAGACTTTCATTGTTGATGAACATTTCTTTCAAACACCAGTCTCACTATGCCGGTTTCCTTAAGGAGTGCTCATTCTAACAGACCAAGCAACTGGGTAAGCATTATTACTTTTACCTTAAAAACTCTAAATGTGCAAGAAAGCATGCTCTGTTAAATCCCTATGGGCATGAAACTGTTTAAGAGTAAAACTCCTGATTCAGTGTTTCTCAAACATGAGTAAAATACCAATCCTGAAAAAGGAATACTTTCTCACAGACCTCAGTGTTAGTTTAAAGTACACACAGATAATCTCTGAGTATTAACTTATTATGATAAGAGTTTATTAATACAAATGTAAAAAAAAAATCAATAAAATTTAATTAACATTTATTTAGCCTAATAAATTGTTTTGTGGAATCATTGTTGCACATATAACATTTAATAGTGAAAAATATATACTTACTTGTTTTATACTTTATATTTTGCTTTTGGGTTGGATTCTTTTCATTTTGATCACAATGAAACATCATGTGAGTTATTGTTACTATAATCTTTGTTACTTTTCTTTGATGGTGATTTTCAGCCACTGATCCATACTTTTGATGGGCCAAAAAATGTAATAACGCATTGCAAATTACAATAGGAAAACTTTAAAGCCACTTATTAAAAATTTTTACTGATTATTTATTGTTAACAAGGTTTTTCAAGCTCATACACATAAGTTCAGGAGCTGCACTATATACAGTAAAAAAAAAAAAGCGATCAGCTAATATAAATGTCAGTTTGCTTACTATAAGTTTCCTATGCTTATGACATATATTATCTGCCACAGAGTACCTAAATTCTCCCATTGCTTTCATCTGTATGAACTACCATTAAACTTTCGTTAGTACCCTAAATATGATGCAATTCATACTTTCATTTAGCAAAAATATAACATCAACACAAATGTAAACAATGTCTCTGAATTATCCCCAATCATCCAGATCATCTTAAATGTGTATATAACTTTTGGACTCGTGAAAATAAAAACATCCAATTTTTAAAATGTTCACAGAACTCTGAGAATATGCCTACAGATGTTCACAGAATTCTGAGAATATGCCTACAGACTTAATAATACTGAACTCAGCCTCAAAGAAAACCTATCATTTACAATACAGGTAACTGTAGACAAGTACCTAAAGGCACACTGGAACAAAATCATGTAGACACAACCCTAAATGTGTTTTCCTGGAAGAAAATCCATAACTGTCTTTAATTTTTCCAAAGAAAAACATATTTTTAAAAAAGGATACTCAGAAGGATTAATCCTCTTAAAATAACCACTGCTTTATATTCTGTGCCATCCTCTTTGACCCCAGCTTTAGAATTTAATACTTACTAGGAAAGGCTTTGCTTCCACATAAGGTAGTAAAGTATGCAGTAAGTAACTAATTTATGTGTTTCTTTTTCAAGCTGGTGCCAGGAAGCTTAGCATCTAATTTGAGGTTCAACCAGAACAACGTAGGCCTCAGTGGCTGAAAAATTTAGACTTATTTGCCACGAATTGGATTTTATAATCATATTTGAATTCTTACTTACCAGAAGTCTTTTCCCTTATTTATCTTGGCAATCTGGATAACTATCTTTGAGGTAAGTCACCTCAAATTATTTGTGTAACAATAAAAGGGAAAAGAAAGTACATAAATTAAGTAATACTTGATTAGTAAATGGAGGCAGCCCCCACTGGTTACTAAGACCAAGTTCTCCCTAAGTGTCTACCTCCCCTTGCCAAAAGCCCAAAAGCCAATTCCACATAAAATTGTGAATGGACAGGTTAGGCAACGGTGATTGACCGCTACGCTATATCTAAGAAAAAGTTAAGACCATCTACTGGCGATTTATCTCAATATTTAAAACTAAACATAGTTATGTCAGGAAAAAAAAGGCCCATTATGTAGTGACACCTCTGTTCCCACACCAGCTCATCCTTTGTGAATAGTTTGTGCTGGCTGTAGAATAGGGTATATTGGGGGGCCTGGGTGGCACAATCGGTTAAGCATCCTGCTCTTGATCTCAGCGCAGGGCATGATCTCACAGTCTGTGAGCTGGAGCCCTGGATCAGGTTCCCTGCTGATGGCGTACAGCCTGATTAGGATTCTGTCTCTCCTTCTCTCTGTCCCTCACCTACTTATGCTCATGCTCGCTCGCTTTCCCTCTCTTTCTCAAAATAAATAAATAAACTTTTAAAAAAAGAATAAGGTACATTAAAATGTATTAAAAATTCTAATTTGATCCCCACTTTTAAAAGAAAGTAGGAAATCCATAGAGTGAATACATTTAAAATAGTACAACCGTAAGAAAAAACTGTGTTATAAATTCAAAGGAAACTTTTAAAATCACCTTTTTATTTTAACAAGTTGATTCTAGCAAATTTTCAAAAAAGAAACCTTTTGATTCGAAATCTTCTCATTTTGAATTTTTTTAATTTACCAAAATCTACCTCGATCATCTTTTCGCTGGTGAAAATTCACAAATATTCCTTTCAGATGTTTTTTAATGTTGGGGCGCCTGGGTGGCTCAGTCAGTTAGGTGGCTGACTTCAACTCAGGTCATGATCTCACAGTTTTTGAGTTCAAGCCCTGCGTCAGGCGCTGTGCTGACAACTCAGAGCCTGAAGCCTACTTCAGATTCTGTGTCTCCCTCTCTCTCCCTCTCTGACCCTCCCCTGCTCATGCTCTGTGTTTCTCCCTTACAAACAAACAAACATTAAAAAAAATTTAATTTAAATTTTTTTTAATGTTTATTTTATTTATTTTTTTTTTTTGGAGAGGGAGAGAAAGAGAGAAAGAGAGAGTGAGTAGGGGAGGGGCAGACAGAGAGGGAAACACAGAATCTGAAGCAGGCTCCAGGCTCTGAGCTGTCAGCAGAGAGCTTGACACGGGGTTTGAATTCACGAAGCGCAGATCATGACCTGAGCCAGTCAGAAGCTTAACCAAATGAGCCACCCAGGTGCCCTACAAATATTCCTTTTAAAATCAGAAATGGAAGCAAGATGTCCCTTATCTTTCCATTGAACACTGTTCTGGATATTCAGGACAGTGCAGTAAGATAGATGATATAAATTTCTATACATATTTTTATATCAGTAGATAGTTTGTTTTCTTTAATAAAAGCAATATGAGGTTTTCTAACATTTAAAGAATAAAAATAAGAAACTAGAAGATGACTGGATTTACATTTTAAAAAAGGTTATTCATATAGGTTAACTATAGTACCGTAAAACTTCTATTAACAAGTCCCTTTAGAATAAAAACTTTTAAATAGAAATTCAGCTGTTAAATGCTTTGTCCAAAAACATTTTATAAATTATGTGAAACACAGTTGTTTGCATTTTTAGCTGCTTGATAAAATATACAAGGGCAAAGTTCTTATTTCTCCCAAGTCCAGCTGAAATAAACAGGACAGATCTTAAGCTAAGAAAAATCTGCAATTTTGTCTATTTTTCTAAGCATATAGTTAAGAGAATGACCTCTAGAGTCAGATCAAACTTGGTTCATTCAAATCTTAGCTCTATCACTTTAAGTGATTTTCACAACTCACTTCCCCTTTTATAGAATTGGGCTCCTTATTTGCAAAAGAAAGGTAACAACATCTACCTTATAGAAATTTTGAGAGGCATACATGGACTGCATTTATCCCTTTAAATGTTTCAAATATCGCATAGAAAAACAATGACAAATTTCTGTGCTTTGGTTTCCTATGTCAAAAATATGTCCTCACTCTTCTCACCCAAAAGGAAGCCCAACTCCCCCTCATGGATCCTCTGTTGCAAACAAGCCAACAACTGTATCTTGATAAACAATCCCAAGGGGAATGTCTTTCTTATGCCACCCTCTCTTCATTCACCTATGGTGCTCCCTCTCTGAGAAACCCTTCCATTACCACTTCATCAAAGAACACACTCATCTTTCAAAAACCAACTCCAGTTACATAAGGACCCTACATCTTGAATTTGCTAACACCTGGAGACCTATGTTTGCCACAATACATAAGGTGATAACCCACAATGTAATACACATATAGCCAGACAATGAAATTAAGATTCTTCACAGTCTTTCTTCCAATCTCTCCAATCACCTTTTGTTTCCAAGAAGGGTTTCTGTTTATACTCCTCAGATTTGTCATACTCCTCATGTCCAGAGAGAATAAAAGGGGAAATTTTTAAATTAATCTAAAGAAACTATAAATTTGTTTATTTAATAAAGGGCAGAATGGGATAGGAAAGATATCCTGAATGTAGAAGAATGGGGGTGGGGAGTGGTAGGTCTCTAAATATAAAGTCACATGATTATTTTTCACAGAGTTGCAGAAAATAGGAACAACCATTATGTGATGTGGAACACTGAGAAGTCCATGCTCGCTCTCTCTCGCTCTCTCTCTCTCTCTCAAAAAAACAAATAAATGTTAAAAAAATAAAATAAATAAATAAATTTTTTAAAGTAAGCTATTTTCCACTTACTATGATATATTTCATACAAATACATTTATATATATATATACATATGTTTATATATATATATACATATGTTTATATATATGCATATTATATATATATATATATATATATATATATATATCACACATAAATCTTCAGAAGTCTTCCATGAATGCCTGCTATTAGAAACACTTTTTGATACTGAATATATGTTTCTCTTTGATGCGACACCAAGAGGAATTAAGCCTTCAGGTATGGGCAAGAAGATGCATTTTGGTCCCCATTACATATACATAAAACACCTAACTCTGAGATTGGCACAACGCATCTGGTGAATGGTAGCTGCTCTCATCCTATTTTTTCTTCTTTATTTATTCTCTGTGTGTTCCCCATATCCTCAAGAAGACAAGTCATTTTGTGGATGACAATACCTTACACTACTACAAGCCACAGCATCCAGCATTGTACTAAAGAAGGGGTCAGGAATCAATAAGTATTGGATAATTGAATCACTGACATTTGAGAAAATCCAACATCTGAGACACAGATAATGAAGCTATGATGTGAAGCTCAGCTTCAGGAGAAACAGAAATGTTTTCCAATTTATTTCTCCTCCAAAAGCATCTAAGTTTCCTCTTCTGCATACAATTCGGACTGGAGAGATAATGGATGTGCTAATCCCCATACAAGGGAAGCCCACACTACTTGAATTTGTATCCCATCTCACTGATGCATCTTGATACCTTCATGGTATCAACCCTGCCTATATACCAAATGCCCTGAGATAATGAATCTAAGTGTGTAACTCTTACTTCTAGTAGAAATATATATGTGTGTGCGTATCTCAAATATATATCTCAAGATAGCAGCACTCGATTTTAATTACCAAAGAAAGTGTTAGGTTTTTTTTTTTTCCTTTTAATACCCACTGTATCCATTTTTTAAACTTATATTTTCAAAGAATATATATTTCAGGTAATAAATGCCTAACTTATCTACTTTCTCCTTAGTGAAAAGCAAAAAAGAATGTGTTTTCACCTTAGTACACATCAACTGTCGCAAAACGTTCCAATGAATAACAATCAGAAGCAGAAAAGAAAAGAGAGATGGAAGGATGTTATTCGGCTGCATTTCCCGGTTATGCTCTGAGTGGCTGCAAGCCCACAAAATATGTGGGTTTTAGAGACCTTAGAAATCACTCCATTTGCCATATGTTTTAGAGATTAAAAGTCTGAAAAATACTGAACTTAAATGACATGCCTAAATGACAAATATTTTAAATATGCAAGGAAGCAAAAGAAAAGACAAGGATGAAAATTGAGAAGCAGTCTTTTATTTTTGCCTGATAGTCATAATCCTGTCATAAAAGAGCTGAAGTTCCTAGCCAATCTTCTGATACATCCCATAGTATAATAAACCTTCAATTAATTAATTTCCTGAGTACAATGATCTTATTAATAGATAGTCTGTTGTAAAGTCCCAATCCAAAAATTTCATAAATTATATGAAACAGAATTATTTTCCTTTTCAGCTGCCTGACAAATTAATCCAGTACAGATTCTATTTCTCACAAGAAATGGACAGATCTTAGAGAAAGATAAAAGACTTATAAAGCTTATAGTTATTCCCAACAATATGGAC
The DNA here is from genome assembly GCF_018350195.1 of Panthera tigris. Lineage (NCBI taxonomy): Eukaryota > Metazoa > Chordata > Mammalia > Carnivora > Felidae > Panthera > Panthera tigris. The sequence goes on from NC_056664.1 coordinate 114,921,022, forward strand.
GGGGTCAGAACAACCCAATTTAATGCATGTGAAGTGTCCGATTTGACTGCATCATTGCTCCTTGCTAAAACACAGGTCCTTCACCTATTAAATAGGACTAATACAGCTTCCTTCATAGGTCCGGCGTGAAGCATATAGCGGAGAGCATCAGCAAAACATTCAGCATGAGGCTTGGCATACAGTAAATCTTTAATAAATGATAACCCCATGCTATAGAATCCCTATAAAAAACTGGAACGAAATAACAAACTACTAATTTGCATGCATCAAATGTCTGACCTTAACTGATAATACTTTAACTCTCAAGTACACTAAAACCAGTAGATGAGGCTCCTAACAAGTGACTATTACAGTGTTATCAAACTAGCAACAACACAAACAGTACTTTAATCTTTGTTCTCTGTGAAAGAAATCTTAGTTACATGCCAGTAAGCTTGGTGGGACACTGGCAGCAATGGGAAGAGAAGAGAGATCATTGAAATCACGGCAGCATTGTCTCGTGACCTGGAAGTCTGATTTCGCCTCTCAAAACAATGAAAATATCATCAAATGACCATTTTTACCTTCTGCCTTGCTAAAATGATACCATAAAAAAATGTTGCTGATGCAGGCAACTGAAAGATGAACTAAATTCATTACAGAGTCGATATCTAGCCTTCTGAAGTACCTCTAAACTTGTAGAAGCTGGAGATAAATCCATAGTGAAGAGAAGTCAACATAAGATGTCGAGATTACTTTTCATTTATTTGCTTATGTGTTTTTAAGAAGCACAAAAGTCAACCCTGCAGCAGAGACCTTTCCGTTTTTCACTTCATCTGTGACGGCATATACAGGAGTATGTGTGGAAAATGGAAGAGGGCAGCAGGTGCATGCAAAGGGAAAGCAATCTCTTAATTCATAGGTTTCTAAGCATAATTACTGTCCTTATATTCATGTAAAATACAGTTAAAATACACATATATGACACGTAACCATTACAAATTCAGCTAGTGAATTCCATTATTTGGAAATAAGCTCTTAAAGAAATTTAAAAGTCTGCTGTATTTTACATACTTATAACACTTCAATCTCTACATTGTAGTTAAAACTTGAACATGAAAATGTCATATTCCATGAATTAGCAACATGAATTAGCTGTTTTCATTTTTGCTCAGAGAGTTTACGCTAAGCTCTTAAAATCTTGCTTTGTCAGAAATACAGTACCTACAGAAATCAGATTATGTCAATAGTCCAGAGATTATGACAAAAAATATTAAGACATAGCTCTCAATATATAAGTCAGCTATTGTAGATCTAATACAAACACAGATGCTCTGATCAAAGCTGTGAAGAATGATAATATTCAAAAATGACTACAGCATTATTAGTTTGGAAATAGGAAACGAAGCTGTATTATTTCCAAACATGTATTTGCTTTTATAATTTGCAAAAAAAATTCTAATTAACTCATTGTATATCAAAAAGAAATGTAACATAAACTAAAACAAGTGATTAAACAGTGCCAAAAATTGTGCCAAAAGTAAGTTATTTTAGTCAAATGTCAATGCAAGCCTTAGAGAAAGTTTCTAATTCAATAGCTACCACACCTAGGTCTATGAAAAAGTATCTTCCACTTGCAAATAAAATGGTTGTTGGATATATTAAAATAATTTCTTATTTACATAAACATAACAAAACTCCCAAATCTTTACAACATGACTGCAATGAAAACCTATGGTTATTGCATTTGATTTATAGTGAATATTAAAGCCACAACAAATTATTAAAAAATTCAGTGGAAATTATAATCCAATATCCCTTTGGAAATTGAAATATTTCAGTTTATTTTAACAAAGTATACAATCAATTCCAATTTTTCCTACTTTCATTGTATGGGAAGTTTTACGGGAAATATAATCCTAACAGTCAAATTGAAGAGAAGTACTTTTCAGTTAGTTATTAAGTATTTTTAGCAATGCCTTTAATAAGTCATGTATGAAAACTTGGAAGCTCTATAACAATTTGTTTAACTTCTAAATTGAAGGTGGAGCAAATCAAACATCCTGTTGAACACTGATAAGAAAAATAATCACTAATTTGGCTACTGATGAATAAAAACATGTGCGCACCACAGCATACGAATGACTGTGTCCTTACTAAATAAGAAAGTAAATGAAAACCCACCTATCTAAGAATGCTAGTAATTGCTATGGGCTTTTGCAAACAGAGATTTCTATACCACACCCAACCTGCCTTATACTACACAAGAAGGCAATTATGGGTAAAGAAAGAAATGAAGGTAAATGAGAAAGCATGAAAAGAGGTACGAATAGGCATAAGAAAAATTCTCATGAGACTACCAAAGAACTCAAGTGTGAAGTTCAGAGGAAAAAATTTTCACAGCCAACCAAGGACAATGGGAAGTACTATAGCAAATCTAAAAACATGTGATGTGACTGTTCCTCACACCCCTTAGGCTCATGCACTTAATCAAATGTAAGCATGAAACAAAATGCAGAAATCAATTTGCCCATAACTATTCCCTAGCGGATTTTTTTTTCAAGAATTAAATACCTTGGACAGTGGTTTATAATTGAATGTACAATTGCAGATGAATGAGAGATTTTATCAACAGGAAAACACAAAAATCCATTCCTGCTTTATACTTTCATGATCCTTGCCTTCTTATCTTCTTTTTATTGTACCAAATGTAAATAAATGAATAAATGAAACGTGCGGTGAATTGTCCACTGGGACAATTTAGGTAAGGAGCTTTGGCTGTTTCACTGCCTTAGTTAACAACAAATGTGCATATCTTCAGAAGCTGATGCTGCTAAGCGAGAATGAGAGGTAACACAGTATATTCACATTACTCAACAAAGATCCATGTGCATCACAGGCTTTATGTGGAAAATACATATGGAACTCTGATGAAAAGAAGTGCTGTTGAATAGACACAGGTATTATATTCCTTCTGTTTTGTTTCACTTGTGTAATAAGAAAATTTTCTGCTTTTGAAATCTCCTCAAGCATTGGGGTTTTGGTTAGGTTTCCAAAAACAGAAACAGTGAAAGAGTGAAACAGAGCACTACAAATAACTATGCCAGGTAACAGGTACAAACCAGGACTATCCCAAGAAAATCAGGACACATATGTCATGTACCCACCAGTTTCAAAACATGAAGTAGCATTTTCCCTGTGGCTAGTACCGAAAGAAAACCATGTACCAAATCCATGTAGATGGACCTACCTATGCACCTGTGTAATGCAGATGGCAGAAAGGAAGAAATAAAAACTTCAGGCAATAGGATAGGAGCCAGAAATAACAGACCAGAAGGAGGAGTTATTAGATGACCAAAGACACTTAATTTTTCAGCAGTGCCTGGTTGGCTCAGTCGGTGAAGCATGCAACAATTGATCTTGGAATTGTGGGTTCAAGCACCATGTTGGGTATGGAGATTACTTTTAAAAATCTTGAAAAAAAGACACAATTTTTTGTAGGGTACCTATGGATTATTTCGTAGCCAAGGTAGAAGGTAGCAAAGGTACCAATCAGGGTCAGATATTAAAATCTTCTTAAACTTCATTCAGTATGTTGTAAAAAGTAAGTCATCGGATATATGTGTTGGAGGTGCAAAGGTAGAGGACGGAAAGGAAGCTAACTTTGTTAAAGTTCAAGAACAAGTAGAGTCATCAAAACTATCAAAACTCCTCAAAGGAAAAGAGATACAGTATAAGGATGAGCATCCAAAGAGGTATCATCAATTAAGCTAACCTTGATAACAATCCAATATGCCAGGTCAAGGTTTTCAAACTGATAGGGGAAGAGTACAACCCTTCCACAGAAATATTTTGTTTGGCCTGCACAGTGTTTTATAAGTATTTAAGCCAACACTTTCAAATGGAAATTTTAACATAAAAATCAAGATTTCTAGCTTCTCTAGAATAACGCAAAGTAACAGATACATTAAGCCTACACTTCTGTGTAGCAAAAAAGTACGAGATTGGAGTACTCTTTAACATTGAAACTTCAAATGAAAAAAAGTATCACTAGGCCAGCTTTTATTACCTATTGGCCTAGCAGACCTTTGAAAGTGCAAACTGCATTAACTCCTTTGGAGCCAGAAAGCTACCCTTTCATCTCCAGTTTAATGTGGTACTGTCTTGCCCCTAACCCTCTAACCCAGGAGAAGTTTAAAAAGGAAAAGAAAAAAGCTACAGAAAAGATAATTTCTGCTCTGCTTACTTCTTCAGTTCTAAGCACCTCTACATACAAACACATGTGATGCTTTGCTAGGTGTTGAATCGTAACAGTGAGGCACACACATCCTGAAATGAGCCAGGAATCTCTAAAAGACAGCATCAAGTCTATGGTTGAAACAGGACTCATTTAATCCCTAAGTTGTAACTTGTACCACATCCTTCTCCTTGAAGCCTAAGGACCTGAAGAGTGAGGAATTTGATCAGGAGTGTGGATTCCTAGCACTTCAAGGAAATAAAACATAGCATCATTGTGTCAAATTAGCAGTGACTTGATATGAATATAAAACAAAACATCTGCAAATCCAAAAACAGCAGTAGTCCTATTTTATACAGGCAAGGAGACTCATGTGCGTTATGTGGTACAAAATGAAGTGCAAATTTAAACACATGTTTAGACAGGTAGAACAGAGTGAAGTCATCACTGTAATTCCTTAAAGACCTGAAGACACATTTGATAGATAACTGTCAAGGACATGGGAACTTAAACTTCAAAATTAAAAAAAAAAAAAGATATCTCTAAGGATAGATCATCAGCTTCTCACATAATTTTCACAAGTCAAATTGATTAAAGTTCCTGATAGTTCATTTTCTCACCTAGTTCTTACTAAAAATGTGCCCCAGAGTTTGAAATTTCCCCTCTCTAAATTAGAATTTACCAACCTGAATTCAAAAACAAACAAACAAAAAAAAAAACCCCACAAAAACCTTAAGGGTAATAAAGACTTTCAAATTTTTTTTCATTGAGAATTATTAAAAAATGAAATCACACAATGAAACTTACATAAAATAAAAGCTACACTGTCATGGTTAAAATGGTAAAGAGGTCTCCTTGCAATGCACTCCAGCCAACAGCAGACTCAGGGTTTAGAAAAAAGGGAGTCAAGATTGGGTTGGAAGTAGGAAGGGGCAATAAGGTGGTGCTCTGGCATCTGGACCATCCATTTTAAGCACAGTAACTCAGCTCTCAGCAGTTTTACATTTTGATATGAAGCCTGTAGGTTAGTAAATAATCAATTAAAACATAAAATAAAGTTAAAACATAAAAAAACATAAAACATAAAATAAAAATTATATACTACTCATAAACACCAAGGCAAACACTAAAACGTCTTTGAATGTAAAACATTTCTATAAAGTAGTAAATGTTTTAGTTGCATTTTCCTATCATTCATTCTCCATACTATAGCCAGAGGGATCTGTGTGAATTGAGATTTAATTGGGTCTCTCTCTTGGCCTTAGTATAAAGACCCTGTGTTTCACTATAGATTCTGATATCTTTATGACCCTGCCTCCTCTTATCTTTGTAGCTTCTCTACTGCCTTTCTTACACTCTATGTTCCAGCCATACCGAACTTCTTTTATTTTCACTAAAGTACCAGTGCCCTCTCATAGCTCCAAGTCTCTGCATATGTAATACTCCCACATGTCTCTGCCTCGCTAGCTCCTATTCATGTATGGACTCCAACTGAGATATCATTCTCAAAGGCTGCGTGCCTCCCCAGCCTCCCATGTGCCCCATAACAAAGCACATATCACATTTTATAGTGACTCCAGTGCTCTTGTTGGTCAGTGGTGTGGGGCTGGAAAGATGAACACGCAAGCTGAAATGATGCAAATAAATCTTTATAATCAATGAGAAAATTTATGATTGTTCAATGTCCTTTAAAAAGTTTTGTCAAAACTCTGAAAATTAAAAAAGCTCTTTTTTCAGTCATGAATTTATAGGAAAATGAAAAAAGTGAAAATTATGATTGTTTAGTACACTGACATATAAAATATTAAAAATGTTGAGGAAACTTATTGAGGACACCCAAAACTCAGCACTTAAAAACACAAACAATCCAGTAAGAAAATGGGCAAAAGACATAAATTCTTCACTAAAGACAATTCACAAATGGCAAATAAGTACATGAAAAGATATTTAATACTATTAACCATTAGAGGAAAGCAAATTAAAACCATAATGAGATCACCAAACAATTGTCAGAATGGCTAAAATAAAGAATGGTGCAACACCCAATGCTGGAGAGGATGCTGACAAAAAATGCTCACTCATACCTCACTGATGGGAAAATAAAATAGTTCAGCCACTTTGTAAAACAGATTGACAATTTTTAATAAAATTAAACATGCATTTACCATTTTATACAGCAACTACACTCTTGGGCATTTAGATAGAAAGAAAGAAAGAAAGAAAGAAAGAAAGAAAGAAAGAAAGAAAGAAAGAAAGAAAGGCAGGCACAAAAACATGTAGACAGGTGTTCATAGCAGTTTTATTCATAACAGCCCGAAAGCAAACAAGAAAAATGTCCCTCAGTGAGAAAATGGTTAAAGAAACAGAGGTACATGTTGGTGAGGATGTAGACTAAGTACTATTACTGGGAATGCAAACGGTGGCAGCCACTGTGGAAAACAGTATGGCGGTTCCTCAAAAAGTTAAAAATAAAATTACCATATTATCTAGTAATTCCACTAGTAGGTATTTACCCAAAGAAGACAGAAATGCTAATTTGAAAACATATATGCCACCCTGTGTTTACTGCAGCATTATTTACAATAACTGAATATGGAAGTAAACCAAGGGTCCATCAATAGATGAGTGGATAAGGAAGTGGTATCTATGCATATACACTATTTATGCATATCTATGCATAAATATTATTTAGCCATAAAAAAAGAGAATTAAATCTTGTCATTTGCAACAACATGCATGGAGCTAGAGGGTATAATGCTAAGTGAAATATGTCAGTCAGAGAAAGACAAATACCATATGATCTCACACAAATGTGGAATTTAAGAAACAAAACAAATGAACAAAGCGCGGCGCGGGGTCGGGGGGAGGGGGGAAATAAACCAAAACACAGACTCAACTGTAGAGAACACACAGATGGTTACCAGAGAGGAGGTAAGAGAGGGGATGGGTGAAATAGGTGAAGGAGATTAAGAGTACACTTACCATGATGAGCACTGAGTCATATATGGAATTATTGAACCCTATATTGATTGTGTACTTGAAACTAATGTCTGCTGACTACTTGTCTAATATGACACTGCAATTAAAATTAAAAAAAACAATTGTTGAATCGCTATATTGTACACCTGTAACTAATAAAATACTGAATATTAACTATACTGGCAAGAAAGAAAGAAAGAAAGAAAGAAAGAAAGAAAGAAAGAAAGAAAGAAAGAAAGAAAAAGTAAACTTAAAAATTTTTTTAAAAGAAAGAAAGAAAAGAGGTGGAAAAAAAAGAAAGAAAGAAAAGAGGCAGAAACTGGTATATACACATTCTATGGAATGTGTGAGTGTATACTACTCAGCAATACAAAGAAAGGAAGAAGCCACCAATACACTCAGCAACCTGCATGTCTCCCAAAGATATAATGCATAGTGAAAAAAATTAAATCAAAAAGAACAAACTATATACAAATCACAAAATTACTAAGAAGAAGCAATGAGTGGTCCCCTGTGGGTAATAAGGAAAGAGCAGCGAGATGTCAACATGACTATAAAAGGGTAGCCTGAGGGATCCTTGTGGTTACAGACTTTAATATCTTGATCATGGTGCTGGCTACATGAGCCCATACATGTGATAAAAGCTGCACAGAGCTTAATACATATATACACATATACGCACAAACACATACACACTGGTATGTGTAAACTGGTAAAAATCTGCCATGGAGTCAGGTTGTATCCATATCAATTTCCAGGTTGTAGAACTGTACTGTAAGCATGCAAAACCTAAGAGAGTATCATGGGGGAAAACTGAAAGGCACATGAAAGCTCTCTGGATTAGTTTTCAAAACTGCTTGTGAATTTACGATTATCTCAAAAATTGAATTAAGAAATTATCAAAAGCAGTTTGAACAGTGCTTGCCTTCTTTCCTTCATAAAACTTATGACTCAGAACTAGCATCTTTCTAATGCCTTCATAAATTGCCGTATTGCTCTTTAAATCTGGGTTACCTTCCATCTTTCCATCCTTTGCATTTTCATTGTCATGAAATAACTCTGAGAACGCCTTTACGGTGAATATTTGGTCAGTGTCACTTTTCTGGGACAACTTTTCCGTTTTATCACAACCACTTCCCTCATTGACGCCAATAAATCCACTTCACTGAGTTTCTCTGGCCACAGATCTAGAGTCTCTTAAATAGTGAGAAGGCATGGGGCGCCTGGGTGGCTCAGTCGGTTAAGCGTCCGACTTCAGCTCAGGTCATGATCTCACGGCTCCTGAGTTCGAGCCCCGCGTCGGGATCTGTGCTGACAGCTCAGAGCCTGGAGCCTGCTTCAGATTCTGTGTCTCCCTCTCTCTGACCCTCCCCCGTTCATCCTCTGTCTCTGTCTCAAAAGTAAATAAACGTTAAAAAAAAAAAAAAAAATAGTGGGAAGGCCAACATTCCCACAGTCAAAAATTTCTCCTACAACTCCATTTAGGTTTGATTCAGATTGTATTTCCAGCATTATCACTTTGTTTCTTCACTTTTCATCTTTGTCGGCCACAGATTACCCATTTTTACAAACAGTCATGTAGGGAGATATAGAGACAACACAACTACATGTTTGCTGACTGCTTGAACTGGCCAACAGATGAGCAAGCACCACTCACCAACAGACTTTGAAAGAACTGACGTGATTGGTCACTAATCATCATGCATATCTGTTACATAGGTAGTGATTTGTGGGCTAAAGACCCAGCAGTAAGGTTTGTGCTTTATGCAATTACTCACAATTAATAGATTACAGTAACTGAAATTTGAAACATTTTGCTGGGGGACGGGTAAACAGTAGCAGTACAAGTGAGGACTGTTTGCATTGGTTCCATATACTACTATATGATCCTTACCAAAAAATTCCTTAACCTAACCTTTATTTTCTTATTATGTAAATAGCTAGATTTATATTAATATGTAAACTGTCGAGAAGTAAATATCTAGATTTATTTTGATGAGTGTACCCAATCAAGGTGAACTCTCGTAACTATTATGAACACGTTTGCCTGAAAATAATACATACACAGTCACATTGGTATTAATAACCATGTTACGACTGAACTCTAGTGAAAGAACACTATATAAATTTTGAGGTCTAAAATCATCTCATGACTATCTACTGTTAATAAACTAAGAAATAAAAATCTCTCCAGAAATAATTTATATACATGTATGGTGGGTTTTGGCTTTGTTTTGTTTTGTGTTATTTTAATTTTACTCCTCTTTACCCAGCCATTTCCATGCTAAAATGCTGTTTTTCACTTCTTGAACAGACGCCCACTGACATTAGGATGAGCCTTCTGAAAAGTGTGCTGCAGTATGAGGAAAGAATCTTATCCCAGGATATAAAATTGGCTAAAACTGTCCACTTAATTACTATGCTCATTGATGAAATCCAGACAGTGCTTCCATTTTTTAGAAGAGAATTGCATCCCAACTACAAAAAGACTCCTTTTATACTCTTGTTAACTTTGCATTTAATTTCCAAATATTTCATATTTAGAATGATCTGTATGATTTCATAACATTTGCTATGTACTTTTATAAAAGTAATACATATTCCTTGAAGAAAATATGAAAAATGCAAAAGAGCCAAAAGAAAATTAAAAACACTCATAATCATATCACCCATAGATAATCACTGTTTACATTTTAACATTTGTTGGTTTTTTTTTTCTGTTCATGGAAAAAAAATTGTCCCCAAACAAAATTAGATTCCTAGGATACTCATTCTTATAAATTGCATTTCTTTAGATAATATATTCTGAATGTGTTATATCTTTTATTCAATTTTCTTTTACTACCTAACATAGGAATCAATATAAATGGCAATAAGAATGGCTAACATCATTAGAAAGAGTAGGGCAATGTGCTAAGAGGCTTATAAGTATTAAATGATTCAATTCTTATGACAGTGGAAGAGTACTATCATTATTCCTATTTTATATGGAATATGAGGCCTAGAGAGTTTAAACTAACTTGCTCAAGATCACACAGCAAATATATGATGGGATGTTGATTCAAGCCTGGGGCCATGTCCACCCATCTAGACTGCCCTTTTTTTTTTTAGGTCCAACTAAATTAGGTCCAAACTATAGCATGTTTTAAATATATATATATATATATATATATATATAGCCATTTCACTGGAAAATATTTCATCAAAATTAAGAAACTAAACATAGTAGACATCTTAATGAATTTAACGCTTTACTTACTGGAGGATTAAGATTATTTTTACAGGAATAAAAGACTGTTTTTTCCTTATGGCAAAAGCTAACCCTGAGGTTCTCAAAGGTATATTGCCTTCATTGTTGCACAGCATTTAAACATTCTCTCTTTATTAGTGTTGACAGTCTGAATATTATGTTGTAAAGATCAAAGTGTTTTCCTACACCTACATGCAGAACAATTGAGGTCAGTGAATTACACCATATTCAAAAGTGGTAGAGTATAGGCCGAAGTACTTATTAGCCAACCATTTTACCAAAGATTATAGAAAATGTTTCTTTCCATGATGCCTAAATTATTTGAAATTTAAAATAGCAGAATTGAAATACTTAAGATTGAATACTAAGTTGGTCCTTTACTTTCTCCTCCCTTTCTTATCTAGAGTAAAAAGGTTTTTAAATGCTTTTAACAAGGTACAATGGAGATATTTTCATAGAAAGGCCAGCGTGCGTAGAGCAGTCTCTCTTTACTAATGATACTAATGAGTGTATAAATATATCATATTGTAAAGCAACTGCAGAGCAAAGAAAAAGATGCAGGCAAATTTTGAAAAATATTTTCACCAGTTGCCAATTTTTTCTACTAGAATTTCATAATTTGAGAATGCTGTTGACGTCAATTTTCCCCTAGTCATTCTCAAACCATCCTTCTCTGAAGTTGTGAAAGTCAATGAGCCAACAAAAAGGTACGTAGCTTTGAGATAAGTAAGTAAAGGGAAAATCAGTCCACACAACATACATAACTTAGCCAAACAGAGAAATGTCTAAGTCACAGGTGTTACTCATTCTGTTCAAGGCTCTGCCTTCTCTCTAAGTATAGGTTTTTATCCTGTCTGGGTTCTACCCCCGCTCAGTTACATCCTTTCTCTCCTGTTATTTAGTCTTATCCCTTTTGACTAAACTAGACCCTGCAAATAATCTTCTCCATCTTAACAGCAACAACAATAGCCCCCCATTTAAGTCCAGGTTCTTCTCAATTTACTGCCTTTCTCCTTTCCTCCACCCAAGATGACTGAAGGCATAATTAATGGGGTTCCTTACTTGCACAGCAAGCTTGCCTCATTGCAACCTTTATCCTCTCCTGTGGGTGAAACAAATCCCATGAAGGTCACGAATGAGTCCTTAATTAATTAATCTGTTAGGCATTTTTCATTTCTCACCTTAGCTACATCTTTCCATATAACAAGAACAATTTACAATTCTTCTGCCTTCTTGAAACTCTCACCCCCATGCACTTCCACTCACAAGTAGTGCTATTTTTCCTGCTACATCTCTAAATGCCTCCACAATTTTCTTATGGACTTTCTTTCTCTGCTGACCCATCAGTTAAAAATTTTTATAGGAGTTTTTCTTCTTTCTTCACATCATAAAGTGCAATGTTTTGAGGACAATCTTCCACACCCATGGTTGGGCCACCTATTGGTGCAGATGATGCATACATCCATAGTTCTGATTGCTTTCCCCAAGCTAGTATGCACAGTGGAGGTCTGGAAACCCTTCAGTTGTTCGTTCTACATCACACAGGCAACCGCGATCAGTTGGAACTGAATGCCTCCTGACTCCACTTGGGTCCAGGTTTTTCTACTATGGTGCATAGCTTCTCTAGTTCCACAGGGAGGAAATGCTGAATTTCAAAGAAGCAGTAACTCAGGACTTTACATAAGGGTAGTACTTCACAGTGACGTGGGGGCTTAGAAATTAGGAAGGTTTAAACTTTCCCAGAAATCTTGGGAAACGAGACAGAGCACAAGAATCCATCTTTCGTGAATCAAGAAACGGGGACAGTTTTTCATCTTCCACATTTTTCTTTTTGCTCTGTTTTCAATTACAGACTAAAGCAATGCAAGGTAGCTCCTATCAGCCTCTTCAATCTGAGCGTTAGGAACACTCATTCTGTAGTTGTAACTTAGGAACTATTTAATCGGCTATGGATCAGAGATCACATTTTAATAGTCTCATTTGATATCACAATATTAAGCAGCAGAAAAGAGGCAAAGATAGAGATCATGGACCTCTGATTACTAGCTGCCTTTTGCAAGTTATATAACATGATCTAGGAAGTAGTCATTTCCCTTCACAGGGCAACAAAGGCATGAGTAGGAAAGATGTATGGAGAGATCTAACTTTCAGGGACTGGATTGGTGGGGAGCCCCGGCTCCCAGATACCTAGTTTCATCGTGAGTGTTAAGAATTAAGTATTTCTGGCCATTTTCACAGTACACACTGTTCCCAGACTGTCTATTTATATTTATAAAATAGCTAGCTCTCTGTAGCCAGAAGATCAACACCACCCAAATAATTATAAATATTCATACTTAGTATTCATAATCATAACTAAATATAAATATTCAAGAGCAACTGTCTTTATTTTTCAAAATGATAGAAAAATGATACAATATTTCCATTCCAAACACTTTACTATAATTATCTTATCATTGATCATATTATACTGGTACTATGTCTTATTAAATTGCAACTATTGTTTATGTCTGTTTACCTGGACTGCAAACATTTCTTTCATCAGTGTATTCTTTTCTAGAAGTGTAAGATACAGCATCACATTTATGAATAACTGAAGTATTAATATGATTTAACAATAACTCATAGTGATGTTATATAGCCATTATTCTATTCTGTTTGCCATGCCTACACTCTTATCAATTTTCTGTGAAATACATGAATAACTATATAGAATAGGACCATTCAAAGAGCCTATATCAACTATAATTTTATTTTAGATTTGCAAATTTATTTGAAAGTTAAATTCAATGTATTTTTATAACCTTTAATCCTCAGATACATCAAAACAGGTATAACTTATTCAAATGTTAAGAGTTAAGTGCAGCCCAATGAAATTCTAAGCAATTGTGATAGAGAGGAGACCAAATTCTATTTCATCCATAATAATCACTGTTTACTCTACTGGTCCTCAGCCCTGCAAGAGGGAGCATACTCAGGCCATAGTCCTATTCAGACACCATCAGTGGAGGGTGCCGCCGGTGCTCCCTCACAACTTTGTGCGCAAGCTGACCTTTCCTCTCCATGCACCACAGACCATGGCTTTGGCAGAGCTTGAGGAGTTCAGTACCTGCTACCTATTCAGAACAATCCAGCAGCGTGCAGCTGAAGGAAAACACTGCTCCAACCACAACAAAATTTTATTAAAGGGGACTACACCTCCTTTAATTTCAGACAGAGTAGAAGAACAAGAAAAAGGTGAAAGAGGGAACCGCCAGCACAGCTCTGGAGCATTTCTGAGAGACTGGGAGGTTTAATCTGCCAAAACTTCTCACTGGACAATGGGATAGCTCAATGATACACTGCTGTTATCGGTAGCAGAATACCTGAAAGTGAGATGTCTTTCTACATCTGCTGTTTCAAAGCAGACAATTATCCTGATAAATCATGCAAATAGAACTCTTGCTCAGCTGAATGACAAAATATCCAGTGCATTATCTCAGCACATGGGTAGGCAGAAAGATAATGCAAAATGAGGGGCTTATTTCAATTTTTAAATATCTACCGGCAGCAGCTGGAAAGCAGTAATATATTTCCACTGGGAAGAAGTAGTTCTGAAATTATCATAGACTGGTCAGATTTGAAGGCAGAAGAAGAGTGAGGAGACTGACATACATATGAATGAAAGTCTTCACTTATGGAAAGGTAAACCATGGTTTCCATCATGTGAGCTACTTAGAAAGGATGTGCAATGCAGACGGTATCCTATTTAGCTTTGTTTTTAACTAAGATAGAGACTCCTCCGGGATACTGGGACTCAAATGTGGCATAGGAGTCCACTGGAAGGCAACCACACAGCCTAATGGTTAAGAAATACAATTTCCAAATACTACATCCTAATTTGGGGACCCAAGAGTCTCCCTTTTAAAATAAGCATCCAGGGGCGCCTGGGTGGCTCAGTCGGTTGAGAGTCTGACTTCAGCTCAGGTCATGATCTCGCAGTTTGTGAGATCGAGCCCCGCGTCGGACTCTGTGCTGACAGCTCAGAGCCTGGAGCCTGTTTCAGATTCTGTGTCTCCCTCCCTCTCTGCCCCTCCCCTGCTGGTGCTGTGTCTCTGTCTCTGTCTCTCTCTCAAAAATAAACATTAAAAAATAAAATAAAATAAAATAAAATAAAATAAAATAAAATAAAATAAAATAAAATAAAATAAAATAAAATAAAATAAAATAAAATAAAATAAGCATGCAAAGAAATCCTGATGCAGGAAGTGCTGAGGTCACACTTTGAGAAACATGAACATGATTTCTTAGTACTCTGTTCCCCGTCTATCACTGGCAGCCTAAGAAAACAAATGGTATACAATTTTAAGAAAGTTTTGGGGAAATTGGCTTATATAACACTAGAAAAATCACTACCTTGCTGAACTTCAAAGAGTTCTATCAAGAAACAGTTAATTTTAGAAATGATTTCCATTTTCCAGTTTGATAGCCACATGACATTTTTTCATTTATTTTCTGCTTGCATTTTATACCTCCTGAATGACTATATTATATTGTATTTTTATAGACATGATTAAATATTTAAGAATCATACATTTCAATTGCTTGCAAAAATTCTTGTTATAAATTTGCAATAGTACTCACAGTCTATAAGTTTACTAATATTTTCATTCTATTCAATTTATTTTCCACCTTTGAGTACATCTAATATTACTCTCTGTATACTGGAATACTTCAATAAAATTTTTATAAGATTCAATAATAACCCAAAAGTAAAAAATATTTTTCTTTTGTGTTTGCAATTCAACAAAAAGTTTACAACACATCTGTGAGTGTTTGCCTAGTTAGCTCAATTGGTAAGTGAGGAATTAGTCACAGACTACACAGTATCTCAATAGATTGCTCAGCTGACTTTATCCTTAAGTCTTGAATCAAAGGAAGGTTGGTCTTTTTCACAGATATCGTCCACTGTTACAGTTCTATTCACTGCTTCCTGAGTAATGCAAGATAGGAGGCTTTCTTCGTTAATACACATTTATCTAAAATAAAAGAGGATTTTTTATTTCCCTCCAAATATAAGTATTATTGCATTCACTGCTGCTCAAAATTAGATCCAACCAAGTTTTTACAATAGAAAAGCCATGTGAGACAATGCATGATCTTTGGAGAACAACACAGCTCAAAGAGTACAGCTCAGAAAATTCCACTGTGATGCAAATATGAGAAAGTTTAAGAAACTTCAACTCCTCTTATTTCCCAAAGCTTGATCATTTTACTATCAGGAAAACAAGCAATAATTTTTCTCCTAATATGTATAAGACCAGACTACTAAACCTTGTCATGTATTATTCCATTTAATCTTCACTTAATCTTCTATTTCAGATGAGGAAGTGATTGTCTCAAAGTCACAGGCCTGTAAGCGGCACTAGCTGGATTCCAAAACTTTGCTCCATTCAAGATCATCTTCTTGAAATTTCATCAAGCAGTGTCAAAGAAGTAGTCAGACAGCACTGAGATCTGATGACAGCTGCTATGACTTAATGTCAAGGTGAATCACTAATTACCACTTGAGAAACACATCCTGAGTATTAACCTAATATGTATGGTGAGTGTGAAGCCAATTCACCTCCAAACCCTTTCTTCTATGTCTTCTATTACCATTGGAAGAACTCCTAGACTAATTCTCCAAAATGTTCGTAATCCAGAGGACCCCAAGCGACTCCTTTCACGTTGATTTGTCCATTGATAAAAAACTGTAATGTGCTTTTAATATGCTTTTAGATAAACACTGATAAAACTAATAGCTAGGAAACCAAGATGGGTTGGATGGCAATGTTATTCCACACCCCTACAACCAAAATTAGCCCAAGCTTGTTTTCAACATAAGAGCACTGCACTAAAAGGTTTTGTAGTGTCAGATATATAAATACTGCTAATCCAGAGTTTCTGAGTAACATGTAACTTATGTCACAATTTTGAAATAATATAATTTCAATAAAAATCAGAGAATTTTGATGCATTACATGAAATAAATTTACAATGTAAATATACAATAGCTTTTAGGTGTTTTTTTATTTCTTTATTTTTTAGAGAGAGCAAGTGCAAGTGGGAGGGGCAGAGGGAGAGGGAGAGAGAATCCCAAGCAGGCTCTATGCCCAGCACAGAGCCCAATGCAGGGTTCTACCTCACTGCTGTGAGATCATGACCTGAGCTGGAATCAAGAGTTGAATGCTTAACTGACTGAGGCACCCAGGCACTCCTAGCTTTTAGATTTTTAAAAAATATTGACATGGGACTTTGGATACCCACTGTCCCTATTATCGTTTTCTTACACTTAAGCGTTCAAAACAAAATGAGAAGCATTAACTACTGGAAATAAATAACACCAAGTGTCAAGTATCCAGATCTATTAGGACTAGTTTTTCAGTTATTTAGGATTTTTTATGATTAGCACAGTTTATAGGGATTCTAGAATTTATTTGAACTGCTCAGTTTATAAACTCTACATATAGGTAGTACCTGGACAAAGCCACGCACATAAAATGACTATCTCAAGAAAAAAAATCCATAAAAAAATCTGCTCTCCCATTTTGTGCCCATGAATGGTTATCTGTTTTCCTGTGTTTAAACTAAACTTTTGTTTCTCCGTTAAAACAATTAAGGGCAGCTGGGTGGCTCAGTCAGTTAAGCATCCAACTCTTCACTTCAGCTTATGTCATGATCTCACAGTCGTGAGAACAAGCCCCAAATTGGGCTCCATAGTGGGTGCGGAGCCTGCTTAAGATTCTCTCTCTCTCTTTCTCTCTTTCTTTCCTTTCTTTCTCTTCTTCTCTTCTCTTTTCTTTCTTTCTTTCTCTCTCTCTCTCTCTTTCTCTCAAAAATAAAACTTAAGGAGCTCCTGGGTGGCTGAGTTGGTTGAGTGTCCAACTTCAGCTCAGGTCATGATGTTGCAAAAATAAATAAACATTTTAAAAAATTAAATAAATAAATAAATAAATAAATAATAAAAATTAAAACCAGTATCTAGCTACTTTTTGTTACTTTGTTCTTTTATTCTTTTATACTACACATGGGACTCTGTGGATCATTAAGCATACTGGATGATTCTTTATCTTATAAAACGTATAATTTTCAATTAATATGGAACATTTTATATATTTAAGTAATATGTTAAGGAGGTTGTTTAATTCATCTAAATAAAGATATTTTTATCAGTCAAACAAATGCCTTACAAATAGCAAATTTCATAGTTTCCAGCTTATTCCCATACACTCATACAATATATCGGCATCCTAATAGAGTATAATGTAAACCAGACACCTGTTGAAATAAATCTTTCATATCTTAGAACACAGAAGGGAACCTTTCATGTACTTGATTTGTCTTCAAGTCTATGATGAGTCCAAGATATAATCAGGTCATTTTAAGCAGAAACTTTTCTGGAGAGGATTTATAAACACTCTAAAGATGATTTATCAAGGTCAATCTTTTGATTCCTTGTTAGCCAAAAAATTAAGAGTAAGAATGGCTGTGTAACTTTTTGCTAAAACAAAATAGAAATCCTGGTTTCTACATTTAAAATGACAGATTGAGAAGCCCTAAATATCTAATTTTACTGAAATGAATGTTAAATGTTGAATTAAAACTTTAAAAGGGCTAGTATCAATTAAATAGCATTCCCAAAGGAAGTAAAGACCACATTTAATGCCAAAATTGCAAAGAGAACAAGTGCAAAGCATGAATATAAACATATGTGTGATAGTCTACAAAGAGACCACAATATATAAGTTGAGACAATAAATTTAAATGTAAGTTTCAAATAGGTATATACTCTCTCCTCAAAGAGATGTCTGTGCGCTAATGACACAGTATGAATCAAAATTTGGCTGTTATGAATTAGGTCATCATAAACCGAAGAAAACTGGTACCAAAGTCAAGATCGGATGAAAAATAATTACTGCAAATACAGTAATAAAAATCAAATGTGTTTTACAAGTCTAAACGCTAAAAAGGTAGAAAGAGGTAGAAAACATTCTTCTGTAGCATTTCCTTGTACCACAGGCCGTTAGGAACATCAAGTATCCCATCTGCTGCCCACATTTCCCATCCTGCTTGTAGTAAAAGGTGTAATGTGACTTTTTGTGACCAATAAGGTGTGACATGTCACTTCCTGCAAAACGCTGCAGAATGCCCATGAAAATTTTCTAGCCACTGTCTTCTCTTAACACTGAGATAAAGTTTTGTGTTCCAAATGGCACAGAGTCTCAGTCCACATGGGTCTGTGAGAGACTACAGGATACAAAGACCCCAGCGACCTGCCATGGACATGTAACATAGGTCAGAAATAAATTTTTATCATCCTTCAATACCACAGTTAATTAGGAACTACAATGTAATCTAGTCTCGCTCAACTAAAAGACCTTCTGAAATTAAAGAGATGGTCACAACAATGGTCTATTCTAAACTATTTGGTAAAATAGCGTATCTACTTCCATTCCTATCTGCCCATCTGGAAGCCTCACTCATGCCCCTATATTTTATCTCATAAATTACCAAAAATAGGTATAAACCCTACATCGCAATTATCTGAAATCATTTCCTGATCACTCATTTCTGTCACTTTCGTTACTAATGGCCGAGCAAATTATGGCAAAGTAAAAATACTCACAAAACTCAAACAGTGCCCAAAACGCCCATCACGGAGAAAGGGCGTTTGTAAATCTCATTGGAGAATTCCCTGTGTGCTTCTTTCAGGCCCAAAATTTAAGTTCCTAACCCAGTCTGTTTGCATGTTGCTTTTTGATAGTCAACACCTTTCCAAATGACATTCCCATGCTCACTTTCATGGTTAATTATCTCATCAAAGTTACAGCATTTCATGAGTAGGAAGAGCAGATTATTTAACCAGCCCCCTTCCCATTGTATGGATGAGGAAAACGAAGCCCCCAGAGGTAAAAATTAGCAGAGCAAAAACCTGAACTTTATGGTGTTATTATAACCTCCAAATTAGACAGCTAGCGATTTATCCAGTAAAGAAACCATATTCAAATTTTATTGTCTCAATTATTATATAATGATACTAGTCTAATTTGAAAACTTATACTATGTTATATAATAAAAGTCTAACATATTGGGATTCTGAGTCATGATAGATTTGTTCCAGACTTAATTTTTCTTAAATGTTCTCAATTTTAAGTAGCAAATTTTGATATATTTCTTAGAAGCAAATGGCATTCAAACAACTGCATTTTATTTCTTGTGCTATTATGGGGGGCAAGTGATCCATGCATAAACCCGCCAAATTGTTACAGAAGTTTGCATTACTTTTACTGAATTCAATACATATTTTGTGTCAAGACAGGATAACTATAAAAACGTATCATTAGAAACACATCACTGATTTGTCACCTGCACAAAAACAGGTTCCGTTTATTGTCATGAAAATCTCCCAAATCTTGATAAGCTATTGGCAATATCCGAAAAGGAAAGTGAAGGCATTAAACTTTATCAATAGTCAATAATGATCATTGATTGCTTCAAAACAAATTAAACAAACAAATAACCTTCTCCTAAGCAGCAATGCTTAGGTATTTTAAAGTATATGGATAATAGTTATCTCACTTATTCATTTCACTATGTAAACACAGGTTAAACGTGCACATATTAGCTTAAATTGAGTGAGTAATGAACAGTCATACCCTTTCTACTGTATTTGGATTTTCCTATTACGGTGACCCACAGTCCTACAAAGTCTTTAATATTCTGAATCCATTAAAAAAAAAAAGAAAGATAAAGAAAAGAAAACATTTCCTTTTCCTGCCAGCTCACATATCCAAGTCTGAGTTTATTAAACTAGGACTACCGTGGTAGAATCAACGACTTCATCTGTAACTAGTCATGGTGTGATTATAATGAACTATATTTCGGTATTGGTCATGGCAAATTCGAGGTGAGCTTATAATAAACCTGTCTCTACATAGATCTGCATTGGATGTATTTGGGAAATGGAAAAAAAGAATGTCTAATAAACACTGTGATTCAAGCCTATCACTAATTCCTTAAAGGTGTCCTACAGAACCCAGCACAAGATGCCACATGAAATACAGAAATGAATAAAAACTTGTAAGCATCATAGGCCAAATTCAAGCTCTAATCAGGGTCATAATACGCGCACTCTATTTTCTTTCTCTTAACAATCTTATCAACATCTCCATAGCCATGAACGGTCAAAAATACTTAAAGTCATTTCTGGGTTTAAAGTTTAAGGGCCCTAATGTGTCATTTCAGACTTTCTTTCATTTGAATATGGGTAGAGGTCAAAGGAAAATTGAGGTCATATTTAACTATGGACAGATTTATTGAAAAATGAAAGTATTTGTAGAGGATCAAAAATTAGATTACAGAAGTCTTTCCAAAGTCTTTTGCAACTAATCTGAAGTAGAACTGGCATTTCATCCAGCCGGTGGCCGTTCACACTCACTTGCCTCAAGTGTCTCAATGGTACATAAGCACCAGCCATGGTGTCCCTACCTTCACCTACTGATAGCAGTTGGGCACTCTGAAACTGTATTTATGGGTTTGTTATATAATTTGTCAATACTAAAAGAGAGAACAGGTCCCCGTTCTAGTTCAAGGGTTGGGTGTTTTCCAAGATAATGAACGGACTTACATAATGTTTAAGTTAAATCAAGAACAAGGAAACCTTGATAAGACTGGTTTAAAACCACACCAGGTTTGATATCCAAATGCTAAGCCATTCCTGACTACTCTCAAAGAAACTATCAGTAGGGTTCTAACTATACCTGCCACCCAAACCTCAAGTCACAGAGAGTAGTGTTTTCCTATTCTCCCAATCTTTTGCAAACATTGTGTAAGAACTGAGACAGGAGATTTCTTCTGTGTTCAAGTCAGCCACAAGAAATGAGTTATTTGAGTACAAGACAGATAAGCCTTTCCATAGAGCACACCCGATGGACTAGCCCTTACTATTAGAAAAACTTGTCAGCACAGGGGTCAAACAGAAAAGCCCAAGGTAAGCACAGAAATGAAATGGACCCCAGATGCTTCTGGAAGTAGTTTATCACCCAGACCAGCTCTCTCACTGTCAAATTGTTGATGTTAGGACATACTTTTGGAAAAGTCTGCAAAAAAAGAAAACCTGAATCACTTAGGCAAAAGCACTGTAGCTATCCAAAGCAGTTTTAAACTGCACAACAAATTTAGCCAAAATGCTTAAACTCTGGACTAAAGGATTTATACAAATTATGTCTCATACCTCTTCTGTTGTGATACATTAAAATTCTTATAACTTCTCTATGTCTCTATTTTAAGTATCAGGTAAAAACTGCTGGGATTCCTGCGTTGCTCAGTTGGTTAAGCATCTGACTCTTGATTTCGGCTCAGGTCACAATCCCCCACAGTTCATGGGTTCCAGCCCGTGTCGGGCTCCGTGCTAATAGTGCAGAGCCTGTTTGGATTCTCTCTCCCTCTCCCCTGCTCGTGCATGCACAAACGTGTATGCGCACTCTCTCTCTCTTTCTCTCTCTCTCTCTCAAAATAAATAAATCAACTTTAAAAAATGCTGCTCCTTTGCATAATAACACAAGTGTTTCTGTTCACAAAGCATCTAAATATAGCAAATAGGGCTAAGAGTTTTACATACATCAAATCTGCATAATATCCTTAAAAAGTGGGTATCATTTTATCAACTGTATGGCTTAAAGAAATTGAAGGTAACTTCTCCATTATAGGAGACAGGTTGAGAAATGAACGCACAGCCCAGGTCTTGCTGACTCCATAGCCTTTATGTCCACAATGCCTTGTAGCTTTACAGCAATAATGATACATAACAAGGATGTGGAGACACCTCAAGTTATATCATATTAACCATGTGAGTTAAAGAAACAGAAAAGAAAGTGAATTACAATCATGGCAGCAGTTTCCCTGCTTTTAGATTTAATGAGCATGCACGTGAGACAACAAACATAGGTCTGCTCTTCCCTTCCTCTCATCATGTCCTTCCTACCTCTCACATTACCAGGTTTGTTAGATGCAGAGGATGACTCTGGTGTTAGAAAACATGTGTCTTTATAGAAGGAGACTTGCACCTCCAAGCGCACTATCATCTGACGTTCAACTGTCTCAACACTGAGGGGATGGGAGCTGGGTTAGACCTACCGTATGATAGTACCTTGGGCCTTACACGGCATCTTCCTCAAGGACCTAAACTCTGTAAGGGAAGAATATTTTACTATTTTGTTCGCTTTTCTAACCCCTGTGCCTGGCACCGAGTAGGGCCACAATAAACATCTGTTGACATATGGCTAAACGAAATGCATTTTACTGTATGTGCTATTCTTCATGCTGGTTTGCCAACACTGGCAAAAGGCAATACTGAATTATCCAGTTTTCCTCCACCACTAATTTATCCAATGTGGTAACATTTACTTACCAATATCACAGATTTTGAAATTTTAGAGATACGTAAAATCACTCATCAGAATACCCATTGGGCCCAAAACAGTGGAGTTCTTGAGTCTAAAGCTTGAATTTAGGGATTCCCTTGGTGTATCCAATAGTCTCCATCCTGACATGTCTTGGAGTACTTTTAAAAATACCTGTATGCTGGTCCTATCCCCAGGGATCTGAATTTAAGTGGTCTCAGGTGGTACCAAAACTGGTAATTATTTAAAATCCCCATAGCATCTAGGAAGTCAGGTTTGATCACCACTGCCCTTTGCTGAATCTCTGAGTGACACTGATGCAAGGCCCATATTTTAAAAATGATAGTACGAAATATAGCAATAGAGAATGTCTCTGCTTCCAAGTTGTTTCATATACAAACCAAACCCCTAACTTGGGTCTCATTAACACTAAGTCCCTATAACCAAACATGGATGTCTTAGCACATAATAGCAGTGATAAAATGGAAACCATTAACTATTATAAAAAATACAAAGTAATGCCCTCTTTGAGAGTTTGAGAGAACCTTCAGGAAAAAAAAAAAAAAAAACTCTCACTTTACTGAGTTACAATGTTAGTTCAATTTTATAAAGCAATTAAATGAAGCAAATCCAGGACCTAATTTTTGAGATTTGACTCTCTAATGTGCACACATATAGCTGTCCCCACCTCCACAATCAAAACTAATGCAAAATGCATAGATGTCATCTCATTCCAGAATTGCTGAGCATATTTTATAAGTCACTGGGCTTAAATCTAGAGATGTCAGGAAATGATGAAATTGATTTCACTGAATTTAGATGTGGAAAAGGAAGGGTGTAGGGGGTAGGCAGGGAAAACAAAAAGCAAGGACTGAAGAAGAAAAATAACTGAATTTAGGATGACAGAGAGCAGAGAAAGTAAATTGAGGAAAGATCTGGAATGAAAAAATAAAATGGACAAGGCCATGATCTGCACTTACTCTATTTAAACAAACAACAAAATCAATTAATGTAAGAGCAATTCCAATAAAGGGAGAGGTGCCTGAACAATTAAGTATTCTGGTTAAAAACGAAACAAACAAAACAAAATGCAGGCAGATCTGTGACAAGGCCAATGAGCAAGATCCTGTCTTTACTGGTTGCTTCCTCTGACTAGCTACAGCTTCCTTTGAGTAATCCCAATTTTCCCCCAATAAAGCTTTCTCATCCTTTTCAAGTTACTTCCAATTTATTTTTAACACAAAGTAAGTGCTACTAACCCAAGATTGCTACTAACTGGAATGAGGAATGTATGAATCAGAAGTCATTTTGCTTAACTCTTTAAGCTCCTCGGACCAGAGTGAGGGACCAGCCACCCCAATTATAACCTAACTCTAGGTAATTCTGTGATCTTCACCAAGCAATTACTGCTAATTCTCTGGGACTGAGTTTTCAAATCTGTAAAGGAAGGAAGTGGGGCTAGTTTTCTAAAGGAACTGCCCAGTTCCAAAGTACTTCAAGAGAGATTGTAGACTACAATAATGGTTTTTAAAATTCAGGTCCCAGAAAAATCCTTCCATCATTCAGAGAATATGTGAGAATAAAACTCTTCGCTTCTTTCCAAAAGAACAAAAGTCACCAAAGAACTAAACTGCACAGCTGACTTAATTCACTTTCTTTTAAAGAGCCTTGGCTTTGGATGCAATTTAAATTGCACCATCTCTTCACAAGTCAACCTTTCTGCCTTGATGATAGAGTAGGCATTTCACCAAAGGGGGAAAAAAAGTTATCCTAAAAATATATCTATATACTGATTTTGTCTCCTCACTGTCTCACCACTTTTAACCAAAGTTTCACTGAATCATTTCCTACTTTCATATTCCTGGAGAAGAGATGAAGTTTTCAGAAGTGCAACAGTAATGATTTTAGAAAAGTAGGCTCTTCTCCAAAGTAGAAAATGAAAAGGTTCCATATGTAAATATGGTTCAACAACTGAGTAGTTTAAATAAAACCTCAGTAGATAACCACAGTATAGACAGGCGTTTTGTGAGACCTTCAAAATATATCGGGTCCAGTCTGATAAATCTAATTTTGTCTTTTACCAGTGAAAACTGAAGATTCTTCATCCTGAAACGCTTGACACAGAGGTGGATATTTAAAAGAAACTTACGTGTATTCCATAGCCAAAGAACGACATTTAGTACAATAAATTGTAATAAACCTATGGAAATTACTTCCTTTCAAACTCGAAGTATATTCATTTACTGAGAAGTTGGGTGGATTACGAACATTTAATGAAAAAAAAACTTTAGAAATTCTTAAAAATGTATTTAGTTTATATCTCTTCTCTTAGATTTCGGCATATACCACACAGATGTGGATGTCAAGTTTTTGAAGATTATTCAATGGCTACTCCTGTGAAGAAATCTATTCTAGCTCTGAGCACTGTGTTCTGATGCTGGAAGAGAAGTACAAAGCAGGAATCATGTGTCCCTTTCCTCAGAATAAAACAGAAGGGAGAAAAATTTGAGGGGAAAGTGAACAGTTCATTCGTGAAGGAAATAATAGTGAAGGCAAATAAAGCTTAGAGCTCTTGTTCAAAATAAGAGTCCCTCCTAATTCAGTTTGTCCCCCCCATGCACGCACACATATATGTACTTCATGTCTTACAGCATCCTTATAAGACCCCATCCTTCATATTTATGATCTAAATAACTATTCGCTGATTATTCCCATGTAGAAGATTCAAAGTAAGGTCTTGAACAGACAGGATACAATAATGAGTAAGAAATGGAAGCTGCATTTCAGGCGCTTAGAATCTACCAGGAAGGACGTATCATTTGTTCCCTTGCTCATAACAGACCCAAAATAAACCTCTTTCCATATAAACATTTTTAAAAAAAAGCACAAGCATTTCAATGATAACAGCTTGTGCTCATATTGTAGCCCTTGCCTTCCCACCTACGGAGCTTAATGCACTAAATAAACATCATCATCCACCAGGGCATCCCTGTTATTGATGTAGCTGGAAAGTATTATTCATTCTTTATCCAAATGAGGAAAAGGTTTTGGAAGGTTAAATTAGTTGCTCATAGCTACAGAATTAACGGTAAAATAGGGAATAGAATTCAGAGTTCCCTAAGCTATTGCTCCAGATTTTTTTTTACCTCCTAAAGAAAATATTTCTGTTTTACAGGTCTTTAGGGGTCTTAGGTAGTTTTTCATAGTAATATTATTCATGAAGCAGTGTCTTTTGAACATCAAGATAATTCATAACAAGTTTGCACTTTCCTATTTTCAAACCTACTCCAATGAACATTATTTGTTGATGAAAATTTTCCACCCATGAAAACTCTTTTAAATTCAAAAATTATCATCTAAAATTCCAAATTTTTATCTAAAAATCCCACCCCCTCCTCCAAAAATCATCATTTTGTAACCTTAGACGTTTATTACTACATTTCTTTAAAAAATGAATCAACTGACCTCATGAAAAAATGTCTAACTTATACTTTAAAGGTAAAACGATTACCTTCGTGATTTGTTAGAAAAACATTCACCATTAAATTAAAGTCCGTTTGTCTGGGAAATGATTTTAAGCATTTAGTTCCAAGAAACAGCACCGACACTTAAATACAAAGCATGCTTTCCCATTTTGCCCTTTGCTAACATGGCGATAACTTTACCATGTCTTGTGGCTATTGTTTCAGTATAATTGAATTCTTAGAAGATTTCATTTGCCTCAAAACATTTCAAGAGCACAATATGAACAACTCAATTATAATCAGACAACTCGGTGAATTGAAATGAATAAACAGAAATACTGGGATGTGCCTGCCCTGCACCACACTCTTGCATGCACTAGCACTCCCACTGCCCCCATCAGCAAGAAACCCAGAAAACACATGCTTTGTCTTTGATTCTCCCCCTCGCAATTATTATCCTGCCAATTCATTTTATTAGTTACATCTGTTTAATCATTTTGGCCTCTATTTGTACTATATTGTGGAGTTAGTAAAAGTAAATGGCTACTTCATGATCAATCACGTGAAATAACACTTTTATTACAAAGCATGTCTAACCCAAATGGGATAGCTTGTGAGCATATGCTAATTTTATACATTCTCATAAAAAATGGTATTTTAATGGAATCTATTCAGATTTTTACTTCAGCTGTAACACTGTCATTACTCTTACAGATCTAAACTGGTAGTTAATCAAACAACTTGGAACACTTCAAAACCTACTACAACCTATCACTATCCTTCTTCTCCTGCCTAAACAGCCTTCTTCCTTCCAAAAGGTCAAACTGGGATACTGGGAGCACCCTAATCACTAACTCACCCAACCAAGCAACAACCTTTGCTTCCCCAAATAACAAGTAAATGTGTACTTAATCGCCCAAAAGACCATCCATTCCAGATTTCATTTTTCATCCCAAATTCTCAGCTCTTTAATGAACCCGTCTAACGTGTGAGTTCACTGGCATTTTAGTGCAAGGAAAAATGCTTAGGGATTAAAAACTCTGGGGGAAACACAGCTACATGGAATGAACATTGGCCCGGTTGTCCTAGGCTCGTCCCTGTTATCTCAGTCCTATCCAGTTAGCTTCGGATGTGATGGTTAGAACTATGTTCACCCACGAGATCATCCAAGAACAAAAGAATCGAGTCAAATGTGAGGCTTCAGCCCACTCCAACATTCAATGTATCTGGGAAAAACAAATGAAAATTGACAGGGGTACAGTAGGCACACTGTATACATTGTTCATTTAACTCCTGAAGAGAATTTCCAAAGAGCTAAAAAGTTACCAGATAAGGCTATCAGGAGCTGGGTTTTCCTACTGGGTTTTAAGTTACTGACGACAGATAATGATAATGAGGATAGACAATTTTAATTAGGTTGTATATATCAGTGCTCACACATGACGCTCTGATGAGCATAAATGGCTGATATGAACGACACTCCATGGGACATAGAATAGGCCCCTACCCTGCTCTCAGAAGAGTATGTCTAGCTTCCTGGTATGTCACAAAGACATTTCTGGTAAATCAGTGTCCTGAATTTCTTCCCTCTATCTTGCTACATTTTCAATAGAAACGTAGAATGGGAAATGAACATAAAATACTGGTATATATGTATATATAGATTTGGGTGTATATATAATATCATATGGATACACCATACACTTAATATGATGAAAAATAATGAGAGAAATAATTTCAAGACAGGAAATGGTGACTCAAGACTGAAAACACTGTAATATATTTTTGGTTAGTACTTCCGAGTCCAATAAGAAGTACATGGTACACCATGGCTTTATCACCATTGATAAAGTAACACACTTACCAAAATTTTTGTACTAAGGCTGCTAGTCAACCAACCAACTTGATTTATTCATGTACAATTTTTATTTTTTTATTTAAAAAAATTTTAATGTTTATTTTTGAGAGAGAGAGAGAGAGAGCATGGGGAGAGGTGGGGAAGGAGACAGGGAAAGAGAGACAGAGAAACAGAGAGACAGACAGAATCTGAAGCAGGCTCCAGGCTCTGAGCTGTCAGCACAAAACCCGATGCGGGGCTCAAAACCACAAACAGCAAGATCATGACCTGAGCCGAAGTCAGACGTTTAACCGACTGAGCCAGGGAGGCACATCTAATTTTTTAAATCTTTCACCAAATGATCATATGCTTAAATATAATTTCAAGGTTTAAGCCTTAGACTTTATCCCTACACAGTTATGTTAATTCATATTTTGATGTGCAGTATATATACATCAATCAGGCACTAATGCATATGCAATACCTCTATAAACAAAAACAGAATGACTCATCATATTACAAAGTGCTAGAAATGGTTTACACAAAACACACACATAAGCAATTCCTTTGCTTCCATTACTTTGATTTTTATTCCTTTGGTGTTGCTCTTAGAATCACCTGGGGGACTTAAAATAAATATCTATGCCTTGACCCTAATTCAAACCAATTAAACAAAAATTTCTGGGAGTGTGGCACTGGTCCTTTATAAAGAACTCCATTATTCTAAAATGCAGTCAGCTCTGAGAACCAGCATTCCATAACTGCCTTAAAATATTCCCTAAATGCTACTTAAAATTATCTTCCCTTCTAGACCTAGTATCCTAATTCTTCTCCATGCTAGTAATAAAACATTACAAATTATTACAGGCAACTTTATGTATGTGTCCATGTATAGTAGTCTAGAATATGGGCTTCTCCACCATGCGTTCATCCTTATGTTAGTGGTAAATCCAAATTTATGTGTGAGACAAATCTTTTGCCTGCCTATGGATATCCCTGAATCTCAGTATTTGAAACATTTATCATTCTTTTGAGTAACAAATGTCTTTCTATTGCATGTTTGTCATTTATCATATGTTGCAATTAATTGTATTTCATTTTTTTCTCTTGCTATATAAAAAAAAACCCTCAGAAACAAATATATAGTCCCCATCTTTCAATTTTCCAGGACCTCTCCAGTGTATATCTAAATATTAATCTCACATCTTATTTCCTATCATTTTCCTTCTTTTATTGATAAAGACAGAAAAGTAGACAGATATTTAATTCTATTCTACACTAAGTTCACCATCATTCTCAATATCCGTTGCTATATTTGTCAATATGGTACATATTCCTCTTATGAAACAGACCACTACTGGTTAGTTTCCATTGTATATTTCTCCTCATATTTGACTCTAGACATTGGAATAATGCTTAGTTCCGTCCTTGGGACTCTTCTGCACTCTATTCATATCTACCATTGTGATCTCATCTAGTTTCATGGTTTCACATATCATCTATATACCAAAGACTCCCAAATAGTCTTCTCCCTGAATATCAGACTTGGATATCAAATAAGTATTTCAAATTTAACATCTCTAAAACCCAACTCCTCCTACATTCACGCCCATTCTAGTTTATATCTAATCCATCCTTCTAAGTGCTCAGGCCAGAAACTTTTTTTATTCAGACTCAACACCATGAATCCAATCTGTCACTTAATCCCATTAACCTTAATGCTGAAACATCTCTTTTGATTACAGCCTGGTTCCAAGTCAGAATTACCAAGTCCCAAGTCACCTGTATTATCACATCAGCTTCCCACTGGTCTCCCCATTACTACTCTTGCTACATCACCATATCTATTCTTCACGTCCCATAGTCACTTTGACCCTGCCAAGGCAGAAGTTAAATCACATCACTCCACTTAAAACCTTGCAAAGTCCTGGGGCGCCTGGGTGGCTCAGTCAGTTAAGCGTCCAACTTCGGCTTAGGTCATTATCTCACAGTTCGTGAGTTCAAGCCCCGCATCGGGCTCTGTGCTGACAGCTTAGGGCCTGGAGCCTGCTTCAAATTCTATGTCTCCCTCTCTCTCTGCTCCTCCCCAGCTCATGCTCTGTCTCTCTCTCCTTCAAAAATAAATAAAAACATTATAAAACAAACAAACAAACAAAAAGAAAAAACCTTGCAAAGTCCTGCCAATGAGCCTACAGGATCACTGTTACTACCCTAACCTTATCTCCTACTCAACCCTCACACTCATTGTCCTTCAGCCAAACTGGCCACGTTACTGCTTTCACACACTGATATGCTCCTCCTTCAGAGATCTCCCACTCGCTAACCCCTCTGCCTGGAATGCTTTTGCCCTAGACTTTGGCATGGCTTGCCCTGTCACAATCTTATAAGTCTTTAGTTTTCTCCATATTTGTATATTTTACTTCCAACTTTTTATTATCTTTCTTCCCATCAAAATATAAGCTCCTCGATGGCAAGGAACTTCATCTGTTTTACTCATGAATTTCCCAAGTGCCTGTAAGAATGGCTGGCACATATACTATTAAATAGATATTTAAGTGAATAAATGAATTGGCAAGTATAGGTTACTAAAACTGACTAAATTATCTCCATCACAGTACTTTGATTTGTTATTCAAAATCTTGAGGAAAGCTAAAAGAAATCGAAAAGTGACCAACTTCATTAAAGGAAGAAGAAGCCAAAGACGCAGAATCAAAGTTTACTAGACAAAGAAAACGTACTTAGCTCCAAAATAAATGAAAAAATGTCCTAATTAACATGGAAGGTCAACTAAAATGAGAACTACATGCAATTTTCATTCACTCTACAGACTTTAATCAACTTCAGAACTGTTATAAGCATATAAATTAGGTTGTATTTTAAACACATGAAAACTCTTCCTTTCTTAACGTGAAAAAGAAGTCTTATTTCTAGCTCCGTTTAACCCCAATACAGTCAGGAATCATGCCGCAGATGTAATCTGTGGACGCGGTGTGCCTTTGAGAATGCACAAATCTTTACAGAAATATATCAAATTGACTACACATGTTAAAGTGAAATTTATTTCAATAAATATGGATTATAAATTACTTTCATTTATATATATTAAGAAATTATTGCATTTATGTAGTAGAGAGTAAATATAGTAAAGTAAGATAAATAGATGTAAGTTATCATTTGACTCTGAACAAAACTACATAGCTCCTATTGAAACAACCTTCTCAAAGGTAACAATTGAACACCATAAAAGTTTTGGATATTTACTGCAGTGTTAATTATGACAGAAGAAAGAAGATACAATATATGCCTAGCACTATGGAAATTTTAAATAATGTGTGCCACCTTTATATGATAAAGAGTCTTTATATGTCATCCATATCAAAATTATCTCAAAAGATGAGGAAATAATATATTACATAACAAAAAAGGAAAAGACTCATATGCTATATGGTCATGATTTCATTACATAAACATACATACACATATACAGAGATGTACACACAAACACCATATACACACAAATACAGACTCTCATGGTGGGGGTGGATAAAAAGAACATTGAAATATGAAGAGTAGTTTTCTCTTGGTTTTGGACTTATGGGTGATTTTTAAATGGTTTTCTGAATTATTTGAATATTTGTACACTATGCATGTACTAGCTTTAAAATTAGAGAAAAATGAGCATGACAAATTTCTACAAATAGAAATAGAGAAGAAATCTTGAAAAAAATATATCTTTCAAGGATCTGAACACAAAGCCTCGACTCCAAAATAATTACTATTAATGTATATGTAGAATCTCTTTTTCAAAGAAGCCCAAAGAATTTCATGTGAACTACACTATGTAACTAGAAATTATATATATTTCACTTTGGGAGAAATTTTAGAGTGGAATTTTGTCACTTTCTGGTGTCATCTATTTTCTCTTTTCAAATGCTATTTTTGTCTATATATAATTATCTTCTACCTTTACCTCCATTCCAGTAGAACTGTTACACTAAGTTCAAATAAGATTAAAACAACAGAATGAAATGATGAGTTACTTGTTACGGCTAAAATGACCTTAAAGACTAAGCTTTAAGAGGCTATTTTAATTATTGAATATTTATCACAGTAAAGTACTATTGTTGGCACTATTAGGGCAAGAAAGTGTCAAAACACAGTACCTACTTATTGGCCACTTTCCTCATCTCTCTGATATTCTTTTTCTTTTTAAGTTTATTTATTTATTGGGGGGGGGGGGAGAGACGTGGAGAGAGAGAGAGAGAGAGAGAGAGAGAGAGAGAGAGAGAGAGAGAGAGAGAGAGAGAGAATATCCCAACCAGGCTCTTCACTATCAGCACAGAGCCCAATAGGGGCTTGAACCCATGAATCATGAGATCATGACTTGAGCTGAAATCCAGAGTCAGAGGCTTAATCAACTGAGCTACCAAAGCACCCCTCCCTGACATTCTTCTATTAGTCTGTCTAGTTTCTGACTAAAAGCTCACCTCTGTTCTTTTTGGAACTCAGCTATTCCACTCCCTATTCCAGCCACTTTATTTCCACATACTCCAGTATACCTGGCTGTTGCTTGTTACTGTCTCTCTACACTCTGCCATTGCTACCTGTTGTCATGGAATACAATACTATCAATCAATTAAAGATAGACAATGCATGCTGTGACCATGTAATTCACTCTCATTTTTTGAAGCACTGACTAGCAACATGACATGGAATAATTAAAGATACAAGGTCCAATCCATTTACATAACCAACCCGATACACTCCTTATTTGTTGGCTTATTAAAATCTACGTTCACTGTTTTCAAAGTATGTTCACTATGTTCACTACCATAGATTACTTTGGTCCTCACAAGTACCCTCTGGGAAAGGAAAGGCAACTATTAACTTCTTGATTTTATCTTCAAAAAGAGAACCATTCTCCAAATCATGTGGATGTATATCCAAGTCATAAGTGTTAGAATCTAGAGCCTGAGTCCTAAAATAATCTTTTGGTAAAATATGCTTCAACCATATTTTCTTCCTTCCTTTCTCCATAAGGCATTGGGTAGATCTCCCCAAAATATCAAACCCATTACAGGTTGCAGATATTCTCAGACTCTTGGAAAATGTTTCATAAGTCATATGTTCTTCTCTAACACTAACTAGTTGGCTAGATCAGGGAGGAAAAGCTTTGGAATTCCAGGGAATTCACTTCACGGAGTGGAGAGAAAACTTCCTGGGGCTCATTTTGTCATTTAATAATATTTGCTCTTTAACATTTTGTTGCTTAATGATACTTTAATGCTTGTTATTTTGTTTGTACTGTGGCTTTTCCAGTGAGTTATAGGAAATGGAGAACACAATGAGGCTCAAAGTAATTTATCTAAGCTTTCCAACAGACAACGGTAAGTGCATGGAAGAAAAAGTAGGAAAGGGATGTCCTAACTCCTGTTCATACTGTATGTAAAGCCCTGCAGATGGGACTTCAATCCCAACACTGCGAGGCAAGAAGAATATCAAAAAATGAGTTAATCTAGTAATAGAAATAACCTACACATATTATATTCTTGGGAGGGAAAATATTCAGAGACAAATCCTTTGAAAATAAAAGATTTTAAAACCTTTTAACTCTGGATATGACTCTCTTTGAAGCAGTGGAGATGAAATTCAAGGGAAAAAGGAGAGAGCTCTGTAGAAAGACATGATCTTTGAGTCAGTACAAGACACCAGACTAAGAGGTGAACGAAGTACAAGTTTTGTTCCCCGCTAGAACTCAACCTTCCTCTAAGGACTGTGCCTTGGAGAACTCTCCAATGCTGGACTCTAAAGAATTCTGCACTATTCTGTGTGATTTATCTAATATTCAGTGTAGAATATTTTCCAGAAAATCACATATATACTGATGCACAGATAAAACCACATACACAGATACATACCTAGACACAGATAGAGACAAGCAAAAACACATAACACTTTTCAAGCGTTTGAAAACCTCTAAAAATTCACTAACATAATATGTAGATGAGATATATAAAGGGCAGAGAAAATTGAACTTACCCTTTCTCACTCTTTAAAGAGCAAATGAAGGCAAAAGAACCAACATAAGCTATTTTTTTCATGAGAACAAGAACTCACAATTGACAAGCTAGGCATATCTAGTCTGTGAAAAAAGGTTAAATATTTTCCCAAATATGTAGATATGGGTACGCATACAAGTTCTGTGAAACTAAAATCAGTCTGCATGATAGAAAAATCCAGATTTAAAAATTACAAGGAGCCATAGCTTGTCTGGTTCCTGTGTCAGATTTAGATTCATATTCAATTTTTCAAATCTAGATATTTGCTGGTGCTTGCTTGAAGATATTTGTATAGTAACAGACACTCGGTTTTTGGAGCATGAGGTACTTTTACCATTTTTCCCATTTCTCCATGTTTCAAATATTGTCGCATGTCTTCTTCTATGCTTTTATGACATTATAGGCTGAAGCTACTTTCAACATTAAATAAAATACAAATTAAAATGATGTATTTCATTTTTAAAATGTTGCAGTAATAATGATCTCACAGCAATTCAGTAAGCCAAATGAAAAAGAATAATAATGTGTAAAAGGCCTTAAAGAGTTGAGAAATAATAAACCATTTCCCAAGTGATTCCATGTCTTAAATATCCTATCTTTGTTAAGAATAATATTTGAAAGTTTAAGTTACCTACAATAGTGTTCTATGGAAATCATTCCCAGACATCATTATGTGTCATAGTACAAAGCACCTGCATTCAGTGAACAGTTATGTAGGAAAGGTAATTTTCTGAATTGGACATAAAATAATTCCTAATGAGCTCCTGAAAAATTATAATTGGGAATGCAATTTATTTCTGCTAAAAAAAGTAAGTGAAAGGAATTCAAATCAATTTCTTACAGATTAATGAGATTACTAACCAGCCATGTCACCTTGGGCCAGGAGAAAGAAATCATATTTATTCAGTATCAACTACATGCTAGATAACAGCAGATACTGAACAAATATTATTTCCTTTCCTGGTACAACAAAATTGAAAGAGAGACATTATTTCTAATTTATTGACATGAAATGCAAGCTCAAGAAGATTATATGTCATAACCAAACAGCAAGCCGTAGAACCTGGATTTGAATTCAGGTTACTCTGGTTCCTGTGTCAGTTTATTTATTTTTATACCATTTTATTTGTAAAATGAGAGGTTAAATTAGAGATAATCTCTAAGGTCTGTTTTAGATACAATGGAAACTCATTTTGAGTTCTGCTGCTACCACTCGAACAGTTTACACAACACACTGAATTTGGTGACTTCATGTATCAAAATACAAGGAAATCTGAACACAAAGGAACATGTCTTATATTATGGCATCCCATTATTATTACAGTATTATAGTATAACCATGTGCAGCCAAGAGTCCATTAAAAAAAAAAAGGTAGTAAATACTTAAACGCAGCATGAAGGAAATCTATATGAAAATTATAAATTGTTTTTGTTGACAACTCATTTTTCCTCATTCATTCCACTTGAATGATTTCCTGGGGCATGTATGTGTCTACTTTCTAAACACAGATATAGAGCATTTGAAATTCCAAATAACTTTTGGACCACTGTAATTAGTCCAGTAAAAAATTGCTCAGCCTGCATAAATAAGAGAATTAACATGAAAGCTTGTCTTATTTTTTTAAATGGAGTCCGGTACAAAGGGTTTACATAAACAGTGAGACCAGAGAAGTCTGGACTTAGTTTGAGGAATGTGACCTATAATAGCAACAGTCAGCTCTTCCCACTGGCTTATTGTCTTCATTGATTTTAGTTTTGAGTAAAAGAACAGAAGCAACAGTCACCTCTACCAAGCTAAGAAGACTCTTGTTTCTTGATTTCACTGGTAATGAATCTACCTGTGAAATCCAGTTAAAACAAACAAACAAACAAACAAACAAACTCAATGTCTATCACACAGAGCAAAATTTCACTGGCACAATTATACTCTCAATAGCCAAGTTAATCTATAAAACATGAACATGAAATCTTATCTTCCAATACAGCCACAAAAATCTACAATCCCAAAGATTTCACATAGCACACAGAGAAAACATAAACAGGAACAATGAAATAGTATTACAGTGTTAACCATTAAAAAATGTGTAGTGAAAAAGGTGAGAAGAAAAAGCACCAGAAATCATTTCTACATACGGAAAGAGGAGGGAATAAAACAGGGCTGGAGTTCAACTCACTCAGACCATCCATCAGACAAACTAGAGCCACCCCATTCCTCTTCATGGAAATGCTTAAAAAGGCCAATTTAGAAACAGCAGAATACATTAACAATAGTCAATTCAAATCGTGTCATAAAACATCCCCTTTTTTCTTTTCCATCAATATTCTCATTCCTTCTATTTATGCATTCAAAAATAATCTGAACTTCAAGGTAATTGATACATGCTCTCAAGAAAATAAGTTGAGGAAATTTCAGATTTTTAAAAGATTTCGAGTCATTCTATGTTGATGGCAGTGTTCTTAACAGGAACATAACTTGTCATGTGACATATTCATGATAGGCAACGGCTCTTGCACAAAAAGCAAGGAAAAGTATCTGCTGTTCATATTCTCAACTGTATTTTTGCTCTAACAGGACTTCTTAGGGGTATTTTAGGTTTCTTTTGAATTAACACACAGAAACAGACTACTTTTTATTTTTACGTATATCATTAGCTATGTGAATACAGCAATGCCATTAAGCTCAGCTAAATTGAGAAGCATTCCAGGGCTTCAGTTTTGAGGAATTCAAACATAAAAACAAAGTAAAAACAAGCATTCTTGGGAGGAAAAAAGATTTTGAGTCATTCACTCAATTATTTACTGCTGATCCAAGTGCCAAACACAGCACTAAACTGCACAAAAGTGAACTGGGGTATTATTCCATGTCATTCTTAATTTTAAGTATCAGTCTCTTAACTCTATTTTCAAGAACTATGTCATTTTATTAGTGCTAGCATATCCTTTAGCATTGTTTTAGATATCATTTCTTTAAGCCACAAAACCGTTAAGTCACAATCAGTAGCAGGATTACATTCAAAAGTCTTTTACAGTTTAAACAAATTTTTATTTGCAGGGAGAGTTAAGATGGCAGAGAATTAGGGGGACCGTGGGCTTTGCCCATCCTTCAAACACAGCTTGTATTGAGCTCAGATCACCTGGAACATCCAGTAAATTGATAGGACTGGCAGAGGATCTCCACCTGCAGGGAGACAGCGTGGCAGGTGCGAGGCTTATTATTTTTTTAATGTTTATTTATTTATTTTGAAAGAGAGACAGAGGCGGGGGGGGGGGGGGGGGGGGAAGGGGCAGAGACAGAGGAAGACAGAATCCCAAGCAGGCTCCTCTCTGTCAGCGCAGAGCCCAAAAGAGGACTTGAACTCACGAACCATGATCATGACTCATGACCTGAGCCGAAATCAAAAGTCCGATGCTTAATCGACTGAGCCACCAAGGAGTCCCTGAGGCTTATTTTAACAAATACATCAAAGCACACTTAATGAAAGGTCCAAACACTCCTCACTGCAAACAAGGAGGAGCTCTGCAGAGGACTGACCAGTGGGAAAGAGCAGCAAAAACTCAACAGCAGGTGTGCACACAGCATACACCAGAAAGACTTCCTGAAGCACCAGGCCCTAGACAGTGTATGACCCCTTTCAATTTTTTTTATTTTTGTATTTTTTACTGTACTTTTTATTTTTTTATGTTCATTTATTTTGGAGAGAGACAGAGCACGAGTGGGGGAAGGGCAGAGAGGGACCCCTTTTTAATACAGCAGTATTCTTAGGTGCAGGAAACATAACAAGCTTTCAAAACACACAAAAGATAGAAACTCAGCCAAAATCACAAGACAGAGGAATTCTCCCCAAAAGAGAGGTCAAGAAGAAATCACAGCCAGGGATGTGCTCAAAACAAATAAACAAAGTTTTATTTTCTATGTAATTCCTAGTTATTTTTGAGCCCCGTACAGAGTAAATAATAGAACCTTGAAACAAATTAAATACCCAAATGCCATCTACAATTAATACTGAATTTATTTCTTAACAATTTCAGAGAAGGATTATGTATTCGTTTCGGTAACTATGAACTTAGGAAGTATGTTGCTACCCTAATAGGCCATTACCAACAAATAGATCAAACATTTCAAATGAACTTTTTTTCCTTTTTTAAAACTTACTCCTTTCTTTTTTTAATATTTATTTATTTTTGAGGAAGAGAGAGAGAGGGACAGTGCAAATGGGGAAGGGGCAGAGAGAGAGGGAGACACACAATCTGAAGCAGGCTTCCGGCTCTGGGCTGTCAGCACGGAGCCCAACCCCACTGTGAGATCATGACCTTAGCTGAGGTCTGACGCTTAACCGACTGAGCCACCCAGGCGCTCCTAAGATGTATTCCTTTCTCATTGAAGAGTAACTTTGTCTTGACAACCACACACACAGGTGTATCCCACAACAGGGTGAACATTTGTTATCAATATAATGATTCTGGGCTAATACCCAACTTAATAGAGGCATCTCTCAATACAAACATTTTTGATGAACATTTTTTTGTCTGAAAAAATATTTTTACTTATGACTCAAAAACCTTACATAGTAAATTAATTAAACTATGCAGAGAGAGAATTGTGAATTCAAATACAGTTAGTAAAACATGAAAACTGCATAAATATTGGAAAGCTCAGAGCACTTTAAGTGTCATGTGTGCAGATACAGTAAACACAAAGCAATGTATTCCATTTGAAGTAACTCTATAGTGAGTTTAATTATTTGGATCATACTAATTGTTTGGACCATGAAACAATGTATCAAGCATGAACTTTAGCACCTACTTTGAAAATGTACTTTGTATGCTGTCTGTTAGCTACATTTTAATTAACTGGCCAGGAATTTTGGCTAGCATCTCACAGGTTACAATTTTTCCCATTTAAAATAATAAGAAATTGATTCCTTGTTAGCATTTTCACCCAGAATACCTGATTTTCAGAAACAGACTTTGATATTAAGTGGGAGAACCTTATTAACTAACTGACGATCTCTTACGCACTAGGGAACGGACGCCTGGGTGGCTCAGCTGGTTGAGCATCTGACTGGCTCAGGTCATGGTCTTGCAGTTTGTGGGTTTGAGCCCCACACCAGGCTTGCTGCTGTCAGCCTGGAGCCTGCTTCAGATCTTCTGTCCCTCTTCAGCTCTCTCTCCCTCTCTCTCTCTCTCAAAAATAAATAAAGCATTAAAAAAATGTTTTATTATGCGCCAGGCAAAAGACAGTTCTTTTGTCTTAGAAAAAAAGTATCATTGTTTCAGAATGAGAAACAAATTTGTCAAAAGCAAATCTTCAGTGGATATAACAAATTATAACAAGTTTGCAGAAAGAAATTTACTTAACTTGGAGCATAATACTTGCAAGTAATGAGTCCTAACAAGAAGCAACCAACTGTGTTAAAAGTTTTGTTAGGGTTGACAAAGTTTTGACAGGCTTTTTTGTAACATTTTTTTTAAAGCTTTACTGCCAAATATTACAGTAATGCCAGACTGGAATTCTGTTTTCTTCCTGTTAAAATAATGAATCGATCTTAATAAGTTCAATGTAATAAGTTAATCACAGCCATTCAGTCTTACTAGTAAGTGGTTTCTGCTTTCCTCCTATACTTTGCCTGAAGACTGCTATAAGCTATAGGCTCTAGAAACTGGGCCCTCAACTAACGTCCTCAATGGAATGAATGGACTACAGGAGATGCTTCTAACTATAATGCCTTCAAGGACTAGCCTCATGGGGTATAAGCTTCAGTGCTGACAACACACATTAGCCAGACTGTATGTACCAAGACCCAGAGCCAGAGTTTCTAGGATGAATGACTTCCTGAAACAGATTGCAGTCCCGAAATTCAAGAAACAACAAATTAGTCAAGCATAACTTAAGGACCTGATAAGGGAACTCTAATTGGAATGATTTGTTTGGAAGATAATTGGTATATTTTTAATGGTCTTAATCTCTAAGCCATATTTTCATGGAACCTGAAATGGTATTTTGTTCCTACTGACCCTTCATATTCAGGAATACACTCTTTTTCTAAGGTTTTTTTTTTTTTTTTTTTTTTTTTTCATGGCAAAGAAGTTAACATGGTAAATACAAGAAGAATATGCTCTTCTTTTTTCCCAGAATATAATTTGACAAATCAACTGAGTAACCAAAACGTTTAAATTTTATAGAGTGTTATATTTAAGAGTAACTTTTATTAAAACATATATAATAACCCTCCAAAGTGACATTATGTGGAACTAATACCTAACAAAACCTTCTGGTAATCAGGTCTATTATTTGGTCTAAGTCTATAGTTTCTCACTTGAAAGGAAGGTCAATTTGTGGCAGGCTAGGAATCTCAGCAGATTTGAGAGACATAAAGAGACAGAAATTCATCCAGATTTACAGGTACTTCAGGTGATATCTGATGGAGATGAATAATGTGAGTTTGGTTTCTCAGTTTCTGAATAGAAGGGAGTAAATAAGAGATTTCGAAAAATACTTTCAAGTAATATAAGTTATTAAAAATATCCTAGATTCTAACATCCCCAAACATTAGGTAATTTTCTGTCCTTACTATTTAACACTCTATGGCACTAGATATTAGATATTTTGATTTTATTATACAAGGCTTATATTTGTTAATAAACACTTCTTGCTGTACCTATGTGAATGAATCAGACAAAAAAAAAAGGAAGAAGAAAGGAAAGAAAAATCTTTTTTGTCATTGTTTTTAACAAGAATTTATCATTGAAGAGTATTTATGATCATAAGAGGAAACTGTTGACAATAAAAATGCACAAACCTTGGAAGTGGACAAAAAAAAAAAAAACTACAGGCCCTTCATTCTCTTTAAGAGCATGTACCTTTGTCTGAGTCACTATTCACTATTGATGAAGATATTTTATAAATCTGTGAGACATGTTAATTGGTAGAAAGTTCATGGCAACACAAATGATACTTATAATAATTATGCAAATAAATTTCATGTAGAGAGGCAAATGAATTCTGTTTACAGTAAAGATAACCTTAAAAGGTTTCAGATTTATTGCCCTTTTGGACATTAATCTCTTTAGTATAAAACTAGGAAACTTATCCCAGCATTCTTTCTTTCAGTGAATTATAAATGCTTCCTTTGTTCCTATCTATAGTCTTTTGAACCAGCTTTACTATACTGCTGGTTCCTACATTAATATTTTAAATCAGTCTTTAGCATGCATTCATCCAATTTATATAACACTCGACCCATTTTCAGGTTTTGAGTTTTTTATAAAGTATGTTACTTTATTTCTTCCATGTCATAAAAGTGGAGGGCAAAACAAGAGAGAGTTAAAAAAAAATTCTCAGTAGTAACAGTTGCAGGTGAGAAAGCTTAAAAAAATTTACTGACGGCAGGAAGATTTCCCAGTTCTCAAGTTTCAGATCCAATAAACGCTTTGAAATCAAGGAAAAACTGACACACCAGGCTGACAGTGCATTAGAGACTACTATCATGTTGCTCTAATAAATGCTTTATTTGTCCACTCTTCCAAATTCCATAGCTTCAAAATTCCACTACCTACATATCCATTTGCCATGTCTGCATTAAATAGTTCTGCAACAGGCACTGTGGCTTACCTACCCAATATCCACCCCATCGGTATTCCACTATAATCTGGCCAGCCATGCACCTCAGGGGAAGCTGGCACTAACTCCAACCTCAGTTCCAACTGGGAGAGGAGTATGGGTCTGAAAGTAGAAGCTAATCACACCTTACTGTCCCCCTTCACTCATTAGTTTAGGCATGGATAGGTGCCATAATTTTGGCCAATGAGACAAAATGATAAATCTGTTAATGGGCACCTCCAAAAAGTTTTTTATGCTTAAAAAAAACCAGACATAATGAAGAGACAACCTCTTTTTCTTCATTTCTGAAGTTAATATCTAGAAGAGTTGCAGATCTGACACTCCTGAGAGGAGCTAGCCTGAGGTAAAAAGATGACCTACTGGGGGGCCTGGGTGGCTCAATCGGTTGGGCGTCCAGCCCTTAGTTTCAGCTCAGGTCATGATCTCAGGTTCATGGGTTTGAAAGCTGTGTTGTGCTCTGCTCTGACAGCGCAGAGTCTGCTTTGGATTCTTTCTCTCCCTCTCTCTCTCTCTCTCTCTGCCCCTCCTCCGCTTGTGTGCATTCTCTCTCTCTCAACTTTTAAAAAAATTTCAAAAAAAAAAAAAAAGGAAGATCACCCATCAAAATGGAAGAGCAGAGAGAAATCCAACAAAGCCAATCCTGGACCATTTGTTATGTGAATGTAGCTTTCCTTATTGTTTACAGACGTTTTAATTTGGGCTTTTCATTACTTACTTGGAGCTGGAGAAAGCAGAAAAGATACAACTTTGGCCCTACTTCCAAGTCAGCCCTGCAGCTTTTTTTCTGCAGTCTCTAAAGAAGGATCTCTACTTATACTTGTTTATATAGATTTCAGAAGCTGGATCTTCTTCTCCTCTATGTCTACATACTTGGATTCCTAACCTTGGCTTTCCTAAGACCTGAAACCTCTGGCATTTACTTAACCTCTCTGAACCTCAGTTCCCTCTTCTATAGAGTGAGGTTAATACATACTCAAAGGGCTTTTATAAAAATTAAGTGAAATGCCATATTTCAAAAAATACCTGAGATTAGATAAAAGCGGTCAGAAAAGCATCTAACCTGGCTTGGATAAAAATCATACTCTCAAAACATAACTTGTGAATAGTCAGATGTGACATTCCACTTTCCTACTTAATTCACTATATATTTAAGAACAGGGGGAAGGGAGAAGGTACAGAAATATATAGTTAACCTGATGAAATTTGTGGAATTGTTTATTTGATTTAACCTCATCAACTGCAAGAAATAAGTCAGCATATCTCTT
Organism: Panthera tigris; assembly: GCF_018350195.1. NCBI lineage: Eukaryota > Metazoa > Chordata > Mammalia > Carnivora > Felidae > Panthera > Panthera tigris. Next base: position 114,964,135 of record NC_056664.1, read on the forward strand.
TAATCTATGTCCTTGGGTGAGGAGTTCATGATGATCCTGGCATTTATAAGTGTCATGTACTCTGAATATATAAAACATTCACTTTTGTTGAGAGATATTTCCCAATCAATAATTTCCTCTTTGAGGGAGGGCTGAGACGTCTGTCAACATACAGGACTCTCAGCAGAAGTTAGGTTTGAAAGCTGAAAACCTTCCAAGATTTTAAAAGCATCTTTTTATGTAATGACAATTAAGTATATAAGCATAGGTCTGTATTTTTCATAATATCCACTATATGAGATAATTAACATCACAAATTTTTAAATAATCTCTAATCACTTATCTTTTTTTTTTTTTTGTATATTTTTCCCCTGGCATTATTCTCGTGTTTGAACGATAATAAGCTTTTAAACTGAGATTGCCAACGAGAATTCCTTAGCCCTCATGAGGCAAGTTTATTTTTGGTGACAGAGAGTATAAGGTCATAACTATACTTTGGGTCACACTCCTCCCAAGGAAAAGTAATTTTATTTCTTTGGACTATGTATTGATTTTAAGATACACATTAAAGGTACCTGTATAGTCTTAGAAATTACTCTGTATTCTTATCCCTAATTCATTTAGGAGGTTGAACATTCTCTAGCACTGGTACCAGTATTAATTTTTCTTTTTTTTTTTTAATACTAGCCTGTTTTTCTTCCACTGAGATATATTGGGAGATATCTAACTTAGACACATTATGCACCTGAAATATCAGGAAAATATTCCCATCCCAGCATGCCATTCCTGTCCCCAGTAATTTAGACATTCTTCATGCTGCATTTATGTCCACAAGGGTAATAGTCCTTACATTAAAAACCAGCCCTCCAGAAGTGTTTCACCCTTGATGTAGTCCATTACTGCCTTTCCCTCTCTGACCCTGCACTACCTCTAACTCCCACTGTTTTTAATAAGCAACTCAAATGTGGTGAACGATCTTCTCTGTGCTGAGGGCAAAAACACCAACAGATACATGATAACATGGTTTGGAAGAACACACTGAAATAAGCCCATAATTCTAGTCCTAAAATACCCCATTGCAAACCAAGTCTTCAAATTATTTTCAAACCCTAAACTTTAGTCTGGTTCCTTCAGTCTATGAATTGTTCTTCTGCCATACCTGCTCTAATGAGACAGCAGATAATATATGTGTTTCTAAAGGCTGCTTTAGACAGACATGAGGCAACTGTTCATCAAATAACTAAAAATAACATCCAAGTAAACCAAAGAAAGGACAAAGTATCTCCCTAGGGGATGAGAGTATCTTGTAGGAAACTCTGAAGCCCAGCAGCCATTCCAAACAAGTCTCAGATCCCATTCCAGACAAAGATTAAGAGACAGTCACTTAAAACTTTTAAGTTTTGGAAAGAAATAGTATTTTAGATGAAGCAGTAGAAAATAAAAATAGACACCTCATTATATAGTGGATCTACATGTCCACAGACAACTGAAGGAAATGTATCAGCTAGAATTGTGAAGGAGGGTGGTTCTGTGACAAGAGTAATTTTGTTATTAGACAGACAAACCATCCCTGGGATTTATTCACTCCACTGATCTCTAAAATGTCACTAATTTTGTAAGGTTCATGTGAGGATTAAGAAAATATATCATGTCCCTGGTAAAGTAAAAACCCTTAAGCCCCCAATAAGCCATAGCTAATGGTAGTAAATACCTTCATCTCAGAGATGCTTATCTGAAAAAGTGTTGAATGTGCACCAACCTGTTGTTTTCCAAGTGTCTCTTGGAGAGTTCTATCTCTAAGTGTTTTTCACAGAAGCCATCTTGACAGAGCTGGAGTGGTGAAGAAAGGGATACGGGTAGGGATGTAGGAGTACAAAGCAAACAGATTCTGGGACCATTAGCTCATTGTGGTTGATTCTACATATCTGAGCACTGCGAAATATTATTTTCAAAATAAGAGTTCTATTATTTAAAAAAACTGAAAATCATAGAATGATGCATGACCTTACAGTTTTGAACTTGTAGGGTTTTCAGGCTCTGTCACCTTCTTAGAATCTAATGCCTATATCCGATACTTAGAAGTTTCCCCGTCTGTGTTAATGGACTTATGCTAAGCTATATTCTCTTACCCTTTCCCTCTCTCTCCTCCATGTCTCTCTGCCCTTCATCTCCCCTCTAACACCCATCTCTCAGTTCTCCTTAGGACCACCACACAGCTTCACACACACACATATACACACTACCTTTAGTCACATTAAGAGACAATGATGAGTAGATGACAAAAAGAAAACAAACCAATATTTTGGCCTGATTTGCTCTATTCCTCTAACACAAACAAAACCAGTCATAATACTACAACTTAATATCTCTACACATACACATAACATTATTCCACCATCTCCATCATGTTCTGACTCTGGTAAATTTGCTGTCAACTACTTCTGTTCATTCAGATGTGTGAGATTTTGGCAGTTATGACCTTGTAGAAACATGTGTCTTGTTATCAACTGTCTATAATAGAGTGGTCAAAATATTAGGCAAGGTGATCCACTCATTTTAATGAGTGATTAACGTTCCCAGAGAGATAGACTATAGGTTAGAAATAGTAAAGTCAATGCAAAAAACTCCCTTGAAATTTCTCCTCAGGTGTATTAAAATGTGATACACTGCATACATAATACTGTTTAGTAAATTATGACTATAAGTCTTCTGTTATAAAACTAAGAGACTATCATCTTAACATAGCTGAAATTGTATTACCTATAAAATGCTATCATATGAATCAAATTGTGGAACCCAATGTTTTATTTGATTTTTAACTACATCACACTATCAGAAGAAAGCCAGGCACAAAATCATGTGACCCATGCACATTCCCTACTGAATACACAAACACACTTTGTCTCTCCAAATAAATATTTGGAGAAGGCAAGCTTCATTTTCACAATGTGGCTAATAATTCAAGTTTAAATGCTGAGATTCAAAAAATAAAAGGATATACAGTTCTAAATGTAATAAGTTAATATAAAGACATATTTATTAATAGCATTGTTCATTCCTCATCCTTCTCTGTGGAATGTATTTGTTCTCTACATTTTAGTTTGGGGGTCTTGACAAAGGGGTAAAATTGAGATCCAGTAGGTTCTTAAACTGCTGAATAACACACCTCACTACGTATTATAACAAAAGAGAATTGGTTTCCTACATCAGTCTTCAGATTAATTTAATGACAGAGGGCTTTTATTTTCTGCCATACACATAGTGCACATACATTTTATAGAAGGAAGTTTAGTGATTTACATTATTGTTAGTGAAAAGTACCAAATTGGAGGTGGGATATGATGTAGTCATAATTTGAAATACTATCGTATGGGTTCTCTAAAGACTCTACACTAAAATTTAATTAGTCACTTTACAAAAAGCTGTTAAATTTTTAAAAAGCAGTTATAAACACAATAAAAGTACTGAGATGTCAATCATGATACCTATTCTTAGATCTAGGACAGAACATACAGTAAAATGGTGAAATGAGTTTGTTTCATGAGGTCATAAGCATAAAAGAATATCTGACAAACAAAGTCACAGACACAGATGTAATTTGAGATCAAAGAATAATTTCTAGTTCTGTGCAACATCTCTCATTCTCATTCCAGGCTTCTGAGGAGTAAAGATTCGGATTAATTTGATGTGCAAAAGACAAAAGAGAGAGGGAGAGACAAATCCTAAAGGGAATTCCTTCTTGGTAGTATTAATAACATTTAAAATTATATCTTAAATAAACAGGTAAGATTATAAAGGCAAAAGCCAAATATTAATCATTATGTAAAGTCTTCTAATTACATTAAAATGTGAACTGAATGTAATGTTCAAGACATGGGGTATTTTTTATTCAATTAAATCTTTAGCAGGGGAAAGAAAAATCTTTTTTTGTTTAATACTTGATCAAAGTATTTAAAACCACATTATGTCCGTTAATGCTTTTGCCTAAGGAAAATGAAATGGCGTCTTGGGAAATCAAAGATGACAACAGTTTATGTTTATGAAGGACTTACAGCATAGTGGACAGAATAACACATACAAAGATGATACTAGAATAGTAATAGCTACAAGTGAAATACGTAAAAAGTACAGTGGGAAACATATTTGGATGTGAGGATAGAAGAAATAGAAGAGTTCCAAGCCAATCAGAAAAAATCTTCCCAGTGCAGCCGGAACCTGAGTAGACAGTGAGAATGCATAAGAGTTTGGTGAGTGGATAAGTAGACAGAGAACTGTCTATGCAGAGGGAAGAGAACTTCGACGGCTCACAGATGCTCAAAGACCATACTATCTTTGAATGTTGGGGCGGGGATCCAGAATGGGGGGAGAGAGTTTGAGCCCATTTGAGATCTCCTCTGACATATCTTTTCTCTTAATCTATAACATTTTTAATTATTAGTTCAGTTTTCCCATAGCATCCCTGTGAACACTTTGCTGCAACTCTCATTATTTCGCTTTATTGTTTTGCCAACTCTCATTAATAAATAAGACAGAGAAAAGTACAGAGTTCACAACTGTACAAGTTTATGGTTTTTCAGTTTGAGCACAACTGTGAAAACATCACCCAGATCAAGAACTACAGTACCACCCACCCAGAAGCCCCTTCATGCCACTGTCCAGGCACCAATAATCCCTCACCCCTGCTGACCCCTCCTGCAAGTAAATAAAACCCTGGCTTCCAACATCATCAATAGTTTTACCTGTTTTTGAAATTTATATAAATGAAATGCAGTACATATTCTTTCACGCCTACTTTCTTTCCCTCAAGATTATGTTTGTGAAATTCACCTATATCATATATTGCCATAGTTCATTCATGCACATTGTTGTGTAATGTTCCCTTTTATGAATGCATCATCATAAAAGCTTATTTATCCATTGTAGTGTTGACAGACATCTTTGCACTGTTTCAATTTGGGACTATTATAAATACTGGTGCATTTCTGCACATGCCATTTGTAGAACATGTGTACTCAATTCTGCGGGGCTTATACCCAAAATTGGATTTACTGGATCAATAGGTTGTATAAAGTACTTGTGCTGATTTATACTCCAACCAGTAGTACATGAGAGTTTCACTTGCTCCATACTCTTACAACCACTTGAAATTTTGATTATCATCTTTATGCTGAGTATGTAGCAGTTTCTCATTGTGGTTTTAATTCACATATTCTTGGTGACTCGGTTGGGAAGATGCTCATATTTTCATATGATTTTTGGCCATTATCCTAATACCAAATGGCCTAAATTCACTCTTTTGCATACTATTGTTAATGAACTTAACAGGGCTTCCAGCCACCATCACTGTCAACTGACAAAGGGAGTGTGGAGGCTAGCAACTGCTGAAGAACATTCGAAGCAATTACTGATAGCAGTATGTCTCCAGGAAATAATTTTCTTCCTTCCTCTTTTCTTGTCTTCTATTCATCTTGATTCTTCTCTTATTCTAATCTACGTGCCCACCCTATCTTTCTTCTTCCCTTCTGTGTTTCCGGTCCAAAAAGGTCAATAAACAAAAGCCAATAAAAAGTGTGCAAGTACTGTCTAGAGAGTTCAGTAGATCACTAACAAGTTTGTATCTGACACTTAGATTTCTTACTTGAGGGTTGTCCAATTTTTGAGGAGCTTTGTTTATTTTTTTTATAAATGAAACAAGTCAGCATGCTTGACTATATATTTGAAAATAAATGGATCATTCACCAAATCGTAATAGGATAAATATAAATATCTCCTTTTTTTATAACTTATGAACAATGTTCAAAGAGTATTTTAAAGAAATATCAGAAGGAAAATGGAAAAAAAAACAGATTCTCTTGTAAAAAGAGAACAATAAAAGAAGAATATACACAAGGGTGCTTTATTTCACTTTCCCTAAAGACCAAATACAAGTCACATTCGGCAAAAACAAAGTAGTCATGACCTTTTCCCTCTTCTGCATGATTAATTACTTAATGTCCTATTAATTGGAAGATGTGGCTGAATTTCAAACACTTTCATTTTCGGTGCATATCATCCTGTACTGTAACCACCGATTAAGCTGTTCATCAAAGGTGAGCCAACAAGGTCATCTGAGCAGTATCTCTTCAGCTATTCATTATCCATCTTCAATGATAATTAACAATGGTAACATTTCCATAAATCAACATCTTTCTGATTATTCTCTGATGATAAACAGTCAAAATGTGTGCATCTCAGCCCACCCCTTTTAATTTTATATTGAAAAAATTCTAAATATACCACAGAGAAAGCTCAAGTGAAATATTACAGAAGTTTCTTTAATTAAAATGTACGAAGAAAATAAGGCTATGTATCTTTCAAAGAAAAACATAAACCTACATACAAAACTAAAGTAGCCTGCTGACCACATAGGGGTCAGACATAAGAAGCAAAGGGTTTCAGCCACCTACTACCAATTTCTTCTTCTGGCAAGAAAATTATGGCTCAGGTCAGCTTCAGAGATAACCATTTATTTGCCTACTCAGCCATGCAAGGTGACAATTTAAACAGAAAGCAGATTTAATTCACCTTACTCTCAATACATGCATTACAGTGTGGACCAATAAAATAACTTTTCAGTGGATATAATTACTATATTCCAAACCATAATGTGGGAATGTAATTTTTAGGTTTGGTTCGGTTTACTTTGTATACTTGCTGTGTGTTGTTGTTTATTCTTGATGTATTTAACTTTTTGGCTTTTTAAATCATATTGGTTAGTAAATGCAGAAATGCTATTGGTAAAATATGCTTCTTTGGTTCACTTGTATTGACATTTTCATCTGCAATATCTATGTCTAAAACGGTCATATCTAAAATTCACTCACTATAGGAAGGTCTTTCTCAACTTGTAGAAAATTATTTATAAAGTATTTTTAAAATAACATAATAAGGGTACTGAAAACCTGTGTTAAAACTTAAGGTATTAGTAATAGATAATTGGCCTATCAATTACATATGATTATATCTTACTACACAGCATATTAATATATTACATTTTTAAACATTAGATTGTATGCTACTATATACACATGATTATATAAAATATATATTTATAAATTGTACTTATTTCTAAATATTGAAAGTAAAATAGTTCATGCTTTTCACAATTGTATTTTCTTATCCCTGTTTACATTTTCAATTTTTACAATTTAATAAGTTACTGCTAAACATATATACACAGAGCTTGGAATTAGTCCCAAGTTAATATGTAGAATTGAAGGCACATATTCTAGTCTGGTAGTACTAATAAATGATAGTACTATAAAATGATATGTACATATTATACCCTATGCTAATGTGTTTTTCACAAGTAAGAGAAAACACAATTCAAACTGGCTTAACCAATAAGAAGATGTATTATTTCACGAAACCAGAAATCAAGGGACATATTTTTGTCTCCTGGCTGCCTCTCCCCAGAGCCACTGCCATGCTCAAGAGCAGAGTGACGATGAGATAAGTTTTCTCCCCAACATGGAAAAGAAATCCTTCCTTTCAGTCTGATTGGACTAAACCTATATAATTCAACTGAGTAGTATGAAGTGAGCTGATCTTCATCTTAGATTATTTTTAAAGTATTTTGTTTGTTCTGCTTTTATAGGTCCCCCCCCCCTTGATTTTGTTTCCATTTTGCTTCTTTATTAAATTGAAAAAAAAAAACAACACACAAATACTTCTATTTTTCCAATCAGAGATAATAACAAAGATACAGTGAGCATTCTTGAACACAAGATTATAGAAAGTTATCGAGGAAAAGTCAAAGTCAAAAATAAGGCTCTGAGATGTGGTGAAGTAGCCTGACCACAGTAGTTTACTATAACAAATAACTGTGTTACACCCAAAGCAAGAAAATGCTGCATATTCCAAAGCCATTCGCCCAACATTGGGAACACAGAATGATTCTCACCTTGAGGCATCTCAGGTGGCAGATAATGAGGTTCTTGGGCACTAACATGTACCCATTCGAAGTCATCATATAGATCCTGGTGGTAATCACAGGCCCCTGGACCATCATCAAAAGTACAGCCACCTGAAAGAAGAAGAGAAAGATTACCATTACATTCTACAGATTTGCTAAAAATTGAGAATGTGCTGGAGAAGGAAAGATTATATTGAAATATGTAAAATGGCACTCTTAATAATAAATGGTACTCCTGTTTTTGACTATCCTCATTAAATTTTCATATAAAATGAATTTCTATCAGTAGTTGCTGTTTGAATAAGAAATAAGTTTGAGCCTCAGAAGGAAGGCTGAGGCGCAGATTTTGAAGAATAAAAAATAGTAGAGGGGGGCGCCTGGGTGGCTCAGTCGGTTAAGCATCTGACTTCGGCTCAGGTCACGATCTCACGGTTGGTGGGTTCGAGCCCCATGTCGGGCTCTGTGCTGACAGCTTGGAGCCTGGAGCCTGCTTCAGATTCTCTCTGCCCCTCCCCAGCTCATGTTCACACTCTGTCTCTGTCAAAAATAAATAAACTTAAAAATTTTTTTTAAAATAGTAGAGGACACTTGTAAGTAAAGCTTCCCTGAAATATACAAACCACCTAAAATCTAAATAGATTGTAACAACTTCAGTGAGGAGAAGGGGAGAAAGGGAATGAGTGAAAATCATCTTCTTTCATAATGCAAGTTCAAAAAAGGTGAAGTTAATACTTAAGACTTACCAAATTCTTTGCTTTAAAAGAACACTTTGAAAGAACATTTGAAATAGCAAATAAAACATACAAAACTTTATGGTGTCTAAAAGTGTTTGGGGTCAGTGATACATTCTTCCATACTTTATCTAGATTACTTTCATAGAACTTAAAAGGGAAAAAACTAAAACATAAACCTGATCAGATTAGTCGATCATCACTATCACCTCTGCCACTTTATTTAATAACTTTTGTTTTTGTTTTTTTTTTAATGGAGGTACCCTTTCCCCTTTACATCAGTCATTTTCCTGGGTTTATTCTCAGGGGTAATTTTTTGGTATAAGTGGAATGATTACTTACTTCTGCTTCTCAACCTACATATACAGGCACACAAAATTCAACATACTTAGTTTATTCAACTCATGAAAATAAGAACTGGCCTGAATGTCTAATCTTGAAAGAAAATGGATTAGAACTAATGAAAATTCAGCAGTGGGTTTAATGAGAAAAACCAATAACCTATCTCCTTTCAAGTAAGTTATTTGTTTAGTTTCCATGGGGATCTTTGTGAAGAAAATCAGTGAATTCTCTGACCAAACAGCAAACTACAGAGTAGTAAACTTCAGGACTATAAATGCTTCTCTGCAAACAAGGAATTCACTTTTTTTCATCAAAAGTTTGTCAGTGTATATATGAATACAAGTACTTGCCAATGACAGAGACAAGCCAGAATCACCGGCAAAGAAGGCAACATCAGAGATGTTCAGATGACATTATGGCCCTAATAACCTTTTTTCAAAAGCAGAACATGTCTGTGGGCATCATGAATCATTCTTATGACTACATCAATCCTTTAAAATAACCAAACTTCAGCAGCTTGAAAGCTTAATAATGTCTTTTAAATATGCCCAAAATAGCCTCTTTATCCATGCTTTCATGGAAGATGATGTACTTCTTAATTTAAAATTAATCAATGAAGAAAGGTTGCTAGGAAATGCATCTTCACATAGCAAGGGGAAAGTTTTTCTCAAAATATAATTTGCTATCACAAACTCAAAATGACTTGCCGCTTTGGAACACATGCCTTCAGGGCCCCCACTGCCCTTTATAATAGTGTGAATGCCCTCTGTATGTAAATTTAAACTACCAGTGGAACCTACGTTGCCTCATTTGGAAGACAAATGACCTTAATTGCTGCCCTTCATAGCCATTGTTAATTTTAGACTCCAGGATTCTGATTAGCAATAACCACTGCAACTATCTGTACAAAAGAACTGGGTCAACCCCTACTATTTGTTGTTGCATATTACTGCCATATCATTCAAGAGCTTTGGAAATAGTTACTGATCCACTTGACTTGATTGATAAGAAAATTCTTAAAAGATGATTTTTTATTTTACAGCTTACAGTAAATTCTAATCTAAGAGGTACCATATATCTATTTACCGCACATAGGACATATCAATAAATTGTTTGTGAAAGATTTTTAAATCTTTTTGTATTTTGTATTTCAAGGGTAAGTACTAATGTAATATATTGAACTAGATAGGAAATTTAAAAAAGCAAGCAAACAAATAAAAACTGTTCCTAACCTGATGAATGGTATAGTGGCATAGGCAGACATGGAGTGAAGGAAGGGGGATATATATATAATAAATATATATATTGTAGATATATGTATATATCTACACACACACACACACACACACACACACACACACACACACACACAGTGTGTTTGTTGTCTTATGAGGGATGGTAACAGTATGACCAAGGTCACAAAGAACACAAAAACAAATGAATTGGCTACCTATACCAAGGTTGGTTAGGGAAGGCTTCATGGATCTAGGCCTATAAAGATGAGTAAAGACAATGCTGGGCCAAAATGGAGATGGGACTAAAACTAGAGAAAAAGAAAGAGCAAAGGCATGCAATTCTAAAGAAACATGGGATGTTGGGGGATCTCAACTATTCTCAACAATTTCTTTGTTATGAACATGTAGGGGGACAAGGAAGAAACAAACCGTAAGAGAAACTTACATACCGAGCAAACAGAGGGTTGCTGGAGGGGTGTTAGATGGGGGGATGGGCTAAGTTGGGATAAGCACTGGGTGTTATATGTAAGTAAGGAATCACTAAATTCTACTCCTGAAACCATTATTACACTATATGTTAACTTTATTTAAAATAAATAAATAAATAAATACTTTTTAAAAATAATGAAACAAATATTAGAAAACTAAATATGAAAGATTTTAGATATAAAATTTTTAGATTTTATTCTGTAGTTGTATTGAAGCCATTAAATGATTTTATTCAGGAGTAAGGCAAAATTCAAGCCATGCTATAAATAACAACAACAATAACAATAGAAATAATAACTCTAGGGGCGCCTGGGTGGCTCAGTCGGTTGAGTGACTGACTTCGGTTCAGGTCATGATCTCATGGTTTGTGAGTTCGAGCCCCGTGTCAGGCTCTGTGCGGACAGCTCAGAGCCTGGAGCCTGCTTCAGATTCTGTGTCTCCCTCTCTCTCTCTGTCCCTCCCCCACTTATGCTCTGTCTCACTCTGTCTCAGAAATAAATAAACATTAAAAAAAATTAAAAAAAAAAGAAAAGAAAAGAAATAATAACTCTAGTAGCCATGCAGAGTTTAAAGAGGAATGGAGGAAAAGGGAGGTAGATGTTTGGTTCAGCCTTCCAACAGATAGGACATAATATATCTTGAGATAATCCCATTACATAACAATCCTGTTTACCATTTAAGGCTCACTAGAAAGTCTCACAAAGTCTTCTAATACATGGTCTTAAATACACATGTTCCTGAGTTTAAGAGATTTTTATACATAGCATTAATACCTACTTAAATGACAAGTATCTCGGTAAGTTTCTAATTCATAAAAACATAACTCACGAATTTAAAGTTTCTCTGAAACTAGATGGCAGAACAAAAGGAGGAAATCCTTAAGTGATGTTCAAGAACTTTAGTTAGGCAGAGGGAATGAGAAATGAGTAAGGAAACAGCTTATGTTTCAGTTGTTGTATTTGCCACAAGTAACTACAATGAGTATCCGCAAATCATGTCAGAGAAACAGCAGCCACAAGTTTCTTGACCCTTGGAGTAAAACTACTTCTTTAGTGTCATTTCACAGATTGCCAATTCCTCTATAGCCATCAGTTAGCTAAGGGACAGACAGATCTATCACCGCAATGGTCTGCTTCCACGACAGCAACCCACTGATGGGGCTTTGCAAACTGTTCACCTGAAGAGAAAAATCAAGCTCATTTGAATTTGCCTGAATTTCTTTCCATTCCGAAGCTGCTCACTGAAAGAACTGGTACTGAGAAACATTAATATCCCAACCCCAAAACTCTACTGCCTCAACATCCAGTATTTAGATTCTTGAGTGTTTATTTAAATAGATGGTGGCAAACTCTATGAGAGAGCATGGAAATAGAGACCCTCTCTGTGGAATGCTGAACTCGAATCCTTTCTGACGTCAAACTTTTCCATAAAAGCCACTGTTGGGTTCATTTAAAACAAAGTTAAGGGGCGCCTGGGTGGCTCAGTCGGTTGAGCGTCAGACTTCAGCTCAGGTCATGATCTCATGGTTTGTGGTTTCGAGCCCCACATCAGGCTCTGTGCTGACAGCTCAGAGCCTGGAGTCTGCTTCGGATTCTGGGTCTCTGTCTCTCTCTGCTCCTCCCCTGCTCGCTCTCTATCTCTGTCTCTCAAAGATAAATAAAAATGTTAAAAAATATTTTTAAAAAAAGAACAAAGTTAAATAGGTGAAAAATAAAAAGTCAGTAGAGCCCTGGACAGCTCTGAACATTTTGTGAAAGACATTGTTTTATTATTTTTAATTTTATTTAAATCCAAGTTAGTTAACATATAGTGTAATAATGGTTTCAGGAGTAAAATGTAGTGATTTATCACTTACATATAACACCCAGTGCTCATCCCAAAAAGTGCCCTCCTTAATACCCATTACTCATTTAGCCCATCCCCCCACCCACCTCCCTTCCAGCAACTCTCAGTTTGTTCTCTGTATTTAAGGGCATTATTTTAAAAGATATTGCACTAGGATCTCCCACATTCTGTCCTCCAGGGCACCCATGCAGTCATAATTTTCTCACAGAGTATAACAGCAAGAAACATAGAGGATTTTCTTTCATGGCTCTTTACTATATATATAAAGAACAAGCTTCATTTAGTTAAAGGCACAGAATATTGTTCTTTTTATTTTCTTAAATAGTTTGGAATATACAAGGTTGTTTTGTTTTGTTTACAGAGAGAGCATGAGCAGGGGTAGGGGCAGGGGGAGAGAGGGAGGGGGGAGAGGGGGAGAGGGAGAGGGAGAGGGAGAGGGAGAGGGAGAGGGAGAGGGAGAGGGAGAGGGAGAGGGAGAGAGAGAGAGAGAGAGAGAGAGAGAGAGAGAGAAGCTTAAGCAGGCTCCAAGCTGAGCCCCATACAGGGCTCGATCTCATGATGAGATCATGACCTGAGCTGAAAACAAGAGTTGGATGCTTAACCAACTGAGCCACCCAGGCCCCCCAGAATATATAAGATTTTTAAAAGAGGAAAGTCCTGGACAAAATATGTTGCCAAATACAACATCCTTAGTACAGTTGTTTTATGATCTTCAAAAATGGACAAACTAATTTTTTCCAATTGTGAATTAAGCTGTGTTCACAAATTTGCTCATGTAAGCGATCATCAACTTTGGAATGATCTTTCTTCTGTTAAGAACACAAATAAGGATTAATTCATGTTACCTGAGGACACATACAATACTGAATTAAACTCTAAATAGATCATCTCTACCTATGCTAATCAGAAACCATAATACAAGTTAACTGGTATAATCCCCAGAACTCATTACAAAGAAGCCAACACATTTTTACACAAAAAAATTCAAAAGCATAAAAAAGGAACTTATTACTAAATATCTTAAATGTAATGCCATTTATAATCTGAGTCAATAAGCCTATTCCCAGAAAAACAGATTATTAGAAAAAGGGCAAAAATTGATGCCTTTATATAAAGTTCATATTTCCTCTGAAATCTACTGGGATATCTTAATAGGTCTTTTTTTCCTTTCTCTCAACTTTACACTTCTGGGAATTACTAAGGATTGACAATGCCATGATCAATGTTCAGATATCTTACATCTACAAAATAAGCAATGTTTCTTCTCAATTTAAGTACTGAAATTCAAATAAGAAAAAAAAATCCAAATAGATGCAAAGTACGAATGTCTCTGAGGACATAAGTATGAGTCATGGGTCATAATACATTGCTCTGGTTCAATACTTAAAATGATCTACTGAAGAAAAATTAGAAAATTTATGAATTAGAATTCCTTAAAAGACCATCACTTCAGATAAAAAAAAATCTTTTGTCCTGCTGGTAATTACTGGTAACTAATTAGTATGTGAAAATATTTGAGCCTAGCTCCTTTATAAAAGAAAAGAACATGAAACACATTTGTGGAAATCCAAACCCATCATTTATTGATAGATACAAATGACTCTTAATGATGAGAGAAGAGCTCATTTCAAACACACCCATAAATTATCTGATTGTTCATCCCTAAAGTTCCATTTCCAGCCAAGAATATATGTTTAATATATATAATCCAACATTATTTAGCTTGTAAGACTTCTATTCAAATTGTCTATGATTCAAAGCAATGCTATACTCCATCTGACTAATCTTCCTTTAATAAGAGTGACTTAACCAGAATACAATAATAACCCAAACTCACTCCCCTCCATCTTTCCAGAGGCAATATTAAAATCTCTAAACTTCAACTGGTAAAACTTCAGTAATTTCAAGGAACTGGCAAACACCACCACTCACGTGGTAGGAGAGATGGTTTCTAGATATGGCAAGAAATAAAGGCTAAGCACATGCACAGCTTTGCTATTTTAGTTCTTTGAGCTTCAGTTTCTACCCTAATAAAATCAGGACAATAAGAGCCATAGTACAGTTGTACGAAAATTAATGGCAATGCATAAAAAGCCCCTAGCATGTAACAAGTTTTCTTCACAGAGCCCTTATTTTCTCATGTCCCATTCTTGACACTTTATTATCTATATATGCCATACAGATGCACACTTATGCACATATCTAAGTGCTAAACCTAAATGAGAAAGGAACTTATAGTTTCCATGTAATTTACCCAAAAAGTCTAAAGCGTTTCCATAAAAGCAGTATTACCATATTACCATCATCACATATGCTTACAGTTAGGAAGTACCTTCCTTTAGATCAGAGGTCAGTAAATTCTATCTGTAAAAACAAGTGAATAAATATTTTAGGTTTTGCAGGCTGTACCATTTCTGTCCCAACTATATAACTCTGTCATTAGAGCAAGAAAGCAGCCATGGACAATACCTAACAAATGCATATGGCTGTATTCAAATTAAATTTTATTTACAAAAATGGCTATAGCAGACTGGATTTGAGCTGTGGGCCACAGTCACCAATCCCTGGTTTTAGATCACTCCATCATAAGCACTCTTGAAAATTATAGGTAGTATATAGTCTGATTCAAAGCTTACACCCAAGGATCTTTGATTTCGGCACCACCTCCATATGGCTCAATTTTTTCCCCATATATCAAGATGAGGTCCACAGCCAGGAAACTAAACTGAATGGAGATTGAATAACATTAACTACATCTGAAATCAAATTAGATTACCTGCTGGGGCAGAGATTCCTTTCAGAAAGTTAGAATATGGAAAAGCTGGGGCTCCTGGGTGGCATAGTCAGTTAAGCATCCAACTTTGGTTCAGGTCATGATCTCACGGTTTGTGAGTTCAAGCCCTGAATCAGGCTCTGGGTTTATGGCTCTGTGCTGATGGCTCAGACTCTGGAGCCTGCTTCAGATTCTGTGTCTCCCTTTCTCTCTTTGCCCCTCCCCTGCTCTCTTTCTCTCTCTCTCTCTCAAAAATAAATAATTATTTAAAAAAAAAAAGAATATGAAAAGGCTAAAGACACTTTCAAGGTCCTCTAAGTCTTGTTTCCAAACTTTTAAGACACAAAGGGAAATATATTTTACATTGTGACTCAGTATATACATGCACACATGCATGCAAATATTTACATACAGAGTATGTGTAAAAAAACACACTTTTTCAAACATTTATTATCTTTTTCTATGGATCTCTAATCCAGTGCTCTTTCTAGAAGTGAAATAAAATGAAGAGTAGTTGCATGAATCAGGGAAGTAGCTTTGGAAAAAAAAGGCTAACAGTCCTTTGTCTCAAATACATGTGAGTACATGTCCACTGTGGGAGGAGACTCAGAAGACAGTTGCAAGCAATCCAAGTTTTCTATACCTAATTTCCAAGTCTCAAAGATAAGCCTCTGTGACATAGGCAGTCCTGACAATATGGATGTGACTTTATCAAACTTCATTATGGAGCTAATGGATGATTACATGCCAAACGGCCATATATATGATTTCACACATGAAAAGAGGTTTATTTAAATACAAATGGAATATATTAATGAAAGGCACCGCACAGTAGAAAAAAATAAAATTGCCCAGTCACAGAGCAAGAAACTATCAGAGCTAAGATCTGAACCTGGGCACTGTGGGTTCTTTACTCTTAACCCCTACACTAAATGGCTCCTCAAAATCAGGTGAGATTAGCTATTTTCAGAATTATCTAATACAGCTCCCTCCCAATGGTCAAATCTTCATGACATTACTCAACAGAGAGCACATTATCTATCCCACCCATATGATGGCGTGGTAGTACTCCGTTGTTAGAGAATAAACTATAGTAAACTTTGAACCACATCACACATCAGTCTCTCAGGTTTGAGGTCACAGATAGGAAAGGGTCGCTATTGCACCGACCTGCAAAAGCCTAGCTGATTAACTAGCAACTTTGGCAAAGAACGTATTCAAATAGCGTGATTTAAGGCTTAGAATTTGTATGTTCGTAACACTCCTATCATCCTTGCTTGCTTGACAACCTTTACTTTTCACCTGATCTCCCCCAAAGCATGTAAAAACAAGTAGGATTTCTATCTTTGAAAACATGCAAAGAAATTAAAAGCAATTTGTTCTGGCAATTTTTACAGTAGCCTTCACATTAATCTTAGTTTAGAAAACACGGTGTTTTTCCCCAGATCATTAATGTATTTACCCAAGTTTCTTTTCCTATTTTTTATCCTTTTATCTATCCCAGTAAAGCCTCATCTTTTTTGCTTAGTGTTAGATACACAATCTAGACAAACCCACTGAACAAAGTAATGGAGAGTAAATGTACTGAAAAATAAAATTCCCAACTGCAGCCATATTTACATTTCGGTAAAATTGGAAAACCACCCAAGCTCACATTTAAACATTTCTTTGCTTTGTTTTGTTTCTCACAGAGGGACTCCTGGTGGGCTCCACCTCACCCATGTCAGACACATCCTGGTTTACTTCAGCCATTGCTCCAGACTCCGCTCAAGCATGATGGGGAATAGATCATTTTTCATTTATGAAGGGAGTTCTGTGAAATGCAGAAGCCATGTAAAACAGAATTCTGTAACCCAGCCTCCCCAAGGAAGGGTAAAGATCGGCTCTGAGGCTTTGAATGTAAAGATTTACATCAGATTGGCAAAGGAATCTTAACTATACTCAAGCACATTTTTAAGAAGGTCAACAATTCAGTTTCATAAGACTTTCAAATATACTTCAAGGAAATGATAACCAACTAATTCAGGTAAGTAATTAAAATGCATCTCAAAAGTAAAAAACAGGGGCGCCTGGGCGGCGCAGTCGGTTAAGCATCCGACTTCAGCCAGGTCACGATCTCGCGGTCCGTGAGTTCGAGCCCCGCGTCAGGCTCTGGGCTGATGGCTCGGAGCCTGGAGCCTGTTTCCGATTCTGTGTCTCCCTCTCTCTCTGCCCCTCCCCCGTTCATGCTCTGTCTCTCTCTGTCCCAAAAATAAATAAAAAACGTTGAAAAAAATAAAAAAAATAAATAAATAAATAAATAAATAAAGTAAAAAACATTATGTTGCTCATTAATATGAAGCTCCTTTCCTATCAAAATCTTTTTAGATTTGGTGTAATGTATGTATAAGGCATACAGGCCAGTGTTCAGGTTTTTCAGTTTTAAAACACATTCTTAAGAGCAACAAATTATGGTCCTTCCCACCATTATCTGTATTTAGAAAAAGGAATTTGGATATCAGCATTTCAATCAGTCCATAAACTACTGATACTGGAATGTATTAACCGATTTCTCTCATTCAAAGCATCATTTCTACAGTCAGTTTGGCCTCTCACCAGGACCACAGAAAACAAGCCACTCAAACAACAAACCACAAGTAAATCACTCCATGAATACTGAGTGATGTCAGAAACCATGTTGTCAGGACTCTCTGCCCCTTCCCTCATAAAGTAAGCATTCTCTGGGCTTCAACCAGAATTGTGATAAGAATGCTACCAAAGTCTTTACCAGCACCAACTTCTGACCGAATCAGCGGCTGCAGCCTGAATCACAATAATTTCCTCTTCTCAAATTTCCTTTCTCAAGAGAGTGCACATGGTCACCATTTAGCGGAACCACCACATACAATAACGATTTCTCAGGCAACAAAAAACACTGCTACTCACAGACACTTAAGTGATACGTAAGACACTGGTCATTCCGACCTAATGGCGAGAGTCTTCATTGGGAGAATGTTGTGTGAGGTTTTACACAGGGCCTCACCAAGATTTAGGCCTGCCTGTATCTTTGTTTGCTCATCTCTATGCCAACAAAAAGACAACTTGGTTTTGCTCTCCCCTCTCTACTTCCACCTACTGCATAGGAATGCTGTGCCAATTAATCTTAAAAATCTCTCCACAAGATCCTACGACATTAAAGCTAAGAGCTGTACACACTAAGGTAGGATTAAGCTAGAGTTTTAGTTGGGAAAACATCTAGGTGAGATCCTTATTTTTGTTTTACACTTACATGAAATTTTTCAGGTAATTTGACCAATAATTTGGAGGATTAAAAAAGGGAAGGTGAGAATACAATAATATCACATCATTCGTGGGCTTTTGTGAAAAAATAAAGTAGCTCTGTGGTAATAAATTCGGTTGTATGTCAGAAATTCATGCTACCACTGACTCTACTCCCCAGTAGAACTCCTAAAATGTAAACTACCACAATCCAACTACTCTTACGTAATAAAAATATTTTACAGATGTTGACTCTGCCTATATTAGAATTTCAGATGAAATTCAAAAATATTAAAAAGTGCTTCAGTGCAAAAAAAGAGGTCTGGGCCTGGAAGAATAATTTAACAGACATAAGAAGTTAACTTTCTTTCGCTGCAAACTCAACACAGATCAGGGGCTCCTGGTGCCTGTGAATAGTAAGTATGACATCTACAGACGGGAAATAGCCTTGTCTCATCAAATTTAGATTGGCGGAAGCATTATATCCATTTATTTAACATTCTTACTTTAATTGTCCCTCTAGTTCTTGCTCTAAAACATAATGACTGACTTTAAATCTATCTAACTGCACAGCTTACTGATAAAGGCAAACACATTTCTTCAGAATGAAACATAAAAACCTGGAAATTTCTAATTTCAAATATGAGGGGGTGAGAAGCTGGCAAATAAGATTTGAATAATAGATTAAAAGCAGTAGCAGTGTGATGAGCATTTAAAGTCTAGAATCTGCTGTTCAGTAGGACAGCTTTCCTGCCTCACTTCTCAGTTCAAGTCATAGCTTTTATTTTGGAATTTTCAAATCTCTAAAAATAGATCAAATAAAAGGCATTATTACATCATGGACATCCTAGCAAATAATGAGTACAAACAAATTGCCCTTAATTAATGTTTCAATAAACTTAAGATAAGCCTGTCATGCTCACTATCCAAGTAAAGATGAATTACAACAAAAGTGTGCATTTTTTTTGTCCACATCATTTGCAAAATGTCAACGGATTGATAATATGTAGTATTGACAGTACATGGGATAACAAAGGAGGACAAAAGGTACTTTCTTTTAAGGGGACAATTTGGTTTTATTTATCAAAGTTTTTAATCACTTGCCCTTTAATTCAGCAATTAAATTTACCCTACATAACTGTTCACATATGCGCAGTCTGGAGTCCTACAAATACAACCCAGGACTACCAACACCCCCCAAAATGAAAAACAAATTACCTATGGGCTTTTCAACGACACCCAAAGACAACAAGACTATCTCCAAGCCCACAGGGCCCTTACAGCAATCGCGCACGCAGATAAAATCACAAACTTTGGACTAATGAACGCTAGTAAGGTATTGTCGTAATTAATTCACATGAGGAACCTAATGCTGAACATTATCAACTGGTGAAGATAAAAGCCAACTTTCACAAGCAATATAGAATTTAGCAATTATTTGGCAAATGTTTAGACAATAAAAATAACCAAAAGACATTACAGAGGTAAGGAAATGTTGAATCAACAGCACAAACGGTAAGAAGAAAGTGTCATAGGACATTCAAGGATATAAAAGTATCCGTTCCTAGCTACTAGCTCTTTGAGCTAGCTATTTAAGCAGATTGGGAAAACAAACACAGGGAAACCACTTATGAGAAGTAACATTTTATGATAAACCATTCAAGATAAGAGTGATTATAGCAATAGCATTGTAAGTCGGCCAAAAATAAAATTATCTAGAAGAATGGCTTTGAGTATAACTTCCTAGTATTTTCCTGACATTTAATAACATAACTTAGCTCCTTTTCACTTATCACTTCAGCAACTTCAGACCTCATCTGAAAGTACAACCACAATGCAAAATAGACTAAGGTATAATAGAAAGCTAAACATGTCAAAAGCATTTCTGATACTTCATCTGCGAAGGACAGGTTTCTGACTGTATCAGAGAATGCATTTATGTACATGTTTCCACGTGAGATGCTTGAACCATGATTGGGAGTATCTAGCTACTACTCATAACTGTATTTAATTCAAACATTTTCTAATAATCTATTAAATCTAATAAAATAAATAGAGTAATCAGATAAAATAAAATCTATTCCTGGAAACAGCATTTTCACTTTGTGGAATATAATGCCATCAACTAGAGATATCACATGATAAACTTATTTGAGGAAATAGAAAAGGATCCTCCGACTTCAAGTACCTTCCTAAGTCCTCTTATCGCTCAATTTCAATTTTACTTTTAGTCTACAATTGAGATGTTAACCTAACTTTCACTTAGATCAATACAACACACAAAGGAAACAGGGCTGGAGGAACTAGGGCATGAAAATCATGGTATAAAGCAAGCAACCAGCTGATATTCCTAGTAGTTGCATTTGACTAAGACTCTTTCAGGAGATACTCTATAAAACAGGTAACAACAGGAGAAAGGGCTGTTGGGTTAGATAACTTAGGTGATAGAGACCTGAAGCAATGAAAGCATCCCTTGGGGGAAAGAACAGAAGGAGAGAGGGGGTTGTGCTGAAGACCAAGAGACTGAACAGTCCAGAGGTTGGAAGGGGGGAGGGGAGGGGGAATGAGGCCCAGATGGACGAAATAGTGGATAGTGGAGTTTGTGACCTCCTCAATCTAAATGGCAAAGTCCTAATTCGAGCATAATTGGCAGACCACTCATAATACCATGAATTGTGTAAAGTTAAGAATTTCTAGAACTGCCTGTATATACACAGCAGGTTTTCAGATCAGCAGGAGGCATTCAGATTCTTGCTCAACAGGTTTTAACTTACAGCCTGTTGAGGACTACCACATCTAAAAGGACATGTGTGAAGTTAGGAACCCTCTTCCTGCTGTGATCAGGTCAACAAGTAAATATCCCTCCCCAAAATGAGAATCATTCATCCGTTTATGGGATGCCACAGTCCACCTCCACCCTTCCCCTTAATAATCCATGAAAACGAATTGCTGTGTTTCATATTAGGATTTGTTTTTCATGTATTGAGGTATCTTGTAAAACAGACTTTTTGCTGTGGAAATATTAGCAATAACATGGTCATGTTTTCAAGAAAAATTATTTCTACCAAAACATCGAGAAGCATTAAAAGTTAGTGACTGGTCACATGGCTTTGCACCAAGCTGCAGCAATGTCTACAAAATAGTCTTGAACTGGGCTATCTGTGACTTCTTTAAGACCACAAAAGCTCAGTGAGTGAAAGGCTATCAAATCTGACTCAGTGGCATTAATTACACCTCCAAGGGTGAAGCGAGAATTGTAGGAGTTGAAGAATAAAATTTTATAGTACTATAAAACACTAGTCTAGAAGTCGCAAGGGAAGGGAACTGCGGGGTAAGTAATTGAAGGCAGGAGAGTTGACTTCCTGCCCAATCACTAACTTGGCTGAGCCCATAGTGGTAAAACTTTCTTCCCAGCCTTAAATTTATTATCACAGTAACAACTACAGCCTCCAAAGAAAAGCAAATGAACACACTCTTCTTCTTAAACATTTAAGATACAAAGTAAATCTCTCCAAATCCTGGGGTGCCAAGCATACCATACCTTTTCCAAATCTCAACTTTACCATAGAGAAACATTAGATCTAAAGCAGTCAACATTATTGTATACACTATACACCAGAACATACAAATATGTGTTTTCAGAGCAAGGAAAGGAGATTTTTAAATTTTCCACCCCTAAAGTGAAAGCAGTTTTATTTCAATCCTACAATCAAATCTATTCTTTACATCTGAAGCTTCAACTAGATCTAAGTAACAGCATTTTACAATATGTGTCATTTGGTATGCAGTTCTGTTACAATCTTTAGATGCATTAGAATTCACAAACAAAACTCAGAAAGGCTTTATGAATCTCAAAGGGGATTAATGAAAATATTTAGTCAGAATACAAACAAAGTGCAATGCCAACAGTTATTATGAACATGCAAAAAATATTTAACAGAGTTCACAGCATATCATACTACATAAACATTAGTATTTTTTAATTAAAAAATCACATATATTCTTACCAAACAAAGATAACCACTGCTGCTAACATTTTGGTGTGCTTTTCTTACTACGCTTCCCAACTGTTGTATTTTCTAAATGCTTATTGATAATATTTAGGAAAGCCATTCACTTTTTTTTTTAATGTTTGTTTATTTTTGAGAGAGAGAGAGAGAGAGAGAGAGAGAGAGAGAGAGAGACAGAGAGAGAGTGAGCATGAGTCGGGGAGGGGCAGGGAGAGGGAGACACAAAATCGGAAATAGGCTCCAGGCTCAGAGCTGTCAGCACAGAGCCCGATGCGGGGCTCGAACTCACCAACCGCGAGATCATGACCTGAGCCAAAGTCGGACGCTCAACCGACTGAGCCACCCAGGCACCCCAAGGCATTCACTTTTTTAAAATTTACAGTACCCAACCATTCTGCTAATGCTCTAATAATGTTACAGTTGATGTTCCTGGAACTTCTAAGTATAAAGTAATCTCTAAATAATGCTAAGTTTGTCCTCCTCTGCGTATGTAATTATTTAAATCCCTAGGAATTCCTTAAACAATACTAGCAGTAACAGATGCTAATTTATTAATGCTCTTCCTATTAGCTGGAGTGTTCCTCATTGGCTAGGTTCGTAAGTCTTTCCACTCCTCTTCAAAGCTACTTGAAAAGGGATATTCTTGAGGCACAAGGCAGGAGAGTAGTGATAAAAGTGGTAACAGGGTCAGAGGAGGAAGAGAAATTGCTGTCACGTCAGCACAGGGCAACTACAGCAGCCGGAAGCTACAGCAACCATAACGGCTGATGATCCTCAAGTGGCCACGAGGTTCCAGGCATGCTTCAAGAACTTTATGTGAAGTAATTCATGTAACCCTCACAACCACAGCAACCCAAAACGGTGGTACTAGTATTATGTTCATTTTACAGATGAAGAAACTGAGGTAAGCTTAGTGTACCTGAGGTTAAGTGATTACTTCAAGTCACACTGCTAGTAAGGCACCGATCCAGGATCCAAATCCAAGCAAAGTTGGTATTTCTGGAACTTCCTTCCAATGGATGGAAATAAGCACTTCAAAGGGACGAGTAGCATCAAACTTGAGGAGAAAGCCGACAAGCACGCCACCAGGTATTACCAAATAAAAATACAGACTAAACAAGCAGCCGCAAACTGTAGGCCAGATACCACGGTGCCCTACAAACACTGGACTGAAACAACACATTTTTGCAAACGATGGAAAATCACAAGAGTTCCCTTAGGAAAAGCAGATTTCATGCTCCAAACGCTCCCATGTAGTCAAGTAATGGCTTCCTCTTGGTTCAAGAATCTCACAAACTTCTCAAGCCAGTGAATTTTAAGGAACCGATTGGCATTAGCCGTCTTTCACTCCCTTGTCCCCGTTCCTTCTCTGGGAGAGGGGAAGGAGGCATAGTCTCATTTTAGCAGCTGTGACTCAGCTGTCTACTCTACATGCCCACACCAGGAATTTGGACATCCTTTCAGAGATGCCATTTACATGAAATTGTTGGGAGAGCAAGGATCCATGCCTCTCTCTGTTAGCATCTATTTCATGTAATAAATATTTTTAACGCAGTTTATTTCAACATGTACAACCCCTACATTTCTTCAGTAGTAGACTGCATTTAATTTACTAGAACTAGTTATTTGAAGATGGTGACTATATTTAAGCCCGCCTACGTATCCCTAAAGCAGGACAAGGCAGGGACATTCTAACCTGACTCCAGATAGAGTTCAAAGCAATCCCATAAAGAAAGAGAAACACAATATCAAGGGTATCTGTCAAGTGTCTATCTGCATGGAGTGCTGCTCACTGAGTATAAAAAGAACATTCATTTGTACCTCAAGGAAGTCTACCTTAGTATTGTTTCTTTTGTTTGTTTGTTTGCTTGGTTTTAGGAAAATGCAGGGCTCCATTTGTTCTAAATGCTCATTTATTTAAAAATGAAGAAATCTGAAAATGTGAAGGGTTGCAAAAGATCCTGAAGGCATTGAGTACAGTTCTCCACCCAGTATAGGAATGTCCTCTAGGGTCTCAGGACAGATGGTCTCTTTGCATCTGTTTGGATATTTTCACACCCTTTATCTTAAGGCAGGACCGCTGTGGTATCAATGGTATTCAACCATGATGGCTTTGAAATCACTTGGCCAAAGGGATTGCAGTGGCAGGACGCTTCTGAAAAATTTAATCTTTTCAAAGGCTACACTCTTCTGAGTGCAATGCAACCATTAGACTTGAGAACTGGAAAGGACTTTAAGGATCCTTTAAGCAAATGTAGCTTTTTGTTTAATCTAGACCATAGTCTAGGTTCAGTTAAGTAGGAAGGAGGTCTATAGGTGCACATATGTGATGCTTAACCTATAACAATCCCTGTAAAAGGATTATCCTTCCATTCTGAGCCAGCTTCTCAAAACAGCTTGGATTAGCCTTTAAGAGGGACAGCATAGAGAAACATTCCATGTGATATTCCCCAAACTCTAAAGCACAAGCCTATTCATACTAAATATATTTGTAATATTAAGCAAAACAAATGCTCACAGGAAAAGGCCACATTTTCTCCAACCTTTACTATATTAAGTATCAGAACGACGAGGGACATCAAGATTTTACCCAAATCAGCTCCTTTTCTCCAGGTAAAACAAGTATCTTAGCTTCCATTTACACTAGGGACTCTCTAAAGTTAATGGACTTTCCCAGACTCAGCATATGAAGAAAGAGAGCCTCTATCCCAGGGCCCTCCCTCCTGGAGTGTTTTTGGTTCCTGATTTGCACACCACCCTTGCCTCCACCAGCCAATTTAGTTGCTGTTGTTTTGTTTTGTTTTGTTTTGTTTTGTTTGTGTGTGTGTGTGTGTGTGTGTGTGTGTGTGTGTACAAATGAAATTTCCTGAGAGTGGAAGATTTTTTAAAGACAGCAGATTCTGTATGTTATTAACCCAGTTTTTTTCTATTTTATTTATTTACTTTTGGGACAGAGAGAGCACAAGCATGCCAGTGAACCAGCGGGGGAGGGGCAGAGAGAGAGGGAGAGACAGAATCAGAAGCAGGCTCCAGGCTCCGAGCTGTCATCAGCTGTCCCCGCTGATGCGGGGCTTGAACTCACAGCAGTGAGACCATGACCTGAGCTCAAGTTGGATACTCAACAGACTGAGCTACCCGAGGTGCCCTATTCACCTAATTTTTAAAAAAATGAATCAAGCACACGAGAGATTGGATTGCTTTGCCACTACTTATTTTCAAAACCTCATCTTCTGAGGGAAATTAGTTCCTTTATGGCTCTGCCCAGTTGATCTAATGCAACAGAGCCATTTCTAAGCTTTTCAAAATGCAGTTTAGAATATTAGAAACCAAACACTTCAAGAAAAGATCATATTTTTTTAAAAAGAAGGAAACCTAAGTATTTTTTGTAAATCCCATATTATATGTCAGACAACGTAGGGGGTACTTTCATCTACTATTTACAATCACTTCATTTCATTTTATATTATTGAACTTAATATTTACAAATGTTAATGCCTATCCTTTTTCATTTAACGTGAATATTTAATTTCATTTAATATTTACAAATACTGTAAGTGAACCTGTTCTCATTTTACAGTTCAGAAAACCCAAGAGGCAAAGGATTCATCGATTTTGCTCAGGACACACGGCTGTTAATTGGAAAACTGAAACCTGTATCTGTCTGATAACAGAGCTTGTGCACTTTTCAATCCCCCTGAAAAACAAAAGCAGCCAGGTTCCCGATGTCATACGGCGGAATGAGGACATGGCAGGGGCTCTTCGAAAGCACACAGTCTAGATGAGGTAAGTGGGACTAACCTAATCTCACTGTTTCTCTGATAAAATGTTTCCTTTCTGCGCACTTGCTCACATGATTCAAGAGTCAGCACGACATGGCAGAGCTATTCTCAGCATGTCACTTCCCAAACCTCCATCCCAGCAATCCCAGGATTCTCGAATGCCAAGGCTTCCATGTGTGTGTCTGGGGGCGGGAGGAGGACTTTCCTTTAAGAAATATTGTATTTAATCTTTTTTTTTCTTAAAGGTTTATTTAATCTGGGGAGAGACAGACAGACTGTGAGCAGGGGAAGGGCAGAGACAGAGAGGCAGACACAGAATCTGAAGCAGGCTGCAGGCTCTGAGCTGTCGGCACAGAGCCCGACGCGGGGCTCAAACTCACGAACCATGAGATCGTGACCTGAGCCAAAGTCAGACACTTAACCGACTGAGCCACCCAGGCACCCCAGGAAATAATGTATTTATTCTTAAGAAAAATCTGGGGGCGGGAGCACCTTGGTAGCTCAGTCGGTTAAGTGTCCAACTCTTAGATTTCAGCTTCGGTCATGATCTCATGGTTCATGAGTTTGAACCCCCACATCAGGCTCTGCGCTGACAGTGTGGAGCCTGTTTGGGATTCTCTGACTCCCTCTCTCTCTGCCTCTCTCAAAAGTAAATAGGTAAACTTAAAAAAAAGAGAAAAGAAAAAGAGAGAAGAGAAGACAAGAAAAGAGAGAAGAGAAGAGAAGAGAAGAGAAGAGAAGAGAAGAGAAAAGAAAAGAAAAGAAAAGAAAAGAAAAGAAAAGAAAAGAAAAAAGAAAAAAAGAAAAGAAAAGAAAAGAAAAGAAAAGAAAAGAAAAGAAAAGAGAAAAGAAAAATCTGGATGAGGCATCATATAAAGACTTGTGCTTATGGAGTCCCTGGATGGCTCAGTTGGTTAAGTGTCCCACTTTGGCTCAGATCATGATCCCAGGGTTCATGAGTTCAAGCCCTGCGTCAGGCTCTGTGCTGACAGCTCAGACAGACCCTGGAGCCTGCTTCAGATTCTGTGTCTCCCTCTCTCTCTACCCCTACTCCATTCACACTTTGTCTCTCTCTCTCAAAAATAAATAAAGATTAAAAAAAATGTGCTTAATGTGCAAGGCTGCAAGAAAATTGCCACAATTAAAGAAAGCTTTTCCTCTTAAATAACAATGGCTTAGTATTTTAATAAGTACAAAAGAACTGTATTCGTATTTCAGCAGTGGAAAAGGTGCCATTTGAGACATATATTGAGAAGAAAAAAAAAATTTTCACAAATCACTCTCACAAACCACTCTGGCAGAGATGACTCTTGAGGATAATTTCCATTTGTCAACTTCTCTTCTCTTCTGAAAGGACAGACTTGAGCTAAAGAGGAGTATCTGAAACCAAGAGGCCACAGACAAGTCTGGCAGAAGAGAATGCCATGGAAAAAACAAACCTTAATCCCGTAATGGTCACAATTACAGTTATGTTATGTCCCCATCTATAAAAGACTCTGGATGCTTATTTGCTCGATTACAGTGGCTTGTGTGAATATAGCAAGATTCATGGCACATTGGAAGGTTTTAATAAAAACTATTGCAAATAATTGAAAATATAAGATGAAAAACTTCATTCTCATATATGATTTTTTTTGTAACTTCATTGTACTACATTTCTGATGGTTAGGTCTAAATATTTGGAGCTAATAATATCTTTACAGGTGACCTCAGAGCTCAATGAATCTGGTGACCAGTAAAGAATTCAATTCAACAAGCATTTATTAAAGTACTGGTAGTACCAGTAGGTAATGCACTAGATACTGGAAATACACAGACAAAAAAGTGCCTGACGTAAAGGGGGTTAGAGAAATATAAGTAAATTGTAATACGAAAAATATACATCACATGTACAGCAGCAGGATAAACGATTAATAAACACTATACTCAGGTAGGTGGTGGTCAAGAAAGACTTCACAGAAAATTGACATATGAACTAAGTTCTGATGGAAGAATGAAGACCAAAGAAAACAGCTAGTACTAAAGCAGAGATGACCAAGATTGGATTGACTTTGTTTGGGGGAGGGGTGCCGGTATTAGGTTTAAGAGAGGGATGCTGAGAGAAGAGCCAGAGAGATATACAATACTCAGTAACAACTGCATTGCATGTCTTGTCGAGTATTGTGGACTTCATTTATAAGTTAGGGACACAAGTGAAATTTATTTTAAAAAGATGACATTGGCAGTAGTATAATGAACACACTGTAGAGGGCCCCACACAAGGAAGAAAGACAATATTTAAAGAAGTGAATGCAATAATCTGAGTGAGAACTGGTGAAGGTAACTGAGGTTTAAAACCAGGTCTGCTATTAATTAGTACAGTGGTATAGAGACATTTCCTTTTTTGCAAGTGTTAGGGGAAAATCACACAAAACTATAAATTACTGAGACTCATTTTTTTAAAGAAAATAAAAATCAGTTTATATATTCAATATGTCTTGGCTATCTTTTAGAATTAAAATTAGAGGGGTGCTGGGTGGCTCAGTCGGTTAAGCGTCCGACTTCAACTCAGGTCATGATCTCACCATCTGTGAGAGTTTCAGCCCCATGTTGGGCTCTGTGCTGACAGCTCAGAGCCTGGAGCCTGCTTCAGATTCTGTGTCTCCCTCTCTCTCTCTCTCTCTCTGCCCCTCCCTGGCTCACACTGTCTCTCAAAAATGAATAAATGTAAAAAAGAAAAAATTTTTTAAAAAATTAGACAAGAATGCACTGACACACAAACACATACATACGCATGCATACAGACATGCATAAAAAAAGAATAGGTAAAAAATGTATCAGTATTTCTTTCAGAATAGTGGAACTACAAGCTTCTTTATATTTTCCAATTCCTTATTATGAATTATTTTTCTTAAAATAAAGATGTTATTTATTCTTTCCACTTTCTAAACTAGGAGGAGAAAAACATTTTGAAGCAAATGTGAATTTCACATCATTCAGTAGATATTTACTAAGTAAAGACAAATCATATATATTTATATATCCTGTGAAGCAGAAAATATTATCTAAAATTCATATTTTCCTCTTTTCTTAATAGTACTCTGCATGCAAAGAAAAAATAACCCTTTTTTTTCCCTTGGGTTAATGTTTACATTTGCAGAATATGAGCTAGGTAAGTTTAAGAAATGGTCCAGGATTAAAGATTTGTAATATGTGTAAGGGGTAAAAGAGCGTAAGAGTTAAAACGGTAAGACAATTAAGCCATTATGGTCATACATTGGAAAACAATAGAAAAGTTAACTCTGATTTCAAAATTGCTTTATGGATAACATAATTCTCCTTGAACCATATACAGCAATAGGCCATTAAATATCAGCACCTCCAATGAAAAGTTTATATACTATTTATACACGGAAAAAATATAATGGTTAATAATGAAAATTCAAAAAACAATAATGTTACAATGGAAAGCATGGGAGTCATTTAATAACACTAACAGGCACAGATCACGTTAATACAAGAAAACTAATTTGTTGGCATTAGAGGTTCTTTCTGAATCTATCACTATTATAAATCACTCCAGCTTCATTAGCAAATATTTAATAATCAGGCCATAATGCAGACCCTTCCATCTTGATTTACTTAATGACAAGAAAAATTTCTTTAATTGTAGCAATATTTTTGTCACTTAGTCCCTCTTCCTTAATTTTCTCATTCCCAATAATACCACCATGACTCAGAGTTTACTTTTCCTCCCTGAGGAACAAACAGCATTCTACAGTGAATCTCATTCACCTGAAGTGGATGAGAAAAAAACCAGAAAGAATATGGCCCTTTTCATCGCTAATTCCCAGAGACCCCCTAAGCAACTGCATTCCCATTCTTCACAGTCTGGGGTAATGGACTGCTCTACTTCCAACCCATACCCACAAGATGAAAAGGAAAGTAAAAGTGGTTCACGTGCGGGGGGGTGTGTTTTTTAATTAAGATTTCTTTTTTTTTTTTTTTAATTTTTTTAACGTTTATTTATTTTTGAGACAGAGGGAGACAGAGCATGAACGGGGGAGGGTCAGAGAGAGGGAGACACAGAATCTGAAACAGGCTCCAGACTCTGAGCTGTCAGCACAGAGCCCGACGCGGGGCTCGAACTCACGGACCGCGAGATCATGACCTGAGCCGAAGTCGGCCACTTAACCGACTGAGCCACCCAGGCGCCCCAAGATTTTTTTTTAAATATATATAAAGGATAGATGGTATCATTTCATAAGCTACTATATCTTCTCACCAAAAATGTTAATGCATTTTACCAATACTACATTTTATGAATTCTATTGATTATAAAGTTACAATCATTTAAAATCCATTTGGTAGTATTTCCTTAACATGGTCGTAGTTCCTTCAACTCTCCCTCCTCAAAATTCCAAATACCCCAAATACAATTTTTCCTTTAGGAAAAAATGTGGTTTGAACCAGAGACCACAGTCCTTATTAAAGACCTTTTTGCGTGTCCTAAAGTATGCACCGTAAATGTATGTTTTTGCCACTCTGTCTTGGAAAGGTGTCCTTGGGAATCAGCCTGTGTCCTCCTCAGGACAAGAACACCACTAAAAAGAAGCAACAAGCCCATACCCAGGACATATACTAGCTTGCCAAATTTTGAATGTTGCACAGTGTGTCTCTGACTTTTTCATAAAACCACCTTCTTTCCTACACCATTCTCTTTCCTTTTCCGTATTTTTAATGTCTTCTCGTGCTCACTCTAATGGTTCCCTCTAGCTCTGTATGGCACTGTTACCAATCGACACCATTCCTTCAATACATGCAATCAATTACATAAAGACTTTACCCTCTTTCCTAATGAAATTCTTATCAAAATTTTATGAAGAAATTTCCAAATGCCTATAAATAACTAGGACCCAATAATCCCAAATAAAGGATAAATGGTAGCACCAGGGTTCTTCTTTGATCTTACTACATGAAGCTCAGAAAACACCTGGGGATAAAAAAAAAATGGGGGGCCTGGGGGGTCGTTATTTGAAACATGAGACCCACTCTATTCAATTTGTGTATTATAGATCAATGAAGGAAGAAAATGGAGGCTGAAAGGAGCAGATGTGACCTTTAGCTGACTCTTTCAAATAATGAAAAATGAAAAAACAGAGAACTAAAATTCAGTGGGAAACCAACCAGAGAACCTGCAGAAGAATTCAATTTCTAGTAAGATTGCTGCCCTGGACACCCATCACTGGCAGTGCTGAGGAGCCAGAGCAAGACCAATTCTGGGGTGGAAAGGATCACTCACTGTGTTCCTCCCAAAAAAGCTGTTAAGCAAAAATGGTGAGAGAAACATGTGTTCCTCCAAAGCCTTCCCTCTGGAAAAGAAAGCATCAAGAGCTATTCCAAAAACTGTTTCCATCCTTCCCAAGATCAACCTTTTATCCTCGTGGAAACCCACAAGGTTGGTTTAGTTAGGTACATAGCAAAAGAATAATCATGCAAACATTGAACACGTGTTAGACTTATTTTGTTGTGAGTTTTTGCCATTACATTTCTAATCTTAGTTCGTGTACCTTGCACATTGCTTAAAATATTGCTGCCTGTTCCCCTAAAAGAGCAAAGGGAACATGTCATTGGCTATAAAATTTACAGAGAGAGAAGAGTCAACTTACACAACTGTAACAAGTTGAGAGAATATGTGAACTGACCCAATGAGGTTGAAATTCTGGGAATAGTCTTTTTGTCCTATACACGGTGAAATTAATCATTTAATATAAACACAAGTCTCTCAACTGATTTGCACAATTATGCCTGAAAGTCTTCCTAGTAAAAAGCTAAAAAGCTAAAAGGTGTAGTTTTCCTTCTTTGATCTGAGAATCAGCTGTTGTTTTAAATCAATAAATGTTTAATTACCACCTACTAAATCCAAGACTCTACAGTAGATGCATGGAACATGCTTTGATGAATGAGACCTTGTTGATACCCTCAGAGAGTATAGAACTCCATGGAGGAGTCTGGGCAAGAATACAAAACACAACCACACAGAGCAATCTGTGGTAATTACAACAGAAAGTACAAGCAAAATTATGTAAGCACTCAGAAGAAAGCAGGGATGCAATTGTACATTTGTTACTTATGGTCAGGAAGATTTTATGGAAATGGCAGCACTAAGATTACAGCGTAAACATTTTTGCCAACTACAGCTGAAGGAG
This sequence comes from Panthera tigris, assembly GCF_018350195.1. NCBI lineage: Eukaryota > Metazoa > Chordata > Mammalia > Carnivora > Felidae > Panthera > Panthera tigris. The sequence continues at coordinate 114,996,718 of NC_056664.1, forward strand.
AGCATTCAAATTGTGGGAACAGGATAGGACAGAAAGCCACAGGGTGCTGGGGAACCGGGTGTTGTGTAGCTTGTTGTGTAGCTTCTATTTGAATCAGAAAAACAGTGGTAGATAAAGATAGAAATTAGATGGCTGCTCTTAGAATAATCATCTTCAACTCTGGGCAAAATGACAGAATCCAATTTTGGCATTTGGAAGAGATTTCTATGCCCCAAATGAGATACCCTAACTTCCTACCTTGGTGGCTCATCTGCGTCTCTCAAATTTCATCACTTTTCCTACATCAGTTTCTGGTTGTTGGTATACAATACAGCCATTCATGTTCAGATTCTTTAAAATCAATATTTATCAAATTAGGCAGGTTTATTTTTCCTTACTGTCATTCTTAAACAAAAGATTACTGTATTTTTAGTACATTAACTGGTAAAGAAAACCATTAAAATATTTTGCCTTAAAAATGATAAAGCAACAAAGTTTAAGATGGAAAAAATCTCACCACATAGAACAAAATTGGAAACCATAATTTTTCAGCTTATGAGCTTGGAAAGATGGAGCAAAGGGGGATGAAAACAGAAGGGGGGACTAGTTGTCAGAAACATCTCATAAGTATTTTTCCCCCATTGGTGATTGTGGCAGAATACATTGGTCGGTCTTTTAACCAAAAATGTGGAAATAAGATAAGAGTGGGAAATAAGAAAGGAAAGGAAAACACCCAACCACACAATAAAGAAAATCATTTATTGTGTGGTTGGGTGTTTTCCTTTCCTTTTTTCTTTTTTAATCTAACAGAAATAGTATTCTGATAAAGATTCGAAACTTGTTGAATAGTAAGAACAGGATTTTTTACAAAGCTTTCAAGGCTATCTACACGAGTACTCACCCTTCCAGAGTTACAATCTATTTCATGAAGGAAGGACTCAGTAACCACACAAGAAAGCACCTCTCTGCTTCCCACCGCACACAATAAAGCCCAAATGAATTGCTAAATAGTAGAATTAGTCAGTAATGTTGTTCCTTTTAGCTGGGATCACAAAGATCTGCGTACAAAAAGCAGAGTTCGAGGTTGATTATAATGACAGAATTATCATCACATAATATTTCTTCAAGCTCCACAATAAATCTGAGAAGCTAGACTTCTATTCTTAAAATCCTTCTGGTATAAAAAGGGTCTGGGTTTGGTTACCATTCTGGCAGGCTTGTAAGAACACCTTACACTTATAAACGAACAATTCATGATTCATGAGGCTGGATCCATTCACACACACACACACACACACACACACACACACACACACATTGCTAAGCAACATACAAAGGCTTACCCACCTCCGAGCCCAGGCCAGCCACCAGGAGCCAACAGAGCTGCTTTGTACTTCTACTCAGAGTTGCGCCAGCCTACAACCCCTTTTTAATGTTGTAGATTTTCTAAGTGTGTTGATAAAACGTTACGTTTGATTTTTCATGATGCATTATTTTTCCCCATGCACACGTTGATAATCTGTTATTTAAGCTATGGATTTAATTTTGTCGTTCTTGTGCGTGTGCAAGCATGTGTATGTGTACACATTGATTTTATTACCCTAGAATCGCTCTAAAATAAAAATCCCTTCTTCTCCACTGCCTTGCAACAAACATAACTGTGAAAGATCCGAAGCGCCACAAAATTTTCTTATACTTGCTCTGAAAAACAAACATGTGCCACTATGCAAATCCATCCAGATACAATTACTGATAATTTATTCAGAAAATTTCAAACGAAGTAACACATGCAAGTCATTATTTTTGCAGTGGCCACACACATGGACTTTTTGCCCAACACCTATCTCTGGGTGGTTCTACTGAATCCTCACCCCTAATCAACCTTGTTATTCAGGGAGCTGCACTCTCGGGTCCACAGACCACATTCTCCTACCACCGTGAATTGGCACAAGGGTGGGACCAAACCCAATACACCAGGATTCTTTGCCTGGAATTTTGGAACCAAGTTAAGTCTCACTCCACTGACAAAAATCACAATATAAAATTTGATCATACTATTGTGTGAGAAAAAGGGTGTACCTCAAAGAAAGAAAAATGAAGCCAACACACAAAGGAGAATAGAGACGTAAAATGAAGATGCGCCCTGAGGGGTTCTGTGTCCCAGTTCTACTTGTCCCAGAGGTCAGACTGAATGCCTGACTCCCCCATGGTTTGTTGTTTATTATTCAGTTCATCCCTGGACTTCATTAGATTCCCATGTAGCTTTCTCATATATTCCTTTTCCCCTCCAAACAGTTAGCCTTTGTCTATAATCAAAAGATCTTAACTAACACATTGGTCCCATTCGTTATAGCATGGGAGAATGCTTTTTTCCCAAAGAACTCAAAATAAAAAGTATCACAGATGTCTTTTTAAAAAATAAACTGAGCATTGCTGCTCTTTAGAAATGTTGAAAAACAGAGGTTAAGAGGTCGAAGTGACTCACATAATAACGTAGGCAATCGGTGGTTATACATATTGTGCTAAAATAAAAATTTTCAAAATTATTCTTCTTTGTTCCCTAACCTACGTGGTTCAAACTCAACACTAGCACACAGTCACCTTAAAACAGGTTCAGCTCTTCCGTGTCAATTAAAAACCCCTTGATGAGTCAAGTTGGGTGTGGTCTTTTCTGAGCACCTAAGATCAAATTAAAATGTCTGGCTGGAAAACCTTGGGAAGTCCAGCTTTTCTTTTTTTTTTTTTTTTTTAAACATTTATTTATTTTTGAGACAGAGACAGAGCATGAACGGGGGAGGGTCAGAGAGAGGGAGACACAGAATCTGAAACAGGCTCCGGGCTCTGAGCTGTCAGCACAGAGCCCGACGTGGGGCTCGAACTCACGGACCGCGAGATCATGACCTGAGCCGAAGTCGGCAGCTTAACCGACTGAGCCACCCAGGCGCCCCCAGCTTTTCTGATTTAAAATTTTTAATCTGAAAAATTTTAAATTTTTTAATTTCAAATTTTATTTAAAATTTTTAAATTTTAAAAAATTTAAAAAAATCTGACTTTAAATTGTAAATGCTCTCTCTCTCCCTCCCTCTCTCCTTTGTCAGTCTGTCTGTCTCTCTCAATGAAGGATCTGGCCATTGGTTAGTAATAACAGCTGTAACTAACAATGAACAAAAACTACTCTCAGACACTTCTTAAGACCCAGGAACATTATCAACCTAAAATTTTAAAAAAGGAAAAAAGAAGAGCAACTGAATAATAAACCTTATGCCCTTTCATAATAATTTGCTGGATCACTGTTTCTGGATGGAGGGAGTTGGTGTTTTCTAATAAATATTTCTGGAGTTTTACAGACTATAGGAATAGAATAGGTAAGGGAACACGTATTTCAATGTATTTTAATCTTTAAGAAAAAAATAACAGACTAAACTATTCAAAAGAACTATGGCAAATAAAATGTTTTGGTACAAAATGTTTTATTTTTACAGCTAAAATGTAAAAGTCTACTGAGGAGAAAGAATGGAAGCCACTGAAAAATCACTTTTCGACAGCAAGTTGAGGCTTGCTTAAACCTTGTCAAGTTAATATTTGGAAGACTGAGGGTAAGGTCCGTACCTTTCATCAAAGCTGCATTTTACCTAATGTCACCCTATTCACAGCTGGATAAAATAGGACTAAGTAAATAAATAAGTGAAAGTTCAGAAGGATTCCCTCCCTTTTATTGACAGCTCCAAAAAGCCCATGGCAAAAGTCATGAGAGAATCCTGGTTCTAATAACTCGGTCACTCTTTTTCTCTGAAACACATCACATTTCCTTTGGCCCCAGTGACAGGAGAACACTTTTCCAGTGTCCCTTCTCTTCCAAAAAGGAGTCGCAAACATCATACTGTTAGAAACTAAGTCCCAAGCTACTCTCAGGCTACCTTACTCTTTTACCTTGAAATCATCCTTGACAACAACAGCATTTTAACAAATCTAACTTCTACTAACAATCAGAAAGGAGCTGGCAACTAAACCATGACTAAAATGCTAAGATACTTCCTGATTTCAAAGATGTTAAAATGGGGGGTGGGGGGGAGCTTAAAAAAAAACCAAGTGATTGTCTCTCCCATATTCACCACAGCCCACTAACATCAAAGAACTTCTGGCTCTTCTTCCAAAAGATCCTTCTCTTTCAAACCTTTCCTCCTATTACTGCCACAACCCTCCCAGGTTAGACCTACATTGCCTCATACCTTGTCTGCTGAACAAGACTTATTACTGAATGACCCTCCATCAATCTTTTCCCAGTCTCCAATCCACCCATCTCATACACAGATCCCCAGATTAACTCTCCTAAAGAGTACACCACATCATGGCTCACCCACATCAGAAAGCTTGACTCTTTTGTTCCGACCTTTTACCATCTTGCCCCAACCTACCTTTACGGACCAACATTTCCCAGTAAAGGTCTGCAAGAAATTGTTTCCTAATATTTTCATGCAACTCACTAAAAACGAGTTTCATGATTAAATAAGCTACTATAAATAACATTAAATATTTGTTTTAATAGAAGACTTCTCAGAATCTTTAATCCTGGGCCATCTGTAGGAGGCATATATAGTATCCAAAGTTTCCCAAACGAATTTCACCATAGAAACGTCTTTGAGCACATTACTTCTTGAGATGAGCGTTCTTGAGAAATAAACTGTGACTTACTATTCCCTGTAATTAGTTCTCTGATTTATACCTCTAGTCCTTGCAATTCTAGTCCCTTTGACAAAGACGCATTTCCCCCTGATGACCCCAATGTGTATGGCTGTTTATCTATTCAAGACCCAGGGCAAACACCGGTTCATTTTTTAAGCTCGCCTTGAGGTCTCCAGCAAGAAGTAATACCTCCCAAAGAACACTATTCTATTTTACTTTCAGTATCTACAGCTTTCTACTTTCTATTAAAGCTATTTTTCCAGTATTTTAGTCAATCCCTGTAATCCCTTTGAAAGCAGCATCTGGGCCTTATTCATCTTTTTATTCTTCTCAGCACCCAACAGTGGGTTTTAATTATTTCTTAAGTGATAAATTCAAATGTAGCCTAATCCTTATAACTTTTTGTAACTCCCTATGACCCCGATCAAACACCATGCTCCTTCCAGTGCTCTTTGCTTTGAGAAAAATGAATAAAAAAGAGTCAGCATTTCCAGTACTTACCACATCTTTAAAATCATAGAGGAACAAAATCTAACATTTTCAAAAGAGAAGATTATGCTCAACATTTTGTCACTTCAGCTTGTCATTTGTAACTAAAAAGGCTTTATAACCCATGTTTTGGGGGAGGCAGTGAAAACAATGAAAAAGAAACTCATCTGTTCCTGCATTAGACAACCATATAAAGTCATTTTTTTTCTTGATTTACCTGAAATTAATACACAATGCTCCTATTCCAAGTTAGAACTGTCAAGGAAACATTTTTTGTTCCTTTTTGAAATAAACTGGTACACTCTGAAGATTTGAGAGCCTTTACTTTTCCTGGTATTCATCAATTTCAACCTTCCATAGGGGGCTCTCCAACTAGCCAGCATGGTAAAGGATGACACACAAGTTCTCCTTTAGAAACATGAAACACCAGTAAGTTGGAAAGATTATGATTTTCCTGTATACATCATGCGTTCTCATGTGCATTAGTGCTGGACAGGCACATGTTAAGGGTGAAGAGTTAGCACTGATTGTATTAATAACAGCAATGACAGCTAAAACTTACAGTCACTTATGTGCTTTCTATACATGATCTTATTTAACATTCACAACAACTCTATAAAGTAAGTGCTATGATTACTTCCACAAAAAAGAAAACTTATGGGAGATTTTATAGAACTTACCCAATCCACACAGCTAGCAATGACAGCTCCGGGATTTTAACCCACATATCTGACTCCAGAGCCCAAACTCTTAGCCACCACCCTCTTCTGTCTGCCTTCTAGTAAGGCGTACAAGAAACACCATGCAATTACATTCACGGTTGGAGAGCTACCCCTCTCAACCAGCACACTTCTTCTCGGCATTACCGACAGTCTGAAGACATGTCAAGATAACAGAAAGCAATGATGTCCGAGTTCCTTCCTAGACCATTGAGGTATGGCTGCTAGCAAGAAGACACAGTGTAAACTATGAATATGATTTTCTAAACTTTATAGGTTTATAGATTTATAGGTTTATTTATAGGTTAACTAGGGAGATGTAATTAATGTATTAATTACCTCTGTACTCCTCAAAGTAAAAGTGGAAATCTTTGTCAATTCCTGGATGACTACCACACCAGAATCAGTCCTTTCTCTTAACTTCTCCGTCCACCAGCCTCCCCACTTCTGGGACCAACCAGCACCATCAGCTAACAACATACAAAACTTCTAGTACTGCCCCTGCCATATACAAATAAACCATAAGAGAATCTGTAGACACTGTGGATTAATGAATCCTTTTCAGAAGGATTTAATGGATTCACTTAGTCAGGGACAACCGTGAGTCTATTCTACCAAAGAATTAGCTGCTTGCAATTCTAGAGCAGGACTGCCCTATCACTATGCATTGTACCACGAGCCTAGGGGAAAGCAATTCAACCAATCTAAAAAATGCCTGTCATAAGTAGACTACTAAAAAGGCTGTAAGCCTACCACTATCTGTACGAACTTTCAGTTTGTTCTGTAAATATTTATTAAATGCTAGGCACTGTTCTGAGCATACCATGATCAACAAGACAATGAAATGTTCAGGTAGAACATGGCAGGTAGATCTGTGAATGTTATGCCAGGCAGTAGAGGGGATGTCTCCCAAAGAAGGAGCTGGAATGACCAGATGAAGGATAGCAGTGTGAAGATCTGTGACGGACTCATTCCAGGCCAAGCAAACATCAAGGACCAAGTGCCTGAGGTAGGAGTAGTAACCTTTCAGGACTCATGAGGTGGTCCACTGGGTATTAACCTAGGACTTCAAACTGACTACTACATTATTCCAAACAAACGAGCTAGTTACCACTATCAAAATCTCCAAGGCATTCTTAATAAAAATAAACATTCATATTCCATGATCCTGTCTTACTAATTAAAAAATAACAATAACTGGTAATAAGGCACTAAAATTTACCTTTTTAACAGAAAGGGCTAGACTGTGATAAAACCAAGGTAAAAAGACCACTACTGAAGTAATAGCAAAATTAATCTTGACAACCAGAAACATATCCCGTCCAACTCTTCTATAAAATATATCCCCTTATAATGCATTCCAGTCATTCTAGTGGTGATATATGGATACAGAAGTGTTTTAAAGAAAGAGCATATCTGTTAATAATAAAAATAAAAATTGCAAAGTCCTTTCTAGAAGTTTGCCTTAATGATTCAGAATGCAAACGTACTCTGCTCAATGAGGTGTGCATTATTAATTGGATGACTTCAGCCTTGAAAGACTTACAATAGTAACGATCAAATACAACTGAGAACATCCACTATAGTGTATGCATAATATTCACTGCTACGTAAAATGTGTTTTACATTGTAGGTGTAGTTTTCATTTTCTAATTCACTTCGTAAGCATGACCTTTTAGTCATAAAGAAGCACAATTCAAACCCCAATGTTTGCAAGATTTTACATGTGACTGTGATGATCAAAAGGTTACCTGTAGGTATAATGGAATCACCTTGATAAATGAGTGCAAAATTGGGTATATGTTTGTAACAAGTGCAATTTAAGCAAAGAAACTTAGATTTGAAAAATTGTAGACTCTACCATCATAGCTTAGCAATGATTTAAGAGAGGAAAAGGAAAAAAAATCTGCCCAAAAAAAAAAAAAAAAAAGTCTCTCAGGAGACAGTTTAATGCAGTTTGATAGAAGACATTAGAGGAGAGAGCCTAGCTCTGCCCTTGTTAGCTTCACAGTTTCCTCGGTTACGGTAAAATAGGTAAAATAGTGATAGAACCTCCTCTCTCCCAGTATTACTTAAAATAGTAGATGGGCACAGAATTCTAAGGAAACTAGTAAAGGGGTGCCTGGGTGGCTCAGTCGGTTAAATGTCTAACTCAGTTTTGGCTCAGGTCATGATCTCACAGTTTGTAAGACTGAGCCCCGTGTTAGGCTCTACACTGATAGTGTGGAACCTGCTTGGGATTCTCTCTTGCTCCCTCTCTTTGTTCCTCTGCCCCCACCCCCACCAAAATAAATAAATAGACTTAAAAAAAAAACTAGTGAGGAGCCGAACATAAATTAGGTAATCAATACATGTGAGTTCCCTTTCTAAGTCATCCTCTTGTGAACCTCCAAAAAGATAGAAAGGACACAATAACTAATGTGGCATTCTAAGAAAATGCAAAAAAAAAATAACAATAATAATTCTGCTGAAAACAAAAAAGAAAGAAAACCACAAAGAAGTGACTTTTAGATTTGACCTTGAAATAGAAGTAAGAAACTGTCATGGCAAAAAGACAAGAAAGGCCACATCAGGGAAAAGGAGATATAAAATCAATAAATATTGATTAAGCAGACTAGTGTGTGCTTAGTGCCAGCCTAGTACCACATATGCCTAAACAAAAGTCTGGAGATGGAAATATACATGGTATTTTCCGGGAAGAGCAAGTATATACTATGAACTCCTTCCAGAATGCCTTTCCCACAATACCACATAAAAATATCAATCAGCACAGTAACCTTTTAAATATTCTTAATTACTGTGCAAATGGACATACCTTATATTGTTGGTAATGCTCTCCAAAGTTCTTTATAAATGCTAAATAAACATGCAATCCTAAAACACAAGTGTCTATTATCTCTAAAATATATTTTGAAAAATCATACAAACTATCTTGGTAAGCTAAGCATTCTGAAAAATGTTTTATTTATTAAATAATGATGACACCAGATTCCAATCCCTCCAGCTCAACTAGGTCATAGCTGATGTTAGAATGAAATCAGTTTCTTAAATACGCTTTAAAATTTATCAGATGCTACAAATAATGCCAAGAGTGTATCAACCGAAATGAAATGCCATTTCATTTAGGACATCCTCATTACGAAGCTCAAGACATGTTCATGTTAAACCATCAAACAGTCTAGCACTCTAGTGGATCTAATTGCTTGTTTTTCTTTCTTTTTTAATGAAGCAACAGTCTCTTATAAAACCTCATTTAAGAACATAGAACAAACTAAAGCTTAACAGGAGATCTTCTTTTAAATCACACACCTCTAACAGTAAACTATTTCCTTCTAAAGCCAGGAGAAATGCCCAAATGAGTAAGACTTGGCCTAAGGATGGGGTGTAGCTATCATGGTACCCTGACATTTTCATGAAAAAAAATTGACTATTCTCCACTCCTACCCCTTGTAGAAAGATATTTACTTCCTTACCTCTGATACTGCAAGGAAGGAAGGAGGGCCAGAAGGAAGGTGGGTAAAGCAGGTAAGGTGGAAAGGGAAGGGAAGGGAAGGGAAGGGAAGGGAAGGGAAGGGAAGGGAAGGGAAGGGAAGGGAAGGGAAGGGAAGGGAAGGGAAGGGAAGGGAAGGGAACGGGAGGGAAGGTGAGGGGAGGGGAGAGGAGGGAGGGGAGGGAAGGGGAGGGGTGGGAAGGGAGAGGAGAGAAAGGCTATTGACAACATAGCTCCTTACAGTTTCATTTAATACAATTTATTAGAATTGTCATAAACCACCACAGATCACCACCTATATAACTACCGTTTTGAAAGGATTTTGGTTTTAAAACCTCAAACAGAAATTCAAAAATCCCACAGAAAAATAAACATTCTTCCTCACTTCCGAATTAATACATTGTGATAACTTGTTATTGTATGAATACTCTGGATTTAAACAGGATTTCATTTATTAAAAGATAATCTGATATAAATACACCTTTACCTATTACCTACTATAATATATAAAATCAAAGCGCATCTTTGGTACACTCACAAATTCAATAATACGACCGAGAGCAATTCTTCGAGATACAGCTAAACAAATGCAGGTTCTTACTCTAGAACTCTGTCCATTTATTGTTCTTGAGCAATGGGCCCTAACAATTTAACATGCATACTATATAACACTGTAGAACCATTCACACCCCATTACAAATTGCTAAGATTATCAGCTCTCATCTGAACCATACAAAAATATGTCTATTTCCCAATGTTACTCCCAAAATCAAACTATGTCAAGTAGGCCATCAATTCAAGATCTTCTAATTGATATTTTCACAAAGAGCTCAACTGAGTCATTTAACCAAAAGCATAAAGCATGAGATTAGTCTAAACCAATGTTGTGCTCACAATTACACACATGCACGTGACCCAATGTAACCATTCAATTTTAACTTTCATATTTTTACTATAAACTCTTGTTATTTATCTTGTTATTTTAAGTTTTCTTTCCAAATCCCAGTGTATCCATTTCATTGTTTTCTGGCTTTGTAACTGTATTTCACCCTGGTTTTAATATTATTTTAAATATCTTCTTTTACGTCTTATTTCCACAGCATTTTAATAGCTTTTTTTTTTTTAGATATTTCTAAGTAACTTTTATCCTCTTTTAAGTAAATATAAAGAAATCACTTGAGCACAGCAGATAAAAGTCATAGGAACACAATGCAAAACCCATACCAAAGAAGACAGAAGGAGATCTTTCTTCTAAGAGGTTTTCTATAGAGCCACCCAGGTCCCAAGTCAGAGATCTGCTAGGCAATCTTAGATGAGATACTTGACCCTAAGCATCATTAGCCAGTCATGACTGATAGACCTCCTTTTTATCCATGTAGACAACAACAGTCTGGGAACTTGGAATTTTACGTGGGTAAAATTACTCCTACAGGAAGATGACAAACTAGCCTATAAAACAACCGACTTATAAATTAGAGCAGCAATATTATCTTGTCTTTGGGACAACTCACAACCCCTCTAAGGAGGCTGGTGGATATACTAAAAACCACAAGTCTCTGAGCACGATTGTGGCTTTTTCTCCTGAGGAAGCCAGCTGTGGATAGAGAAGAAGGCATATAGGGCTTCCCTTAATAAGCCTTTTTACTCAGTTTCAAAACAACACATACTAAAGCATAACTAAATACTTCTTAGTGCCCTTCCATCTTTTTTGGAGAGATGCACAATACAGAGGGTGGCAGGACATAGTTGTGAGCCATAGCAGAGGAGATCCACTACCTGCTAGCTCTGTGACCCTGAGCGAACTTCTTAACATCCTGAGATCTCAGTTTATTCTTAACCTCCTGAGATCTCAGTTTATTACCTGCTGTAGGAGTCAGGCAGAGAACTTGCCATAAATATATAAAAGTTTAAATGAGATCGTGCATAGGGAACATGACTGGCACTTCAAGACTCAACAAATGTAAACTAATTTAAAACAAGAACAAAAACACTAAATCCAAAGTGCTGGAATCTCTCTTATGCTGGCCATTCCAAAATGACCTTGAAAAAAATAGTATGATTTCACTTCAAGAAAGGAATTTAAATATTCCTCATGGGCAAAACCTTGTGAGTCTTCTCTGTCTTTATCATAAAAATCAAGAAAATGCCTAGGGTGGGGATTCTCCCAAACAGGTTCTATAGTTGCTTAAACCATTTCAAAGCTTAAAATTTCTAAAAGCTTGGTTTACAATGGTCATCTTGATAGTGTTAATATTACGAGCCGCAAATAGCTTCTCCTAAATTAGTCGGTCTTTTTTTTTTATTTATTTATTTTTTTTAATTTTTTTTTTTAACATTTATTTATTTTTGAGACAGAGAGAGACAGAGCATGAACGGGGGAGGGTCAGAGAGAGAGGGAGACACAGAATCTGAAACGGGATCCAGGCTCTGAGCAGTCAGCACAGAGCCCGACGCGGGGCTCGAACTCACGGACCGCGAGATCATGACCTGAGCCGAAGTCGGACGATTAACCGACTGAGCCACCCAGGCGCCCCAAATTAGTCGGTCTTTTGAGGCTGAAAGGATTTGACTGGAGGGATATTGTACAACTAACACTAATAGTGTGGGAATTTTTTTTTTAAGTTTTAACTTTTTTTTTTTTTTATGTGGAATTGATCTCAACATAACTAGCCAATGATTTAGATCTGCATTTACTACCACAACTAGGAGAAGTTGGGCAAAGACCAATAGTTACACAGCACAACCTGGGTCAGCTGATGAAAGTAGAAGAAAATGATAGTTTCCTATCTTGCTAGTGGGTGGTTTTAAAGTAGTTCCTCAACTGTTATGTGAAGAGAAATGCTGATCCAAACAATCATTAGAGCCTACTCTTAAGAGACACATCACAAAGACCTGACGGAAAAAGGTCAGGACAGCAATCACGATTGCTTGTGAAGAAGTAAACCCCTCTAGTATCACAATAGCTTGGCCACTATGTGAAGCTGGACAAAAATTTTCAGAAGAGCCAGTGCTCAGAAATTATAGTGAAAACAACCTATTTTCTAGTCATCAAAAGTCTTCTAGTAAAAACTGAGCTCTCGAAGAAACCACACCAGAAACATTTTGGCATTCAGACTGTAATTTAGGAAAAGAATCCAACTAATTGGCTTGCCAAAGTGGGGGGAGGGGAGAAAAGACAATATAAAAGGCAAAATTTACACTTCCTAGAAGTTTTGGAGAATCACAGGTAAATGAACAAATAAGGTAAACAAAAAGATAATTTGTGAGTTGTTGAATTTTCTTGGGTTGTTGGACTCTCAACCAACATTTTTCCAAAATAGTATTTAAAACAATGATTTGTTTCTCAAGATAGCCCTCTAAAACTTGGCAGGTAGTTTAAATCCAGTTTTAAAAGACAGTTTTAAAATTCTGCATTTACACTGGAAAATGACAAAGTAGCAGCATCAGCAATTAAAACACCAAAACCCAACTGAAGGAATCCTTTAAAATATATCTCACCTGCCGGAGTTTAAAGAAAAGCAAACCTGAAAGTTTGTGGAGGAGGAATATTTAGAGATATATGAAGTTTCTGAAGACAACTTTTGACATTTTATGTTCACTTTAGAAATTGATGTAAAGCTACTTTCTCTAAAACACCTTTTCTTTCCCATGCTTTGAGTATATACTGACACTAATTTCATCAATTGAGATTATTTATGGAACATAAATGAAAGGGCACAGTGGCAGCTAAATAATAAAAGCTAACATCACTGAGTTAACTTTTTCACATAAAATGATATGCTGAGAGCTTCACATACATTCTTTTAGTTTAGCCTCAAAACAACCCTTTTGAAAGGTAGGTATTATTTCCCCCATTTTATAGAAAGCAAAAGCACAGAGTACAAGCTGACTTGCCCAAGATCGCTGGGTAGGAAGTGAATTAATGCCCATTAGTAAGACTCCATAGCCTTAACATCATGCTTTATTGCTTCTGTGAAACATTTTCCCAAAATTTAGCTAGCCAAAAGTGAGGAGAAAAAATGGAAATGAATTCTTGCTAGAAAGAAATGTAATGAGATAAAATTAAGTGAGCAGCAGGTGGAGAAATAATGAAGGCACATCCAAAAGTAACAGTATAGGCAGTTCAGATCCTTCTTGGGTAGGGAATAGGGCCACAAGGATATATATAGCACGGGTGACATGAGAGCAAAGGAGCTGAACTTGAAACAGACAGCTCTCACTATTGGCCAGAAGGTGGCGCTATTCCTAGAAACGCAGGGTTCAGTGGAGTAGATGTTAGGGTCCCCTGATTGCTTTATTGCCACTTCACATTACAGGGATTTCGAAAGAGAGTCTTGTCTGTGGGTGACCCTCACTAACACTTCCACTCTGCTCGGGAGTGAAAAAGTAAATGAAGATTTGGCATGCCACTTTTAAATGGATGCCAATTCCTGGCTCTTCACTCTACCTACTCTTACACATTAACACTCTAAACCATAATAATTCTTCTACTCGAACTTTCTTTGAAATGGCAATTGCCAGTGGGGATTTCTCTAAGAAGGATGTGTTTTATCACTACCAGGACACAGAGAAGTTTGAATTAAGGAAACAGCTGGCTGCTTGCCACAGGCAGGGGGAATGGAGAGAGAGAGCCATTCAGCATTTATCTCTACTTCTGTCCAACTAACTACTTCTAGCTCTTCATCTGCCTTCATCTTACCTCCTTTGATTTGGGGATCAAATCAAAGAGCTGTTGCCCACCTCGGTTGCAACGCTTTATCAACTTACAAAGAGATAAGAAGAGTTAACCATGCCTGCCCCAAGTGCCAAGTTATACTGAGAGAAGGCTAAAAAGTGTCCTAAGTCTCAGGCTAAGTTAGCCTGAGAAAAGCCTTAAAAAGGAGTTAATGCTCCGAGACTGAAACTAGAGCACATCACCCAATACTGGCTAGCATTCACAGAGCTCCTACTGTATGCCTGACACGTTAGAGGTGTATCTCCAACTTTTACATCAACTCTGGGCTTTTCCATTGAAAATGAAGTTCAAAGAAAAAGTAACTTAAATATGGCCATTTAATTATTGTAAGGAATTAGTATTCCAATCAGATTTCCAAATCCTATGTTGTTTCCATTATACCATGGTATATTTCTAATACTAGGGGCACACTGAGTTTTGCTTACAAAATACTGCATAGCAATCAAGAATTACTTTAAAAAATGAATAACTTTCTTAAGAGATCAAGATTCTAATAAATTATAATAAAGTTACTTACTAAATGGGAATTGAATGCTTAGGAGAGAAACAAAACTTGAACAATTATACATCTTTCTCCTTCTTTGAAATATTTTACATTGAAAGCATCAAAGGGTGTGGGGGGTGGGGCTATGAATAAACAAAATAAGTAATACCTTTATCTATAAGACCACAAATTAAACGAAGGCAGAAATTTTGTGTAATTCACCAGTGAATTCCCAGAGACATTAAATTTTGGTGTGTGTCAAGTGGTCAATATATTTTTTATTAAAAGACTTAATTAAGAAAAGTGAAAACTATTCACACTGATACAATGTGAAACAATCAGCATTAGTACAAAGGCTAATTCAACTGTGAAATAATCACAGTAGGTTTATGATAATAGAACCTCCTTTAACATACTATATTCATGATTTCTGCTCTAATTTCAAAATTCTAAAATCTATCCTCTAGGGTAAAGAGAAAGTACTGAGAAAACAGGCCAAATACCAAGGAGTAAAGTCCACAATGAATGACAGGGTCTATAACCCTGCAAATGATTACATGCTGTTCCTAATTAGTCTTCCAAATGTTTGAGAATTAGTTTGTTGAAAATGAAAACTCAGTTGCAATCAGATACAGACTTCTAAACATTAGTAAGGTTCCCAGAGTGGATAATTAAATATATTTGGCCTGTAATATACCTCAACCCTGAACGTTCATACAAAGCATTACTTTAAATTCTGCTTCGGAATCTGATTTAAATTCTGATTCAAATAAGAAGCAGGAAAATGGAACTGGAGGAATGTCCCCATCCTAGCTATTTGCTTTGCTTGGAGTTAGTTGGCTGTAGGCAAAATTTCATAGTAGTCTAAATTAGCCTTTGGCATCCTTTTACCTCCAAATTTTTTGCCAAGCTCCTACTACCAAATTTTGAAATCTCTGAAGGGCTTCAAGATGTCTATGTTGTTGGGTGTTGATGCATCCTGCCTCACCTGAGGATTTAATGCCCTACAATTGTTCAGATCCTCCTTCCTTTCCAATCAACCCCACCCCAACCCCAACCCCAGCCCAGGGAAACAGATTTCAGATGACTATTAAGAAGGAAACAATGTCATTATCTCCCACTAAGTATAGTTTTTAAATTTAATTTTCAATAGATAATGTATTTGCATGTTTCACAAATTAAAAAATAAATAAATAAAAGGAACACAGTAAAAATTCCCCCTTCTACCGATAACTACATTTTGTGGATCCTTCCTAAATTTCTTAAGATGTATGTATACATGAATACAGACAAGTAGGAATATACTTTATTTTCTCTCCTATTTATTAGAAAAGCTAGCACACTGTGTACACTATTGGGCACCTTTTTTTCTATCTTTAATGAAATCTCTTGAAGATCTTTTTATCCTAGTACATAAAGGATTCTTTTTTTTTTTTTTTTCCAACTGCTGGAGAGTATTCCACTATATAAATGGACTAAAATTGATTTAAGTAGCTCCCTATTGGTGGACATTTTGTGGCTTTTCAATCTTTTGCTATTGAAAACAAAAAATGCAATGAACACATTGTATATAGATATTTTGAATAAACTCCCAGGAGAGGTGTTATTGGATATTACCCGTCTATATTTGATGGCCACTGCTGAATTACCCTCTATGGTGTGATTTTATTTTACACACCAAGCAACAGCATGTAAGAAAATGCCTGCTTCCAAAACATTTGCTAACAGAGAGTGTTGTCAAATTTCTGGATATTTGCCAATCAGATAGGTGAGCAAATGGCATTTCTCTGCAATTTTAATTTGCATTTCTGTATTATAAGTAATTGAGCATCTCTTCATCTGTTTAAAGGTTTGTGTTTCCTTTTCACTAAATAGTTTGTTCACATACTACCTACATTATGAATTTGGGGTAGGCACTTAAGACCCTGAAAGGTATTTGATGTTTTTTTAAGGAGAATTAATCACTGAAATGAGTCCCTAAGTGGTACTATTTCAGGAAAATATGAAAATGTGAAATGAAAACTTTAGGCAGTGCCAGTAGAACATATTATTGGGCAGATTTTGGCAACAGAGACCTAGGTCAGCCTGGTGTAAGTGTTGTGAAGTGCTCTTTTATGAATAAGAAAACCAAAGATTAGAAAATTACGCGACTCAGAAAAAAAGCATTTGTTCTCATGCCGGTGAGGACCGCAGCTCTCACTCAAGGCTCCTCTCCCAAAGACCAGCCCTCGTTCCCTTCAATTAAGGCCTATGTTTCTCCTCTCGGCAACCGAGTAAAGTATTAATTAGTGTAAGCTGAGAATCAAACACGTCTATCTTCCATAAATAAAGACATAACAGTAAAGGTATAACACAGTTTCAAAAAAAGGATTAAAAAACATAGATTCACTAAAACTGATCTCCCGAGAGGTTAATCATAAAATTAGTAATTTAAGCAGATATGTCCAGGGAGGTTACACAGGCAAGCTAGGCAGTTGGTGTTATTCACTATTACAGTAATAAGAAAGGTTAGGAAAGCACAAATAGTCTGCACCATCACCCTAAAGAGAACCCATCAGAAGAGAGAGCCTAAGAAACACAGTTCAGAAGAAACGTCAGCCCAGCACCAACATTCAGTAGCTGCAGTAAGTCTCACTGCTAAAGAATAAGCATAACCCTTCAGAGTAATCAGATTTCCAAACCCAGACCGACCAACAAGTCATCAAAGATTGATATCAAGTACTGAATCAATATCTGAATAAGTATCAAAAACAATCGGCAAAGATGAGTACTGGGTGGATGTGTCCTTAAAATAATTCATAATACTATTTACAATTCTGAATAGAGATGCAGCTTTATAAAGTTTAAATATGCAAAAGTTAGTTCTGGAGCCATAAATAAACTAAGCAGGTGGACAATCCTTACTGAATTATCTTTTACTCTGCCAGAAAAAATCCTTCTAGCCCTACCACCATAGTCATCTCATTTTTCTGCATGTTGCCTACTCCCTTTTGTACGACAGCCTCTTCGGAGTTCGCGCTTTCATTATTTTACCTCTGTCTGTATTCTCTTCCTTTCTTCCAGCATTAGGTGGGGCCAAAATGCACTGAGGATATATGGTCTCACAGCCCACCCCTGCTTTTCTCAGGTCCCCAAAATCACCTCAAGTAAACTACATTCCAAGTAAATAACCATTTGCTTTCTATCGAATGCAGCTTCAAAACAAGCCCCTTGGCCTCCCACCCACAACCTCATAGTTACCCATAAGCCTCTCCTTTGCAGGAAACGAAGCCACCAGTGTCCATAAAATTGGGTTTGTTTCTAAACCCAGATACTTGTACCCTACCAATTACCTGTGTCATTTCTCCCACACGGTGATAAGATTCTAAAGAATTAAGAGTATGTCTCTATACATGGGGGAAAATATATTCAAACTGAAAGTGTACAAAAATGGTGAGGCAGTCTCCACTATGTCCTGAGTAAAACAACTGAGGACAGTCACAGGCACATAAAGGGTTAAGGAAACAGCTCTAATTTATTCATTAATTGACTCTTGCTTTTTCATGGCTCTAATCAGTGTAGCCAGTACATTAATACAGTATTAGTTAAGTAATGACCAGGAAACTTAATGACTAATTAAGAAAAAAAATCAAGATGCATTGTAAAAGCAATTCAAATTCTGAGAGCAATGGTAAATAACACATATATGCATATTTTTAGCAGAATTATAAAGCCAAGAACTTCAGAAGTTGCAAGTTTAAAAGGAAGCTGGCAAATTAAGTTATAATAATATAGTAATAGCAAGAGAAGCTACATTTCACAAAGAAGAAAAAAAGGGAAGAGATTAATTTCTTTAAAATGGTGGCAGCAGAAACATTCTGGTCATTCTTAACAACAACAACAAAAAAACAGGTAATCTGTACATGGTCTTTAAATAAGTTCAGTCATTAAGCCTTCTAGCCCTACCACCATCATTAAGCACCACAGTATACTAAAACATGTAAGTCTTCCTCATTGCATGTGACAACCACCTGGAGAAGGGGATGGGAGGAGGGGCAGGGGGACCAGAGAGAATAGAGGGATAAAGGAGGAGGGAAGGGAGGCAGAGAAGTAGGGGAAGAGAAAAATAATATGATCATAATTACAATTCAGACATATGCTCAATGAAGAATGGACTTGAGGGAACTCTAAGTGAATTACAGAGCAAATCCAGTAGTCCAGGAGGCATAGACTAAAATGGTGAAGTTGGGTAAACGTAAGAAAGGAGAAAAATCTGATAACGGAGTAAAGGGAGCTTAAAAAGGAGAGGGTTGGAATAAGAAGGACTCCCAGGCTTGTGAGGGTAGCCAGGGAGGAAAGACTAGCAGGGAGAGCTGGAGGAGGAAAACACAGACTTGTACAAGAATTTGACTATTTCAGTTTGCCTAGTAAATAACCAAATGGAGATATGGAAGGAGTGAAAGGAAGACCCAGGGTCTTGAGAAAGATTACCTCCTTGCCCAAACTTTAGACAGGCTGCTCTAAGCCCTCGTCTCCACTCAGCCACGAGTTTACCAGACCTGCGTAGCCCAATTTTAGCAAAAACCCTGCTTAGTCAGTTTAGCCAGAATTCTCACCCTCAAAATCTCATCACCCTCAATATCTGATCAAACCCCTCATCTCCCATTACCCTCCTTGGTGATATCTCAGCCCCCTACCTGCCTTCAACAAGAATCCTGTCAAGTAGGTTCAACCAGAATCCCCCCTTACCTCCAGAGATTTCCTCTTAGGGATCTTCTATCCACTAACACCCAAGCTCTTCCTTGGCTACGAATAACCACTTGTCCACACTTAATTAGGAATTGAGACCAGTTCTATACTGAGGTCTGGCTTTCCCTTCTACAGTAGTTGCTGAATAAAATCTGTTGTTACCGCTTTAAATGCTGTCCAGCTCTGGTTTTCTTTAACAGCTCAGAAGAGAGATCAGGACTTGAGTTATAAATTTAGAAGTATTAAAAGGTTTATAGGTGGTACTGGCAGCTATGAGATTAGATAAAACAATCAAGGAGAGAGTATAGTATAAAAAAGAGAAGAGGACCACAAAAAAGCACCAAGGACTTGAAACCAAAAATGAAAAGTTGAAAACATAACGACTTTCAGGTTTGATCTAAGCAGAGGTGGCCAGAAAGGTAGGAGAAAAAACAGAATGGTATTGGGAAAAACAAGGGAAGTGGCTTTTTTTTTTTTTTTTAATTTTTTTTTTTTTTCAACGTTTATTGATTTTTTGGGACAGAGAGAGACAGAGCATGAACGGGGGAGGGACAGAGTCTAGAGAGGGAGACACAGAATCGGAAACAGGCTCCAGGCTCCGAGCCATCAGCCCAGAGCCTGACGCGGGGCTCGAACTCACGGACCATGAGATCGTGACCTGGCTGAAGTCGGACGCTTAACCGACTGCGCCACCCAGGCGCCCCGGGAAGTGGCTTTTTAAGGAATGTGCTATCAAAAGAGTATATATAGTCCATTCAAAGAAAAACAATTTTCCCCAAAACCAGGATTTTCACGTATGACTTAAATAGGTAAATAATTACTGAGAGAAAAGACAAGAGCTTGAGCTTCAGTTATTTCTGCGTAAAGAATACATCACTGGACTGCTAGGAAAATGTATAAATATGATGTGTGTGTGCATAGTGTGTACATAATACCTGGTACGTACTGAGGCTCAAAAATGAGAATTCTTTTCTATTATAAATGGAAAGGCTGAAAATAAAAATGCATTGAATGTATATCTACTTATGGTATACACTTTTTTTCTTCCTAATGATGGAAAGGTCACACCAAAATATGCCACTGTGGCATACTGATTATTTTGAATTAATGTTACTAAAGAAACAGCCACTGCAAGAACATCAGACCCACCTCTATCCCCCTTTAAAGCAGAAAATAAATTCCTCATGTTAAAGTACCCTCCCTGTACCTGGAGAGTAAAAGGCATCCTTATTGCCAGAGATCAGGAATTTAAGGCCAGGAAGGCTATATAAACAACCCTTGTTACTTCTTCTTCTTCTTCTTTTTTTAAAATATTCATTTACTTATTTTTGAGAGACAGAGAGACAGACAGCAGGGAAGAGGCAGAGAGAGAGGGAGACACAGAATCCCAAGCAGGCTCCGCAGTGGTCAGTGCACAGTCCGATATGGGGCTCGAACTCATGAACCGTGATAGCATGACCCGAGCCAAAACCAAGAGTCGGACACTTAAGCCACCCAGGCGCCCCCAAACCTTGTTACTTCTTTACTAATTTAGTACCCCAAGCCTAAATCACTTTGCTTGACAATTCTTCACAAATTTATTATTTCTTTGTTTGCAAAGATATAAAAGCTGACTGCTTTGGTCATTTCTTTGAGACTCCTATTTCTCTGAACTCTCGTTTGTACTAATTAAATTGCTTTTCTCCTGTTAATCTGTGTTGTGTCAACTGAATCATTAAACTAGCCAAGAACCTAGAAGGGAAAAAAGGAAAAGTTTTGCTTTCCCCTACATTAACGTGTGACCAAGATGAAAAAACAAAACACTGGCAATAGGTATACAACGTTTTTATATCTTGATTTTTTAAAGTGCTTTGAAAGTTTTAGTTTTGTCTTGGGAATGTATACTGACATTTATATTATCACTACAGTTGTATGGCCCCAGTAAGAAAAACTACATTAACAATAAGATTGCTAATTCTAATTTGAGAGGGCCCCCCCCCAACCCCAGATAATGATTGTTGGATGAATAATACATTGCTCATTCACAATGCCAATTCTTTGCCTCTCCTTCTCTGTGTTTCTGAAACTGAGCACCAATTAACCTTGGTACAGTTGCCAGAAACCTCCATGTGTAGACAGGCTTAACACGTTCCATCTTGTCTAGGTTAAGACTGGGCCAGTTTTCTTTGCTGACAATCCTAGGCTGGCCTCCCACCAAAAAGACCAGCTAACTGAAGGATCAGACCTAAAAGGAAAAAACAAAAAAACAAAAAAACCTGCAAATTTCTAGAAGTAATGGTGATGAACTCACGTATGACTTTGCAACCTACAACTTCTCAGTAATGTTTTGAGATGTCTGGCTGGATAAGCGATTTCCAGATAAACAACAGAAAGGGTAAAACCTCTTTCAGAAAACTCCCTCAATTAGCAATCACCTTCATTTAGCAGCAGCACCTCCACTATGCCAGCTGCAGGGGAAATTAATTAAATTTAATAGAAGCCACGGGGGAAGTAATTAAATTTAATAGAAGTCACGGATTCCAAATGAAGATAAACTGTATTTGTAATCAGACCTACTGTGTCACTTACTCGCAGGTTTGTAAAAGCGTGAGCCAAGTGCAAACCACCTTCCACGGGAACACCAAGTTACCTGGAATCACTTCCTCATTCTCACTTCAAAATGTAAAATGATTGATGCAGTACGCCATGCAAAGCCTCCCTAATTTTTTTTTTTTTGAAGTTCCTTTTTCAAAATAAAAAATCTGCACCAGCGTAACAAGTCAATTATGTGTAAACAAGCTGATCTGAATAGCACAGAAGCCGTAGCACAGACAAGAAGTAATGAAAGGTTGGCATGTTTGCTCTGGGAAGGAAAACTGGCGGCCCATTCATCTAAATGCAGTTATGTTTCAATTTAACTAAATTACAAGGTTTGAAATTAGCAATGCTTCAAGCGCTCCGGGCTACCGCTCCCACCAGAACACTTCATCTTTAATACCTGCTCCAGCTTGCAAATAAAACTAAGGAAAACAGTAGGGGGAAATGCTCAAAACATCTTTTTAACAAAGGCCTTTCTAACAACTGCAATCTTATGTTTTTTACCCTTCAGAAAATCTAAAGCTTAATGGAGTCAAAGCTAAGTAATACTTGATCCTTTTTTGTTGTTGTTGTTGTTTTTGTTTTTTTGTTTTTGTTTTTGTTTTACTATATGTTCTATGCATGGCTATTTAAATATTTATCTTATTCATCATGATCAACTGTAAGCTACTTTAGGACAAAAATATTTTCAGTTTCAAATTTCTTATCTCTAGAATACTTAGCAGACTGCTTTGTACACAGTGAGGGATTAGAAAATATTTATTATCCCACTTTAATAGGAAAGAGTTGGAGAGCATTACTCTCTATGAAATCATTACCAACACTGGTTTGAGCAGGCATGCTTCTCTTGGTTGGCAGTGTAAGGCCAGGCAAGAATGCCAAGATTTCCACCTAACCTATGAAATAAGAAAGAATCCTACTTTGGAATTATTTTGAGGACTGCTATATGGTTTATTAAAGCACTTTGTTTAAGACAAAATAATAATAACTAACATATAACAAGCATCTACCAAGTGGCAGTCACCATAGGAAGCACCTTACATAGATTATCTCATTAAATGCTCACCAACACCCCAGGAATTAGCCACTATTTTAAGAAAGTACAGTTTAGAGGACTTACATAACTGATTCAAGAGACTAACAGCTAATTAGTGATGGGACAAGGGTGTGAACTACACTTAACCTGTTACGGGTGCTTGACAGTAATGGGAAAACCTTGACCACTTTCAAGCATGTAGAATCAAGACCATGCTCCTTAATGATAAGAAATACATACAGCACAAAAACAAAGGCCTCTTTTTATTTAAAAACATTGGTACCAAGTACATCAAAAAATACTCCATGACTCAGAAAGCATCCTTCTTCACACTGTGACAAACATAAATGTCTTGGTGAAGGGACCGGCCACTGGCCATGTTAGATGCTCCTTTGTGTGTTTCACTTTTGGGGCATGTACTAAATTAGAGTGAAATTATGTGACTCTCCCACTAGACTGTAGCCCAGTCAGTGATAAGGACCATCCATTCATGACAGCATCACCAGGGCCTGCCACATAATAGGTGCTATAGATGCTTTATAAAAATGTGTGGCCTGTAAACATCCATCAGCTGATGAATGGATAAAGAAGATGTGGTTGATATATACAATGGAATACTACCCGGCAATGAGAAAGAATGAAATCATTCCATTTGCAGCAACGTGGATGGAAGTGGAAGGTATTATGCTGAGTGAAATAAGTCAGAGAAGGACAGATATCAAATGTTTTCACTCATATGTGGATCTTGAGAAACTTAACAGACGTCTATGGGGGAAAGAAAGGGGGAAAAAGTAGTTAGAAACAGAGAGGAAGGGAGGCAAACCACAAGAGACTCTTAAATACAGAGAACAAACTGAGGGTGGATGGTGGGGGGAAGAGGGGAAAATAGGTGATGGGCATTGAGGAGGGCACTTGTTGGGATGAGCACTGGGTGTTGTATGTAAGCCAATTTGACAATAAATTATATTTAAAAAAAGAAAAATAAAATGATAACATGTGGGCTAAATGAAGAACTATTAACTTTTTTATAACCTTAGTTCTAGAGTCCTACAGAATCAATAAATGACTGCTACTTGTAATTATTAAGTTATCGGAGTATATCTAATTCCAGTTGGCCACGTGTTCTACAGAGACTCTTCTGGTCTTTTCGTTTCACATATTCCTTTCTCCATAAAATTAAATTCTTATGGAGTCCCCTGTGCATATTCCTATTATAGATCTCATAACACTTTTTCCTCACTTACATTCTCCACTGTCTCCCTCTGTTAAACTATAAAGATCTTATCTGATTCCTCCTTTATCTTTAGTACCCAGCACAGGGCATGGTATATATGAGGCACTAAACAAGTATTAGAAGTAATTATTTACATATGCAGTTCTTTATGATGCTAGCTCTTTGTCATCGGGAATCAGAACTTTTTTTGTTTGTTTGTTTACCTTTTATGTCTGGAATGGGATGGGGCCAAAAATTACAAATATCATTTACAAACTAAACTTTAATCAAAAACCTAGTGCAGAACATATTAACCAGCACAACCTTTATTTATTTTTTTAAATTTTTTTCTTAATGTTTATTTATTTCTGAGACAGACAGAGACAGAGCATGAGTGGGGGAGGGGCAGAGAGAGAGGGAGACACAGAATCAGAAGCAGGCTCCAGGCTGAGCTGTCAGCACAGAGCCTGACGCGGGGCGCAAACACACAAACCATGAGATCATGACCTGAGCCAAAGTCGGTCACTCAACCGACTGAGCCACCCAGGCACCCCAAGCACAACCTTTAAAAGTGGCCCCCTAACAAAATATTTTGCCTTGTCTAAGCGGCAAAGATCACATTCATCTCTTGCATATTTCTTAGGCCATCTCAGTTTTACAAAATGTGTTTTGCAAGGTAATTTTTAAACATAAACATGCAGGGGTGCCTGGGGTGGCTCAGTCAGTTGAGCATCCGACTTTTGATTTTGGCTCAGGTCATGATCTCAAGGTTCTTGAGTTTGAGCCCCGTGTCGGGCTCTGTGCTGACACCACAGAGCCTGCTTGGGATCTTGTATCTCCCTCTCTCTCTGCCTCTCTCACCCCCTCTCTCTGTCCCTTTCACTCTCTCAAAATATTTTTTAAAAATAAATAAACATGTACATGCAGTCTTCACAAAACCTTATACTGTACATGGTTGAAATGGACTCCTTTAAAACCCCTTTTACAATTTATTCCTTTTTCTACTTAACTTTGCACTATTTAAAACAATAATACCTAAACTTTATTATTTCATTAGAATTTATTATTTGAATCACTCTTAGTACTTGGTATCAAGCTACACAGCCATTTTAAGTTCTTACCACACCTGTAGAACTTCAAGGGAAAATGTACTATAGGCATTATTATCAGTAGAAGGACATTTCTCTTATGGTTCCATTTAATAGTTTAGTGTTGCTTTTTTTCCCCCACAGGGGAAACTAGAAAGAAAAGGGGAAACCCAGGAAATACTAGAAAAAGTTATAATTTAATCTGTTTCCCAGGATAAAAAATGTTATTTTTCCCAATGTGTAATTTTTAAATGAACTGTTAACCAAATTAGGAATCAATATTTAATACTTATATGTAGAAGAGACCCTATGTGAATTCAACAACTTAAGGGTCAAACACATTCACATTTAACTTATTTTTGCCCATATACCTACTGTGTGATAGTGAACTGCAGAAGCATAAAAATCAAACCAAGAACTCTATAAACTAAGAAATTATTATTACTTTGACAGTGGAGAAGTATATCACCTGCTCAAACCATACTTGCTTCTAAGGATACATACAAAGTTATAATAATGAGCGAGATCACTATTAAGAAATTCACTGTGAGGCATGATTGTACTTAATTTATTTGAAAATTAAAAACAAATTATCCTCTTCTCTATAAAAGCAATTTAATTTTTTCAAGCTGTTAATGAACCAATTAAACAAAACCATTTATTCTAATACATGGAAGAAATTATACTGTTAGAAGTATTTACCAAGAGATTTTTTTTTTTTTTTTTGCATAGAACAATTGCTTTACATGTATATGACAACCACTGCCCTAAACCAATGATACTCAAAGTATGAGTTCTACAAGACCCTTCTAGGAATCATGAGATTAAAACTATTTTCATAACAAACTAAGACAGTATTATGTTTTTCACTAATGGTTCAAAAGTAATGGTAGGTCAAGCTGTTGATGCCATTAGCATGAATCAAAGCAGGGACACAAAATTTTACTAGTAGTCATTTTACTCTTTATTGGCATGCAATCATAGTAAATAAAATTCAGTTTCACTTAAAAATGTCTGTGGGGCTCCTGGGTGACTCAGTCAATTGAGCGACGAATTCTTGGTTGGAGCCTGGGCCATGATCTCTAGCCCCATGTCCGACTCCCTGCTGGGCGTGGAGACTGGTTAAGACTCTCTCCCTTCCTTCCCCTCTCCCTCCCATGCGTGCATGCGTGTGCACACTCTCAAGAAAAAAAAAAAAAACGTTTTTTGGGGCGCCTGGGTGGCTCAGTCGGTTAAACGCCCAACTTCAGCTCAGGTCACAATCTCGCGGTCCGTGAGTTCGAGCCCCACGTCGGGCTCTGGGCTGATGGCTCAGAGCCTGGTGCCTGCTTCCGATTCTGTGTCTCCCTCTCTCTCTGCCCCTCCCCCATTCATGCTCTGTCTCTCTCTGTCTCAAAAATAAATAAAACGTTAAAAAAAATTTTTTTTAAATAAAAAAAAACGTTTTTGATAAACCTGTATAATTAGCTAATTTTAAAAATCACAATCCTTGAGTACATGCCATTTTACAAGTCTGTGATAAAGAAGGGAGGCATGCATAAGGCTTTTCTGCTGCAAATCAAAATAAAATGGGATAGTCATCTCAAGAAACTTATGTGACTGAGATATGAGGTGAACTAGCCACTCTTTTCATGAACTACTATTTTTATTTGAATGAATGACTAAAGACAAACTTCTCAAAATCGGATGACTGACATTTGTGGGAAAAAGAACAAGTGATCCTGTCATTTCAAGGAAAATAACTGACAGTATCTGTTGCCAATAATAAAACTTTAGCTTTTGGACTGAATAAAGAAGATGTGGTGTGTGTGTGTGTGTGTGTGTGTGTGTGTGTGTGTGTGTAATATTACTCAGCGATCAAAAAGAATGAAATGTTGTTGCCATTTGCAACAATGTGGATGGAACTAGACTGTATTATAAGCAAAATAAGTCAGAGAAAGACAAATATTGTATGATTTCATTCATACATAGAATTTAAGATACAAAACAGATGAACATAGGGAAGCAAAAATAATATAAAAACAGAGAGTGAGACAAACCATAAGAGACTCTTAAATACAGAGAACAAACTGAGGGTTTCTGAAGGGGGGTTGAGTGGGGGGAAGGGCTAACGGGGTGAGGGACAATAAGGAAGACACTTGTTGGAATGAGGACTGGGTGTTATATGTAAGTGATGAATCAATAAATTCTATTCCTGAAATTTTAAACACTTGAACTTTTAAGTGAAAATTAGTATCTTGAAAATTTTAGCCACCATCCTGACCTTGGCAGTTTTCCAGTACTTAAACTTTTTCTAATATTAACAAACATGATTGTTTGATTATATTATATAATGAAATGTGTCAACATCTAGAAGATATGCATAACTTAGTGAACCAGTATTTTCCAATTAACCAATGCATGGTGTTATATAATATCACGCATGGGTAAAAGATCTACACAAAGTACAAAAATACCACTACAAAATGTTCCTTGATAAAGTTTTTAATTCCTCATTGAAAACTTTTCCTAACTTCTAGGAAATTAAAATCTGTAGATTTTTAGTGCAGGACCAAAGAAGAATATCCACACTTACTTGGAAAGGAAAGTCTATTAAAATACATCTCCCGTCTTTCATATTCCTTACCATAAAAACATATCACAGGAAATTGATTTCAGAAGCTGATGCAGAAACTTGGCTGTCTTCTATTAAACTAGAAATTAAAGGGAATTATAAAATATGTAGAGAAATGCCAGTCTTATCACTTAATATTTTGTTTTGGAAATACAATGGGTGGAGAGGGTTCTCACAAAAATAGGTTTTATATTACATGTAATGAATTTGTTAGTTACTGTTTTTTAAACTTATCAGTTTTAATTTCTTATATGGTAAGTATCAATAGACATACTCCACATAAAGTTCTTTTAGGTTCTCAATAATTTTTCAGATCATAAATGGGTCCTCGGTCCAAAAAAAGTTTGAGAGCCAATGGCCTAAACTTAAGCAAGGACTCATTACCTGCTTTCTAGCATGATTCTCAATAGAATTTTGGCCAAACCCCTAATAAAATTAAAATATGCTTTCCCTATGTACACTTAAAGAGAACCTATAAAATACCAAGCATCATGTAAATTATTCCTCATGATACATGATGAAAATGCTTAATTCTTGCCTTCAAGTTGCTTATACTCTCACAAGGAAATGTCCTAGTCATCTCTGGACTATTTGGGGACAGGCCATGTGGCAGCTTGAACCCACTCTCAAAGCCTGCACCACTGTTCTAGTTCAGAATGTTTGTTACAAGTTCAAGTGCCACCATTAATCTCTCCTGATTATATTTCCTGTGTCTTTTGTTTCTCTCGGCCTTCTTTCCATTTTTCTGGACTTTCTAAATCTCACATAAAAGGTCCCTTTATAAAGGGGAGGACCCTTTAAATAAACAAAGCTATCCATCTGTGACCTCATTTCTTTCCACTTAAAGTATACACAAGTGTGTTTGGTATAACTTTCAGATCACTTTTTATTCCCTGAGTTAATGTGTTGCTGGCTATTGATTATGTCTTCACTACCAAAGAATGTTGTATGGATTCGCTGTATGAGTACGAGCTTTTAGATTTTAAAAACTTTGGATAAGGTAAAATTCTGAACCTACAAAACCCAAGTTTTAATTACTGGAGAAAATACAAGCTTCCTTTTCTTAAGTTAAAATTCTACATCCACGATGAGGCAAACCACACAAGAATAAGATACAGCAAGATCTCTTACTGAAATCATTTCCAAATAACATGTAACACCTACTGAAAACTCAGAGCAAAATTCTAAGCTGATCATAATTAGTCAACAGCTTATTCCTCCGCTGTTCAACACCAGAGAGCAACTAAAAAGTGAAAACAAACTACAAAGATATGACCAAGACCTAACTGTGGAAAAGTTAATTGGACCATATTCTCTAAAATTCATGCTGTTCATTACTATGTAGGTCTCCTGTATAGGCTCAGAAAGCACCTTAAATGGCTTCTGGAGAAGATTATTGTGCTACTCTCCAAACCACTCTTAACTCCTATTAACTCATCCTCCACCTAGTCAGCATAATGTGGGTAAGAATAAAGACTGCAGAGAGGCCCTGGTTCAAAGTTCACCATGTGACAATGAGCACTTAACTTCCTGAAACCTATTTCCTAAGACACAAAGAAAGAGCTAATAACTAACCTGCAGATTTTATGACTGAATGACATCACAAAAGTGAGTAACCGCATTTTAACCATGTGGAAAATGCTAGTTATAATGGTCTAATCAAAATTCCAACCATTACATGCAACTACACATCTGTCCCTTTTCCTACGGCAGAATCTGAAGATTAAAAATAGTCATTCCATTTCTTTGCCTCGGAATGAAAGTAGAAAAAGTCCACACAAAGGTTTGGAATTAAACATTCCATGCCCCATTCTGGGAGAGAAGAAGAGTATTGGGATCCACTGCACAGGATCTGGGTCTCCCAACTGTCTGCACCGTTCAGCCCCAGCCACATCTTTTGCTAATCCCATAATCATAGACAAGTAGGTAAATTTCAGCTTCCAGTTCCTCCTCTGTTGCCTGAAGAATTAGATTATCTACTTCCTAGGTGTTACTGGCTCAAATGAGCCAATGACCGTAAAGGGCTAAGCACAAAGCTGAACACAGAACGAGCCCTGAATAAATGTTAGCTATTGTATTATTATTCTCAGGTTGCCTTCGGAGTTTTTTCCATGGTTCATTTACTTTAGTTTATAATTTAACAAAAATAAGCAAGCACCTTCCAAAACACTCCTACACAAGTTGCTTTGAATTAAATCCATATACCGTGATCGTTTGGCAAAAGAATATATCATGTAGCTATCTTGTAAACTTGATTTTATTATAAGTAATAAAACTTTGTGATTTGGGATATATCCAAGCTCTAGACTGATGCTTCTCTACGCTGGCTGCATGTAAGAATCATCTGGAGAGATTTCTACGAGAAAAAAACAAAACAGAACAAAAAAATAATAATAATACATACTGAGGACCTCACTTAGTATGCTGAAAACTGATACACACAAAGAATTGTCCCACTTTCCCATAATGAGCTATATTTCAAGGTAACCAAACCGCCCGAGCAGATAAGAGTTCTTCTGTATAAAACAACTCTAGATGATATATGAAGAAGGAACAATACAAGGAAATCTCCATTTTGCAACCCTTAAAAAAATAAGGCAATAGTCATCAGTGAATGACAAAATCATTAGGTGTAAGGTTGAAACAACTGGGCTTTTACCATTCGCAGCCACTAGTCAATCTTCCCACAACTAAATATGAGATGAGTTCTATACTTTTTCAGATATGATGCAACAGTAGTACCTGAGGGAGAGGGAGGCGGGAGGATGGGAGGAGGGGCTTGGGGAAAGGAGAGGGACAATAGAAAAAGAAGGGGGGAAGGAGAAAGGAGAGAAAGAGGTACAGAAAGAAGAAGAGAGGAAAAGGAAGAGAAGAGGCATAAAGAAGCAGAAAACTCACCATGTTTTCATCCTTTGGTAACTAGGCACCTCAACTTCCTTATGATCAATTTTTCTGTTTGCTTAAGATAGCCAAAGCCAGCTATGTTACTTAAAGTCTTTCAAGTTCTGGATACAAGTAAAATTGAACACCAGAAGTGGAATCTACTTTATTCCTAACTTAAAACACAGCAAATACAGGGACTATTTCAGGTTGATTATTGATAGATATCTCAAATGACAAAACAGTAACTGAATGCAATCAATAATTTCTCCACATTGTGAAATGATTCAATCCAGTGAGTCTAAATTTGAACTATAATGAGAACCTAATGAAATAACCACCAAATAAATTAAAAAGCCAAAAATCTACTTATGAAAAACACATTGTTTGAATATTTCAGAAACATAAATCTGGATTAATGGAAGGAAGGAAGGAAGGAAGGAAGGAAGGAAGGAAGGAAGGAAGGAAGGGGTGGGGGAAGGAGGGTAGGGAAAACACAAGTTCAGATGCTACTTAAAAACTTTTAAGGATATTCAGAAAGGAATGCCTAACAGTAATTTGGGTAATGATAATAAAATGCTCCAAAAGACACAAGTTCTAGACCAGGTTCTGGCTAACCAACTGTGTTATCTTGAAGAAATCATTTTACTGTTCTCCTTTCACATCAAATTGATTAGTCAGAAAATCAAGGGTTTTTCTGAGGCTTAAATGTGGTGCTGTATATGAAAGCCTTTTGCAAAGAACTGATCCCTATGTAGAAAATGTTAAAGTATTTCAAAAGCCAATTAACAGCATAAACAAGATTGAAGACAGGGTGCTAATGTAAAATAAACTATTCTAGTAAGTAACTCAGAAGCTTAGTTTTTTCAGCCCCTAAATGATAGGCTAATTATATATATATATATATCAGAAAAATAATAAAACTTAATTTCTATAAAATTATTGTTGCGATTTAGATTTTGTTAATTCAAGACAGGTGTTGCCCACAATTGATCTAAATTAGCAAGTTTTTACTGCAATGCTATTAAGGTGAATGGGAAAAAATTAAATGAACCCAAAATGGGTATATTTGCTCATTTGAAATCTCATTATAAGTTCTTATCATTATATATACTCATTTCCTTCTAGCTTTGTGGCAATTCTCTGCTTCTGTGACCTTGAAAGCAGGAATGCTACTGGTAGGAAACTACCATTCCCACTTAGGTGCTACAGTGAGACATTCTCAGAATTTGGAAACAAGTTCACCTTCCAAAATTGAAAACATAAGCAACATATCCCACCTTAAAAAAAAAAAAAAAATGTCTATCACTCTAAGTGCCCTGACTCCAGAATGAGCAGAATCAAATTCAGATCCCAGCTCCTCCACTTATTCCAGGATGTGATTTGATGCAAATTACTGCACATTTCTCTACCTTTCCTGCCCTCTCTATTACATAAGGAGAGCAAGAGTAGCTATCTCCTAAGGTATTAAAACCATTTAAATGTGATGATACGCATAAAGTACTTAGCACAATGTCAGGCACAGAATAAACCTCTGACATACACTGGCAGTCATCATCACATAGTCCCAGGGTGGATTCGCAGGGAGGTTAGCAAAGGTTTTTACAAGTTTACTGACACTCTATTGTCTATAATAATAATAATTAAAGGAAGGGCAAAGATATGCAAGTCCTCTTAGGAGAAGAGAAAAACATAATTATTGATGGTTGTAGGAGTCAGGGTTCTCCAAAGACACAGAACCAATGGGGATATACAATATAATATACATATATATCTTTATGTAACCAATCGGATAATATGATACATCTATGCACGTATATATTTATGAGGGAACTTACTATAGGAATTGGCTTATACACTTACAAGGCTGAGAGGTCCCACAGTCTGCTCTCTGCAGGCTGGAGAACCTGGAAACCCAGTGATATAATTCAGTCCGAATTTCAAAGGCCTGAGAACCAGGGGAGCCAATGATTTAAGTCCCAATCTACATTTTAAGACCCAAGACCTGGAGGCCAACGGTGGAAGTCCTGGTCTGAGTTGAAAGTCCAAGAGGAGGAGAAGATGGGTGTCTCAGTTCAAGTAGATAGCAAATTCGTCCTTCCTGTGCCTTTCTGTTCTAGCCATGTTAGAATAAGCAGTTAAATACACACGAGCAGAAGGGGAGAAAAGACAACAGATGGAAAATTGCCAGGGACTACCCCTTCTCTGCCCAGGCACCACTCCTTCTCCCTTAGACCAACCCATTTTGTGGTTTAGCACAGACTGATAAACAGAAGATATAGGCTACAAAGACTGCCCCAACTTTGGAGCATGCAAACTTAAGAAAAACTGTGTCTGCTAGAGACCCTGAGGCTATTATCATTTTCAGAGAGGGAAAATTTGATTTATGATCCTACGTACTGGACGCGGTGGATCAACAATATATAACCCAAAGTTTATATTTTGAAACACATGTTGGGCTTTGGGCCAAGCTGCAAGATCAGAAAGCAATCCAAAACACTGTGTGTGGGCGGGCGCGGGGCTGAGGGGTTGGGGAGTGTGCAAGTAGGGAACAAATGCACTTTGAGTTGCCTTTCTGAAGCTGCAACTAGAATTGCATCCTTCTTCCTGAACAATTTGAAGCTGGAGAGCTTAAAATTCCTAGGGGATAAACAAAATAGTAATAATCTCATTATAATGCCATTTGCATTGTGGTTTGGGCCCTTCGTGGGTTGTGCTTAGGCACTCACGGTAAGATGACTAACACAAACTTGCACAAAGGGTTGGAGGGGAGAAAACCAAGGCAGATCCAAGGGTGAAGCGATAAAAACAAGATGGAAGGGAGGAGACCCAATAAACCTCCATAAAAGAATACAATGAGGAACTCGGCAGGCTGCCTCCCATCCTCGGATCAGACTCTCCTCTGTCTCTGGAGTGTACTTACCCTTTGCTACATAAAACCCTTTGCTGCTTTAACTCTCTATCAGGTCTCTCACTGAATTCTTGCCTTCAAGAAGACAAGAACCAAGGAATTCCACAACCCACCACCCAGTAACTGTCAAAAGACTGAATGATGCACACCATCATGGGTGAGGACAAACTTCTCTACTCAGGCTACTAATTCAAATGCTAATCTCCGCTGGAAACAGACTCACAGACACACCCAGAAATGTTTTACCAGCTGTCTGGACATACCCTTAGCTCAGTCAGGTTGACACATAAAATTAACCATCACAGTCATGTTTGTCCAACACAGTTCAGAGTGGCAGAACTTTTTCATCCTAGAGATGGCTACCAGATACCTAGACAGAAATGTTGAGACAATTTATACAGCAACCAATATTCCTTTGAACACCTAATTCACCGAGTTTCAGAATTTGTTCACCCAGGAGGCATCTAATATATCACATAATCCCTTACATGGACTTGCTCATCCAAAGAAGTTAATAGAAAGAATAAAGGAATTACCTCCAATTACAGAGTGTAAGTCATTCTTTTTTTCAGTTTGTTTTATGATGCATCAGTCTCCGAAAAACAGATAAAACCAAAACGTTAAGCCCATGAAACTCAAAATCTAGCATTAGAACGGATACCGTCAATGTTCTGAGAATCCATAATGCCCCAACAACCCATGAGATCACTTTTCAACAGATGTAAGGTACCCAGTATGTGCCTGACACTGAGAGTATGAAGACCATCCCATCTTCACGATCTAGTCTGAGAGGCAGAAGCCCAAACAAATTTAAAAATAATGAGACCAGCCTTATGACAGGTTACATACAAAGGGCTATGAAACAGAGAAGGATGAGAATAACTTTAAATTTAATAAAGAAGTTTGTTCATGGCAATCAAATCTAATTGTTTCCCCTGAGAGTCAGCAACAAAGAATGGGTAGAATCACATTTGGAATAGGCAATGGAATACTAAATACTTCTCACTGGAGCACAAAATAAAACAAGAAGGAAGGCAAAGTATGGCAAAACCTTTGACACTATGCCAGCCACACACAGTGCTGAGCAATTGTAAGTATAATATTCCAAAGCAAACACAGAGAGATTACATAATTGAAAGCTGAGGTACAACACATTGATAGTTCATATACATAAACTTAACTAAAAGTAAGTTATTCTGTACTACTGATTACTGCCTGAATCTTTACTCTTCTGAGTAAACATTAAATCGGATTCAA
The DNA here is from genome assembly GCF_018350195.1 of Panthera tigris. Taxonomy (NCBI): domain Eukaryota; kingdom Metazoa; phylum Chordata; class Mammalia; order Carnivora; family Felidae; genus Panthera; species Panthera tigris. The sequence goes on from NC_056664.1 coordinate 115,031,601, forward strand.
ACGCTTACTTCCAACTGTCACAAAAAGTATATATGTCTGTGTGTGTGTGCGTATACACACATAAAGATAGAAGAGTAGCATTCGTATACTTTATGTATAGTTTTATATTTTCATCTTTAGAAGTAAACAGTTCTTTTTAAAAGCTTAAAATTACTTCCCAAAGATATTTCTATTTCTTAAAGACCTGTGCTTCAGTAAGAACTCCCAACCACCCTGTAATCCAAATTCTATTTGGTCCTGCAGTGAAGTCAAATGTGAGATCCTGACATCAATTTGTTGCCATGGAAATAATTGAGATGTCAATGTTTGTGCATTATGACTGTACTATAGGAGCAGATGGGCTGACAAGGGGGAAAATCTTTGCAAATATCTCTCTAATAATTAACCAAAGTGTCAGGTATTATTTTAAATTTATGTTATTATAAAAACTTGAGAAAGATCAATTTGAACAGTACAAAATACAACCAATTTCAACTTGTGAATTTTCACTAAGGAAGCCATTTTTTAATTATACAAGCAGAAGCGCTTGTATATTCTTTTATCTATCTGATTGTGTTTTCCTGCTCATCGTATTACTTTTGTGGTGCCCCAAAATACACGTAACCAAGTAACTCATAGAGCCAACCATTTACAATATAATTTTACTACAAAAATGTTTGTCTGGTTCTCTGTTTGCCAATATCCAATGAATTTGTTCCAGAAAATTAGCTATTTGAATACAAAGACCAAGTTCCTTTCTGAATCCTCCACAGTACTTAGCCACGTCTCCTGGGCTAAGCTGAATGAACAATCATTTGTGCATTCCCTTGCAGAGGACTTTTTCCTAAAAGTAACAAGTAACAGCATACTTAAATAAAACAGGCTGGGCAATCATGTATATGTGCATGTATGCACCATAAATGCCTAAATCCTGAGGTATGAAACTGTCACTCTCCTAATCTTTACAAGGTATTGTCGTTTGGAACCAACTCTCACTCTGCCACCCACAGTGAGCCCTTTTTATCCAAACATAAAAACGTTGTTCTTCCCCATTGTGGGCTAATTATACCATCTGTTTAGCCAAAGTATTATTAATGTTAACTCCTTAACATTCCCACATGCACTGCCCTCAAACACCTTTTACTGCCAAATGTGTAAGCAGGAGACAAGGCAAGGAAATCAGTGTCCTGATTTGTATTCACAATTTTCTGTACCTGGGCAACACTATCGTCAGCATCAGAGACCGGAGCATTTGCACAATTCCCCTCCATCTCCCCTTAGTTTAATGGTGGTAGATGTAACGATTAACAATAACAACAGCAACAAAACTCAATCCCCTTCCCTCCACCAAAATGAAAACTTGGAAAAGATATAAATGTTTTGGGAAACAAGTGGGATCAAAGCGAGGAAAGGGAGGAAAATGAAGAGTAAATCCTCTGACAGTCATTGCTGAGCCTCGAAATTGAGCCAATCAGTTTGTTTTCTGTATTATAAAGACAAAATGAAGTTAATAAGAAGATGCAAATATCCTCACAGATTAGGGGTATATGGCCATATACCTGTTATACATTAAATGGATAATTCTACACCAAGAAATTAAAAATATAATCTCAGAAAAGATCATAAACTAGATATCTGAATGTTGAGTAGAAATAAATGGCTACTTCATTTAAACTGTTTACAATACAGGGGTGCCTGGGTGGCTCAGTCAGTTAAGGGTCCTACTTCGGCTCAGGTCATGATCTCGTGGTTTGTGAGTTCAAACCCCGAGTCAGGCTCTGTGCTGACAGCTCAGAGCCTGAAGCCTGCTTCAGATTCTCTCTCTGGACTCCTCCCCTGCTCACACTATGTCTCCCTCTCTCTCTCAAAAATAAATAAACATTGAATAAAAATTAAATTGTTCACAATACAAAACCATACAATTTGTAAGAACCAGAGCACTTTAAAATGTAATTTTGTTAAACTTTTGAAAGAAATCCAATATGCTCACCTTCTCCTGTGCTCTATACCTATCTCTATCATCAATAAAAAGGCACACACAGAATGATCTATAACTTATCTCATGACCATTTAAAAATAAATACATTCTTTTGATTATTAAAGCTCACAAACTTTGGAAATACATGCATTTACCTTAAAATTCTATGCACATAAAAAGCTATCCTCATAGCTTAAAAACTGGAACATTTAAAGATGGGTACTACGAGTTAAAATTATCAGAAGTGTATTATGAAGGAAGAAAGGGTATTAATACTAAGTGTGCAGGGATCTTTGGTCGAATCCTCGTCTGGAAAACGAGGAGGGAATTACAGTAACTCTGTGTTCCTTAAACTATAATATCCAATAAATCAAAACAACTTCTTATAGATTGTCACACTAATTAACACACCTAGTTTCTACAAAGGTCAGGACATGGTACCACAACTTGGCAAAGTTCATCGTATCCTGTAGTTTTTAAGCCCACTGCTAGAATGGGACAAAAGGAAAAGGAAGAAGGCAGGAAACCCACAGCCACCAGGGTCCCACATCACCAAGATCCACTCTGGAGGCGAATGATACAGGGCAAACTCCCACAACCCAGGGCTTTTCTACCAACTCTGAAAAGATTTTTCTAAGGACTTTGAAACTTTTGTATCCAGAGGTGCTATTAAAAAATAAACTGACACCTTTGGGGCGCCTGGGTGGCGCAGTTGGTTAAGCGTCCGGCTTCAGCCAGGTCACGATCTTGCGGTCCGTGAGTTCGAGCCCCGTGTCAGGCTCTGGGCTGATGGCTCGGAGCCTGGAGCCTGTTTCCGATTCTGTGTCTCCCTCTCTCTCTGCCCCTCCCCCGTTCATGCTCTGTCTCTCTCTGTCCCAAAAATAAAAAAAAAATAAAATAAAATTTAAAAAAAACGTTGAAAAAAAAAATTTTTTTTAAATTAAAAAAAATAAACTGACACCCAAAGAAACAACAAATGGAGTCATTCGGACCAATAAAGAAACACAGGTCCTCCGGGAGGTTCCATCATAAAAGACAGAAGCTACTTACAAGAAGCTGTTAGTAGTCTGTTAGTCTTATTCTTTAAGATTCCACAAGTAGTAAGCCTTCATGGGATGCCATTTCAAATAAATAAGGAAATAATGGTGCTTATCTATCAAATTAACAGCATTACATTGAAGATAATCGTAAAGTCTGAGTCCATTCGAGTTGCTATAAAGTACCATAGGCTGGGTGGCTTATAAACAACAGAAACTTATTTCTCACATTTATTTCTAGGACCTCTTTATGAGGGCACTAATCCCATTCATGAGAGTTCTACTCTCATGACCCATTACCTCCCAAAGACCTTACCACCAAATACTACTGCACTAAGGATTAGGTTTTAACATACAAATTTTGTGGGGACATCAACATTCAATCCACAGTAAATAGTCTCTAACGGGAACAGATACAAAGAGGCAGGGGTCATAATATATAATTGATGATATATTTGTTATAAGGCACAACTGTAGGTTGACAATCATGAAGAATGTCCTTCTTCCAAAAGGAGTAATCATCACGGATGAATGCAGTTGTAAATTTGGGGTTTCCTTGCCCATTAAGTCACTGGCACAATTCAAGAGATTACAAAAATACTCAGGAGAAACAGATTATGAAATTCTTTACAAGAAACAAAGCACTCCTAATTTAATACAGCCACAAGTAAAGCTGATGGAAAAGATGCAAGAAAAAATGCTTCCTCACTGAAGCTTCTGGCTTGAAGATGCTGGCCTTCTGTAATGAACAATATAACTATCAAACTTTAATTTCTCCAAATTTTACTTACTTAAGGTCAAATGGGTGAAAGGGGCAAACAGCACCTGTCAACATTTATATTAGTTTTATAACTGTTTACTTATATATTTATTTCCAAGGTTAGAAAAGTAAGCACCTCAAAATGGTGGCCAAATCTAAAATAAATGAACACTTAGAAGCACGGATGTAAGATTAATATTTTCTTAAGATATTGCAATTTGCAGCCATCTTTCAAATACTGAAAGGAAAAAAATGCAGCTTGAAAAATTATTCAAAAAATACTCTTTCACACTAACCTTTTTTTCATTTTTTATAATAGACCAATTTAACCAAAATGTTTCTCTATGGGGCTCCTGGGTGGCTCAGTCAGCTGAGCATCTGACTTCGACTCAGGTTATGATCTCATGCTTTGTAAGGTTTGAGCCCCGCGTCGGGCTCTGGGCTTAGAGCTCAGAGCCTGGAGCCTGCTTCAGATCTGTGTCTCCCCCTCTCTCTCACACTCTGTCTCTCTCTGTGTCTTAAAAAATGAATAAATGTTAAAAAAATTAATCAAAATGTTTCTCTTCAGCACCCAGATCCATGTATTGTCCAGGCATTAGGAAAAAAATACATATTTATGCACTTGTAATATAAAAGATACGTGTACCATTTGAAAAAAAAAGATGTTTTCTCTTACGTGTAATATGTATGTATACAAAATCCAGAAGTCCTAATAAGGAGCCACAATTAATCAGATGCTGGAACATCATAGAGGTTTGAAGGAACAAATAAAAATTATAAAAATGCATTAAAATGACACTGAAATACATTAGCCTAACAAGTCCCCGTAGGGGGAAAACTGCATTAAAATATCTGTTCTGCACATACACCAATTTTAAAAAGGGACTGCAACTGCTTACAAAAGTCTCAACACACATTGACTGACGTTTTTCATTTCTTTAAGATCAAAGCATGGCTAACATTAACAAGAACACACACTTAATTTCTAGGAAGGCTAACTTGATTAATAAAGATAAGGCAGATTTGACCTAATAAGCAGAAAAAGGGTAACAGAACACCAAACAAAACCAACCCATGACACGTTAATGTGAAGAGAATAATCTAACATTTATTAACAGCTTTATTGACATGTAATTCTCATAACCATAAAATACACCCTTTAAAAGCACACAATTCAGTGGTTTTTACTGTATTCAGAGTCGTGTCACAATCACCACTGATTTTACACATTTCATTCTTCCTTAAAAAACCTATTAGTAACTCCACGTGTTCACATGATCAGTGCTTCATGGTTGCTGATTATTCCATCTAACATTCATTTGTAAAGACAGTTGCAAAACATTTGCCATTTTCTAATTTCTGGCCTCTGTGAAAATTTTAGGGGGCTAGGGATGTGAGGATAGAACATGAAGAAAGGTATCCTAAGAGATTTAGTAAAAAAAAAAAAATAATAATAATAATAATAATAAAAGAATCTAGAGCAAGTCCTCTCCAATAGAAATATAATTAGATCTATGCATATAATTCTAAATTTTCTAGTTAGCTACATTTTGAAAAGTAAAAGCAAATGGCATTAATTTTATTTAGTCCAATATACCCCAAAATGTGATCACGTCAATATGCAATCAATAAAAAAAATTGAGATATTTTACATTATTTTCTTCATCTCATATCCACCATGAAACTTACATTTATCACAGATCTCAATTTAGAGTGTCCACATTTTAAGGGCTCAAAACACACATGTGGCTAGTTGTTCCCAATTAGCATAGATTTACCAGGTGGAGTAACAGGAAAGAGACATCAGAGAAAAAAGAGAATGGTTAGAAAGGATGAGGAATGAGGCCCCAGATGTAAAAACAAAGTGGAAAATGGAAGAATACCAAAGGCTAAAAATAGGCAAAATTAATTGACCAAATGGGTTAATGAGGAGATATAAAGAAAGGTGCAATATATGCCTATCCTCAATAAAATATCATCAAGAAAGGGAGTTAAAAAGTTTTTTAAAACTCTGTAAGTAAGGGTGCTGGTGGCTCAGTCGGTTAAGCGTCTGACTCTTGGTTTTGGCTCAGGTCATGATCTCACAGCTTGTGAGTTCAAGCCCCACATCGGGCTCCACACTGATAGTGTGGAGCCTGCTTGGGATTCTCTCCCTCTCCTCACTGGCTTTCTGTTTCTCAAAGTAAATAAATAGACTTAAAAAACAAACAAACAAACTCTAAGAAAATGATGCCCTCCAAATGACAAATGCAGATAAAGTGATACAGAAAGGGTTTCAAGGTGAAGGAATTCATTCACAACTAGGAAAATCCAGCACTGCCCTTCCAAGTTTGCCCTATATTCTATGCTTGTTTATATCTGAACTGCCTCTATTAGAACAGTTAAAATGAAAAGTTGGCTTGATGCCAGTGTTCTCAGCACCTGGTAGCCTCTAGCATACTATATCCCCAGGATTAATAAGCATTTTAGGAGCTCTGAAACATTTACGTATGCTGTACGTCTGTGATGTAACTTCCCTTCTTGAAACTACTGAAGCCTCAGTTTGTCTGTGAATTTCATCTCCACACCATGGGACCACTCTAGACTTCCTATTAGTATGCCTTTCTACATCTTCTGTATGCTATCTTAAGTGGCTTATTTATGTAAAACAAATTGACACTTTGAAGTTAAATAACCTTCTAGTTAAGGGCAATATAAAATTAAGGTTGTGATTAGAAAGCAAGAAAATTGAAACATTTTAATTCAAATTTTATTATAGTTTCTGCAAAATAATTCGGTCTTTAAAAGTCTAACTTTACTTTTGAATAAATGATTTCAACCTTGAATTCCATGACAAACTTAGAGATTAAAGTATTCCTGGAATGCAAACATGTATTCATTATTGTATAATATTTTAGGCAAAAGGTCAAATTACAAGAAACACAAAAGGTTTATATCACTTTATAACAGTTGTTTCAACTGTGAAATCATTTTAAAAGTCACATATTCAACTATTAAGTTGGAGAGGCAGTCTAAGCTCTAGATGGAAAGAAAATGTTAGCTCATAAACTATATAAATACTGACATGGAAAACAAAGTTAATTCCTCAAGCTGTCTAGGACTTTTAAGAAAGAAAGGAGTGCAGAAAATGTCCCTTTGTGGGATCTGCCTTAGTAGACATTAGAGAAAGCTATAAGTTAATTTGGGTAAAACCAACAAAGCAGATCTCTGAAATCTCAAAGAATTTTTAGAAAGATGCTCTACGGAAAGAACTGTAAATCAAAAGTAATAAATTAGCAATCTGTGAACACCTCATTATTATGTATTTCACAAAAAGCCCTTCAGAAGCTTTATTTTAGTTTTAAAAAAAATACAACAGATGGCTCTAGCATATTCTGCAATGAGTACCTGTAACACCAGCATGATCAACTCTTCCAACTTATGACAAAGAAGATAATTCAAACAGTGATGCCAATATTTTTTTTTAATTTAGAAGAGAATAAGGTCATGAGGTGTTTTGGAAAAAAAAAAAAAAGACAACAACAACAACAAGAATATTGCCAGTTCATATGAGTGGGAACAAGAGAGGTCACAAAAGCTATGGATGGAAAGGTTAAATCTAATTTGTTCCCTCCATCTCTTGGGTTCAATTTTTACACTAAAAAAAAAAGATTTTAGAATTTGCCACAGGCAGCGCTATGCTACTTTTATGTATTAAAAAGACCTGTGCAAAGCAAATAAGGCCTTCAGAAAAACAATCAAATAAAACATGTTTTCCAACAAAAGCAGATTGGTAACTTAAGTCCATTGAGGGTAACAGAACAGCTGAAATGTGCCCTGGGGGCCAGGAAGAGGCAGTGATGTGATGAAATGAAATCATAATTTTATTTTTTTAAGTTTATTTATTTACTTGGGGGCAGAGGGAGAGAGAGAGGGAGAGAGAGAGAGAGAGAGAGAGAGAGAGAGAGAGAGAGGAGAGAGAGAATCCCAAGCAGGCTCTGTGCTGTTAGAGCCACAGGGGCTCAATCTCACAAACCATGAGATCATGACCTGAACTGAAATCAAGAGTCATATGCTCAACCAACTGAGCCACCCAGGCACACCTCTAAATTCATACTGTAAATTCAAATTCTACTTGTTACTGCTGGGAGGGTATAAATAGCTCAATTTCAAAAATGTTTTTTTAGTGAAAAATAAATTTAAAGACTAACAGCATGCTCTGTGGAAAAACAATTACTGTTATGAAATATTTGGTTCTAATTACAGGTAAACCCATTTATATCCCATGTTTGAAAAAAACTAAAAATTTTGAAAACTTTTTACCTTATTTCTAATAATGTAATCAATAAGCTGCAAAAGTTGGGTTAAATGGGTGATGGGTATTAAGGAGGGCACTTGTGACAAACATTGGGTGTTGTAGGTAAGTGATAAATCACTAAATTCTACACCTGAAACTAATATGACACTGTATGTTAACTAGCTGAAATTTAAATAAAATCTTGAAACTACAAAAAAAAATTAAAAAATAAGTTGCAAAGGTGAAGTTAGTTTCTAAGCCATTACTTCACTGTTAACAAGTGTCAGGGCCAACTACATAATTTTTTTTTAATTTTTTTTTTAACATTTATTTATTTTTGAGAGACAGAGAGAAGCAGAGCATGAGCAGGGGAGGGGGAGAGGGAAAGGGAGAGAGATACAGAATCCGAAGGAGGCTTCAGGCTCTGAGCTGTTTGTTAGCACAGAGCCCGATGTGGGGCCTGAACTCACAAACTGCAAGACCATGACCTGAGCCAAAGTCAGGCGCTCAACCGACTGAGCCACCCAGGCACCCCTGAACCAACTACATAATTTGACCAAAGCAAAATAAAAATGCATGCCCCTTGTTTACACAAACGAGCGTCTCAACCTGTTGTTCTATTTTTTTTTTTTTTTTTTAATTTGCTAGTTAATGTCAAGCTCTCAGGTGTGGGAATATTCATAAGGTGATTCCAGGCCCTGACAAGTGCCTCAGGTCCTGGTTCTATAAACTCAGGGAGCAGAAGATACATGCTAGATTCAACCATCCCCACACCTGCACTCAAGCTCCCTCCAGGGGGAGAGGACTCACTGAACTGGGAAGGGACAGGAGACTGTGTGGCCAAGAACCGACCCCAAAGGGGGATGGGAGGTGATGGGAGATGGACCCCTGCGAGGTGGGTTTCCAAGCCTCAATCTCTTACCCAGTTGTCCCAGGGGAATTCATTCACACAAACCAAATCAAAGAAGAAATTAGTAAGAATTTCAAGACATCAAGCATGGGGCATTAAACCCTACGTGTGGGCCCTTTTCTGAATTTGAGACCCTATGTGACTACTCTAGTTGCTTGCCCATGAAACAAGGCCTGAAAACTGTTATTCAGACTAAAGGAAAAAATTACTTTTTTTTTTTTTTTTGTAGCACCCACCGCCAGTTTCCTTGGTTGAATCTGTCTTCATAGTATCTACAATGCTACAATTACAAATAGGAGTAATCTGATGAGAAAAACTAATACACTGCATATACAATATGTCATCTGTTAATTCATGTGTGAGATAATCCATGAACTACAAAGCAAATGAATCCTAAAATTTAAGAAGACCATAGTATGAACAGGAATGGCAAAGATGAATATACCAATAAATAGTTTTGGGTTTTTTTAATCTAGATAATAAAACAGTAATAGTTTTGAAGTACTTCCTATGTGTAATATACAAGGGGCTCCTACTGACCCCAGGGTAACAGGCAAGAGATGCATTTCAGGCCTTGGAAAAGCATAAAACAACCATAAATTTTTGAAAATCCTTGAGGTGTAAAGTGACCAGAAGGAGAGTAGGTTTCTTCCTAATTACCTAGGGAGAGGAACAGTAATACAGTCAGATATATAGCCATTTAAAAAATAAACTATTTGTAATTGAGGGTGGGAAAAAACTAATAATGATTTTATGAGTACAAAAGCAAGAGAATATGGCTCATTTTAACAAAACAACTGAACATGCAACTAAAATGAATCAACAGAAATTGTAGGATACACTTAGAAGCAATGCTCACAGTTCATTCTTTCCCTAAGGTATTTAATACACAGAGAATTTATATAAAACTTAAGAACAAAATAATACAAATGAAATCTACACCCAAATAATGTCAGGGAGACTATAGTTGAGAATAAACTAAGATTCCTAAAAGATACTAAAAATAACAAAAGAAGCTTTTATTATTGTATTTGAGATATGAGAAACAAAGAAAAGATGTTCATATCAGGGCAGATAATATATTGTTCACAATGGCAAATCCTATTTTGCAAATCTCAATTTTTAGAGAGTAAGACAAATATCACAAAGAATGAATGAATGAGAAAAGAAAAGAGAAAAAAGAAATCCTGCATTTAGACGAAGATTCCATAAAATAGCAAATGACCACTCCCAGAAGAATCACACCTACCATAAGAAAACTTATTGGTTGATCCCACTGAAATCACTTTGCCGAAAGTCACTGCTGACTTTCACATCACTCGTACAACAGACATTTTTTTGCCTTCACTGTTAAGTAGGCCCCATGCCTAATGTAGGGCTTGAACTCACAACCCAGAGATCAAGCGCTGAGTGCTCTACAGACTGAGCCAGCCAGGCGCCCCTCAGAGCCTCCCTATTCTTCATGCTTCATCAGAATTCAACACTGATGATGATTCCCTCTTCACACTTTTGGTTAAACTGACCTAAACCTACTAGTTTCTTCCAAACTCTCCTAGGTTTGCAGATTTATTGTCCTCTTATTGGCCATTCAATGTGTGAATTTCTCATCAGTATCAATAGCTTCAATTACAACCCAATGCAGATATGCCATAAGTTCTCTAGCCAAAAATCTCCTTTATACTCTAGACCTATATATCTCACTGCCTAAATTGATCTCTCCACCTGTATGTCACAAAGGGATTTCAAACACATCCATATCTGTGCTTATGATCTGTAGCCCCATCCTACCCCTCAAATGTGGTCCCATTCTACGCCTCCCTCTCTCAGTAAAATATCTCCTCTCAACCAGATATGAAAGCCAGAAAAACCCCAGATACATTTTTGACCCTACCTTGTCATCCTCAATTCATCACCAGATCTTGAGATCTTAACCTTGTAACTTGCCCTAAACCCATCACCTTCTCTATATATACTCCAATACTAACCAAGCAACCAACTTCTCTCAGATAATTGCAGAGTCTCAACTCACCCCCCTACAGTCACTCCTGCCTACTTCTATTCCGTCTTATACATTGTAGCCAAAATGATCTTTTGAAACAGAAATCCAATTTTATCACCACCACCCAACTTGTTACAATCCTTTAATGGTTTCCTATTGTCTATCCTTATCACTCAATGCTTTCTTCCATTCTGTACCCTGTGAACTCTAACCTCTTCCAGCCACATAGTCTTTGTAAATGTTTCCTCAAACTTGACTGCTTTGCCCTCCCCCCAATTCATCTCTCTTCACTTTATTGTTTTCTATTTATCCCTCTGATCACAACTCACCTTTTGGGGGAAGCTTTTCCAGACTCTCATAGCAGTATGTACCTTAACGCTGTATGATTAACTAATTAAAATGCTAGCTTCCCCCATTAGACTATAAACACCATCAGGTCAGGGACTGAATTTGCTTGTATTCAATATCCTACATCTACCATCTAACATAATGCCAGGCAATTAGAAGACACTCAAGTTCTTGTCAAATGAATAAAGGCTGTTCTTAATTTGAGAAATCCTACTTGACAATGGAAAGGACCAGACTTTTTTGCTACTGATTGAGTCATTGAGACAAACTAAGTTGGGAGTCACAGTTTCTAGGAATATTAACAGGTTGATATTTCTATGTTTACTAAATATATATGCAACACACACACACACACACACACACACGCCATTTTGGACAAAATTTCAGTCTGGCAGCATGACACAAATCTTGAATTTCAAGCTTTTAGTTCACTATAGTCTCCAGGAGAAGTTTATTAGGACCTTAATTTAACTGCCTGTCAATATCACAACTTGACACTTCTTACCATGTAAAGTTTATTTTCAAAGAGTGTAATTTGTCTCTATTTAGACTGATTCCTTTTTCTTTTCAGTGCTCAAGTTTATAATCCTGTTGAACCTATTATCTTTGATATAAAGTTTCAGGAGTACAAAATTGTTCTCTAACAGATTTACAGATTTCCCAACAAACTCATCAGTAATTCCATGACTTCCATGGACAGCATCCAAACCTCCTCACTGGCCATTCATTTATAGACATGCCCACTCCCTTCCCACCCCGAGAAACAGATTGCTACTAGTTCTGTTCTATTTTCTTTCACTTATCTTTTACCTACCAATTAGTTGGAACTTTCCTTTAACCAAAGATTCCTCCAGCCCTTTGAAAATTTGCAATGTTTCTATTGCAATCAGAAAAAAACTTTCTAAAATAGCTGTACCAAACAGAAACACTGCCTCAGGCTGGGGGAATTCAATATACGCAGTAAACACCTTCACAAAACAAAAAAGTCTATCTATATCTGACTCAACCAATACTGTGCAAATTCCTTTCCCACAGAAGTTCCCTTTGATAAATCTCACAACTTTGAAACAAGGTAGTTTGTTGATAGAAGTGATAAATGTACTTTTCATATCTACAGAAAAATAAGATCACAATACCCATGGTAAGATTAACAAAACCAGACCGGTATCTATACCTGTAAAAAACAGAAATGACCACTATAAATGACTGCTTTCCTCCATTTATTTTATCTAGCTAAAAAGTATATTTTAAGCCATCTGCCAAGAAACAAAAGGTTATCTTGTATACCTAGCTATAGGTGTAAGCCAAGGGAAGTTGCCATTACACATGAGTAAGGTAAGAATGCGCACAAGGAGAACATGCCTGACCTGCTCATCTTCTAATAACGTGAAAACACCTCCAAATAATTTATATCCAGATCTGGAAAGTCACTTCAAATACAAAAAATAAAAATAAAATGCTGGCCATTTCCTATATGAACACCCTACAGTAAACTTAAGGAAATGTTCTAATACAAGGGTTGAGGACGGGAGAAGAAACAGGAACATTAAACAATCAAATAAATCCGTATCTGTGCCTCCAAACAAATAAGCACTTAGGTGCTTCTAGCTGTCCTTTCATTTTAATATAGGTATTTATGTTACTACTTGTTACAGACCAAAGCCTCCCCAAAGTGTCCATATCCTAATCCTTGGAGTCTATGAATATGGTAAATTACATAACAAAGAGGAATTAAGGTTGCAGATGAAGTTGAGGCTGCTAATCAGCTGACTTTGAGATGTGGAGATTACCCTGGATTGCTAGGGTAAATCCAATGTAATCATAAGTGTCCTGATATGTTAGGAGGAAGCAGCAATGCCTCACCTTGTAGGCTTTAAATATCAAGAAAGGAACCATGAGCCAAGCAAGGTAGGTGACTTCTAGAACTGCAAAAGACAAACAAATGAATCCTTCCCTAGAGCCTCCAGAAGGAGCCCAAATTTTATTTCAGCCCACTGAGACCCATCTAGCAGCCACTAATAAACACTTTGCAATGAACAAAATTTTGTATAGCCTGTTATTTCTAATATAATAATAATAAATTAATACCTTGTATATATTTTATTCTATATAGCTTGTAGTTAAAAAAACATTCACAGTCTACTTCAAACTTCATTTAAACAATTAATCAAGGGGTGCCTGGTGGCTCAGTTGGTTAAGTGTCCAACTTCAACTAACTCGGGTCACGATCTCACAATTCATGGGTTCAAACCCCGCATTGGGCTCTGTACTGACAGCTCAGAGCCTGAAGCCTACTTCAGATTCTGTGTCTCCATCTCTCTCTCTGCCCCTCCCACCCCTCTCAGAAATAAATAAACATTTAAAAAAATAAATACAAATTGAAAAGAAAAACATTAAAAAAACAATTAGTTATTTCTCCTTGGGTCACAGTTTCCCTCTTTTTAATGTAAGAGAGTTTGTTGGAATGTTGTAAGGTTCCTTTGAGCTATAAAGTTCTTTGTGTCCTCATTGCATAAATGTTAATTATGGAGACTTGTCTGAGCTTTGGCTTTTTCTATGAAATCATTTTGTTAACCTCTAATGAGCTTTTTAGCAAAAGTAGTCATGTTAAAATAAATCTGATGTAAGTTCACAAAATTATTCATAATAACCTACTGCCTTTCACTTTAGGTCTCTAACAATCTCTTTGCATTACTACGGCACTTCTCTCATTGTTCAAAAAGACCAATTCAAGTGAAGGAATGCTTCAGTTAGGAATTGCATACAGCTTTTTTGTTGTTACCTCAGAAGAGGCAAGGTGGACAAAAACAACAACGACGACAACAACAACACAGTGCAGAATTTTGCTTTTCAATAATTCTTAACATACAGATTTTTAAAGCATTATCTAGAGATGAAACAATATATTTCCTTTTAAATGACTAAAAAGCCTTCCCTGTAAACTAGTACAAGTCCTGCTTATCTCACTTGATATAGATCAGTTAAAAAAACCTATCAGTTTAAAAAAAAGTACTCATTTTCACTGCATTTAACCATAGTGCATTTCTTTCTATTAAAAAAAGAGAGAGTATGGAGCACCTAGGTGGCTAAGTCGGTTAAGCATTCAACTTTGGCTCAGGCTATGATCTTGCAGTCTGTGAGTTCAAGCCCCACAACAGGCTCTGTGCTGACAGCTCAGAGCCTGGAGCCTGCTTCGAATTCTGTATCTCCCTCTTTTTCTGCCCCTTCCCAGCTCTCTCTCTCTCTCTCCCTCTCTCTCTCAAACATAAATAAACATTAAAAAAATTTTTTTAAAGAGAGCATATGTCACCAAACTAAAAAGAAATCAAAACAAGAAAAATTAAGTCACATTACATTAAAGGGCTAAGTCAAGTGTTCTTCAAGTTGGACAGTCAAAATATCACTCGAATACATGATAGCGCCTTCAATAAATACTATTGAAGGACAATATTGAAGGACAATATTGACAATACTGACAATATTGAAGGGCAATAAATTTTATGCAGCAATGTTTTCTTGGCACTAAATGAATTTTGTGTGAGTAGCTGTTAAGACAGGTAGTTGAAAAAACTCACAGGGTACATATATGCAACATTTTCTCATCCGTGTCATAAATATGCCAAATAGTAAAGGTAGTCGGAGGATATCCAGTTTTCTGATAACTATCAGATACTTGGTACGTAAAATTTTATTGAACATAATAAAATGTTTGATTTTTAAAACATTTGACAACAGAAAATGAATAGACAAAAAATAAATTGGGAGGCACCTGGGTGGCTCAGTTGGTTAGGTGCCTGACTTCGCCTCAGGTCATGATCTCAGAGTTCGTGGGTTTGAGGCCCGTATGGGGCTTCACAATATGACACTGCAGACCCTGCGTGGGATTCTCTCTCTCCCTCTTTCTCTGCTCCTCCCCTACTTGTGCATGCTCTTTCTCTCTCTCTCAAAATAAATAAATAAAACTTAAAAAAAATTAAAAACAAATAAATTGGGCAGAGGATTCTAGATATTATGGAAAATGAGCAGAACAGGTTGGAACAAACCTCTTGCCAAAGAAAAGCAATGATGACGAAAGAAGTCAAACCCATCGAACCAGAGAATAGGACAATGGTTTCCAGAGGCAGAGGGGGTAGAGGAAATGGGGAAATGGAGATCAAAGCATAGAAACTTTCTAAGTTTCATTTACTTTTCATTTTTAAGTTTTTATTTCAATTTCAGTTAGCATGCAGTGTTACATTAGTTTCAGGTGTACAATGTAGTGATTCAAAAATTCCACACATCACCCGGTGCTCATCACAAGTGCCCTCCTTAATCCCTATCATCTATTTCACCCATCCCCCCACCCACCCGCTGTCTAGTAATGATCCGTTTGTTCTCTATAATTAAGAGTATGGGGGCGCCTGGGTGGCTCAGTCGGTTAAGTGTCCAACTCTTGGTGTCAGCTCAGATCATGATCTCACGGTTTGTGAGTTCAAGCCCCACACAGGTCTCCATGCTGACAGCACAGGGCCTGCTTGGGATTCTCTCTCCCCCTCACTCTCTGCCTTTCCTGTGCTCATATTCTCTTTCTCCCACTCCTTCTCTCTCTCTCAAAATAAATAAATAAACTTATGGGGCGCTTGGGTGGCTCAGTCGGGTAAGCGTCCAACTTCAGCTCAGGTCATGACCTCACGGTCCATGAGTTCAAGTCCCGTGTCGGGCTCTGTGCTGACAGCTCAGAGCCTGGAGCCTGCTTCAGATTCTGTGTCTCCCTCTCTCTCTGCCCCTTCCCCACTCATGCTCCGTCTCTATCTCAAAAATAAAATAAAAACATTAAAAAAAATTTTTAATATTTAAATAAATAAGCTTATAAATAAATAAATAAATAAATAAATGTCATTTCTTGGTTTGCCTCTCTCTTTTCCTTTATTTGTTTTGATTTTTAAACTCCACATATGAGTGGAATCATATGGTATTTGTCTTTTGCTGACTGGCTTACTTAGCATTATACTCTCTAGCTCCATCCATGTCATTGCAAATGACAAAATTTCTTTTTTTATGGTTGAATAATATTCCACTGTATATATAACCACATCTTTATCCATTCATCTAATGATGGACACTTGGGCTGTTTCCACTATTTGGCTATTGTAAATAATGGTGCTATAAACATGGAGGTGCATGTATTCCTTTGAATTAGTGATTTTGTATTTTTTGGGTAAAGACCCAATAGTGTGATTCCTGGATCATGGGGCAGTTCTATTTTTACCTTTCTGAGGAACTCCCACACTGTTTTCCACAGTGGTTGCACTAGTGTGCATTCCCAGCAAAAGTGCAAGAGGGTTCTCCTTTCTCCACATCCTTGCCAACACCTGTTGTTTCCTGTATTGTTGACTTGAGCCATTCTGACAGGTGTGAGGTACTATCTCACCGTAGTTTTGATTTGCATTTCCCTGATGATAAGTAATGATGAACATGTTTTCATGTGTCTGTTGGCCATCTATATGTCTTCTTTGGAGAAATGTCTGCTCATGTCTTCTTCCCATTAAATTGGAGTATTTGCTTTTTGGGTGTTGAGTTTTAGAAGTTTTTTTTTTTTTTTTATAAGTTCTTTATATATATTGGATACTAACTCTTTTAACAGCTAGGTCATTTGCAAACATCTTCTCTCATCCAGCAGGCTGTGTTTTATTTTTATGGACTGTTTCCTTTGCTGTGCATAAGCTTTTTATTTTGATTTCATCTCAATAGTTTATTTTTGCCTTTTTTGTTTCCCTTGCCCCAAGAGATGTGTCTAGTAAGAAGCTGCTATGGCTAATGTCAAAGGGGTTACTGCCTATGTTCGCTTATAGGATTCTTATGGTTTCAGGTCTCACATTTAGGTCTTTAATCCATTTTGAATTTATTTTTTTTAATGGTATAATAAAGTGGTCCAGTTTTATTCTTCTGCATGTTGCTCTCCAGTTTTCCCAACAACATTTGCTGAATAGACTGTCCTTTTTTTCATAGGACATTCTTTCCTACTTTGTCAAAGACTAAATGACCATATGGTGGTGGGTTTATTTCTGGGTTTTCTATCCTGTTCCATTAATCTATGTGTTTATTTTTGTGCCAGGACCATATTGTTGTTTTGTTGTTGTTGTTTTATTTTGTGTGTGAGAGAGAGAGACAGAGCATGAGCAGAGGAAGGGCAGAAAGAGAGGAAGACACAGAATCTGAAACAGGCTCCAGGCTCTGAGCTGTCAACACAGAACTCGATGCAGGGCTCGAACTCATGAACGATGAAATCATGACCTGAGCTGAAGTCAGACTCTTAACGGACAGAGCCACCCAGGCAACCCCCCCCGCCCCACCCCCACCATCCCCCATCCCCCTCCACCCATGCCCACGACACTGTTTTGATTACACAGCTTTGTAAAAGAACTTGAAATCCACAACTGTGATGTCTGTTTTCTTTTTCAAGATTGCTTTGGCTATTTGGGGTCTTTTGCAGCTCTATTCAAATTTTAGAATTGTTTGTTCTAGCTCTGTGCAAAATGCTATTGGTATTTTGATAGGGATTACATTAAATGTGTATAGTATTTCGAGTAGCATAGACATTTTAACAATATTTGCTCTTCCAATCCATGAGCATGGTATGTCTTTCCATTTCTTTGTGTTACCTTCAGTTTTCTTCATCAGTGTCTACTAGTTTTCAGAGTACAGGTCTTTCAACTCTTTGGTTAGGTTTATTCCTATGTATCTTTTACTTTTGGTACAATTGTAAATGGGACTGATGCCTTAATTTCTCTTTCTGCTGCTTAATTACTGGTGTACAGAAATGCCACTGATTTCTGTACACTGATTTTGTTTCCTGTGACTTGACTGAACTCATTTATCAGTTCTAACAGTTTTTTGACGGAGTGTTTCAAGTTTTCCATATATAGCACACCATGTCAACTGCAAATAGTGACAAGTTTTGCTTCTTCCTCATCAATTTGCATGCCTTCTACTTCTTTTTGTTGTCTGAATGCTGTAGCTAGTACTTCCAGTACTATGCTGAATAAAAGTGATGAGAGTAGTTATCTTTGTCTTGTTCCTGATCTCAGGGGGAAAGGTCTCAATTTTTCACCATTAAGTATGATGTTAGCTGTGGGATTTTCATATATGTCCTATATTAAGTTGAGGTATATTGCCTCTAAACCTACTTTGTTGAGGGTTTATATCATGAATGGATGTTGCACTTTGTCAAATGCTTTTTCTGCATCTATTGATATGATCATATCACTCTCACTCTTATCCTTTCTCTTACTGATGTGATGTATCACAATGACTGACTGGCAAATATTGAACAATCTTTCAACCTGGGAATAAATCCCCCTTGATTGTGGTGGATTATTCTTTTAATGCATTGTTGAATTCAGTTTGCTAGTATTTTGTTGAGGATTTTTGCATATATGTTCATCAGGGATATTGGCCTGTAGTTCCCTTTTCCACTAATGTCTTTATCTGGTTTTGGTATCAGGGTAATGTGAGCCTCAAAGAATAAATTTGGAAGTTTTCCTTCCTTTTCTATTTTTTGAAGTAGTTTGAGAAGAATAGGTATTAACTCTTCTTTTAATGTACAGTAGAATTCATCTGTGAAGCCATCTAGTCGTGGACTTTTGCTTGTTGGGAGTTTTTTGATTACTGATTCAATTTCTTTGCTGGTTATTGACAAACTTTCAATTATAAGATGAAGAAGTTCTACTGACATGGTAACTATAGTTAATAATATTGCAGTGTATACTTGAAATGTGCTAAGAGAGTAGATCTTAACACCACACACACAAAAAAATGCTAACTATGTGAGATGATAGATGTGACAATTAGTTTGATCATGGTAATCATTTTACAGTGTATATGTATATGAAATCATCACACTGCATACCTTTACAAAATAAAATGATACTGTTTGACATGCAATAAAAGAAAGCTGCCAGGAAGTTTGGGGTAAGGTGCAAAGGAGGCACCTTACCCACATGGAGCTGTGATGAGGGCTATATTACTGGGGGAAAGGGATGTCTTAAAGGGAGACAAATGCAAGTAAGTGAAAAACAGAAACGAGAAGTGCATTTAATAGGGGAGAAAAATCCTCCCAAACCACAAAAACACACAGACAGGCACACACACGTGTGTGTACGTGCACACACACACACACACACTCCAAAAGCAGACCAATCAATAAGGAGAAAGTGGCCTGGCCATGAAATGGACCAAGTTAATAGACAGGTAACCACATTCTTTCCTATTTTTTATCATGAGCTAGAAGTCTACCAGGTATATATGAGTATGTGTGAAGTTAACCTAACTGAAGCTAAGTTTCAAATGATTTGAACATTGTTGTGCTGATTATGGTTTGTCTACAATGATTTAACTCAGTGGATGTTTAATAGGAACATATCAAAAGCAAATCCATGTACCAACTTATGAGAGAGAAGGGCAGAGGAAGAGAGAGAAAAAAGTAAAAACAAGGCCAACAACAAAACCAAAAGAAATGGGGGGAGAGGGAGAGAGAGAGTAAAAGGGGGGAGGAATATTGAGAGAGGGAGGAATTGGGAGGTGGGTAAGGAGAGCAGAGCAAAAGCATCAGGCGTGCCTGGGTGGTTCAGTCAGTTAAGCACCCACTCTTGGTTTTGGCTCACAGTTTCGTGGGTTCGAGCCCCGAGTTGGGCTCTGTGCTGGCAGTGTGAAACCTGCCTGGGATTCCCTCTCCCTCTGTCTGCCCCTCCCTCCCTCACACTCAGTCTCTCTCAAATAAATAAGATAAAACTTAAAAAAAAAAAGCATCAGCAACACCTCCACATCTTACTTTCTCCCCAAGTCTTCATCCTTCAAGAGAGTTCAAAAGCCAAATGAGGTTCTGCTGAGCCTTGGTTCCTAATTCCATTCTTTGTCTTCATCTCCCTCATGAATCCTGCCTTTTATTTGAATAGTCCCCCAGAAGCCTGTTTTTGTAGCTTCTGTTTATTCACATGGTTCAGTATGTCACAGATGGTGCAACACCACCAAATGCAGTGAGTGGGCGTGTGTGCACATGTATGTTGATTGTTAGTTTTGTTTTTTGCTCCTCTCCCCACTTTTAGTCGTAGGGAGTTCTTTTAATTTGCTTTTATCTTTTTGTTTCAAAATAATCCCAAACTTACAGAAAAGTAGCAAGAATAATACAAAGAACTCCTGCATATGCTTTACTAACCAAATTAATCAATTCCAACATGTTGTCCACTGATTTTCTCTTTCTCTTTCCATATGCTTAACATTTATTCGATATAATTCTATACAACTTTTTTATATTTCCTAAACAATTTGATAGTAGGTTGCATACAGCATGCCCTTAATTCTTCCATGTTTCCATGGTACATGTCTTCCAACCACAAGAATATTCTCTTACAAACCACAATACTGTTAGCAAATTCAGAAACTTTACCATTGACACAATATGCTTATGTAACACAGAGCTCAGCACATCTGTAGGCCAACACCTGTTGTCATTCTGAGGAAGGAAAGCCAGGTACTTTTTAGAATCCTCTAGTGGGGTTTATCTGATGTTTCCTCATGATTAGATTCAGGTAATGCATTTGTTGTCAGAACACTATGAAAGTGATTTTATGTTCTTCTCATGGTATCATACCCAGATCACATGATATCTGTCTCCCCCCTTTAATGATGGTAATTTTGATGTTCTGTTTCTCCACTATTATATAAGGTACCATTTTTTTGTCTTTGAAATCAACATATCTATAGGGAGATGCTTTAAGAGCATGTAAATATTCTGTTCTCCATCAAGCTTCTCCTGCCCCCAGTTTAACATCAATGCGGGATTCTTTCCCAAATCAATGTTTACTATTATTAATGGCAATTGATAATTTTCCTAATTTTTTTGTAATGTCACAGAATCCAAGATGGTATCAGTTTGTGATCAGAAATCAGATGTTTAGGAATATTAAATGGCTCGTCTATCACTACCTATTTTTCAAGTATCTCCTAGAGAACTTTAAATTTTTTTAAGTTTATTTATTTATTTTGCACAAGAAAGAAAGAGAGAGAGGAAGAGAGAGAGAGAGAGAGAGAGAGAAAGGGCGGGGGGCGGGGGCAGAAAAAGAGAATCCTGAGTAACCTTTGCAATGTCAGCGCACAGCCCAGCTCAGGGCTCAAACCCACAAACCATGAGATCATGACCTGAGAGGAAACCAAGAGCCAGATACTCAACTGACTGAGCCACCCAGGTGCCCCAGAGAACTTTACACTTGATCTTAGCCAAAAGGCTGAGAAGTGATCCCAGAGAACTTTATAGAACTTTTAAAACTCTTGGACTTCATGCTCCTTCTGCAGTCTCTGAGGCTGCAGAATATGAATTCTGGCAAGTGGTCTCAAGACTAAAATAATCAGAATTTCTTGCTCATCAGCATATGAACCCTATTTTGTAAAACTACCGCTTCTGCTCAAAGGCTGCATTTTTTATTTAAACTTCCATTGTTTTTTACTTCAGAATGAACATTCATTTCTGTAGCACAAAGTATCAAAGAAGCATCCTAGACAAAATAATACACACAAAAAACTAAACTGTTTTGGATAATATCAGTTTTGAGTGTGCCCATAAATCATCCCTTTCTACTGAATCTACCAGGGCCGCAAATCATGGTTCAGTAATCACTGTCATGGGCTTGAGGAATTAAGGCACAAACTGTACAGACTACATTGTTTACTAAGGCTGTCATAACCAAATGCCACATACTAGGTGGCTGAAATAACTGAAATTTATTTTCTCACAGTTCTGGAAAGGAGAAGTCCAAGATCAAGGTATCAGCACATTTGGTTTCTTCTGAGGCCTTGCTCCTTCACTTACAGAGGGCTACCTTTTCAGCATACCTGTCTATGCTAATCTCTTCCTACAAGGACACCAGTCATATGGGATTAGGGCCCACCATATGACCTCATTTTCTTTAAGTACCTCTTCAAAGGCCCTGTCTCCAAATATAGTCGCATTCTGATGTCCTGGGAGTTAGGACTTCAACACGTGAATTTAAGGGGACACAATTCAGCCCCTAACAGGGACCCATATTTAGGTTCTATTTAAGATAACCGCCACTGATTTTCTAGGTGACACAAAACCATACCTACATATACACATGGGTCTTCTAACTCAGAGTGGGATAATAATAAAAAACCTGAAAGTCATGTTAGGGTGGAACTTGAATATTTATTCAAAGGAGAGGTGGGATAGGAGGACATGATGGCCATCATCAAATTGATGAAGGGTTCTCATGCAGAAGATGCATTTAGAAATTTACCTGTTCTAAGTCATCCACAAAAGTTTGAACTATGACCAAGAAACAATACATTTTTCAATGGAAAAAAAAAAAAAAAGATCTTTCTAACTTATCTGACACTGACACTGACACTGACCTGAAGGAAAAATGAATAACCTTTAGAAAGTGGAAAAAAAATGCATAGAATAGACTATGGATTGAAAAAACAGCAAAGAATTGGCAAAGTGAGGCTGTGTATTTAAATTTGTATATTCCTTTTCTCAAATGAAACCGAACTCTAGGACAGAAAGCATTCGATAGTTCCATCCATAAAAATTTTAAAGTTTTCCCAACCTCTGCAACAACTAAAAATTCATGATTGCCTCAGGCAGAAGCAAGTAGTGAAATATCTTCATACCAAAGGCTCAGTGTCATTATATTTTTCTCTGGAGCAAAATGTATGCCCCAAACTGTCAAGGACACATTGGTGGGAAAGTCCATTACTGAAAGGAGATCATGTCCGAGTGTTGCAAAAACATGTGAAAATGGCTCAACTACAACTGAAGCCACACAATGTACTTAATAGCTTAAGAGCCATTAGTACTTATGACACATCAGCTCTCAGGCCAAGATCTGCCCGTTGCCTTTCAACCTAATTTTATACCGTAAAATTTAAAACAGTCTTCTTTACAGAAAGTATCAAGGCAGACCACAAACACGGGCATGTGATGATATAAAACGAGTACATCCTCTCTGTTTACTTTGAATTTCAAACCCTTCCTTTATGGGAAGCGAAGTTAGAAGCACCAAAGCACAGTGTTTGCGAACAGGGGATCCAGCATCAGGCCGTCTGGCCAAATCCCGGCCCTGTCATTTATCAGCTGCTTGAGCCTGGGCCAGGCACTTAATCTCTCTGTGTCTCTTTCCTCATTTGAAAAATGGAGATAATAAGAGTTAGTAAGTACCTCATTTACTTGCTGTGAGGATTATACAGGATAATATATTTAAAGAGTGCCTTATACAGAGAAGCCGTTTAAGAGGTAAAGCTATATTCTGTTGGCAATAGGGAGGCAGTGAACATTTCAGATGGGCTCACATGATCAGATTTTTGTTTCAGATAAATCACTTTGAGAGCACTGTGAAAGAGGGACTGATTAGAGGTCATTTGTGCAGCCAAGGCAGGAGACAAGATAAAGAAACCACTGCAATAGTCCAGGAAAGATGTTTTAAGGATCTTTACGAAAGCAGTATGGGAACAGGCAAGAGGTATAGATAAGGCATGGGAGATTTTAAAGAGACAGTATGAGATTTGGTGTAAGGAAGAAAAGAGGAAGAATCAGTTGGGTAACTGGAACTGGGAAGGATTATAATGAAGCATGCTTGAGAGCAAATAATACAATTGCTTTTAAATGTGTTGAGTTTGAACGGCATGCCTGGGCATCTTTGTGGGATACTGTCTCAAAAAGATCTAGGGGTGCCTGGGAGATTATCTTAAAAAGGTTAGTTGATTAAGCAGACAACTCTTCATTTCAGCTCAGGTCATGATCTCAGGGTCACGCGATCAAACCCATGGCTCTGCATTGAGCATGGAGCCTGCTTAAGATTCTCTTTCCCTCTCCCTCTGCCCCTCGCATGCTCACTCTCTTTCTCTCTCTCAAAAAAAAAAAAAGAAAAAAAGAAAAAAAGAAAAAAAAAGATCTAAAACATAAAGGAGAGGACTGAGCTGGAATATCATTTTGATTGAGAAGCAACTGTATTTTACTGATGAGAAACACATTTTAAAATTCTTTTAGAGAAGAAACAGATGGCACTTCCTAATAAAAGAGAAGGTTTACAGCCACATCCTAGTATATAGTTCAGTGTCAAGTACTTTTGTACGGTATTTTGTAATTACATAAGGTCATTCCATCAACATTGTATTAATTTTTCAAAATTAGCACTGGTTTTGACATACCAAGTCCTTTTCTTAAAAAATGTACAAAGGGTATTCTACAAACACAAGTTTTCCATTATATTTTGGTCATTATTTCATTCCGTAATTCCCCAAAGAGGACAACCTTGGTACTGATCTACTTCTGTGGCCCAAGAACTACACCTCCCCATGGCAATCCTTGTTCACCAACACCTTTTCCTTTCATACCGAGAAGTGATCTAATTTTTACTGGGATCATATAAACAGACCCTCAAAAACATCTCACACAGGGGCAACTGGTGGCTCAGTCGGTTAAGCATCTGACTTTTTTTTTTTTTAAGTTTATTTATTTTGAGATAGCATGAGCACAAGCAGGAAAAGGGCAGAGAGAGAAGGAGAGAGAGAATCCCAAGCAGGCTCCGCCCTCAGCGCAGAGCCCGATGTGGGGCTCAAACTCGTGAACTGTGAGATCATGACCTGAGCTGAAATCCAGAATCAGATGCTTAACTGACTGAGCCACCCAGGTGCCCCAAGCGTCCAACTATTGATCTTGGCTGAGGTCACGATCTCACAGTTCGAGAGTTCTAGCCCCTAATCTGGCTCTGTGCTGACAGTGTGGAGGCTGCTTGGGATTTTGACTCTCCCTCTTTCTGCCCCTCCCCACTCATGCTCGCTTTCTCTCTCAAAATAAATAAACTTTAAGAAAAAAAAAAAGAGGAAAGAAAAACATCTCATATACCATCTTGGCCATGAATGTGTTCAGCATGTCCTATGCACTGGGAAACATTATTTTTGTCTGAGGTCAAGTCACCCAAAACAATGTCAGCAGTATTGTCAGCTAGGTATGACTCTTTGGATAAAATATGTATAAATAATTCACTGGAAAATCTTCAAATTATTTTAATAAAGCAGGTTTATTTTAATAAGGCCTAAAAGATGTATATTTAGTTTTATTTCAACACTCTTTTTTACTATAATTTGGTAGTCTTTAAATAATTTAGCTTTCATTCATGAGTAAGCAAAGTATAATTTCATTTTGGTTTGATTCCACAAATTACTGTATATTTTTCAAGTTTATGTTTATTACTTATTTAGGTCCTAAAAACCTGCCAATAATTACTTAAGGTCCAGATGATGATAAATGTTGCCAATAAACATAGGTTCTTCCTAAACTGCTTTTTTAAAAAAATCAGTCTTGAGATTGAAAAAAAATCAAATTTTGCTAGATTGTTAGCACCAGTAGGTAAAATCAAGATGCTTCCATGTGTTTAGTTTTCCAAACTTAATAAAAAGGCAATGAAAAGTTAAAATGTGATTTCCAAATTTTATGAAGAAGTCAGAGCAATCAAGAAAGCCATGAAGAATAAACATGTTTACCCATTTTTGTGTGAAATTACCCTAACCTAAATTTTAGGAAAAGTAACACACTTATGACAAATAAACAAGCCCATTTTATTTCAGGAAAGAAGCTAACCAATTCTATTAGAGAAAATACACACAGTTACACTTAGGAATCTCTAGCAGATGTAGCAGAAAGAGAGAGAGAGAGAAGTTAATAACATTATTTTCATAGTTACATTCAACATTTACCAAAAGTTGCAATCTCTTTTCTATAAGCTATAAATTAAAGTCTAAAAGCTAAACTTCAAGAGAAGTAATCACCACAAATCAACTAATATTATTTAAAAGCACTAAAGAAAAGACTGCACTCACCTAGTCCTTTCTAAAACACTCAGAAATGAAAAACCCTTTTGTGTAAAAAACAGCAGATATTTGTGATGTAAGCTTGACATACACAGAATGTATTCAAATACACAAGTTAGACATTGACAATTTTTTTTCCATTAAGAATAAAGCAAATTGATGATAATAAAGTTCCTACTTAAAAACACCATCTTTCCACAGGTCTGTGAGAACAGGCACAGCTCAATTTCGAGGCATTACAATATCTCTTCTTGCCATCTTTCTCCAAATGCCATTGCCCTACCAGTAAACAAAGAGCCTGGAAAAATCACTATGCACTCCCTATAAAGGCATGTTTGACCATCACCTTACTTGGAGCATATGTGCTAACACTTTTTAAAACAAATGAAAGAGGGGGCGTGGCACTCCTCACTACTTGGAATTAAGGAATGCAGCCAACATTTGGAGACAATGTTTTGATATCGACGTTCCATGGGAAAAGGGTAAAACAAAGATTAAAGAGTTTAAGACCCGCACATTCTGCTTGTGGTTCACGGACTCCTTCCCACATCTCTCCTCCCCACACTGTTGTTTTCTGATAGCAATACCGGCGTATACAGAACACTTTCACATATCCGTCCTCACTGGATCCAATCCGGAGCCATCACTGGATCTGAGCGTTGGTAGCTATAACGGGACACATCCACCCACCAGCGGGAGACGCTTGCAGTGGCTTATTTGTCCTGCACTTGAACTGCCTAGTACCTGGAGTTCTGCTGGGTACTTTAATATACTTGTGCTAGGGTTGCTCACATGGGCCTCTAGTCATCTATCTACTCTGGAAAGTGGAATACAGGTATTCAATGAACCCTAACATGACCTTTATTATGCTAAAGGTAAACAAAATAATGCTACAAAACAAGAGTGTAGATAACAGACCATTTTGCATTCTTATGATATTTTTGTCACTCCAGGAGAGAAAGGATCTTAAATATGTGTGCGGTTTGGATGGTTTGTTTTTTAGAAAAAAGAAAGATAACTAACTGTGCCTTGGATTTCTGTTACTTAAAACATTTTCATAGTTGCTTTGTTTTTCACCTGCCCACCTCAAAGAAAAGTACTATTATAGCTAGAAAAAAACTTTTTTCAAAAAGCAGTATTTTTAAAAAGTCTTGCTAACCTGCTGACAAAGTAAGAAGTGCTTTCAGTTATAGGCTTCTTTATACTGCTACAAAATAAAATTCCTAGGATATGAATGCCGCAGCTGTTCCCCGGCACTTCCTTTGCCTGGACGAACAGGTGAGTGGAGCACTGAGCTCCACACCAGCCTCGCTGCGGCTTCCTTACGGCTCATCTCCCTCACCCGAGGCACCCGGGTTCTCACTCCTTCCTGAGAAGCTACAGAAAAAGCTAGATATTCTCAAGGGGTAAACAGAGGTGGGTCAGAGCCTGGGGCAAAACCTCAGCAAACAGGGACTATACCAGAGTGGACCTGGGATCGTTGAAGTTGGTTGTTGGGTGACTTGCCCACGCTCTAAGATCCAGAAGACTCCCGGTGCTGCACAGCATTAGGGGCGTGCTCAACGGTTCAGACGCTCGCTAGTGCCTTACCTCCCCTGCCTCGGTAAAACTGTACGGCGCTGGTGATAAGTCACTGCAACTAATCAGATGTCTCCGATGGATTAAAAAATCCACACTTTACTTCTGAGAGGATGACGATAGTTAATTAAATATTATTGGGGAAAACAGTCATCTCGGCCATCCTCAGGTAGACGTTTGTCACTAGATCCATCTTCCTTCAAGTTCCTAGTTACAAACTACACAAGGTCATAAAGTCCTGTATTGACTCAATCCCGCTGTCCAAACTCCACTGCAACAAAATGCATCCAAACTCACACACAGTGTTGACACATACGGGTGGTCAAACCAAGCTGGCCCAGGGCCTCTCTATAGTAAACAGAGTGGAGGGTGGGGTAATTTTTGACCCCAGTTGAGTAGTTGTGAAAGAGTAGGTGTCATACACAGGTTTTCTCTCTGTTTTCCTGTAAAGGATATGCTGTGTTTGGGTAGACAGTAGGGCAGTTTAGGTCGGATTTAAAAAGGAAATGATACGCAACTGTTAATTGTCCAATGAAGACAGAACTAAAGGGGGAGAAAGTTTTTGTTTTCTCTTGGCATTCTACTAAATTAATTGCCTTAATTTTGCTTAATACTATTTATTTTCAGGGTGCCTGGATGGCTTGGTTGATTAAGTGTCTGCCTCTTGATTTAGGCTCAGGAATGATCTCATGGTTCTTACGATGGAGCTCCACACTGGGCTCCATGCTGACAGCGTGAAGCCTGCTTGAGATTCTGTCTCCCTCTCTCTCCGCCCCTCCCCCATGTGGGCATGCATGTGCATGCGTGTGCACGCTCGCTTGCTCTCTCTCTCTCTCAAAATAAATACACATTTAAAAAAATACTATTTATGGGGGTGCCTCAGTCAGTTGAGCGTCCAACTTCAGTTCAGGTCATGATCTCACAGTTCATGAGTTCCAGCCCTGTGTTAGGCTCTGTGCTGACAGCTCTGAGCCTGGAGCCTACTTCAGATTCTGTGTCTCCCTCTCTCTCTGCCCTTCTCTCCCTCCCTCCCCCCGCTCAAAAATAAACATTAAAAAATATAGACATATACTATCTATTTTCCTACTTATTAGAGCTCTTACATTCTGTCTTGTGGTTAAAATACACTTCAGTATTCTGGAAATAGTCCAAGGAAACTACCCGAGGCCACTACTATCAAAACCCAATCCAGTGGCTTTCTCAAGCTTTCAGCTCCCCTTGGCCCTCTCCCCCTCTAAATTCTCTCTGTTCTTACCTTCCACACCACTGGCTATGAATTACATGAAGCCTTTTCCCCCTATCCTCCCTCCAACCTCAGGCCTGTGTTCTTTCCTTCTTCCCATCCCTCCCTCAATGAGCTGGTTCACTTTCAATTCTACAGTCTGTGGCTGACACCCAGGAGCCATCGCCTAGCCTCCCTCATTCCCTTTCCACTCTTGTACTTTCAGATGCCTGCAGGACATCTCACTCAGATGTCAGCTAAAACCTGACATGTGAAAACCTGAGCTCATCTTCTCCCCCTAGTTATAAGCAAGTGTTTGCAAGTTTCTTGTAACTTTCCGTGTTGCCTCTGTCTCCCCAAATCCCCTAGACTCAGAAATTTCATATTATGTTTGACTCCTCCCTCTTCCTCATCCTCAACATTCAACCTGTCTACAAAGTCAGCCATTTCCACCTCTACCATACCTCCTGGATCTATCCTCTTCGCTTCATTCTTAAATGAAGCACAACCCTCATTCCTCACACATGAATTAAAGTAAGTCCCTGGCCCATCCACCCACCTCAGTGTCCTCTACTATACTGAATTGTCAGAATAACCTGCAGAAAATACAGGAGGTACCTTACAGATCAGTCTAACCTCTATATTTTCCTCATGAAAACAAAGGTTTGAAGAGGCTTCCATATCTAGTTGGAGAAGGAGACAAGGCTATACAACACAGGGCTCATGGCATCTAGTCCAGTATTCTATCCACAGAATCAGGGTGCTTTCCAATGTCACATCAACCTCCCATGACAAATGCCCACTCCAAGGTCTTCATGAATCATACTGTACAAGGTCTAAAATGTAATACTGTATCATTCAAGCCCTGAAAAATACTTCTGCCACTTTTCCAAATTCCCCTTTTTTTTTCCCTTGGAGAAAGAGAGTGTGTGTAAGCCAGGGAGAGGCACAGGAGACAGAGAGACAGAGAGAGAGAGAGAGAGAGAGAGAGAGAGAGAGAGAATCTAAAGCAGGCTCTATACTCACTGCAGAGCCTGACTTGTGGCTTGATCCCACAACCCTGAGATCATGACCTAAGCCGAAAGTAAGAGTTGGATGCCCAACCAACTAAAGCAACCCAAGAGCCCCCAAATTCACTTCTTTTTTTTAAATGTCTATTCACTTATTTTGAGGGGGGAGAGGCAGAGAGACGGGGGCGGGGGGGAGAGGGAGAGAGAGAGAGAGACAGAGAGAGACAGAGAGAGAATCCCAAGCAGGCTCCACACTGTCAGCGCAGAGCCCAACACATGACATCACGACCTGAGCCGAAGTCAGACACTTAACCAACTGAGGAACCCAGGCGCCCTCAAATTCACTTCTTATTTCTCATCATTACACCCCTCTTCCCTAGGTCACTCTCTTTATCATATCCACACCAACATAACTTTGAACCCCACTGCTGGTTCAGTGTACATAAAACACCCTGTAAGCACAGTCTTCTAATTGTGATACATAGTTAAGTCCTGACAACAATTTTAAGAAAAATATGGGAGGCAAATAAGCTTACATTTCTAATTCCAATTTCAGAGAGCAAAAATTTAAGAGCCCTAATTACATCTTACTTTTGAAGTAATTTTGAAAATGTACTTCCATCATCTCACACATATTCTTTACTTTCCTAGCATTAAAACTAAATATCTAGCCAATTATGTAAGCTCACCTGTTCACTGGCCACTTACCTTACACCTCATTTACCAATGGTTTTGCCAAGATTTAGACTATGAGACCCTTTAGCATTTTACAAATTTGCAAAAAGCACATACCAAATGCTTTGCATTTTTATTGCTTTATAGTGTTGGATACTTACAACACACAACAATCCTCAAGAGACTAACCAATCCAGATCTTGAGACAGTGGGCTGAGAAAAGATGAAAGAATGGAGACACACTTTCTGCATGATAGATTAAGTCACGATTCTTCTATTTCCTCATGCACCATTTACAATACTGTATTGCAGGGATTGTGGTATCAAGGTCCCCTTTATGAAGAAAACATTTCATGTCTTTTTCTCCTCCAATTCTAAATCTCTCCCTCTTCCTTGACCTGATTCAATAATTATGCCTCAGTTGCCTTAGAGATACTCTGATCACATTACATCATTTCAGTTCATTTGTTTTGAACTATAATATTATTAACTTAGTGAGAGCTAGTCCTCAACTTTTACCAAGAATTTTTATAAATATACATTTCAAGAGTCTCCAACAAGATTTACATACTTACAGGAACTGGGTATTTTATCTCTTCCAGTACTATATAGCATCCTATTTTCCAGAAGTCAAGCACTCAACTCAAGAGGGGTTCTAAACTGGACCATCTGGCTGCTGTGTATTTTGTTCTCAAAATTTAATTCTATTCTCATCAAATTGTTCTCAAAAAAATAAAATGCGTAAAAAAAATGAATAAATAAATCCTGCTTATATGGGTTTTAGGCATCAGCACAAACTAGCACTTTACCAGGTCTCTTTTATGTCGTTTGCTTGCTTTTAATGCTCACCTTTAGCGGCAGAAAGCACATTCTTCCTTTCTTCAAGCGAGAAGATGGACTCAAGAGCCCCAATAAGACCTGTGCTGGATGATGTTAGATAATACAACTGACCCTTGAACAGCACAGGTTTCAGCTATATAAGTCAGCTTACATATGGATTTTCTGCAGTACAGTTCTGTATCTTCTCTTCCTTATGATTGTCTTCATAGGCTTTTGGCTTACTTTATTGTAAAATAGGGTATATAATAATATATAAAATATATGTTAATCAATTGTTTATGTTACTGATAAGGCTTCTAGTCAACAGTATATTAGTGAAGTTTTTTGCAGGGGGTCAAAAGTTATACGTGGATTTTCAATGGCACTGAGGGTCAGCACCCCAACTGATGTGTTGTTCAAGGGCCAGCTGTATACCTCAGCCTTAGGAAGACGTGAAATACCGAGTGAAATGCCATGTACCTCAGCCTTTAAGTAAAACTGACAATATACTCCTTGTGGCCCAGCTCTATCTCCCTTCCTTCATCATTCAAACTGCACAGTAGTATATGTATTTGTTTTCAGCCCCAATGTATTGCTTAAGCTGCTCTAAAATGGGAACAAAGATAAAGAAAATCCTGATTGTGAATGATGTTTGGTCATTAGATGAGAAATAAGGGGAGAAGGAGGTGGAGAATGAAGATCGGAATCAGAGACCAGTTTAACATGAAGTGTATACATCAGAAGCCACAAAGAGAAACACACCGTGGGAGACAGGCTCAACAGAAATGCTACCGATCAACTGGCAATGTGGGCATTTTTAGATACTGTGTGCTTACATCAAAGGAATAAAAAACAGCCAAATCACAGAAAAGCAGTCTCTCTTCAAAAGCCACCAATGTGCCACTTCAGTTAGTGAAGTTTTTGCTACTGACGGACACCCATGAACAACAACAACAAAAAACGGGTAGGGGAGAATACAGAGAATCCCTAGTGTTTGCAATCAACAAGACACTAATTGTTCTTGGTTGAATGGCTTATTCTGGGAATTCTTCTGACAGGAGAGATCAGATAGCATCTGTCTCTTACAAGCAAAGGCATTAAGCCAATGAACAGTTCTCATTATCCCAGACAACAACAAATGAAGTCAGAGCAAGGAGGAACCAGGTAGTATATCCTACCCATAAAACCACTTGATGTATCCACACCATGCTTTATTCCGAGCTAAGCCAATTTATGGCTAACTCCTTAGATACAGGATTCTTAATCAAAACAAAACTTTACTAATCTGAAGTCTAATTAGTAAGTATTTAGATATAGGCCCCTCAATAGTATAGTAATGCCATCAACACTGAGTCCAGCAATGTCTCTTTTCACTTTTTTTTTTTTAATTTTTTTTTTTTAACGTTTATTTATTTTTGAGACAGAGAGAGACAGAGCATGACCGGGGGAAGGGTCAGAGAGAGAGGGAGACACAGAATCCAAAACAGGCTCCAGGCTCTGAGCCGTCAGCACAGAGCCCGACGCGGGGCTTGAACTCACGGACTGCGAGATCATGACCTGAGCCGAAGCCTGCCGCTTAACTGACTGAGCCACCCAGGCGCCCCCTTTTTTTTTTTTTAACGTTTATTTATTTTTGAGACAGAGAGAGACAGAGCATGAACGGGGGAAGGGTCATAGAGAGAGGGAGACACAGAATCCGAAACAGTCTTTTCACTTTTAAATGCTTTAGCAGTGTATTACATTATCAAGGCCTACAAGAGCAATATTTTTTCTGCCATTATATTTTTATTCTATTGACTCATTTATATTGTTTTTTCCACCACTTAGAGTGTTTAAAGGTAAAAAAGCAGCATGTCTTTCAAAAAAATAGTATAATTCAAAAGTAATATAATTCTGATTTTTCACCTTTGTTTTGTTCTCATCTTCTCTTCCTTTGACACTATGAATTAGCATTGTGCTTTTTTTTTAACCTCCTCTTTTTTTTTAGGTTTATTTATTTTGAGACAGAGTGAGTACACGTGTGTGCATGAGTGAGCAGGGAAGGAAAAGAGAGAGGGAGAGAGAGAGAGAATCCTAAGCAGGATCCAGGCTGACAACACAGCGGCTTGACCTCACGAACCACAAGATCATGACCTGAGCCAATATCATGACCTGAGTCCAGATCAAGAGTCAGACACTTAACTGACTGAGTCACCCAAACCTCCCAGCACAGTTTTTTTAAGGTTTTTATTTAAGTAATCTTTACACCCAATGTGGGGCTTGAACTCACAACCCCAAGATCAAAAGTCACATGCTCTTCTGACTGAGACAGCCAGTAGCCCCATGAATTAGCACAGTTTAAGTATAGGAATATTGAGACTATTTCTTTTCTTTTTTTTTTTAATTTTTTCAATGTTTATTTTTGAGAGACGCAGAGTGTGAGTGGAGGAGGGTCAGATAGAGAAGGAAACACAGAATGTGAAGCAGGATCCAGGCTCTGAGCTGTCAGCACAGAGCCCCATGTGGGGCTTGAACTCACGAACCATGAGATCATGACCTGAGCCTAAGTCCGACACTTAACCGACTGAGCCATCCAGGCACCCTGAGGCTGACTCTATTTCTGAGTAACCATTTTTTCATCAAGATGAACAAGGAAACACACACAAACACACACAAATAGTAATGAAAATCTAATGGACTAAGGGAACTCACACTTTTTCCTAAAAGTGACTAGACACTAGGCTGTGCATTCAATGTCATTTTGCACACAGTCATGGCTACCATGACTTGAAGAGTCAGTCCTAAATAAAATCTCTGTACTCTATAATCACACAGCGCCTGCAACTACTTTAGAATTATAGTGTAATTAAACTGAAACTCTAATTAAAAGTACTAGGCTAATGTGATATGAAACGTCCTTTATTATCACAGGGCAATTATGTCTCAGTTTGCCATTGTCCTCTAATATGTATAAATTTTATCTTTTTATAAAAATAATGGAGCACAGATTTGGTAATGACATCCTGGGCAGGATGTCCCGGTAATTTCCAGGGTCAGTCATTTCCTTTTCAATTTATTTCCCCTCTTCATGACTCTGTTATATATCCCCAGTGTCCCTTGATTCCTCAGAACATATCTTAACTACTGACCGAAGTGTCCTTCAAATACAGTAACTGGTGAATCCCAGATGTACACGTTACAATTGCCATGTTTATCAAAGAAAACAAACATTTGGTATCAGAGGGCTTATCCATCACTTTTGGTCTTAAATTATTTCCAAGGCAATATAAAGGAGGTTTAACAAGCAATAATCTTTCAGCAAACCTGTATTTTCCCCAAAGTGGGTTTCAGTTCCACTCGCCTTTCTTTCTAGTTCATTCTATAGAAGCCCTAACAGTAAATGCTTAGCAACATTTTAAACTCCTAACAGTAAAATTAATGTAAAATTAAGATTTTGGTTTTTTTGGAAAAGTAATACTTTCTAGAGGTTTAGTCTCATTCCTGTTTATTGGTTAATTTTCAAGTGAGGGGCCCTTGGGTGGCTCAATCGGTTGAGTGTCCGACTTTGGCTCAGGTCATCATCTCCCAGTTCGTGAATTTGAGTCCCGCATCAGGCTCTGTGCTGACAGCTCAGAGCCTGGAGCCTGCTTTGGGTTCTGTGTCTCCCTCTCTCTTTCTGCACCTCCCCAGCTCACACTTTGTCTCTCTGTGAATAAACATTAAAATTTTTTTTTAATTTTCAAGTGAATAATTAACCTTCAATAAACATCTGTTTCCAAGTTTTAACAAGCTAGAATACTAGCTATAACAAATTTCAATAAGACTGAGTCTGTGCTGCCAATTTCATTGTTATTGAGCCAGTTATCAAATGATAGTATCAGTACCTCTATGCTCCCATGTTCAGTAAACCGAGGAAAGAAAATATTTCTGAGTAATCCTCTGCAAGGTAATAAGGCACTTGTAAATGACTTTTTGTTATTGCCCTATTTAAGAAACAAAGCATTGGGGTGCCTGGGTGGCTCAGTGGGTCAAGCGTCTGACTTTGGCTCAGGTCGTGATCTTGCAGTTCGTGAGTTCGAGCCCCACGTCAGGCTCCATGCTGACAGCTCAGGGCCTGGAGCCTGTCTCAGATTCTGTGTCTCCCTCTTTCTCTGCCCCTCCTCTGCACTCTGTCTCTCTCTCTGTCTCAAAAATAAATAAATGTTAAAAAAAATTAAAAATAAATAAATAAAAACAAAGTATTAAGAAAATATTGAGTTATACTTCTCAAATGTAAAAAGAGGAAATGGAAAATTATCGCCATTTATATTTTTTCTACTAATACTGTCCTCAAAAATAAATTTAATTAGTATAGTTTGTTCAAATCAAATCATATTTTTAAACTCAATACTTTCCTTCCTTTCAGAAAATACAAATCAAATTCACAACCCTATCTGCTGTAATTTTAATTTGCTTCAAAATACATACAAACCTCATAAAAATTAAATTTCCACTTTAACAAGCAGACAATCTCCACAGGATGCTCACAGGATCAAAAGCATTAGAGTGGTATCTCTGAACGCACAATAAAAAGGAAGAATGATCTACATATAACAATGCCAATTATGTGAAGTTTTAGTGCTACCCACAAATAAAGATATATAATTACAATTCAACTACTACATGATTACAAAAATTATCAGAAATACCTAGTAGTCTATAAAAATGTTAACCTATGGTTTTGTTGCAATCAATCCATAATGATTTTTTTTTAAATAACTTAAGTAATGACATTCTAAATACAAAACCATTGTTTACAATAGCACACATCACACATTTATCGTCTGGTTCTAAGGAAATAACCAGTGCTCATGCTATTTAGTCTTCATTCAGTTCTGCTGCCATCAAATTTCTAACAATTCCCTTCACTGGGGGAAAAATAAGAGTGGAAAAGAGAAAACTTGCCTGGCATCTAATATGACATCATCTCATAAAGATCCATATAATTAAAATGTTATATCTAATAAATCACTCACTGGAAACACATACAGATGACTCTACTTAATACTGTACTGAACACTGAAAATATGCTAAAATAGACTTCAAGTGCACTCGTCATACACACAAATGGTAATTACAGGAGGTGGCGATAGGTTAATTAGCTTGGCTGTAGGAATCATTTCACTATGTATATGTCTATCGAATCATGTCGTACAACTTAAGTATATAGAATTCTATTTAAAAATATATTGATAAAGGAAAATACACACGTATACACACACATAAATAATACCTCCTCCACGGCAAACATTACAAAAACAAGATCCCATTCATGGAGAGGAGACACAGAACTAACTTACATGTGTTGCTACAGTGAATAAAATGAAGTAAAACAAAAGAAGAAAGGACTATTTGGGCTCGTACAAATAGCCTCACCAGTGAGGGATGTTAGTAAACCGAGGGAGAGCCTGTAGGGCAAGTGAGAGGAGCTCTTCACGTGGACCAAGCTGGAGGTAATCTCTACCGAAAGACATCGGAAGCAGAGGGGGGAAGTTGACTGGGTCCCAGAAAAAATAGAATGTTACTCCTCCTGAAAACATGTTATCAAAGAATAAATTAACAATGATCAGACAAGCAATAATGGAAAATACCTTCTAGGGATGAAGAATAACCAGCAGTTTTTCTTGAGCCATGAACCTACTTTTTAAAAATATATGTACCATTTCTTTATCATTTCATCTTTATAAGAGCCAGAAGACAGGTCTTATCCCTATTTTGGACAAAGAAGTTAAACAATGGCTTAAAGTAGACTAACTTAGAGAGCAACTGGCAGAGTTGGCATTTGCAGTAAGTTTAATCAGGCTCCCACATCCATGCCTGTTCCATTATTTTGAATTCTTTGACAAGATCAACAAGTGCCTGACCCAACCCCAAAAATACTGTGCCTGCCACACAGTCATTTTTGTCACTAAAGTCAGTATTTGTTTGGGGACAGGGCACACCTAATGTGAATGAGGACTCTGTCAGACTATTAGAATTCTTAAGTATTCTAGAAATTTAGTACTTGTCTTGTATCTATATTGTCTTTGTCCATGAATCTTTATCCTCAGAGTAACTGTGAACCAAGTGTACCCTAAAAAGGGAAGGGGATGATGTGAGAATTCTGCCTATAAAGAGAAAAGATATTCCCAGGAGTGCTAAAACTAGTTGTAAGCCAACAAAGACACATCCCCTAACGTAGGCAACTTGCACTGGTTTCAGGGGAAGAATATAACCCAGTGTATAAATTTCTTACTATCTCACATCCTATGTGCCAGATACCACGCTAAGCATTCTATGTGCATTATACCACTCTAATGTAGGTACTATTATCAGCTCCATTGAGATGAGTTACTTGAATATTTAATATCTTCTTCAAGGTTGCACACTTAGTATGTGATGGAGACGAAATACAAGTGGCAATGGGAGAGACCCAATAATAGCTAGGAATTTATTCCAATAATACACGGAGTAAATTGACAATGGGTTGAAATAGAGTGAAAGTAAAAAAAAATTAAAAGAAGGGTCTAAACAAAAACTTGGTAATTAAAGGATTTAAGTAATTAAATACAGAAAGTGTTATTAAAATGTATTAATTTTTAAAATTATAATAAGCAAAGCTGGTACAGTTGTAAATGGTGAAACATATTGATACTATCAACATAAATGTGGAATATCCATTTAGGAAACAAATATGAAATTACATTAAAAAATATTAAAATATTCTTTTCTTTTTTTTTTAATTTTGTTAATGTTTATTTATTTTTGAGAGAGAGAGGGAATGTGAGCAGGGGAGGGGCAGAGAGAAAGGAAAACACAGAATCTGAAGCAGGTTTCAGGCTCTCAGCTGTCAGCACAGAGCCGGATGCAGGGCTCGAACCCATGAACCATGAGATCAAAAGTCAGGCACGAAATCGACTGAGCCAAAGTCAGTCACTAAGTCAACTGAGCCACCCAGGTGCCCCTCATCTTTTTCTTTTTTCTTTTTTTTTTTTAATTTTTTAACGTTTATTTATTTTTGAGACAGAGAGAGACAGAGCATGAACGGAGGAGGGTCAGAGAGAGAGGAGACACAGAATCTGAAACAGGCTCTGGGCTCTGAGCTGTCAGCACAGAGCCCGATGCGGGGCTCAAACTCACAGACTGTGAGATCATGACCTGAGCTGAAGTCGGACGCTCAACCGACAGAGCCACCCAGGCGCCCCACCCCTCATCTTTTTCTTGATAATCAAGCTTTTAGACCCAGGGACCCTTGTTATTTTAAACTGTTTTTAAAAAAAAATCTCAAAGGTATGAAAGGAAACCTAAATATTTAACGTAAGCTCAATGGTAAACCTAAACCACAGTACAAATTCATATATTATGCAGGTCTGTATAACAAATACAAATATTTAGGGAAAAAAGCATGCATTTATTAGATGTATTAATTGGGCAAAAAGCAGAAAACAATATTGTATCTGTTCTGTGATTATAACTACTGGGAATAATTTATGCATAAGAGAGAAGAAATATGAATACACACAAAAAAATAATATGAGATGATTACCAGTTTGGTTGTAAGTGACTGAAATTGAACCCAAACTAGCTTAGGCAAAAGGAGAAACACTTTGACTTGCAGAATCAGAAATGTTGAATAATTAAACCATAAATATGCAAGGAAAAAGCTCGTTCTCATAAACAGTTGAGTTAAAAAATGAAATTCAACTGAGCAAATTTAAAAGCTCTTATTAGCTTTATTCAACAATTCATGAATCAGGCAGCATCCAATCTAGCAGACAGAAAGGAGCTCCAAGGACCTGTACAAAATCAAAGACTTGTATAGACAGAAGGAAGCAAGAACAAGGAAATTATCTAGTAAGCAAAAAAGTGGATTGGTTATTGCAAGGTTACTTTTCTTGAGGGGATGCCAACGTCTATGAGGCAGATTACCTAACTAATGCTGATCAGAGGATTCCTGGTTGACTGGTTTAAGATTCAATTTCTGGTACAGCCAGAAACTGTAATTAAGTCTTGGTCTGATGACATGATTTGTTCGGGTGACACAGTTTGGTATAATAAGCAGCTTCAATTTAGGCCTGGTGTCTTGTTGGAACCAGGGATTTTTAACATGGCAGGGAATCTCCAGGTCTTCTTGCAAATACACTTTAACTGCTTTCTCCACATGGCAGAAAAGATGAATGCCACAAGCTTTCTCATTTTAAATCTTAAAATTTTCTCTACCTGTTAGCAAATAACTTCCTAGGTCTGTTGAAGTAATCCTAGGGTAACAAGAAACAAGTGTTGGGGACGATATGGAGAAAAAGGAACCCTCTTGCACCGTTGCCGAGAATGCTAATTGAGGCAGCCACTATGAAAAACAGTATGCGGGTTTCTCAAAAAATGAAAAATAGAACTGCCCTATGATCCAGAAACCACACTACTGGGTTATTTACCCCCAAAAAAATACAAAAACAGTTAATTCAAAGGGATATATGCACCCCTATGTTTATTACAGTATTATTTACAATAGCCAAATTATGGAAGCAGCCCAAGTGTCTACAGACAGATGAATGAAGAATGTATGGCACGCACACACACACACACACACACACACACACACACACACACACTGGAATATTAATCAACCATAAAAAAGAGTGAGATCTTGCAATTTGCAACAGCAGGGATAGAGCTAGAGAATATAATACTAAGCAAAGTAAGTCAGTCAAAGAAAGAGAAACACCATATGATCTCACTCACATGTGGAATTTAAGAAACAAAACAAATGAGCAAAGGAAAGAGAGAGAGAGAGAGAGAGAAATCAAGAAACCGACTCTTCACTATAGAGAACAAACTGATGGTTACCAGAAAGGAGGTGGGTAGGGCGATGGGGGAAACAGGTGATGGGAATTAAAGAGTACACTTAGGGGGTGAAAAAAATAAAAATAAAATAAAATGATAAAAAAAAAAATAAAACACTTAGGGGCACCTGGGTGGCTCAGTCGGTTAAGCGTCAGACTCTTGGTTTCAACTCAGGCCATGATCTCACAGTTCATGAGTTCAAGACCTGCATCGGACTCTGTGCTGGCAGAGGAGAGCCTGCTTGGGATTCTCTCTCCTTCTCTCTCTCCCCTTCCCCCACTTGCTCTGTCTCTGTCAATCTCAAAATAAAATAAAAAGAAACTTAAATTTAAAAAAATAATAATAAAATAAAATAAAACACATCTCTTAGGGAAAAAAATCCTAGGGTAGGGCTTTTATTTTCCTAGTTAGCTCATCTACCCAACACCTTGATAAAGGAAGGCAGGACACTTGGTTGAAAGTTCCTCCAAGATAAATACAGTGAGGTGTGTGCAGTCGACTTGCCAATGCAAAATCTGGATGCTATTATCAGAATGGGGAATAGATGCTGGGCATCCACAAACCACAGCCACTACTCTAGGATCCAAGATAATATATTTGTAACCTAAACAAAAGCAGATAATTATCTTTGAAACATGTTGAGTATTTTGATATTGTGATTTATAAGAAATATAATCTTGGTCTTCATCCTTGTTTCAGGCACAGAACTTCTAAAAAAAACCCTTGGAATTTCCTAAGTGATAACAGTAATAAAGGTGTCTTGATGTTTATACAAATCCCCTTTCAACAGCACCTGAGTTGATATTAATGAGCTCACCTTTAGAAAGTTTCTAAAGATGGGGGCTGGTTGCCTGGCGAACCAACCTTGTGTTTGGAGGGTTGGAACTTTCAGTCCCACACCTCATCAACTCCAGGAAGGGGAGAAGGGCTGGAGGTTGAACCAATCACCCAATGTCAATGATCCAATCAACCATGCCTCTGTAATGGAACCTCCATAAAAACCCAGAAGGACTATGTTCAGAAAGCTTCCAGGTTAGTGAGCATGTGAAGATGTGGGGAGAATGGCAAGCCCAAACATGAGGGCTCCTTGCCCCTTGCTCCATACCTTATCCATCTTGCTGTTCGTAAATTATATCCTTTTTATAATACATTGGTAATCTAGTTAGTCAAATATTTCTCTGAGTTCTGAGAGTCACTCTAGCAAATTAATCAAATACAAGGAGGAGGCTGAGGGAACCTCCCCTCTACAGGTGGTTGGTCAGAAGCAAAGGTGACAACCTAGACTTGCGACTGGCATCTGAAGGAGAAGTGGAGGCAGTCTTATAGGAACAAGCCCTTCACCTATGGGATCTCATGTTACCTCCAAGTAGAAAGTGTCAGAATCAAGTTAATTGCTTGGTGCTGTTGAAAGAGACATACATGCAAACTGGTGTCAGAATAAAAAGCATGCTAGATAATTCCAACCAAAAACCTACTTAAATACAGAGAAAACCCTATTACAGTTAGTTTCAACAACAGGTAACCCAGATTTCGCATTTCTGGGAGTTAGTATTGAGAGGATGAGGTTCAAGAAGGAAATCATTATACCTGTATTAGAGTAGTGGTATTGATGTTTTTCAATAAATTTAAATGTCATTTAATTATCGAAATGCCTGGGTGGCTCAGTCGGTTAAGCATCTGACTTCAGCTCACATCATGATCTCACGGTTTGTGGGTTTGAGCCCCACATCAGGTGCTGTGCTGACAGCTCAGAGCCTGGATCCTGCCTTGGGTTCTGTATCTCCCTCTCTCTCTGCTCCTCCCTCACTCACACTCTGTCTCTGTCTCTCTCTTAAAAATAAACATTAAAATAAATAAATAAATAAAATAAATGTCATTTAATTATTTAAAATCTGATGAAAATTCTTAAAATAAAAGTGAATATTCAGCTATAATAAAATGCAGTAATTACTTTCTTTCACTTTTCACTGGCAAATAGAATGTTTTAAAACTAGAACTAGTTACTGACAAAAAAAATTTACACTAACACATAAAGCCATTGATCTCTAATCGAAAAGAAAAACTACTCTATATGAAAAAAAATCTCTTTCTCATAAGTTACATTCCTTATTTTATTGTAAGTAGGCATGAGAAAAGAGCATGCTTAAAAAAAAAAGAACAGTTCATGTGATTCTCGGATACACTCTCCACAAATCATAGAGGCTTAGGGTTTTGAAAATATTTCCACAGCAACGAATTTCAGTGCTGTAAATTGAAGAGTATACCTTCAGGTATTAAATAAACTTATAAAGACAAATGTAACTTATAAAGAAAAATGTCTCACTCTGAAAATGGAATACATTTCCTACTGAAATGGACATACAGAAACGCAGACATAACAAAGTGGTTCCATGATTGGAAAAAAAATTTCATAAATCATTCCAAAGGCAGTTTGTTTAGAGGAAAGTGCGACGGATGCAAACTCCTGTTTCTTCTCATCCTGCTAAGAGTCTTGCCCACAGAGCAGGTGATGGGTCAGTCCCTGAGCTGGGAGCAAACTTCACTAGGAAACAATGCACATTCTCAAGCCTCTATCATACCAATGAGTGAGATAATATTAAAATAGCTTCAGAAACTAAACCATGCTTAGTAGCTCTCAATCATATAAAATTAAGATATAAAATATAAAAATTTATCAATAAAATATAATTTTATTATTTTAATGTGTCAGTATTTGCATCAAAGTGCACTATTATGTAAAAGGCAGTTGACAATGCATACAACTAGTCTTCATTTAATTACATCCTAAATGGAGGATTAGGAATGGAGTCCAAGTATTCACTGTAAGTTTTATTTTTTTATACAACCTACATAATTACAAATTCATGGGAAGTGATTAATAAGCTCAGAGGAAAACTTTCTATTATTTCCCAGACCAATATACATGTATTTTCAGGAAATATCCTACAACTTACCCTCAATGATCACTGTATTTCATTTTTACAACTGCGTGGATTTTTTAGGTTTGCGGAGGCGTAAGATCGTATCTACCATATTTTAAAGATTATTTATAAACATGTAGGATATTAACATATCTTTAGATAGTTAAAAAGTGCTCAAC
Source organism: Panthera tigris (assembly GCF_018350195.1). NCBI lineage: Eukaryota > Metazoa > Chordata > Mammalia > Carnivora > Felidae > Panthera > Panthera tigris. The sequence goes on from NC_056664.1 coordinate 115,074,992, forward strand.
TCACAAAAAAATGGGGGGTTGCTCAATTCACCAGTTAGCAAAGTCTTGGGCATTAACAGTCACTTTCATTCTAAAACCTTTTCTTTTTTTTTTCTCTCCATTTCCCTGTTCCTTTCCTTCCCCAGAAATTCCTCACCAAAAGACACCAGTCAGGGAAATACTACAAAAGCAGCCTTTAACAGAAATAATGGGACTAATGCTGGGAAAAGAACAAAGGTGAGTTTTGCTATTATTTGAAAAGTTAATGCATGACAAGAAAAATCTTAACAGTGTTTGCTGACCCTGTTCATCCTGAACCATGAAATTGCTGGAGCCACACACAGCAAATTACCAGCCGTGGTAAGTGTAAGGGATTCTGCAGATGTATCGTTCCTACACCGTACAGCCCAAAGTGAACAGTCCTTGAATGCTGTGCACCAGAAGGAAGAGGGGTGGGTGCAGGACAGGAGGGAAGGGAAAATGGCACAGGCGGTATGCAGTCACACTACCTAGGCCCAGGTATTGAGATGCTCTATCTTCATGAGATCCAGTATAGCCTAGTGGTTAACCACAATGATTACATAATCACACTTCCCAAGTATGAACCTTGACTGTGTCATTTTTTTGTTGTTGTGTGACCTTGAGCCAGGGGCTTAAACTCTCCGTGCCTCCAACCCTCTGTGTGCAAAATTTGCATGTATTAGTCTATTAGGGCTGCCTTACACACAGACTAGGTAGCTTAAAGAACAAACTTATTTTCTTGCAATTCCAAACACTTGAAGTCCAAGATCAAGGTGATGGCAAGGTTCTCCTGAGGCTTCTCTCCTCAAATGGCAGAGGGCTGACGCCTCCCCTATGTCCTCCCAGGGCCTTTTGTGTGTGTGCATGCATCCTGGCAGTGTCTTCCTCTTCTTATAAGGACGCTGGTACTGTTGGATTAGGGCCCCACCCGGAAGATCACATTTAAACTTAATTGCCTCTTTAAAGGTTCTGTCTCCAAATACAGTCACATTGAGGATTAGGGCTTCAACATAGGAATCTGGTGGGGAGGCACACAATTCAGTCTGTGAAAGTGCATAACAAGAACACATACCTTGGTTGATTGTGAAAATTAAATGTGTTCATTTGCGTAAAGAGACTGGCGCATGGGAAGTGCTATATAAGTGCTTAACTATTAGACTAAGCTCCATTAAATTTCCATTTCTTTCTTGTTTTTTTTTTTAATGTTTATTTATTTTTGAGACAGAGAGAGACAGAGCATGAACAGGGGAGGGGCAGAGAGAGAGGGAGACACAGAATCTGAAACAGGCCCCAGGCTCTGAGCTGTCAGCACAGAGCCCGACGCGGGGCTCGAACTCACGGACCGTGAGATCATGACCTGAGCCGAAGTCGGATGCTTAACCGACCAAGCCACCCAGGCGCCCCTAAATTTCCATTTCTAACAAGTACCCACAAATCACAGCATCAGGTGGATTAAAAACAGACATTTATAGTCTGTCTTTAAGATATCTTGTACTGGAATGGTGATATCTTGAGGAAAATAAATGTAGGACACATCTTGCTGAAAACATTTATCTCCATTCAAAACCTGGGTGGTTAATATAGAAATGTTAGTGGCTCCTAACCAGGAACAAAACCAATATATAGGTTTGATTTTCTCACATTCCCAGTGGGACACAAAGGCTTTTTGTGTCTCAAGATTATGTGCTGATAAAGAATGGGGAAAGAATGTTTATGAGGAAGCATACAAAAGCAGCCTGGCTCCCGTGTATCCACACTTGGCAGGTGTAATGTAGCTTGGGTTATACCAATAATTTCCAATTATTTTACCTGTGGTAATTTCCCAAGCAGGAAAAGTGTGATGAGAACGTCAGGTCAATTGAAACAGACTCAAGTACTCCTGTGAACACCAAAATCTACCACCAAAATAAACATTAGACTTACATTAATACATGATTTTTTTTTTCCCTTGTTACTTTTTCAGTCACCCTGCACGATCCTGCCTGGACCACTATGTACCACGAACATGATGGATGCAAAAGAGAATGGTGGGTAGCAGCAAGGACAAGGGTAGCAAAAATTACAGCAAGCACAGGACGCTAAAGGCAAAGGCTGCACGGTAACTTAATAGCCCAAGCATTAAAGCAGGAAGAGAGCTAGGTGGTGAAGCCTCCCCTGGAAATTGATTCACCAATGTTCCTCATTTTTTTTAATGAATTTAACATAATCTTCTAACTGTGAAAATCAGATCACTCCCCTACCTCAAATCCTTTGATGTCTTCAGGTTGCCCCCAGGATAAAGTCAATGCTCCCTGGCCCAGGACTCAAGGGTTTCATAGTCGATCCACCTGGGTGGCTCATTGGTTAAGTGCCTGACTTCAGTTAAGGTCATGATCTCGTGGTTAGTGAGTTCAAGCCCCACATCAGGCTCTCCGCTGTCAGTGTGGAGCTCACTTTGGATCCTCTGTCTCCCTCTCTCTACCCCCCTCCCTGCTCCCATGCACTCTCTCTCGCGCGCGTTCTCTCTCGCGCGCTCTCTCTCTCTCTCACTTGCTCTCTCAAAACTAAACATTACAAAAAATTTAATAATAATTCTTTTAAATAAATAACCCCTTTGGCTCTCCCTTTGCCCTAATTCCTGCACATCCTTAGAGCAACCAACCCTTCCTAGGTGAATTCCATCCTAGTTAAACTCCATCCACCCACCTCTAAATGAATGAATAATATACCTCTTCAGTGTGTTCCCACAATGCCAAAACCTAACATTATGATCGAATTTATCACACCGTTACACTGTAAATATTTAAGCCACTCCAATGCTCTTCATCTGGAAACTCCAAAGGTAAGACTTAACTTCATCTATGATGCTTTTCCCAACTTTTCCAGGTACAGCCAGTCACCCCCCCCACCGCCCGCCCCCACCTGTCTTTTAGCTCTTCATGCCTAAGTGAGTTGTAACATTTATCAACAGACTGAAGCTGCTGGAGGTCAAAGTCTATACAGTACCTAACACGGTGCCCAGCATACAGCATACATTAGTGGCTTAACACATTTGTTGATACTATCAATGGTGAAGGAATAGAGAGTGGTTACTGGAACCTGCTATTTGATGAATTTGCTTGAGGCTTTATGTTGAAGTTCATTGTAACCATTTTTTAAAAAGGACGTAATAGTGTAATTAAATTAGATTTTATATTAAAAAAATAAGCTACAATATGGTAAGTTTTGACAAAGATTTCCTGTCAAAATATATCCCTTAAAACTGGTATATTATATTTCAGATAGTTCAGATAGGACTTAGGAAGTTTTCTGATCAGCCAGAATTACAGTGTGTAAATAAGAAACAACTTTGAAACTGGTGCCCAACAGCTGAGCACTCAGTGGGAGCCCCAGAGTAAGAAAACACTTTTGTTTCCCCAGGGTAAAAGGTTAGAGCCAAACACAATGGTACAACAGAAACAACAAAACGAGAAAAAAGGTTTACAGGATTTATCTTGACTCTTTGGGAAAGAAAATAAAATATTACAAGCCTTCAATCGAAGTGGCACCATGCCGTCATGCAATCCAAAAGCATTTTAAAATCTGCCCACGACGATTTCTAGTAAACATTTCCCAAAGAGCCTGCGACTTGATTTATGTGTGTGAAAGGGAATTAGAGTATACCTCCTACATTTTACAATTCACATTAAAAGTGTCATAATGCCCCAAAAGTATGTGGGGAAAAATAATAGTAGAGTTCCTATTTTTCTGACTTTAGTAAGCCGCACAATGGTAGAATCCTTGCTATCCTGAATCGCCTCCCCCCCCCCCGCCCCTCGCCACAAAAAAAAAAAAGATTCTCAGTTCTCAACTTTCTGTATGTCCATTTTCTAAGGCAACCCACTAAAAAAATTTTTTTTTAACTTCCCTTCTTCTTCCATATTTTATTACATACCAGTTCAGTGCAATCTAAAACTGCATGAGGGGATGTGTGGATGAACACATATAATATACATGTATTTTTATATATTCTGAAGAAGAGAAAGTTAACAGGAAAAGAACTTCAAAGATAATAAAGCTTATCACTCAAGGAAGCTAAGGCATAAAGGAGAGAAAGAGCCAATATGGAAAGGTGCCGGAGGGTAAGGACCCTGTTGTTTGGAACTGAAATGGGGAATTAACAAAATTTTCAACAGATACACACGTACAAATCCTTACACAGGTACCTTCAACCATAACTGAAAAATAAGAATATTCAGTCATTATGCGTACAACAGAATTATGCAGGGGAAAGGTAACATGCAGATTTGTTTTTAAATTTTCAGGGCGGCAAAGGCCCAAAAGACCCAACTGGAACATTCTCCAGCTTGGTAAACGTTACAGTTCAAACTGGGTGCTCAAGCAGCACCTCTCACTACTCCATCAGCAAGCCCCATCACGTCTACTTTTAAACTACATCTCCTACATCTCCGTCCACTTCTCTCCCACCTTACCTTCCACAGGCTATCATCCCTCACTTAGATTAGAAAGATGTCCTCCTTGGGGCGCCTGGGTGGCTCAGTCGGTTAAGCATCCAACTTCATTCAGCTCAGGTCATGACCTCACCGTTTGTGGGTTCGAGCCCGCATCTGTTATCAGCACGGAGCCCACTTTGGACCCCCATCTCCCTCTCTCTGCCCCTCCCCTGCTCCTGCTCTCTCTCTCCCACTCCCCCAAAAAATAAATATTAAAAAAAAAAAAACAAGATGTCTAACTACTCTCAGCAAAATCCAGATGACTCCCTCCAAACCACTGTTTGCACGATGCTGAGAGTGATCCTTATAAAATGAAAATTTGATCATGACCTTTTCAGACTTTTATTCCACTCTTTCTCTACAAAAAACTCCCCACAATCATTTATAGTCAAGCTCCTCTTCACAGTGCCCTCTCCAAGAATGGTGGGCTACTGTTAGTTGCTAAAATACACCACATTCTCTCCTGTCCCCACGCAAGCTGTGCTTTTCGCCTAGACTCTTCTGCTCATCTTCCTTCACATCAAAAATTCCTGGGACACCTGGGTGGTGCAGTCAGTTGGGCGTCGGACTCTTGGGTTTCCGCTCAGGTCATGATCTCGCAGTTTGTGGTGCGGAGCCCCACATGGGGCTCTGCATTGAGTGAGGGGTCTGCTTGGGACTCTCTCTCTTTCCCTCTCTCTCTGCCCCTCCCCCATTCATGCTCTAAATAAATAAATAAATAAACAAACGTAGGTGAACAAAAAAAGTTCACTCTTTCATTCTCAGTAACTGCAAGGCAAAGACAATCTTCCTGAAAGACATTCTACTAACTCCTTTAGGGTACTTTACAAATTTAGGATTACTTCTTTATAAGTATCTGTTTAACATCTGTCTTCCCTAGACTGTAAGGACCATAATAGAAGGTTCATGTTGAAAAGGATCATGTCCTCAGTCCCTAAAGCATGCCATAGTAAATGTGCTCAACATATTTTTAAAGATTCATTGAAAATGTCCTCCAAAAAAAAAAAAAAAGAAAAGAAAATGTCGTCCAAAACCTTGGAAGAAGAAGCAGACCTAATGAAGAAGCCTCACCTTACAGTCCAGCAATGGGACAGTTGGAAAAAAACATTTTCCTAAACCTTGAGGTAGAAAAGTAGGACAGACAGAGAGGGTTCTGGTCCTAAAAAACCTTATCTGGGAGTAAAGTTGAAAACAGAGGATATTAATTAGGAAATTCTACCTATGATTGTTATTTATTAAAGAATTTATCATATATTTTACATCCTTACAGTTTCTAGCTAAATGTTGTACATATAGTTAGTATTTAGTAAATAATTGTTTTTTAATGTAAAATATTAAAGCAGAATGACGTGCTAGAACTTTACTTTTGGATCTTAGGATGTAAGACCAGATCCAGATTTAATGCTTACATGGTCTGGTATTAGAGGATCAGAAAGACAGCAAACCTGGAAATAACAGAACTTCCTTCAGCTTGACCATTAATAATAATATATACGGCCCTTAAAATTATTGCTATCCTTTAAAATTCATTATCTTCTAAATAGACAAATAATGTATAAACCAACCTTAACTGCTTCTATATGATATAATGTGACATTTTCAGGTGTGACTTGTGGAATTGTTCTTTTTTTCATCATGATAAGTGTACTCTTTAATCCCCCAACCACCTCCCCTCTGGCAACCATCAGTTCCTTCTCTACAATTAAGAGTCTGGTTTTTTGGTTTCTCTCTCTCTCTCTCTTTGTGGAATTGTTCTTATTTTATCATAAAATTCTTTATAAACGAAGAAGACCACAGTTTCCCTTGGAAAAATTTTACTCAAAGTATGTTTGTAGTGCTTGGCATCGTAGTAAACTAAGGAAGGCCAAGGTGGCTGTGGAATCAGTAAAACACCATGGGTAACAAACATTAGGTTATTTATAAGCTAAAAGGGGTAAGAGCCAAAAAGGATAACAATATAACTCTATGCCATAACTCTCCCACATATAAATAGCATGTGATTAATCACTTATAAAATTGCCTTGTATCAATTGTCAAAATTGGAGAAGGCTTTGCTCTATACTCCCAGCAGTTAAGTAAATTTTCAGAGGGACAAAATAAACATGCCAGTCAGTCAGTAGCAGAAAACTAATCTTAATATTAATAGTTTCAAGATTCCAGGTAATGAAGGAAATAAGTAACATTAAAATACACACCACTCTAAATATTTTTTTATTTAATTATCCCTGGCTATATACCAAAAATAAAAATAATAATACTTTTAGCACTAACTAGACAGAAGTAAAACTGCTCTAAATACTTAGGATTTGTTGTTTTTTTACTTTAAGTTTACTATTTATTTTGAGAGAGAGAAAGCGCAAGTGGCGAAGGGACAGAGAGAGAGAGAGGCAGAAAGAGAGAGAGAGAGAGAGAGAGAGAGAGAATCCCAAGCAGATTCTGTGCTATCAACACAGAGCCTGACGGAGAAGATCGTGACCTGAGCCTAAGTCAGACACTTAACTGACTATGCCACCCAGGCTCCCCTAAATACTTGAGATTTTTATCTTGCTTTGAAACGAGTACATGTAAAATTTTACACTTAATCAAATAAACATCAAAATGAGTTACATATTTAAATACCTCAGCTTTCTCATTTTGGTTTTGATTGAATTCTTCCCATTTCCCCTCCTTTATTTCTTACTCCAACACCCTTACAGATTCTCTCCCAGTTTTTATTCATCCAAATTTTGATGATCCCCGTTCTCTTAGTTTAGATCTAAAGTTTATGTGATTATCACTTATTAGAATTTCTTTTTCCCTATTAGATGTAGCTAACACATAAACAGTAAAATCTCATTAACTGAAGGTAGGGTAAGGTCATACTGTGAATTATTTTAAAATCTGAACTGCAGAACACTTTAAAAGAATATGTTTTTATACTCTAAAGTATTTTTTCTAATAGTAAGTGTTTTTAACATGTTGACTAACATAACTCCCCTAGAGAATTTTTCTCATGAATAGGCAGGGATGCTTTGCTATTAGCATCCTGTTCATTGCTGAAGTGTGAAAAAGGCCAACAATTAGTTCTCTTAGGAACCCTAAATAAATCCCCTGAAACTACAGTCATCTTATTTCCTTAAAACTCGCTTTCTGTCAAATTGTTAAAAAAAAATAAATCACAGCTTCACTTTCATTTCAAGGAGCCTAATTTATAATCTGTGGTCAGTTCTCGATTTCGAAACAGGTCATTTTCTCCACCTGGGCTCCTGGATGGGGTAGGCCTTGCCTGCTCCTCCCAGCAGGGTCCAGGGAATCTACATTTGGGGCACTTCCTTGAGAAACCTCAGCCCTTGGAAGAATCGTTGCTCTCCCTGCCCACTTAAACTAACCAGCTCCCCCACCCCACGGGGGAGACATTTACTCTGTTCAATAAACAACACTTGGCAAAGAGCCTTCCTCTACCTAATTTGCATCCCAATATCCTCCTCTGCTTTTACTAGGACTATATTAAAGGGCTGCTGGAGAGCAGAGGCATCAATGCTCCTCTGTCCAGATAACTGCCTATTCCTCTAAATGTTTAATTATGGTAATGTTCATAACTCAAAGGTTTCAGGATGTATGCCGAATTATGAGGTTATGCCATTCTGACATACAAAATGCAAAATGCATATATTCTTATCATTATATCCTGGAATTAGGCCAGAGAATAAATACGGAATAAAAACATCTATCTTAACAAGAAGTTTGGCTAGATGGCCACATAGAAAGACAGAGAACTGAGAGAAAGAAAGAATGACAGAGAGACAAAAGACAGACAGCAAGCTATTTTACTAGCTTTTATTTGATGAAATACCTCCGCTCACAAATTTTACCATCAAAGGTTTTGAGTTTGCTTTTTTGTTCCTTAGTTGTTGTTTTTAAGTCTTGGGTATCTTTTTATTCAGAACTTTTTAGATGTTCCATTGAGTATCACCATTGGTATTTCTTTTTAATTAAATTTTACTTAACGTAGTGTTTTCTTTTAAAATCAAGATGCAGGTGGGGCGCCTGGGTGGCTCAGGTGGTCAAGTGTCTGACTTCAGCTCAGGTCATGAGCTCACAGTTCGTGAGTTGGAGCCCAGCGTCGGGCTCTGTGCTGACAGCTCAGAGCCTGAAGCCTGCTTCGAATTCTGTGTGTCCCTTTCTCTCTCTCTCTCTACCCCTCTCCTGCTCACACTCATGTGTGTGTGTGTGTGTGTGTGTGTCTCCCTCTCAAACATAAATCAACATTTAAATAAATAAATAGATAGATAGATAAATAAATAAAAATAAAATCAAGATGCAGGTTTACTTGAAGACAAATGTGAATAATGAGTTTGTATAGGCTTGTCCAAAGTACATTTGCCTTCTGTTGTTTTGTCAAGTGTAACATCAAACTAGGAAAAATAAATATAAATAAAAATTATAGCTCCTTCATTCACCACAAAAGCTATAAAAGTACCCAACCGGAGTTGGTACTCCTGAAACACTGAATTATAAACCTTTGAGTTTGAAAAATACTTTTTTTTAATAATTACATCCAACATGGGGTTCGAACTCACAACCCCAAGATTAAGAGTCGCATGATCTTCCAACTGAGCCAGCCAGGCACCCCCTGAAATATACTTTAAAAGGTACTTAATACAATCATATTTAGTCAAATCTTGTAGCCAATTCATATTTTAAGAGGCAAAAGTAAGTCATTATAACTTTCATTTGTGTAGATCTTTCAAGGTGGAAAAGCACATTCACATAAATTACCTTATTTGATCCTTATAACTCTCTAAATAGTTAGAGTAGTAATGGCATTACCTCCAAACTGAGGATAAGGAAATAGACTCAGCTAAATTAAATCACTCATTCACCAAATTAGGCAAACCCTATATTCTGTAAAGCACACCAATGTGCCACAACATAATGGTCAAAGATTAATCTTGGAGTTTACAAACTGTGTGACTTTGTGCACACCACAGACCTTACGCTACCTCACATGATGGCTGTGAGCATTATATGAAAAACTGGGGTGCTTTTCTGCTGGTTTGGTCAAACCCAAGTGAGAAATTCATTTCATGCTGTGACTGAATACACATAGACAAAAATATATAAATCTATTTAATTAAAACCAAAATTTCATGAAATAATACCTCCTCTGTGGTATGCGTACCTATTTTTATTATCGTTGTTATATTCTCTATTTCATTTTTTTTTTAAGTTGGCTGCTACCTACTGAACTGAATTCCATACCCACTAAATGGGTGGTTGCATGCAGTTTGAAAATACTGAATTGATGCTTACAAAGTACCTGGTCCAGTGCTAGACTCAGTAAAATAATATTTTTGAAAGTTAATGTCACAATAGGCTAAGGAACCCTAAAACATTAAAGAAGGATTCTTTTTTTTTGTCCTTGAAATGACAGTCTAGAAAAGACATGTAGGGGCACCTGGGTGGCTCAGTTGGTTAAGCATCTGACTTCGTCTCAGGTCATGATCTCACGGCTCAGGAATTCAAGCCTTGCTTGCATTGGGTTCTGTGCTGACAGCTCAGAGCCTGGAGCCTGCTTCAGAGTCTGTGTCTCCCTCTCTCTCTGCCCCTCCCCTGCTCACACTCTGTCTCCTGCTCTCTCTCAAAAATAAATAAACATTAAAAAATTTTTGTTTAAAAAAAAACATGTAAACACTCCAGTGAAATAACACAAATGGCTTCAGTGTCTGACACCAGTATCAGGTAAAGTTCTAATGCTCACACATTGTTGTGTTACATCATTAGGCTTCAACAAAGTGGCTAAGACAGTGAGAAATGAATTACCGATCTTTATCAGACCCTGATGAGCAACAGTGTTGTGACAGAAAATAACACTATGCAGAAGTTGTCTGTTAAAAACAAATGCTCTAAAATGGTTTGTCCTGGAAAATACAATCATTTAATTACCTTAGCAATGGGGCATTAAGGGAGGTTCTTTCGTTTCAATCACTGTGTCCAATACTGGTAAGCTTTCCAGCCTTATGAATTACTACAGTATACTAACAATTAAATCTTTGAATGTGCTTAGCTAATTCAGCCATCATTCTTGAATATCAACTAATTGCTATAGTATTATAGGCATAAAAGTAAGAGACTGAGTTTAACATCTACTGATCCCCGACACATAGTAGAAATTGATGTATAAAGTAAATCCCTAAGAGTTTATATTAACATATGCCTCTTTCCTATAACCACGTTTAAGTGCAGAAAAACAAAACTTCTAGCCAATTTAGTACTACACCTTTATTAATACTAAGTAATATTTGTCTCTATGTTTTCTCCCACTTGGTTTCTTCCAGGAAGAGAGACCACTAAGAAGAGACCACTAACTAAGAAGGATTAAAATCTGTATTTTGTTTTGAACAAACAAGGAAACATTTTTATGAAATCTAGTTTTAAATCATAAGGTTTGGAATGTTCCCAAATTCTTGAAATTGTTCTTATGTGAGGGAGGAAAGTTTTTTCCAAATATGAGATGAAAATTTTTATGTAAGATATGCAGAGAAAAGTCATACAGAGAGAAATCCATTTTGCCAAAATAACGCTTGGATCCTTTCAGCACTCTGTCATTATATTACTAAATTCACACACACACACACACACACACACACACACACACACCTTCCTACCAAAAGGAACAAAACAAAACATGCATATACAACATATACACAATCTGCCAATTTCACAAAATATCTTACAATATACTCGAAAGTGTGAATATCTTACTTTTAGACACTATCTTTTCAGTGGGCAGAGCCTAACAAAAGCATACAAGACACAAGAATTTTCATTTAGCACTGCAGTATTAACTTACATGACATTTTTTAGAACATGAAATATTCTTGTCTTATGGAAATAAATACTGTAAGAGCATGTGTTAAAACAACATTCCACTTTTTTGTGACACTGAGAGAGATTTAAAAATAAAGAATTTTAGATAAGTAAAATAATCAGAAGTAACTTTGGCAAACAATTGATAATTCAGTGGAAAATAATAAAAGATCATTAAATCAAGAACTGAAATAAAGAACTATATGCCGTGTATAAAAAAAATGTATATTTTGTAGATCTTAATTTCATAGACATCCAAAATACTCCATCAAAGCAGCAATGTATAGCACACCAGGATGTAAATCCATTCACTTTCACTAGCATGTTTACTCTTCAAACATTTTTAAATAAATGTTGGGTGCTCTTGTGGGCCACAGTGATATGCCATTATAAGGATTATAAAATAATTTTAAAGCTATATTGGTTGGAAACCCACTACCTACTGTGTCATATTCTGGAAAAGATAGTGCTTAGCATGAAAATGTACATAATTCAAAGGCATTTAAAAACTTACTCTTTAAGTATACTTGAGCAGGGCTCTAAGGAGAGTGACTACTCACACCGACATTTACGACCAAAGATGTTCACCCTGTGCGGTGAGAAAACTTCAATTGAGCAGGGGGACATAGTTCTTAGAACTTTTCCTGTGAACTCCATAGTGGATGCTCCCAAAGCCTTCTAGGCTGAGCACTGACTATCTATGAACCTAAACTGTTGGAAACTAAATCCTCAATAATGGGTTTCAATATGAACTTGTATTTCTCACACTAAATTCTGCTTTATTGGGAGAGTGTTATAGAAAAGCCTCATAATTTAAGAGGATTCACTCACTGTACCCATCACACCCATATCCAAGATTATAAATAGCATTGAGTGGTATGCCAGAGCCAACCCATACCAGCTGCTAACCATCAACTGTTAACATCTCCAACAATTTTGTGAGCCAGTTGTTAATCAACAGCCATTTTTAAAAACTAAATTATAGAAACTTAGAGCTGAATAAATTACATTTAAAACAGAGGTACTAACTCAAAACTCCTTACTTCCTAAATATTTTACTACATTATACAATTGCTATGTTACCTCTACGTTCTCGAAGCTATTTACTTCTCTTGTATTTGTATGGCAGAAACTTCTCTTGTGTTTGTATGGCTATATAATGGTGTGCCACCACTCATCATTCCCGACTCTGTTCAGTGATGTGACACTGGTAATTTGAAACCATTCACAGTGGTAGCATTTACCAAGGGGATTTGGCAAATGCTAAAACCTGAACTTGGGTTTTGTTGTTGTTGTTGTTGTTGTTGTTTTTGGGAGTTCACTTAAAGCATTTACCATCATCACCATTATTTCCTCAGTTTTCCATGAGCATTGTGTGGCCATGCTTGAGCATTTGCCATTCATTGATGGCCTTCTGATCCAGAAAAGCCTAACTAATCACCCCAGCAGTGAGTGACTGTCTTTTCCCCACATCCAGATAGTACTCTCTCGCTGTACCTCCCACTCTGCATTATAACTTAGTTATTTCTAGATCCTCCAACTAGTCTGTGAAGTCCTTGAGTGCAGGGACTTGGTCGACTTTTTCATCTCTTTACTCTCTGTGCTAAACACACCGCCTGGCACAAAAATGGACAATCATTAAATATTGTGTGAACTTATCTGAAACGAGACAAGCTCTGCCATACACATCGTATTGAATGAAAAAGCCACTAGCTCCCCAGCACCTCTAACAGAGATCATAGTCAATCATATGAATGCACAAATCAGTGCTGTCTGTCCCAATAAGATATTGCCAAAGAGAATGTGCTAATAATTTAGACTGGTATCACTACTTAACAAGCTCATAAGGATGTTATATTCAACAAGCTGTCATATAAAGTTCAAGTCTATTGCCATAATGGACAGAATAGATATATCCTTTTTCTCATTGTTCACATAAAAGACAATGCTTGAGGGGCATCTGGTTGGCTTTTTATAAAAAATATGTATAAAGAGTATGTGGCTCTTTATAAAAAATAAACTTAAAAAAAAAGACAATGCCTGATGTAGCTCTAATTCCAACAATTAATGGGGGTGTCAACAACAAGTCTCCACCTCAAAGGAAACCTCCTAACTGTTTTCAAGGCATGGCATCTGAATAAGTAACTGCTGGTAGGAGATCCTGCCTTCCTTTCTCCTCTACCCTTTATCTGACCACATTTGAAGCAACATGAGATACTCTTAAGATTACATGCTTTTCTTCCCTTTTTAAGGTTTTTGTTTTGTTTTGTTTTTTGTTTTTTAGTTGTCTCTACAAATCTTTGTTTTTAGAGCTATCTCTACCTTTATCTCGTGGGGCTCAAACTCACAACCCCGAGATCAAGAGTCACATTCTCTGACTGAGCCAACCAGGGCTCCCCTATGCTTTTCTAAAATGTGCTGGCAACTGGGTAAGTTTGTGATACAATTATGAATGAGTGATGGAGGTCGATAAAGTGCCGTCCAACTACTGGTATCCTGATTCCAAACTGTAAGCAAACTGAGAGACCTGGAAAGATAGATCTTAAATGGATACTTAGGTGAACAGCATGGGAACTGTGGGAAATACAGAGCACTAGCCTATAGATTCCTGTACCCAAGCTAAAGGAGTGAACAACAGCCCTAGAAAGAATTCCCAGTCCTCACCTGGGATCTGCATTCCTGATAAGAATGAGCCAGAAATCTCCTTTACAGAATCTAAGAAACCAAGCCTTGAGTGCAAGGAGTCAGAGCACCTCGGTCCTTCTGGATATTTCTGCCCTAAAATTCCCTGGTTTATTCATTTCCTCAATTTCCTCATCCAAAAAGACTAGAAGTCAGTCTGAACCACACTGGTTAGAATGTATAGTTCATATAGGACACCTGGGTGGTTCAATCGCTTGAGCGTCTGACTTTGGATTAGGTCATGATCTCACGGTTTGTGGGTTCAAGCTCCATAACAAGATCGGTGCTGTCAGTGAGGAGCCTGCTTGGGATTCTTGCTTTCTCCTCTTCTCTCACCTTCCCCCGCTTGCACTTTCTCTCTGGGTCAAAATAAATAAATACATTTTGTTTTTTCAAGTAGGCTCTACATCCAACACGGGACTTGAACTCAGGACCCTGAGATCAACAGTCACATGCTCTACTGAATGAGCCAGCCAGGCACTCCTGTTCCTATGTATATTATACTTAAGTATACTGTCTGTTACATAGTATTTTCAATCCACACATAGGTCCATCATTCTCAATCTTGTTCCAACTTGATATCCTTTGGGTATTTGTTGTGACATATATAAGAACCGGTCTGCTTTCCAAATAATAACTGGGTCATGATTCTAGAGCACAGAACAAACAGTCCAGTGTGCATCCCCTTTTTGGAATAGTTCCATATTTCAGTTTATATATGCTATAAGAGTTTGTTTTGTTGTTTTTGTGCTCCTTTTTATTAAGACTATGAATTTGGGCAAATGTTCCATCAAAATGACATCTTAAGAAACCTACATTTTAAATGGAGAGGAGCTTATGAAAACACTTTCTGCCACCACAATCACAAAAACCTATGTTAGTAGGAACATCCAGTCAGGGTACAAAATTGCATTATTATGATAAATTGAATATTATAAAAGTATTATATCTGCGAGATTCAAACCTGCAGTGCAAAGAGCTTCTCTGATAAGAAAGTTGACAGGAATTTTTAATTGTATCTGGAGAGCAAACATTTTCATTAGTAGAACTCAAGGAAAAGGGAGACTTATTTCAATTAAAGCTAGAGGGAGTATATATAGTAAGAAAGTGAGAGTACAAAAGATCTGAAGCTTGAGTGGCACATAAAATCCTTGTTGAAGTTGAGAGATGCTTTCCTCCACAATGACCACAATGGCCACAGAGCAATTCTGTAAGCAAGCTAACAATCGTTAAAAGTTTAGCCAGACCCTGAGCCATATGCCAGGATTCTAAAATGGCTTTTCCCTGTTGACAGTGGCTTGAAAAAGTCTTGGGGATTAAATGGATTTGAAACTACCTGAGCTAAGTAAGATTAAATATCCACAGCAACCTTCAAAAGGAAAACAAAACAGTCATCTAGAATTCATAGGGAAACAGAAGTTCTAAATGCCAGTAATTCATTTACTCAGCATGTGTCAAATGCAAATGGCATACCCTTTTCTCCTTCTACAGACTTCGGAGAAACAACATTCTTTAGGAACTGAGGAGGTATCTCTTTATCTTCTGCAAATTCTTATTATCTCATTCCTAAACCTGAATACTCCTTCTAGATTGGACAACAGTGTCACTGGGATGGACGCTTCTGGAAGTGATAGAGATTTCACTCCTCAACTTTCTGGTCAATGCCCATCTCAATCTTTTTCCCAAATTAGAGCTTTTGTATTTTATCTGTGATTGAATCTGTCCAGGCTGGAAGCAGTTTTATGAGTGCCCCAAATTTCCCACCTTCTCCAACCTGGATAAGAAATGTTAAATGCATTTTCTAAAGATGTCTGAGGTATACCAACCTAAAATGTACAGCTTCTGATACTCTCACTGTACAGATGTAGTTTTGGGGGGTTATTTGTTTTTAGTCATTCATCCTAAGAGTCTGATTCCTTAGGAATCAGTATAAATTTCCCACTTGTTTTCATAAACATTGAATGATGTTCCTTATAATGTTTGCTGTGGCCTCTGTTAATCAGCATACGGAATTATTTCAGACATCTACCGTTTGCTGGTTTTATTTTAAAGGAGAAGATAATGGAGTCAGAGATTTTTAAAGATATCAGCTTGGGATAGGATATTATGCAAACTTGGATTCATTTAGCCCAAACATAAGGACATGATAACAAAAGCTAAAGAGAATGAATTTTATTAATGTGTCACACACTCTTTGAAGCACTTTAACTCAATATTGAAAAAAAAAATCCAGGATAGGTAGGTACTTGTATTACCCTATTTCACAGACACAGTGTGGAAACCTGAAGGAACATGGTTAGGTCCAGTAGCAAGAAAACATTGGAACCATTATTCATACTCAAGTACAGTCAGGTTCCAAAGTCTGTGATCTTAAACATTATGCTATATGCTATTAAACATTATGCTATATGCTATATGCATTATGCTATACATTATTTATGACTGGAGATCAGCATTTCAGTGTCCCTTGCTTAAATATAAAATGGGCACAAAATGTTAGTGACTCAACTAAATTAATTTTTCCAAATGTGGGGGCACCTGGCTGGTTCAGACAGTGGAGCATGGGACTCTTGATCTAGAGGTTGTGAGTTTGAGCCCCATGATAAGTGTAGAGATTACTTCAAAAAATAAAGTCTTGGGGCGCCTGGGTGGCTCAGTCAGTTAAGTGGCCAACTTCGGCTCAGGTCATGGCCTCATGTCTCGTGGGTTGAGGCCCCCGCATCGGGCTCTATGTTGACAGCTCGGGGCATGGAGCCTGCTTCAGATTCTGTGTCTCCCTCTCTCTATCCCTCCCCCATTCACACTGTGTGTGTCTCTCTCTCAAAAATAAATAAACATTAAAAAAAATAATAAAATAAAATAAAATAAAATAAAGTCCTAAAAAGTAAAAAATAACATAAGTTTTCTACATTTCAATTTCTGAAGCTCCAGTCTATGGAATTCAGGGATTTTTTTTCTTTTCTTAGAACAATGTACACATCTCCAAATTTGCTTCTCTCCTTCATTCATACATTGCAGGTCGTTTAGGCCTCTTTTAATACAGAGGTTTAAAATCCCCATTTCCTGTAGGGCAATAGGTGTATTTAAATGACAATACTGTTGCCCCCTCCAAAATGAAAGACTAAAGCACCGGGTATTGAATTTGCTGCTTCCGGGAGGCAGGTGCGGGGGCAGTCTAGGGATTATCTAGCCCACTCTGGGTTGCCAGGACTCGTGGCCAGCCTCTGGCCTCTCTTCCTACGGGTCGCCCACCACTTGCGACAATGAGCTTCACTGAAGCCGCAGCAGACAGAAGGCTGATCAGAGAAAACAGAGGCAGTCGATAAACAGCTGTAGGTCACAGCAACTATGAATCTGCAGCCAAACAGCCAGGACCTCTGCATCGGAATGTTCACACTGTGAATGTGCATTTACACACAGCCTCCGGGAGGCCGCCCCCCAATCTTCCTGCTCATGTTCCCAGAGGGAGAATAAGTGATGGTGAGCCTCTAGAAAGACAACTGTGCTCGCTTCTCTGTCCAACCTGTTTACACCTGCTTACACTTCCGATTACTCAACTTCTGGGAAATTCCACTTGATAGAATTCTATTATCATTGCAGCAAATTTTTGCATAATGCTTTTTTGGTAGGCTTCTAGTTTTTTGTGTGTAGACTCAAGGATATGGAAAGATTGCTGACACAATGGATTCTCCCAGGCAGCTTCTAAAGTGGACCGGCAAATTGTTGGAGACAGTCTGAACTCAGATTTGCCAAGCCACAGGCAGGGGTACGGTCAGTTACAAAATAGCTCCAGGCTTTACCCATGAATCACTAGATGTGAAGCTCTGCAAAAGTAATCTTTAACCACTCCTTTAATAATCATAAAAGTCACATCTGCTCCCAAAGGGCAAGGACAATGCCTGGCTTGCTTGCCAGCTATCCAAGACCTGTCACAGCATTGACACTTAGCAGATGTTGAACGATATGTAGAGTGGAAGAATAAATAAAGACATATAAACCTTATCAGAATCACGCTCTGGCCAGCCAGGCCCACCAGTTCAGATAACGAGAGCATTTTTTGTTTCTTCATGAAAATACTCAAAGGAAAAACTATACTTTCCATAAACTTGCTCTATAGGATTGCAGTCCTTAAAACATTTGCTTACAATTTTTCAGTAAAAGTGGTTCATAATCATGCAATCTTTACTGGCATATCTGGAGAAAACACAAATATTGTTTGGGAGCATTACAGAGTAGAGTTTACTTATACAGAGAGAAAATAAGTATATAGGTGAAAATGAATCCGAGAGGGTACATTTTATGATTCACGATACGAAATTTACTCACTGTTCACAAGAAATGTACTGGCTTCTTTCTCATACCACTTTCCCCAAAGCTTAGATATGCAAACAGATATACAATGTATAACTGCAAATGTGCAAAGCATCTATTGGTTTCATTTCCATTGTTCAGCATATTATTTTTGCCTTCAACAATAATTTATTATCAAACTTCATATTCCCAACAAAAATAAATTATATTTTATGGTAGTTTACAATTATAAAAAATACTTTCATACACATTATTAATTTTACCTTTCTTCTTCTTTTTTTAATGTTTATTGATTTTTTGAGAGACTGTGTGAGTGGGGGAGGAGCAAAGAGAGAGGGAGATACAGAATCCGAAGCAGGCTCCAGGCTCTGAGCTGTTGGCACAGAGCCCGAAATGGGGCTCGAACTACAAGCCGTGAGATCATGACCTGAGCCGAAGTCGGACGCTTAACTGACTGAGCCACCCAGGCATCCCTAATTGTACTTTTAAAAACTGTCTTACTAAGTAACTAAAGAAGATATTACAATCACTCTTCATTGTAATATTCCCATTTTAATGAGAAGGAAATTAAGGATTAAGCAGAAAGGTATTAACTCCAAATCTCAGAGCTGGAAAGTAACAAAACTAAGACTGGCACACAGTCATAGCATGCCCGGTGCTCCATGCGCTTAATGGACTCACAGGGGCGCCTGGGTGGCTCAGTCGGTTAGGTTAAGCATCGCTCTCTTGCTTTCAGCTCAGGTCATGATCTCCGGGTTTCGTGAGTTCAAGCCCCACACTGCACTGGCAGCTCAGAGCCTGGAGCCTGCTTGGGTTTTGCTCTCTGCCTCTCTCTCTGCCCCTCCTCCACTTGCGCTCTCTCTCTCTCTCTCTCTCTCTCTCTCTCTCTATCTCAAAATAAATAAACTTAAAAAAATGGACTCATATAGATCTTGAAAGAAACCTTTTTCTCTCTCTGAAGCAGATCACTGCCAACCTCATGACCTCATACATTACCTAAGTATTTAAATGTCAGTTTAGCTAAAGTGGCAAAAATGGGTCAATACTAGATAGCACTCTGACTCAACCGGCCAGGTTGTTAGGCAAATTACTGCAAACTTTATTCAGGAATCACACCTGATAAGGATATAAATAAGGGATAAAAAAGAGTCATGGAGGAAGCAGGAAATACATAGGGAAGAAAATAGTAATTCAGTAACTTTTTTAAGATAACAAAGATGTGTTGAAAGAAATCTCCAGTGACAAAAAGAAGCGTGCTCCAGTCAATAAACCTTCTTCCACAACCACTGTCTTCACCCCTATGTTGCCAGGCCAGCTGCTCTGGCTAGAAAAGGGCCATAGCAGCCATGGAAGTTCCTGGGGATGAGACTCTGGTCTAAACTGGCACAGCCACATTTGAGCCCCTGGTCCTCAGACACACCCAGCTTTAGGCCACCAGCACAAGTATGCATCTAACACAGGCCAGGTAAATCTCTCATTATAAGGGGTGGGGGGGGGGGGGGGGGGGCTGGGCAAACAGCTAGTTTCCTACATTTCATTCAGTATTCAGTACCCCAAGCTATTTCTTATAGCAACTCTTTTGAATATCCCATGTTGTTCAGAAATGCATTATAAAGTTAGGCACAAGAGCTGAGAAGATCAAAATTATAAGCAAGTTCACCTTCATCTCTTGAGTTTTTCAAAATTAGTTTCCGAAGTGAAGAGTTTCTAGGCTCAATTTCTCTGGGTCAATTAGCATCATTTATCACAGCTTCGCTTATCCCTTGACTTCTAAAAATAAACAAAGGCATGCATGCACACACCTATACATGTACATATGGAGGATAAATGAAAATCAAGCAGTTTCCTAAGATGGTCTCTTCTATTCACAGACATATTAATTACTATCACCTCATATCTGGATTCCAACATTTTTTAATTTTAAATTTTTATTATTTTTTTTTTGAGAGAGAGAGAGAGAGAGAGAGAGAGAGAGATGGAGTGCATGAGTGGGGGAGAGGGGCAGAAGAAGAGGAAGAGAGAATCCCAAGCAGGCTCCACTCTCAGCGTGGAGCCTGATGCGGGGCTCGATGCCAGAACCCTGAGATCATGATCTCAGCTGAAATCAAGAGTCAGACACTACACTGTGAAGCAGCCAACTCTTAATTTTGACTCAGGTCATGATCTCAGTTTGTGAGATCAAGCACCCCACAGGGCTCTGAGCTGACAGCACAGAACCTGCCTGGGATTCTCTCTCCCTCTCTTTCTGCCCCTCTTCCACTCAGGCTCACTCACTCTCTCTCTCTCTCTTTCAAAATAAATAAATAAACATAAAAAAAAAGTCAGACACCCAACCCACTGAGCCACCCAGTAGCCCCTGGATTATAATTTTAATGAAAGCCAATCCTTAGGTCAGGCTTGCTTTTGGAAACATTGCTTTAGAACTTTAAAATACAAACCAGAATAAGTAAACAAAAGTTTAAATAATAACTACCTGTATAAATTACCATTAAGCAAAACAATGTATATGTTGGTGACAAAAGTGACCTAAAAATTAAAAATCTTGAATTTGAGCTAAGTTCTTCAGAGCTGTATGACTTTGGACCAGTAAAGTCCTTTTCACCACTTAAAATTCTGTGAATTTTTAGCGTTGGACTTACTCAATCATGAGGCAAAGACAATAAGATAATGAAAATAATAAAACCCATGTTTTAAGCAGTCCCCAAAAGAAACACTTCCAAAATTATGAACTGCTGGTCTGCAATGCATGCAAAACTGCCATGTGCAAAGTGCCTCGGTCCTCTCTTCCTCCCCCGCCCTCTTCCCCTTAGATTCTGACAAGGCTAGGCCACCATGCCTTCTTGATGTTACCATTAGTGGTCCATAGCTGGGAACCAACTAATGCAACTGCCTTTTCCTCACCATATACTTTCTTTCCCCTCAAAGGATTATAAATACACACACAGGTCTACCACACTTTCTTTGCTTTTACTTCTCATGCTGTACTAAATTCTATCTTGAGTAACCATACTGTAGTTTGGTTGTCTTTCCAGAACCCATCCTTCTATCTGCTGATAAATAATGGTTTGATCCACCGTGCCCCCATCAGTCCATGTGACCTGAGTGGGGATCTAGAGCTGAACCCAGAATCCTAGTGGATTAAGCCAATCAGTGTACTTGCCTCCCCTCAGTTGGAGCCTTAAATCAGGGGGCTGGATACGTGATTGCTGAATCTGATCAGAGTGAACCTCAGGGCCTTTGCAGGTGCAACCACCACATAAAGCACACATTTTCCAAACACACGTGAACCAAAAATCTTGCAGTATGGGAGCCGCCAAAGCTACCGTGCCTCTAAATGGAGCTTAAGAATGAAGCTCCTGGAGTGCCCCAGAGCTAAGCAGAGCAGGCAGAAAGGGATCATACCCCAGTGGAGTTATGTGAACTCTACATCAAGCTTCAGCTGAATCGTCAGTTAGGAGAGAAAATAAATTCTGCTTGTATCCGGTCTCGGTCGCCTTTTCTGCCAACAAGCAACCAAAAAAATGTTTACCTGCTACAGACATGTAAATATTCAATAATGAATTTGGGTTCTACAAGTTCCTCACACACCTGAGGCAAGTTATGACGTAACCTCTCTAGTCCTCAGTTCACAAAGCGGAGAGGATTCCTATCTTAAAGGATTATCATGAGGATTTAAATTCATGGGAAACATTGATCATAAGGCCTGGCAGGTCGTAGGCACTCAGTACATGGCTGCTTTTATTGTTTTTGCAAGAGCTCCTCTCCCATGTGTGCGAGAATAAATTAACCTAATTACTGCTGACAAGAATCAAAGTAGAAGTAGCACAAAAGGAAAGCTCTAGAATGTGTAGTAAATTTAGAAAATATAACAAGTCAAAATCTGCAGACTCTAAAGCTCTGTAAGGTGTCTAGAAGTACCTTTCAGAGTTTCTCTCCATCACTAAGCTGCACTCTAGCACTGATCTATCTGGAATTAAGCCTCTTCCGTTAAACACCAGTGTCTAGAATAAGTACATGTGGAAATCATTGATTTGTAGTTTATTTATTAATTCAGCAACCATATTCTTTGTATTTCGAACAACACAGGTTAAGAGACTTTCACTTACAGTATCAAACATGCAGAGAATTCTGTTGTGTGTTGCCCCAAACTCCAGCTCCCAATATCATAACACAACCAACTATTATGGGTTAATATTAATTTATATTTCTTGGTTTTCATTAGTCTCTGCCATAACCATGTCATTATGCCAGTATTGTCTAAATCACTAGTGAATGGCAAAAACAAATACAGCAGTGGTGATTTAATCAGAGACTTCACTGTTAAAACAGCCAGCCAAAGTAGACACGTTTAGAATAGCAAACGGATAACAAAACACACTTACAGGCTCATTAATAAGAAGGCAATTAGGTCTTCTGGGAAAATTCATTTTCTAAAAGAATGCTAAAGCAAGCTATAAAATGCAAGTAAAATTGTGTTTTGACATGAATACTATACACTATTACATCATAATTTTTCTCTTGAGAAAACTGACAAGAATCTGTTCTTAAATATGAGCACAAAAGACAGTAAAAAGAACACCAGTTATATTTAATGCATTCTATCTAATTCTCATTCATTACATTTGACTGTCCTTAAATGAGCTCCTTATTACAAAGATCTTTAAATTACACGTAGAAGCAAAAGATAAATATAAAACAAGAAACTGCTGCTAGTAATATCAGAGGGAATATCATTTCCTGTATCAACATATCAGTGTGCTAAATAAAAATTATTGGCATAGGGGTGCCTGGGTGGCTCAGTTGTTTAAGCGTCCAACTTCGCTCAGGTCATGATCTCACAGTCCGTGAGTTCGAGCCCTGCGTCGGGCTCTGTGCTGACAGCTTGCAACCTGGAGCCTGCTTCGGATTCTGTGTCTCCATCTCTCTCTGCCCCTCACCCGCTCACACTCTGTCTCTGTCTCTCAAACATAAATAAACATGAAAAAAAATTTTTTTTTAATTATTGGCAGATATCACATTTGGTCCCTCGATAATATCCTTATCTTTAAATATGTTCATAGCCAAAACTATTTATATTTAGCCTTGTTTTATTCTCTTATGAAAATATTTCTTTCAAAACTGTTTGAGTATTCTTTTTAAAAAGTGAATACTACTGCTGTTTTGATGTGTCTGCGGCGTTAAATTAAGTAAATACTGATCAGAAATATAATTCCAGGGAAATAGGGAAATGTGTTTCACATTGTAATTAATCCCTTCACAATACTCTTAGTATTCTACAGGAAAGTGCATGTGACAAATCTTTTCAAGATGAGCTTTCTTTGGCCTAAAGCAGTATTTCTCAAAATTCAATGTTCAAGCAAATCACCTGGGGGTTTCATTAAAATGCAGATTCTGAGTCAGTTGTTCTGAGAAGGGCTCTAATAAGTGACTCCAAGGCTGATGTCGCTGGTCCCTGGACCACAATTCAAGCAGCAAAATTCTAGGGCACCTTGGAGCTGATGAATCCAATGACCATGAAGCATTCAGTCATCAACCCCTGGGTAGGCTGTGAAGCCACCAGAAAGACTTCCTCTCTACTCTTGAATTTGCTGAATGATCCAAGGAGAATCATATCAAGGAGCTGTGGCCAGTATGTCACTTAAGCAGCTGCGTGGTCACCCCACCCCCCAACAAAGATTAGGGGAATCTCTGTAGCTGGTCAGCTGCTACTCTGGATGGGGTTTGGAGAATCAGCCTAAAAGCAGCTGGTTAAGGAACAGGCTGACTGGGAAGGGTTTATATAAATAGATACCAATCTGAAGGAAGATTTATTATTTCTTCATTAAAAGTATAGTACAAGTATATATATTATATACTCCATAGTTCACGTGTCCATGTCAGTGTTTTCATCTATGAAATAGGCAAAATAATTATCTATTTGCAATACTCTTTCCAAAATAGAACTACAGGAGTTGGATTCCATCTGTAGATGTCCTTAGCTTCCTTCTCACCTGAACCTTTGGACGATGAAATTCTATCATTGTTAAGATGTGTGTGTGTGTGTGTGTGTGTGTGTGTGTGTGACATACACAAAACACGTACTTCTATCTTTCAGCCTTCCCAACAAATTAATGCAGTCACTCACCTAGACACTCTTTTATTTGGCCTTAATTCTGAGTTCCTCTTACAAAGGTAATTCCTAGAATGACTACCTGCAGAAAAATTCAGCCAGCACTGCCTTGTTCATCGTGTTTAGCAACAGAGCTCTACAATCATATAAAGTGGAAACACAGATTATTTCACTCAGGACTACTTAATTTGCTCCTAAAACAATTGTAAGTGACAAAATAAGCCACTTGTAATTTTTAATGGATTATCAACACACAGAGGAGAAAGCCAAAAACCCCAAGCAGAGTTAAGTGGTGATATGGCAATGTTCCCCGACTGGATCAATGCGGTCCTTCCATCCCAGGCCCAGTGTTTTCCCAGAACCTCGACACTCTGCAAAACCTCACAAAACCAAGTTGAATTATGTATGTTCAAGCTTTTTTTTAATGTTTATTTATTTTTGAAAGAGAGAGAGACAGAGACAGAGCACAAGCAGAGGAGGAGCAGAGAGAGGGAGACACAGAATCCAAAGCAGGCTCCAGGCTTGAGATCATGACCTGAGCTTAACCGACTGAGCCACCCAGGTGCCCCTGTTCAAGTTTTTATTACTAAAATATTAACTACAAAAGAATTTCCATAAGAATACTTCAGGAAAATAAACATACTTCTCACAACACAATCTTCACGGAACTAATAAAAACTTTTATGTGGAACTAAGTTTCTTTAAGAACACTGTTCATAAGAACACATTTCTAGTAAGATGGAGTTTGAAGTCTGTAAACTATCTACCTCCAGAATTCTGATATCAAACATTCAAACATATTTTCTTCATTTTCCACAGCATAGCTGTATGTAACTTATCTCACGTATGTCAAAATAACAGGCAATAAGGTCCTCAAGTGTGCTCTATCCCCATTTACAAAAAGGAACTTAAAGTCTCTCTTCCATTCAGAGATATATAAGCACAAACACTGTGACATTAAAATACCATTTCATGAAAAAATAAAATATCATTTCATGGATGTACATACAAGTTTATTTCTGGCTTCAGTTAAAATTAAAATTATCCTGATGGACAGACTGACTTACCTCGTTGTCAAATCCCAGTTTAACACATCATGAACTGGTAAGATATCATTGTCAAGATACCACTGTTCAGTAACTATGACAAACAGCAGGAGTTTTGGTGAAAACACAAGTCATGTTCAAAAGCAAGTATAACCTTTTTAGGCAAAGAGAAACACACTTGATAAAGGAACACAAAACAAATACATATGATCAAAGGGTAAAGTCTGAGAGGAATACACAGAGGGAAATTTTTACATCCACAGAATAAGAAATGAATGTGTTTGGACAAAGGCAAAGGCTGATTCCAATAAACAAATCAAAAATAAGGCTTCCCCCCCTCTCTTTAGAAAATTAAAGATCAAACACACACACACACACACACACACACACACACACACACACACAATCCTAGTGTTCTTTGTTTTGTCTTTAAGAACAATCTGTAAACTCTCTTGATGTTTCCTGCTCTGAGTCGTGCAGTATTCCTCTTCCTGCTCTCCATGAAGAGCAAGCAGAGGAAATGGGAACAGCACAGGGCAGATGAGGACAGCATTTTCCATGCCTCTGAGAAGTACATCCATATTTAGCATGATTTACACTGTCTTTAATACCACCTTGAGCAGACCTAGATCACTGCACTTCAAAAGTATTAGCAGGCAACAACACAGTTTCTCTCTATAGGACCATATCACGTGAATCAAATGTTTTTTTTTGAAGGCCACAAAAATGTGTTGTAAACCATCATTGGTAGAAACGTGAGATTTGGTGGGAAAATTGGCGTTTGCTCTGGGTACTGGTTGAGTCACATTTCCAGTTTTTAAGAACAGGTCCAGCACCACAAGATATTCAGTGAGAACAAAAAGGCTGTGATTTTGTGTGTGCGCATGTGGGCTTTGTTATTGCTAAAGAGGAGTGGGAAGGAGGGTGGGAGAGGGGAAGAGTGGCAGAGGGGTTGACATAGTTTTCAAATTCGCATTTATGAATACAAAGAGAAGAGCTGTCAGCAGCACACGCGCCAAAGCCCGAATAGCAGCCAGACCTGCCTCTTCCTGTCTGGGTAGGCCAGACACAAAACGACATCTTGCAATCTAGGAAAATCAGCAGAGTCAGATATATGGACAACAGTAAGAGAAAAACCAGTCCTGGAACTGTCCAGTTACGTATCATTACTAGCATTAGAATTTAAAGTTTCAATGAATTGAGGGACAAGGAAATCAACAAGCGAACCTTAAGACAAACTGTTTCTGATGTATTTTCATAGTAGGTAGTAAGTACAAAAGACATTAACTCTACATACAGAGACATCAAGGAGTCAGACAACAGGAAAGTGTCATTGTTTAGATGAGTTGCAAGGTCCTATGGGATCAAGTGAGTGTGCGCTTACAGTGTGACATGTCAGGAACTGTATGCTAGGTGAAGTCAGGATCTTGAGCTGCATTTCCAGGCTCACATCATACTAGAGACACAATAGTCCCTCTCTAGGTCACTGATAAGACTGCATCTAAAACCATGCATATTTTTTCTCCTTACTGAGATGAAAAAGCTGAATAACCAAGAGTTGAACAAACAGCTAAATGAATGGACTAAAAATATAGTTCTTCTGTTGGTAGAATACTAGAAATGTTAATGACCCTTCCACAAGAAGCTCAAGTAACAATTTACAAGAGGTAAGCAAAAAAAAAAAAAAAAAAAAAAAAAAAAAAAAAAAAAGGATAATTTGTCTCACTGTGCTGATAAAATTATAGTCTGGCCAAACTAGCATGTTTATGTTTAATAAAGATTAAAATGAATGACCGGCGAGGGAAACACATACACATGCTCCTAAATTGTCACACACAGTGTGGCAAGGACACACACATGCTGTCCTCACACGGCGAGTGTGGGAGCGAGCAAAGGTGACTCATGTCAAGGTACTCACCCACCTTAATGTATGATGACTACACCCCCAGAGAACTGCATAATGCTTTACAACTTACGGTGTCCGTTCACATAAATTATTTCATACCATCCTCATAAAAACCAGGTGGAAAGGTTAGGACAGGTATTATTATCCCCATTTTATAGATGAGAAAGCTGAGCTTCCAGGTGACTTCATCTGTGACTTGTTTTGTCAGTTATCTGAGTCCTAGTACAGAAAACTTTCTCCTATTATAATATCAAGAGATAACAGTGACACAACCCAGTGAATAAACGTCAGTGCATCTTTGTGCTTCTATGCCTCAGTTTCCCCAGCTATGCCGCTCGTATCATTTTAAGTGAAAGTAACGTAAGTTGATATTCATAGGCTGTTCTGGTTTTAAAGAGGTTCACCATGCAGCATTTTTACACTTTAATTCCAAAAACTAAGAAAAAAATCACAGTCATGAAAAAATATTCTTAAATTTGCGGTTTAAACAAAGCACACTGGATGAGTATATGACATATCCAATAATCCTTATTCTTTCAAAATTTGCTTTTGACACTTACTACATTAGGAGCCACAGGATAATATCTAAAAGTGGTAAATTGGCCTTAATGGATGTGATTTAAAAGATTTATTTAAAAGGTTATTTAAAAATTCTTAACATATGTTTTAGACTTTTAAAGCATTTTGTTGAAATTCCTTAAAAGAAATAAAAGTGCATTATTTAAAGTAGAATATAAGGGGAAAAAAACAGCAAGAAAGAATACAGCTCCAATGTCTGAATCTATGTATTTGCAACAAATCTGACTACCATAAAATCTGAGGGCAGCAGAATACCACATGGCTTAGGAAAGCCAAAACATGAAAATCTTTACAAGACAAACTTTTAATTCATGGAGAAAAAGGCATATTCACAATCTGACTTTAAGCAGGGGGAATAAAAAGCATTCATTTCTGGGCATCTATGTAAATCCTGAATGACAAAATTTTTAAGGCGCAGTCCTGCAAGAATTGCATTTATCAGGACTGCACATTCTGTTTTTTACATGTAAAACATAAAGTCAAATGTTTTACGTTGTCACTAAAGCAAAGTCAGGCATATTTAGTTAAATTACTTAGAACTGGATGCCAACAAATGCAATTGTTCATTAGAGATAGCTAAACTCCAGGGATCAGAAAAGCTCATCTACACATTCTGTTAAGAGGAAATTTAATATTTACTAAAGGGTAAATAACATTGGAAAAGGCAAAAATAAAAGTTTCTTTATTGCTGAAAATTTGTCCATCAGCTGTTGAGACATTAATGGTTGCAACTCTTGAATACATGTAAGTTTAATCATGCAACTGGTAGGATTCAAACTTTCAATTAACAAACTACATGCCTTTTGAAGCGTAGGCTCTCAGTGCAGTGACAAACACTGTGCAGAAATCAATACCCACTCTAACTTGCCTGCATATAATGACTTACATCAAGCACGGTTCCGATACCAACCGGCATTGTATGTCAGAGACGCATGCAGTAGAAATGCTTACTCCAGAAAGAATTAAATTAAGCCATCGGATCATTCATTGCATAGATCTGTTGCACTGCATACATCACCGATATACATAGCTTTTCCTCTACACGCTGCATTTCATAATCTGCCTCAGTGCTGTTGTCCAACTCCTTTTACAGAGTTCCACAGAAGGGGAGAGGGGATGGGAGGGAAATCAACATCCCTCCGGATGAAAACACTCTGAGTTTATTTCCGGGAAACAGGACAGCCACAACAACCGACAAGTGCAAAGTAAGTTCGTTCTCGTTCTCCGCGTCCTGCGGCCTCAGCCAAGAGCGCGGCTGTCACTTCCCCGGTCTTCTCCATCACCCCTCGGCCACCAGTGCATCTCCATCTGCACCGCGAACCAGGGCAGCACTTGGGCTTACCAGCCGAGCCGAGCTGGGCGGACTGGCGAGAAAAGTTGTCAGGACCGGCGAGAGGCAGACAAGCGCCCGGGAGCCCGCTCCCGAGTATGCACCTGGTGAAACTTCAGAGCCCCCAGAGGAGAAACCGAAAGAAGCAACCAAGGAAAGATAATAAAACTGGAAGGGTACAGAGTACAGGGCTGGGAGAGACGGGGTTTCGCGGACTTCTCTAAGTGGCTTTACCAAGAACCCCAAGAGCCAACCTGCAAGACCGCACCACATCCCTCCCTTTGGGCTCTCCCAGCTGGCGGCGGTCGTTGATAGCCCCCATCATTCAGGCGGGCTCCGGGGGTCACCGCGCCAGCTTCGCGGTGCTCCGCCGGAGGAGCGGACTGCCACCGCCCGGGGTCAAGCTTCCCCGGCTCGGCGCCCAGACCTCGCTGCGCAGGACGGCTCGGTGTGGATCCTTAGAATCATATTTCAAAACATCTTAACAGGCTCCGCCAACACACACACGGAACCTACTCCACGCAGTGCCCTAACCCACAGGGCAAAACCGGGAGCAGCCAACACCGGGGGAGGAGAAAGCGACTGGGGGAGGGACAGGGAAGTAGTTAGACAATAGTCAAGGGAGGTTATTCCCAGGACAAAAAGCACCTGGCAAAGCGCGCCGAGGTCAGTCCCTTCCAGTCTCCACATTTCTGACAATGGCTTCCCGGGGACATTTTTTTTTTTTTTTTTTAAATGCTCCAGAGGCAGACAGCAACAAGCCCGCACCACGAGCAACAGAGTAGCCGTCCCCAGAGTCGTAACTACTTTTTCCTTCTCTCTTCCCCAGCGCGGTAAGCGTGCGCTGGGCGCCGAGGCTACCAGTTTAAAATCAAGGTCTCCCCGCGCTCCCGGACAGCCCTGCCAGCCCCGGGCCGGAGCGAGCCTCCGAGAGGAACAATGGGGTGCGGAGATGAAAGTTACCTGCGCCAAGTGGCGCCCAGCCCGGTGCCCCGCGTCCTACCTAGCACAAACTCTGGGGACATCTTTCCCTCTGCCCTGTGCCGCTCCCCCCCCCCACCCGACTCCCCGGCCGCGTAAGCTTCCCGCGAATCCTTGCCCCCGGCCCCGGCAAGGAGCCGGCTCCAGCCCCCGCGAGCCCCGGGCCGGAGGCGTTCGTCGGGACTCCGGACAGCCCCCAGCCCCTCCCCCAGCCGCCCGAGCCACTCACCTGCGGAGAACTGGCCTTGGGCCGACCCCAGGGGAGACCAAGGGGAGAGGAGCAAGAGCGGCACAAAAACAGGCAGCGCCGCCGCCGCCGTATCCATGTCGACTTTGGGAGAAGTTTCAAGCAGCTTTGCAAAGAGCTGCCGGGGGGGATCGCAGCGAAACCCACGGCCGAGGTGCCGGCCGGGCCTCGCGCGGTGAGGGCGGGAAGTCCACGGCAGCCCGCCGGCACTTTTGCCTTCTTCGCGGTGCCCAAACTACCGCTGGGGCGCAAGCGTCGCCCGCGTCGCCTGCCGGCCGCGGCGGCAGCTCTCCATGCTCGGCGGAGGCTGCTCCTGTTAGTCAAGAGTTACTTTGCTCGGGGAGGGACGGGGGCGGAGCCGGGGGTGACGTCGCCCCGCGGGCTCCGGGAGCTTCGGTGGAATGCAGGCTCGGGCGCGGCGCCGCCGCCTCCTGCCGGAGAGTCGCGCGCCAGCCCCGGCCGCGCGCCCCGCGCCTCTCGCCGCCTTTGTTCGCCGCCCGCCGCCGCTCGAGGGAGCGGGCGGGAAAGGGGATCTGCGCCGTTGGCTGCCCAGTTCCAGAAATCGGAGTTTGCGAGGCGACTGTTTGGTAAGCAGTGTGGCCGGACCACAGAGGACGGGCGCAGAGAAAGCCCGGCCGCCCGGACAGGGGCGTCTTGGGCTTCTGTCCCTGCGGTGCAGGTTCCACCGGAGCGGTTGCCGGTAGGAAGAAGCGGGAGTGGAGAAGCGCCCTAAGGAAACACCCACCTGCATTGAAAACTCCCTGTTCCTTATTCTTGTAATAAGGAATAAGACACCTGACCCCACCCCCAGGAAACTTGTTGTCCCTTATTATGTAAAAATAAAACTTGAAGCCAATAAACGTTCGGTAACTTTCCAGTGTGAACAGCTGGCGTGTCTCCTTTCTGGTTTATTTGTCATTTTCCGAATGTTTGGATTTACTCTCTGCTTCGCTGACTTTGCTTGTGGTTCTGAAACCTTCCGGCCTCTTTCCACGTCTTCCCTCAGGAAGAGCCTAAGAACTGCATCAGCGCTCATTATCCCTTCCTTTCGCATAGGTCTGCTGGAGTAGAAAAGAGCTTCAGCTTTGTTTTTAATATCTAATAGGTACTTAAGACATAAGTATTTAACAAAAGGACTTTACACCGACAATGAAAACAGCAACGGATGATTTCATCCGGAGGAAAATGATGCTATATTATGACAGTAAAGTATTTTACAGTTTGCTGGTTCTTCAACAGCTTGAAGTGGTTTCACCATATGCCACACTTAACTTGCTTCTGCGAAAAGACTATATAGTGCACACTTTATTCCTTTTTGTGAAATATCAAGTAAAATAGATGCAGTCACAATTGAATACACATTTTTATTAAGAATTTTAATGTGGTAGATACAATTCTTGGAACAATAGGATCTATTGATTGACATCTGTCAGGTACTCAGATATCTTTAGCCTTTGTAAATAAGACATTGTGAAATTCAACTTAACATTCATATAATTTATTTACCAAGTCATATATTCCTCCTTTCTACAAATGAAATATATGCTATTAGTGCTATTAGTGACCAAGTTTATGATACAACTGGAAATACATACACATATATACACATATAAAATCAGGAAGAAAAAGACTTTTTAAAATTTTTGCTTAGAATAGAAGCTTGATTAAACAGAATTTGGAGTTTTCTGACTGGCTGATTAGCACACTGACTATCCCAACACCTGTCAATTCAATTCAGCACAATAAAATTCATTCTTCCTTAGGGTGCAAAGAACCTTTTTTTTTTTTTTTTTTTCAACTCACTAACCTATAAGTGCTCTCACATCACTGTTCCTATTTCTTTGAGGAACATTCCTAAATCCTAGGTAACAAAAAACTGAAAGACATACATTTTCTTTTTGAAGGACTAAGGAGAACTTTGTAAAATTTAGCAGGAATATGCTTCAGGAAAACCAAACAAAAACCCACCACCCATATACTAATTCATCTATTCTTCTATAAAGAAAGAAAGATGAAGGAAGTTCATGACTTGGTAGATTGGTTTAAACACACAAAATGTGGGGTGCCTGGGTGGCTCAGTGGGTTAAGCAGCCGACTTCGGCTCAGGTCATGATCTCTCGGTCCGTGAGTTTGAGCCCTGCGTCAGGCTCTGTGTTGACAGCTCAGAGCCTGGAGCCTGTTTCAGATTCTGTGTCTCCCTCTCTCTGACCCTCCCCCGTTCATGCTCTGTCTCTCTGTCTCAAAAATAAATACACGTTAAAAAACATAAACACACAAAATGCTTGTTTAAAAAATTAACATATGGTGTGAGGGGTGAGGGTTATCCACACTGTTCTTACCTTGGGTATTCCTTGGGTCAACTGATAGAAGATTCATTTCACTTTAACAATGCTGGAAGTAATAACAGTAATATTTACAGAGCACTTACAATGTGCTAGGCCCTGACTTAAGTAAGATATGCAACATCTCGCTGAGGTCAGACAACAATCCTTTGACGTCAGTACAATTATCACTCCCATTTGACAAATCAGGGAACAGGATTAGAGATTAAGTAATTTGGTCATCAGCACAAATGTGAGTGAAAAGTGGGTAAGGGGAAACAAAGAAATGCAAGAAAATTCTCAAAAGGAATCAGCAAACCAGCAAGAATGACTTCTCACTAAAAGTCAAAGGCGTAAAACAAAACTTTTAGACAAGAAAATAAGTCCTTTTGTCAGTTGTCATGGATGCTGGCCATAATAACTAATGCTGGCCAGAGTGCATTGAAATCCTTTGAGTAGAGTATGTTTGTCTTCCACATAGTATTTAGCAAGTATTTGGAACTTAGTAGATCTCCATTTATTTAGAAAAATGAATGAATGTATCAATCCATAGAAGTATAAATCTGGTATAACTTACAAAATAATAGTCAACATACATTAAAAATCACTAAAATGTTCTTATTCCTCAATCTACTAGCTATTCTAAGGAAATAACCCAAAATATGGAAAATGTTATATACACAAAGATATTTGTCATTTTCAAAGGGGAAAAGTGGAAAAAATATAAATGTCCAACAATAGGCAGATTCATGAGCATTATCTAAATACAATTATCTCATGGCCACCAGAAACTGAAACTTATAAAAATAAGAGCAAGTTGCAACATGGGAAAACTAAGAAATAACAAAGACTTAAAAAAAACCATACACCATAATATTGATATAATTAGTAGATATAGAAAAAAAATTATAATTGCCCTTTCCTACCATTTGAGGTATATATGAGAGCGTATCTTTTAAAGAGATTTGTATTCTGATTGCAGATTTACCACGTAGTAACTCCACTCATGAATTTAGATCTGTGTTGGAGAAAATATTTTCTGTGGAATCCCAGTTTTACCAAAATTTCATGAGTATGACTGGAAAATAAGTTCTGCAAATCAAATAAGCTAGGAGAACACTGAATTGAGAAAGGTAAGTAGGTTCCTTTCCTATAACAGTCTTCTTTACTATATAACTCTTTTTTCCATGGTTATCAATATGGTACTATGCACTATGAATCTGGAGTGGGGGCAGGGGGACAAGAATGCAATGGTTCTCAAAGTTTTGGACCACAGAACTCTTTAATAAAGAAGTATTTCTGGGGTTCCAGGGTGGCTCAGTCAGTTAAGCATCTGACTTCAGCTCAGGTCATGATTTTGAGGTTCATGAGTTCAAGCCCTGCATGGGGCTCTGTGCTGACAGCTCAGAGCCTGGAGCCTGCTTCAGATTCTGTCTCCCTCTATCTCTGCCCCTCCCCTGCTTGCTCTCACGCTCTCTCTCTCTCTCAAAAATAAATAAACATTAAAAAAAATTTTTAAAGAAGTATTACTCATAATTAGCATTTCAGGGGACAGAGTTGGGGAAGCACTGCTATATCTCTATGTCTCCATTTCCTTCATATGAAAATGAGGCTAATCATTCAGATTTTCAGATGACTAAATGAAATACACTTGACTCAAACAATGTGAGGGTTAGGGTCACTGACCCCAGCACAATCAAAAAGCCTCATGTTACTTTGACTCTCACAAAACTTAACTAACAATAGCATATTGTTGGCCAGAAACCCCTGGATAACATAAACGGTTGGTTAACATATATTCTGTATGTTATATGTATTATATACTGTATTCTTACAGAAAAGCTAGAGAAAAAATGTTGAGAAAATCATAAGAGGAAATACATTTACAGTAAACTGCACTGTATTTATTGAAAAATATCTGCATATAAGTGGACCCATGTGGTTCGAATCCGTGTTGTTCAAGGCTCAACTGTATATGTTTTTAATATAGATTTTTAATATAGATGCAGTAGGCATAAACATGAAACAGTCTGGATGATAATAGTTGCTGAGTAAACATTGTTTTCTTTCTCTTGTTCCAATGAAGGATTATGCACAAATCTGTACCCAGCAGAAGCAAAGTTTTTATTTACCCAGTGACAGACCAAGAGTACCCAAAGCCTATGTTTATAAGCAATTAGATAACATTATCAGCTTGTTAATAATAACTAATTGCTTACATATGCTTTTCATTTTGCAATGCCTATCCACCCACATGATCTCAATCTATCCTCAATCTATCCAACCTATGAAGTAGCCAGGGCAGGTAGGATAATTACCTGACAGAGAAAACCAAAGTTTAGAGGGATTAAAATACTTGGCCAAGGTTTGGCAATGATCAATAGCAGAGCTCTCTTTGACCTGGATATTCTGACTGCAAATCTCATTCCCACCCTCCCGCCAATGCCTATGTACTTAACTCTCATCTCTAAAAAGATTCATCTGAGTTAGGAGAAAAATCCTCAATGCCAAGTCACCAGACCAAAACTCTTGGGCTAGCAGGTGGCAGTGAGGCTCTATTTTCTCTTTGCAAAGAGTAAAAAGAAAAAGAAAAAGAAAATAAAACATTTTCTTAATATAATATTCTTGCCTGGGTATGTATATATCCAGGAAGGGAGGGGCAGGGAATTTCTGACAATAAAGCCCTTGAGCAGAGCAGAGCCTTCCAGAAAAGGAAAAAAAAGTATTATGTCTTTGAAAACTGTTGTTCTGAGTGGGTGTTGGGTCTTCCACTGTAGGGCAAAGCCCAATTGCTCCCTGGAGTAGTGCTGGGACCTGGCCAGTTACTACTTAGGTCTTGACATCAGAACATCCAGGAACAAATTGAATAGTGATGGCTGTGTGCCTAAGTCTCTAAGGAAATTCTTCTCTCTATATGTTCTTAGGTAATTTTGGATCAAATGGAAACAAATGCACTGTATTCAAAACCAGAGTTATTTTGTGAGTCCCTTGAACCCTTTAAAATATCCATAACGGGGGATTAGTTCAGAAACACTAGTCAAGAAAATGCATGCTCCAAAGGTTTTATCCAGGGAAGAAAAAAAAATTTTTTTTGAGTAGCTTGAGAGCTCGGTGTTGCCAATTTGGAAGAGCAATTTGCCTACAGCTGGATATAATTAACAAGCATGGGTCAAAAAGGAAGCCAATCATAAAAGTGTGAATTGGATTGAGGTGGAGGGATGGGGACAGTGACAGTCAACTTCCAGAACTGGTGTATTCTGACTTCAGAGTCTCTCCTCATTTTCAAAAAGCCTAGTCTAATGATGTTAATAAAAGATTGAACTCAGAGGGAAAAAATTAGGGTCTTCATAGTACCCTAGTGTGTGTTTGATAAATTAGCTTTTCTGGAACACTATAGGGTGCCTTAGCCACCCTTTATACTAGCAAGTAATTTCCATGCTGAACAAAAAAAAAAAAGAAAAGAAAAGGAAGGAAAAAGTTGCGTTTTTTTTCCTGGCTCACTAGAGGGAAAAAAGGTATAAAGGTACAAGTAATATAGCATCCCATTGAATACTATTTGAATTCTTCTGGTCTGAATGGACCAATTATCCTGAGGTATTTTTTTTTTGTTTATTTGTTATTTTAGCAAAACCAGGAAAGGGGATAACTCTTACAACTAATTAAATTCATCATGTATTCAATAATACATTTTGCAGGGTTAAGAGCTCATATGCAAAGCTGCAGCCTGAGGAGAATTAACACGGCTGAATGAGAAATTCTCTAATGATTATGCTCCTTCCTTCCTCCCACTTATTTCTGAAGGGGGTTGGGGGCTGGCTTCACATATGGAACCCTGTGGATCTTGCCATCTTTCTTCTCTGCTTATTCTGATCTTGAGACAGAATGAAATAGAATTCTGAACACACAATGTGGTACTTCCAAGACTCTGGAGATTTTTCTAATCCTCCAAATGTTCTCCAATAAAATCTTCCCTTTACACTGTTGGTGCTGCCACAGCATTCATAACCAGAGGAAGTCTGACAAGAAAATGAACCATTAAAACCTACACACAAACATAGGGGCTCATTTCAGGGCTGACGTCCTCTTTAAAGCAAAGCAAAGAATTCATTTTGTCATTTGCAAGCATTTATTAAGTGTACAATACAGTACTAGTTACTCGATGGGGGATATAGGGGAATTAGTAGTTTACATTTGAATTTAACAGACAAAAAAATAAGAGACAACACACCATATGTAGCATGTGTGTGTAATATATATGTACAATTGTGTGTGTAATAATACACATGCACACACACACACACACACACACACACATTTCCTAAATGTGAAAGAAAAGAAAACAAAGTTTTAGTTCACGGTGAATGAAGTACAGTTGGAGGGAATAGCTTTTTGGAGATGACTAGTTTGGAGCTACACCTTGAAGAAAGTGATGGTTGTGGGGCCCCTGGAGGACTCAGTCAGTGGAGCATGCAACTCTTGATCTTAGGGTTGTGAATTCTAGCCCCACATTGAGGGTAGAGACTGTGAAAAAAAAAAAAGTGATGGTTGTGACTGGCAAAAAAGTTCCTGATGCATAAACCACTTTTTGGACCTTGAACTTACTCAAACTGGCTTTCTGTGAAGTAGGGTGCTCTTGAAAACTGACCAAAATGTGTCTCTCATTGGCTGTTGTACCTGTCTGTCCTTGAGATGAGTTCTTATTTTATTGTTGAATGCTTTCAAATCACCTAAGAAGTCTTGTTGGAAGATACCTAAAATACAGATTTCTTATAACATCAGTTTATATGTTTTTAAAGCTTCCTAACT
Organism: Panthera tigris; assembly: GCF_018350195.1. Taxonomy (NCBI): domain Eukaryota; kingdom Metazoa; phylum Chordata; class Mammalia; order Carnivora; family Felidae; genus Panthera; species Panthera tigris. Next base: position 115,112,631 of record NC_056664.1, read on the forward strand.
GTCTAAACTGCATAGGCCCACAAAAGAGATCATTAAGAAATAGACTTACAAGCCCAGTAGAGTATTAAAATTACATGCAGTTTCTTTGGAGCCATAATGAAATAGTCAATTAGCTCTTTTACTTGTTGACAACTACAGCTGATATAAACTAATGGTCCATTGATCTCAGCAAAAAGTCAAAAAATGACAAGCAACGATTATCTGGGGAAAGAATCAGAGGCTGAGATAGGTCTAAACCTAGTTGTTGCTGGTTTTTTTTTTTAATTTTTTAATGTTTTTTTGTATTATTGAGAGAGAGAGAGAGGGAGAGAGAGAGACAGAGCATGAGCAGCGGAGGGGCAGAGAGAGGGAGAGGGAGACACAGAATCTGAAGCAGGCTCCAGGCTCTGAGCTGTCAGCACAGAGCCTGATGGGGCTCAAACCCAGGAACTATGAGATCATGACCCTGGCTGAAGTCAGACACTTAACTGAGGCACCCACATGCCCCCACATCTAAACCTAGTTTTATTTCTGTTTCTGCATGTGAAATGGTCATAAATAACTATTTTGTATAAACTTTAGAGAAGCTTGTTGGACAAGGAGAGTGTACATAAGAAATAATATTAGATAATTAAAAAAACACTTTACATGGGGTAGTAGGAAGAAAAATGGCAACGTCCTATTCTCCACAAAAATATCCATGTCCCTGGAACCTATGAATATGTGAATATGTTCTCTTGTGTGGCTAAAAAGACCTGAGGCTATGATGAAGTTAAGGATGTTGTCAGGTAAATTTATCCTGGAATATCTAGGTGGGCTCAATGTCATCCACAGGGTCCTTTTAAGAGAAAGGCAAAAGAGTAAGAGAGATGTAAGGGTGGAAGCAGAAATCAGAACGCAGAGAAAATGCTACACTGCTAGCTTTGGAGATAGAGGAGGGGGGCCATGAGCAAGTGGTTTCTAGAAGCTTGAAAAGTAGAGTGAATAGATTCTCCACCTTGATTTTAGTCCAGTGAAAAACATTCAGACTTATGACCTCTAGACTGTAAGATGATAAATATGAGTAGTTTGAAGCCACTAAGTTTGCAATCATTTGTTACAGCAGCAATAGGAAGCTGATACACATGGGTTATCTTCATTTGATCCTTAAAGCGATTATACTCATCTAACATGCTCAAGTGGAAAATGAAAAAACTGATACTTGAATAGATTAAGCAATCTGCTTAAGTAAGAGGTGAAACTAAAGAGCAAATTCAGCCCCTCTGCCTCCAGAGTCTGCAGTGATGAGAAGTATGCTATTTCAAAACACTTATTTTGAATGACAAGCATATATTGAATTACCACACAAAAGCAAATTGTGGTAGAAAATTTATAAAATTTTTAAATGTATTTGAAAATTTCTCTCTTCTATATTTGCAATGAATACATTTCTTAGCATTCTGCTACAATTCCTTTGCTATAAATGCTAGCAATCACATTCTATTCTGATATAATCATACTATTTAATCAGAGAAACACATAAACTGGGAGATAGCCTTTGTCAGTAGTTATTTAGAAGATTAACCATCATTTACATTTGGTATATTTCCTGTCATAACGATTATTATGTTGTCTTCTATAGATCATATGCCATTGAAGGGCTGAAACTATATTCCTCTATCTTCTACAAGGCTCATGCTCGTGTCCCCCCACGCATTTGCTTAAATCTTTTACATGTGAATCTGCTGGTCATTACTTCTGGGGATCATTGCCTCCTTAGGAATCAAACTTAAATTGGTGCACAGGTTGTCATTCTAATTCCCTGAAAGTTAAGGATTATGTATTGTTTGTCATTGTATCCCTGCCCATAAAATAATGTTATATAGTTGTTCAACTAATGACAGTTCAGAGATGGATGGGTGGATGGATAGATGGATGAAAAGATGGATGGTCTTTTCATGGATAGTCAAGTGGTTAAATAGTCTGGGAGGAGAAGGGAGAAGGTACAGAATTTTGAGACAATGATAGAACAAGTCCCAGGAGAGATAGCTTAAAAAAAAACACAGACACAGAATAAAGTAAGAAAATCTTAACTTCTATGGCATTTGAAGTTAAAAGTATCATTCTGATACAAGATATTGAAGACCATTTTTTCCTTTATTACATTTCTATTTTTTTGTTTATAGCTGCAATATTGATCAAGAATGCCAACTTAGTTTAAACTTTTATGTTCTTTCTGCTGATGAAATATTTTATTTTAGGCATAACAAATAGCTGTCAGCATCACTTATGTGCACGCAGAGATACTGAAGGTTTATATTCACAACTCATTTTTTGATACGTAGAATTCAATTTCTATTGCAGCAGTGAAATCTGTGAGTCTAATCCAGGGTATCTTGGATAAAATGAGATTGCACCCTGAAACACTTTAAGACTATATTTTTTTATGTAGACTCCACACCCAAACTGGAGTTTGAACTCACCACCCTGATATCAAGAGTTGTATGCTCCACTGAACAAGCCAGCCAGCCATGAACCCCCAGTTTAGGGCTGCTTACATCATCACAGATCTGAGAGTTTGGGGGTTTATCCTTCCTAGATAGGTTGAAGAAAGGGAAGCTAAGTCCATCCCTCTTATTTGAAATGTTGTCTTTTAATCATAGGATACTTTAGTAAATAAATAGTGATCAGGTTGATAGCCTAGGATCCAATTACTGGTTATAAATCCTTCATTCAGTGGTTTGGCTGAGACATCTCTTCTGCTGGCCTGCCCCACACAACCTAATTTTTTTCTTTATTTACTTAATAAATACTCACTGTGTACTTCACAGTACCGGGTACCATTCCACGTGCTGCCTATACAGCAAGGTACAAAATATGCAAAAAAAAATCTCTGCCCCATGTTTACACTCTAGCTGAGAAAGATTAAATAGACAAATAAATAAAACATATTGTTATAATTAATATTGCAATATCTGAAAAATATCAGAAAAAAGAGACTTTTATTTTATTTTGCTTTTGAAACCGAATTTTGGCTGAACACAGGAAAAGAATGTATGGTTAATAGACAAGAAAAAAGTTTTTTCTAAACCACGTGTACTTGTATTTCGTAACAAATTGTAGGCCACCTGGGTGGCTCAGTAGGTTGGGGGTCCGACTTCAGCTCAGGTCATGATCTCACAGCTGGTGGGTTCGGACCCTGCGTTGGGCTCTGGGCTGACAGCTCAGAGCCTGGAGTCTGCTTCAGATTCTGTGTGTGTCTCTCTCTCTGCCCCTCCCACACTCACACTCTGTCTCTCCCTCACTCAAAAATAAATAAACATTACAAAATGTAAAAAAAGAAAAGAAAAGAAAAATTGTGTAGCTATAGCGGTTTTCTTTTTTTACTTTGGCTGCTAGGAAACACAGAACTAAATTTGCAGTTACGTTTAGTAATTGTGTACAGTTTGCTGGTCTACCTCTCTGTATACTAAATTCTGCTTGTCTTATTTTACGAGTCTTCCCTGTTTTCCTTTCACCTTGACTTCTTTACTCATTTATATTTTAATGTACTGGTTTCATTTTTGTAAACTAAGAGCTAAGTCTACGACTAAATAGGCAAATCATCGATCAATCAATCGATCAATCTATCCCAGGAGAATGACTACTTAAATTTTGTGGATTCACAGAATAGATCAAGAGGTTCTACCTTCCTGCTTCTTAAATCCTTTTAGATAAAAAATGCCAAGTCACAGAGAGGTAGGGTGTCTTATCTAAGATTTGTAGTGCGTCCTTAAAGCATGTGCTAATTAACCACTTGTCAGGGTGAAATGGGAATAAGGATGGCTTCTGCCTTATGAAAGGCTATGGTTAAAATGTAATTTATGGTTGTGCATCTTTAAATCAAAGAATGCTACTAGCTTTTAAGTTTCTATCTCCTCTATGTGACATTCTGCCAGTTATCCTTGAATTTTGGAGAGAGAAAGAGATTAAGATGGCCCACCAGGTCCTCCAAATTCTTAACAAAACTGTCAAGAAAAATAAATCTTGGTACAGAATCTATAAATCTTAGCAAATGGACATGTTTGAGGAGACTAGGTAAGACATTAGAAGTGCCTTTAAATTATTGCAACCTATTCCTGCATTAAAAAAAATTATGTGATTCAGATCTAAAGGTATGGTTTCTCAAGAAGAAAAATGACACCTGAGTTAGGAAGTGACAAGACCCGTCACAGAGCTATTTTGTCCAGTAGTAATACAGCTGCTGATCAGTTTACTAAGGAGCCCAAGGGCAGATTAATTATTTAGCAGTGGAATAAATTGAAAAGTTGGCCCTAACTACTTCAATCAAAATTGAAACACCAGACTCTGCAAAACTCTCAGCAATAATCACAGAAAATGCAAGTGAATTTGAAACTAGGTTTTGCAATTGTTCTATCATCACCATCTCCTTTTTCTTCCCCTTGAACCCTCAGCCTCCATTTCCCCCACTACAGCCCGTCCAATTACCTCCACTCCTTTAATCCACATGCCCACTTCTTGTTAACCAATACCTTCCTGATATGGCCATTCCTCACTGCATCTTGCCCTCTCTCCTTCCCTCTCCCTTCCTTCCTATTTTTAATGCTCTGTACTGGGCATTTAGGGGAACAGAGATGGGACACAAGGTCCATACATCTAACAGCTTAAGTTACCATCTAATGTTGAGCATGGGGGTAGGGAGAACGACATGGGAAAAACAAAATAGAAATAAAGGCAAATATGATAGGCACAATTAAGGTACAAACAACCTGCTGGAAAAAAACAGATGAAGAAGCAATTAATTTCTGTCATTTTTCTAGCAAGGATGGGTGACAAATATCTTTACTCTGTGTACTCCCCTCCCATCTGTCTCTCTCACTTCTAATGGGGACAATTTGGGATCTGAGTTGTCAGTTTCTGCTACTGAAATGTGAAACTGGAGGATGAAATTTATTCTGATGTCAACCACCGAAGAAGCTGTATTTAACTTAATATAGTGAAAGAGTAGTTTGGTGGCCAAATCTCTACGAGCGACGACAGTCTGAGGTCCCTGTTGCCAGTGTCTGCTTTAGGACCCCCAATGCCAGTTGCTTTCAGTCATGTTTTCTCATCTCTCCCTGTCTCCCCCAACCTCTCAATGCCTTCCTAGGATTATCCAGTGTTTTGCTTTTGCTTTCTCACTAGTTCCTTGTACCAGACTATTCTAGCTGCTGTACCCTTCGAGTACAGAGTAGGCTTTATACCAGGATGACCTTGATTGCCTATATGTTATGAATTTCAGGGCACTCAGGGTACTCTTTAGAGTCACTTTGTGTAAAATTCCATCATTCCATGTGTCTTATCAAATACTCAAATATTTTTGTGAGGGTGGAGCAGAAGGTCTATGCGTCATTTGTACATCCGTTGGAATTATTTCAAACATCTAGTAGAGCTGAGCTACTTTCAGACCTGAACTCATTCATTCAGATACTATCTATTTAGCATCTTCTTACAGGTTAACTGGTTACAAAAATGAGTAAGGCCTGTCAGTGTCACATGCTGGTTGGGGAAAGAAACCACCTTGATTTTAATAAGTGATAGTTATTAGGAAGAGGAACCATTGACACCACCTTGGGATTTGGGTAAAAGCTTCAGAGAGAGGACCACAGATTTGAGGTAAATCTTGAAGTTTAAGTTGGAGTTGGCCAGAGCTAGGGAAGGAGGGGGAAACATTGGAATTATGAATACTTTGAAATGGGGAGGCTTTGGGTGAAGGCCAGGATAGAGACTTGAAGCAGCCAGGAATAGCACACGACACTGTGGGTAGGGGAGAAGAGATTCAGAATCTTGGAGAAAATGCCAGAAGGGAGAAGGGAATAGGGGAAGATTATAAGACAGTCTGTGACTATTTTAGACTTTTACCATTGAGAGTTTGTTTTAAGAGGCAAAGAAACAAGGCAGCTGGGATTACATTAGTAGGATAATTTGGAAGGAATTCGAATATGAATAATGGAACTGACAGTACATGAATCATCAACACTCCTTGTAATCACCCTTCTCCTAGTCACCTAAGATCTGCATTGTTTATTACACAGAAATATGTTGAAAAGCACCTGGTTCTATCATCAACTAACTGCTTGCAAGTACCCTAAACTCCCAGGAATCCATTTCTTCATATTTCACAGGAAAGTATGGGAAAAAGATGATCCTTAAGATCTCTTTTTTAGTCCTAAAGGCTATCGTTATTTTTAGGTCTTGGAATTATTGTGCTGTGTATAGCACTATCTAAATAGACACAATCTCCTCCTACCAGGAGCATGAGCGTTACCAGAACTTTGGCACCAAAGAACTCAGGGTTTTATTATTTTAAGTTTTAAAAATAACTGTTTCCTCATTACAAAAATAACACAGAAAAATTCAAAAGAAGAACTTTATAAAACATTACAACTCCTACCCATTTGGGCACAACCATGGTTAATACTTAGTATATAGCCTTCCTAAGAATACTATTATTTCCATATCAAATTAATAGTAGTGAATTATTCTCTACTAGAAAAAGCTGTGGGTTTGCTTCTTCCAGAGCCAAGAGATTTTGACACAAAAAAACTATTGAGCATTTCATGGGGCTCGACAAATCCAGGCAGATTTTGTTCTCCCTAAAAAGTCACTCAACATACATTAAGTAAAAGCTAAAAGAATTACAACTCAATACAAATGTCTTCCCTGTGATTACGGATTAATGATGCTCCTTTAAAGTCCTTTCCGGGAATACACTCAAACACAAACAGGTGGGATTTATGGTGCACATACCATGTGTCAGGGACTATACAAAGTACTATGTGCTACTTTTCAACCTCATAATAATACTCTAGGGCAGCTATTTTGATCCCAGTTTTACAGATAAGATTAGAGAACCCTGAATAGGTTCATTGACTTCATTATGGCCACATTGCTGGTAAAGAACTGACCCAAGATTTAGACTCAAAACTTCCTGGTGCAAATGTCATCTTCTGACCACAATACCAACATTCACCAGGTTGTCATTCAAATTATACTAGCGTCCAGTGAGATAATAAGAGTGTTGCATGAAAAAAGGTCTTATTGTCAACTATGTTTGGAAAACGTCACACTATAGGAAAGAAACATATTTAACTTAACTCTTAGTTTCTTTTTTTTTTAACATTTTTATTTATTTTTGAGGGAAAGAAAGAGAGAGAGAGAATGAGAGAGAGAGGTGGGGGGTGGGGGTACAGAGGTTCTGAAGCAGGCTCTGTGCTGAGAGCAGAGGGCCTGATGTGGGGCTCAAACTCATGAACCACAACATCATGACCTGAGCCAAAGTCAGATGCTTGACTGGCTGTGCCACCGAGGTGCCCCTTAACTCTAAGTTTCTTAATCTTATTTGGGCCATCTAGGTTTTTCCCTATTTAGTACAATTTAAACAACTTTTGCCCATTAGGAACAGTTCATCTAAGTTCAGAGAACCCTTGACCAATAGAGTATACAAATACCAAAAGTCATTATTTCCTCTATAATCTCAAGTACAAACAGAAAATGATTTATCATAACATTAATAAAGCTTACTCTCTAAAGCCCTTTGCATGGACCCCTTCCAAAACCCTGGGAAGTCCCTAACAATATGTTCATGTAATCATGAGCTTTTTGTGAAATTTGCAGAAAAAAGATATCATATCTGCTATTGGTTAAGACATTGTCTCTTTTGGGGTGCCTGGGTGGCTTAGTGGGTCAAACGTCCGACTCTTGATTTTGGCTCAAGTTATGATCTCAGGGTTCGTGGGATCAAGCCCCGTGTCTGGCTCTGCACTGACAGAGCAGAGCCTGCTTGGGATTCTCACTGTTTCTCCCCTGCTCACATTCTCTGTCTCAAAATAAATAAATAAACATTAAAAAAATGTATCTCTTTTCTTTTCAGCTTGTCTTGTGCCATGTTTTGCCCTGCTGAGTGATATTGGAGGAGTGGTAGACTTTTTGGTATTCAGTTAACTGGATAAGTTCAGAAGTGTCCCCTGTCAGGGACATTCAGCAATGTCTGGGAACATTTTTGGGTATCACAGCCGGGGTGGGGAGTGGGACAGAGGCCAGGGAGGCTGCCAAACACCTGGAATTCACAGAATGACCTCCCTCCCACCAACAAAAATTGATTGGGCTCAAAATGTCAATAGTGCCAACACTGAGAAATCCTGGTTTAGTGGAATAAATTTTTGTGGTTTGCAATTACTTCCATGTATAGTTAAGTTATTCCTGGTTGTCCTGCTATAGAAGTGGCTTTCATGAATATTTGTGCTGATTCACATGGGGTCATAACATGGAAATAGAAGATAGAGATTGTATATGAACTGGCTCTACAGTAATGGATACTACAAGTATATCAGTGGTGGAGGAGAAAAGAGAGTTGGAAATTTATGGATCCAGATGCTAGTCTGAGATAATTTTTTTCATATATTTAACACTTAAAGGTAAGAGGAGGATCTCCACTCAAAACAGAAGTCCTCTTCTGTTAGGAATATACACAATAATGCAACATGTGTAATTATAGATGCAGCATACATTTTTTCTTTTTGGTGACAATTATGCACAATGGAATTTATAGAACTCCTCAGATCATAGGGCACATGCTTAAAGAAGTATTAAAAACATTCTGTATGTCTTTTTAAAACTTTTTTTTTAATGTTTATTATTTTTGAGAGAGAGAGGGAGACACAGAGCTTGAGAGGGGAAGGTCCAAAGAGAGGGAAACAAAGAATCCGAAGCAGGCTCCCGGCTCTGAGCTGTCAGCACAGAGCCTGATACGGAGCTCGAACTCACAGACTGCAAGATCATGACCCAAGCCGAAGTCGGACACCCAACTGACTGAGCCACCCAGGCAGGCACCCCTATGTATGTCTGTTTTAAAGTCACCTATTTTTAATGCATGCCAACATAGGGGGCATCTTGGCATGACATTATCAACCATGAATTATGAGGTGGAAATAAAGTTTTCTAAATCAACATTAATTTAAAACTCACTTGATCTACCAGGCTAGAAGACAGATTAGGTTATCTTTTCATTACACTTATAGAACATATAGGAAAAAATAAAGAAAATACAGGAATTGTCATATAAAGAGGTGCTTGGGGGGAGAGTTAAAGTTAGGCAGTAATTAATAATAAGGTTATATTTTCCTTGGATTTTTGTGCTTTATTTTAGTTGTCAGCTTTTTAATATATAACTGGGTATAATTTCTTTTATCATTTTAAATATTCACTTTGGAATCTAATTTTTAATTTTAATTTCTTTCCTCAAAGGGGTCCACAAAGTTGCATTAAACTTCAGGCCCTGCAGAGCCAAGATAGTCTCCTGTATGCCCATTTTATTGTGATACAAAATACTGAATTGGTATTTCTTTTATTTCTTTAAAGACAGTGTTTGCTTCCTATTCATGGCTCATTGCATTAAAGCAGCCCCATGGAGAAGTCCATTTTTCCTTCTTCTGCTCTGTCTTACCAGGACTGAAATATTCTCTTCCATTTCCTTTACTTAATGGAAAAATGAAGATGCAAGAAAAAAAATTCCATTTCCTCTGTGAAAACTACTGCCTTCGAGTCACAAACATAATTTATGGATTCTAGCCATGCTTGTATTCCTTGCCATGCCAATAAAGTTTATTGAAATTGGAATTGGAATTAAAAAGCTTAAACCAAAAAACCCACTCCAGGGGTCAGGAATATATATATATATATATATATATATATATGTATATATATATATATATATATATATATATATATCTGTAGGCTATATCCAAATAAGAACATTTCTCTACCTTCAGCCAGACTGTAATGCAAGTTAGCAAAAGCCACTCTGTTTTATTTTTTAATCCAAACTAATCATGTTAACATTGAGGAAAATTTTCATTTTTATTTAATATTTTATGATCTAATACTTGTCATTCCATATTAGAATGAGGATCCAAGAAAAAAAAAAGAATCTTTTGCTTATGGCTCAGAGTTCTAGGGCTTTAAGATTTATAGGGGATGTGACAAAAAATATCTATGGTGAGGCTAAAATTACTAGTCAGGGTGAACATTATAAAAATGTAAGTAAAAATGAATTTAAAAGTGATATGAGTACATTGAATTGGTTGAAACGTAAAATCCCACAGAGAAGTATTTGTGGATTGCTGCAGGAAATCTACATTAAAGTACATTATTTCATGCAGAGAGAATCTTACTGAAATTATAAAGTACTCCTATGGTAAAAAGGAAAGAACAACCCACAGCTTTATAGCAGCAGTCAGGGTAACAGCACACATCTCAAAATAAATCTCTCACACTTTCAGAGGAATAACTCCTGCTAATCAAATGTCTCAAAACATCTGGGCACTACTTGAAGTTCCTTGAACATTCTGGCCAAAGAGACAGAAATGTAAGTTGCAGGAGGGCATAATAATATTTCAGAGATGCTGTTTTTGAAGCCTTTCTAATATCATTCAGTCTTAAAATGCTCCAGATTGATAGAGAGACACAAAGATGATGGGCATCAAGAGCCCTAGATTGTGGATTAGGGAATACAAGAAGCTAAAAATAATTAGTTGGCTGAATGTGTGGGGATAATAGCACAAATCAAGCATTTGAGTTCCTGGTTCAACTTCTCATACTCTACTTGGTGTCACTCTGGAGTGATCAGATAGGCTTGTTGCCAGAAACTTTTGGGGGAGAATCTATATACTTTGATGTTTTAGCAGAATACTTTAATGGCTGAGAATTCTATCCAGCTCATGGCATTAAAAAAAAAATATATATATATATATATACACACATATATATGTGTGTGTATATATATATATATACACACACATATATATGTGTGTGTGTGTGTGTGTGTATATATATATATATATATACACCCATGTGGTTCTGTTCACTTAATCTTTTGCTGGATCAGGAAAAAGGGAGTAGTCCAAAAGAAAGAAAAGGCTAGCCATCTAGAGACAGAGAAACTACATATCTGTGACCTGGGGAAATTTCTTCACTTTATCTATAAAATATATAATAGTACAAATCTGAGGTTATTGTGCTGAAAAGTAAATAATAATTATGTATGTGCAGTAACTTCACATAAGTCAGGCACAGAGTGGTGGTGGTGGTGTTTTAATCTATTTTTCTCTTTCTTTACTTAACCTCAGCTACACTTACGTGGTCATGTTTAACAGAAAGCTGTTTGTCTACTACATTTTGAAATTAATCATAATGATTTTGTTTATATGGGTAAACATTTTTAAATTTGAGGGATGAAATGTTAACAAATGAAGAGAAAGACTTACTCATTAGATGATTCACAGAATAACACAATTCATACTTGCTGGTATTTTACCTTCATATATACTCAGACTACTTTATGTACTCAGAATTTCTTTTCAATTTGTTACATAAGTCCAATCGAACCTGAGCAAAATTCAAGTTTCTGAAAAATAATATTACATATATAAGCTATGCTGAAATTAAGTAAGTGCATATTTAAGCAGGAAGGTTGAGCTAACAAGTCCTACCATAATACATGGGATGTCTAATATATTATTCCCAGAATGAAATCTATTTTTCCTTCCTTCCTTTCATTTATTTATTTATTTATTTATTCATTATTCATTCATTCATTCAAAAGTTTCAGATAAAACAGAAGTCAGTTGGACTTCAGTGTTCAATATACTAAATTTAGACCTAAAATATTTCATGGGGCGCCTGGGTGGCTCAGTCGGTTAAGCGGCCGATTTCGACTCAGGTCATGATCTCGCGGTCTGTGAGTTCGAGCCCCGCGTCGGGCTCTGTGCTGACAGCTCAGAGCCTGGAGCCTGTTTCAGATTCTGTGTCTCCCTCTCGCTGACCCTTCCCTGTTCATGCTCTGTCTCTCTCTGTCTCAAAAATAAATAGAATGTTTAAAAAAAATTTAAAAAAAAAACAAAAAACATCTCACTATGATGACCTAAAGGTTGTTCTACATAGAACCTGATGATACTATTGTAATGAGGTGCCAATGTAAGGGGAATATAATTTACTATCTTAAATATAAGAAGTCTGTATTATAAAGTATATTTTAAGTATACTATCTTAAATATGATATATTACAATTTTGATAATTCTACCTACCACACCCCTATTTGTAATTCTTGAGCTTTTTCCTCTAAAAATAACATTGGTTTCATGATCCACAGCCACACTTTCAGAAACTACATGGCCATTCTGTTAAACTCTGGAAAAATAAAACTGAAGTACAATAGTTGAAATCTAACAGCCATCTATCTATATTATCAGCACTTTAAAAGTTAATGGGAATCTATTAAATGTGTGCATATATTTTTTCATACTTCAGCCCATCTTCTCCAGTTTTATGTAACAATTTTCTTCTCTTCAACATATTGAAATTATAAAATTGAATCCATAATGTCTTATCTGCAAATTGGAAATCCAAAATGATCTGAATACCAAAAGGTGTTTTGAAACTCATATGGCGGCAAAACCTAGTTAAACATGAGGTTATTTATAATCTCTATTTGACACATTCATGGATATTAACACATTTCCCTCCAAAAATAGCTATATCTTTGATTTCAGTGCTTCCCCAGACCCCACTGTGGAAGTACGTAATATATGGTATATGTAACACATCACTGTTCTAGAATTCTAAAAGTTTTTAACTTTGATACACATCTTGCCCCATGGTTTTCAGGAAAAAGACAGTAGACCTTCCTTCAGAATTGCTTTGTTGTATTGGTTCTCAATTTTTCTTCCTTATTTCTATTTTTAAAAATTCAATAAAATTGGATTATATTAAAGGTCAGTTATGTTTAGAAATTGATCAAAGGTTAATAATCCAAGGCCCCTTTGTGAACTATTAAAAGTGGAATTAGAGTGGCTTTTATTAGAGAGCAGCAGAGAACACTAGATTTCAAACAGGATCATTCGTTTAAAACAAACAAACAAACATAAATGGTTTCTTGTCAGGGAGGGAAATAGAATACTCAATCTAGGCGATCTTATTTAAATGCAACTAGGTAAACCTAGTTTCATTTTATCAACTCATTGCCAAAAGCAGATGCCCAGCGCTGTGTTCTGCTATCAGTCCTATGAGTTTCTCTTATGATCCAGCTGTTTGCAAAGTTTTTGATAGATGGCTCTTAGTGTTTTGCCACCCTGCTCTGTGAATCATGTAATTGTTTACTGTACTGGTCCATTTAACTCCCATTTAGTACCATATCTCATACATACCCAGAATATTTATATTTCCTTTCTTTGGTGATAAAAGAAAACATTTTATGTTCTATATGTGGGATTGCAGGAGTCAAGTTATTAATGCAAAAAGATAATTTTGGGGGGGGGGGATCTATATAGGTCCTTTCTTCCCTTCTCCCCTCCCTCCCTGTCTCTCTCCTTTTCCTCCCCCCTCCCTCACTTACTTCTTCCTTTCTTCCCTCTCATTCGCTCTTCCTTCCTTCAAATGAATATTATCTTTAAGGAACACTGATGCATGTGGAGCTCTTTTCTTGTAGTGTAATGCTTTTTTTTTTCATGTGGAAGGTAAACACATAAATACTGCTCTATTTAAAACTATTGTAATGAACTTTTGTCTTCAATTCTAAAAGTGCTATTAGCACTTGATCAAGTGGTAATAGGATGACATTAATTAAGCAAACATAGTTCGTATATTAATGACATTTGGTCTGGCTAGAAAAATAGGAATTTGAAAGTAAGCTTCTCTAACTTAGTAAAATTTCCAAATCACCTCAGATGGATGAAAATATCATATAATAAACTGCATATATTTAAAGTACACAATCCAATAAATTTTGACATTATGTATACACTTGTGAAAACATCAACACAATCAAGATAATGAACATATCCATCACCCCCAGAAGTTTCTTTGAGATTCTTTGTCACCCCTTCCTCTTACTCCTCCTGGCCTTCTCTTCACTCTTGTTCATCAGACAACCACTAATCCGCTTTCTGTCACTGTAGATTAGTTTGCATTTTCTATGATTTTATATAAAACAGAATCATACAATGTGTACTCCTTTTTTGATTGACTTATTTCACTAGGTCTAATTATTTTGAAATCCATCCACGCTGTTCTGTGCATTAATAGTTTATTCCTTTTAATGTTGACTAGACTGACAGCATGGATAGCCACAATTTCTTTATCAATTTACTTGTTCATGAATCAGTTTGGCTCCATTGCGGTTTTGGATATTACAAATAAAACTGCTGTGAACATATTTGTATAAGTTTTTGTAGAGACATATGCTTTCATTTTTTTAGTAAATATCCAGAAGTGGAATAGATGGATCATCTGGCATGTGTATATTTAACTTTTCAAGGAACTGCCACAGTGTTTTTCAAAGCAGTTGGTACCATTTCACATTTCCGTCAGCAGTGTCGGGGAATTCTAGTTAGTTTTCATCTTCCTCATTTGGTACGGTCAGACTTTTGGTCTGGGACTTTCAAATACGTGTGTTGTGGTCTCCAACAAAATCCAAGTGTGATTTTAATTTGCATTTTTCTACTGACTAGTAATGTCAAGAATCTTTTCATGGAACTATTTTCCATCCGTATATCTTATCTAGTGAAGTGTTTTTTTCAAAATTTATATCCGTCCTTTAAACATAGACTTCATTTTTCAGAACAGTTTTAGATATATAGGAAAATTAAGAAAATGGTATACACATCCTCTGTGCCAGTTTCTTTTAACATTTTAGAGTAGTATGGTACCTTTTTTGTAATGAACCAATATTGATTCAATGTCATTAATTAAAATCCATACTCTTTTTGGATTTCCTTAGTTTTTACCCAATGTCCTATATTTATTCAAGGATCCCATCTAGGATATCATATCATAATTAATAATCATTACTAAGATTTTCCTTGTTTTCAATGGGAAAACATTTTTAAAGATTTTTTAAAGTAACCTCTACACCCAATCTGGGGCTTGAACTCACAACTCCAAGATCAAGAGTTGCATCCTCTACCGACTGAGCCAGCCAGGCATCCCTCAATGGATGATTTTGAGAGTATGGACCAGGCATTTCATAGAATGCTCCTCTAATTGAATTTGTCTGGTATTTTTCTCATGGTTAGACTAGGATTGTAGTTTTTTTTAGAAAAGATGACAAAAGGTAAAGTACCATTTTCATCATATCATATCAACAATACATACTATAAACTTGATTTATCACTATTGATGTTAACCTTGATCACCTAACAAAGGTAGTGTTTGATAGAGTTCTTCACTGTAGGTTTACTCTCCTCCTGCCTTCTTTCCATACTGTACTCCTTGCAAAGAAGTCACTATGTGCAGACCACACTTAATAAGTGGGAAGTTACACTCTCTCTAGAGGGTGAAGTATTTATATACATTACTTGAAGTTCTGCATAGACAACTTGCCTTTTTTCTTTCATTTAGTTATTTAATCATTTGTTTATATTAACATGGACTGACTCATGAAAATTTATGTTACACTTTGGGTTATAAAGCCGTATTTCTTTTTTGTTGTTATTGCTCAAATTGTGATATTGCTCAAATTGGATATTGGGAGCTCTTTCAGCTTGTTTTATGCATCATTTTGACATGCCTTCATCAGTGTTCTGAGCACCTCTTCACTTTCTGGTTATACATAAAGGATGCTCCAGCTTAATTTTTCTTATACCCATTTTCAATTTGTTTGTTGTTTTATCAATGAGATTTTAGTGTTTTTAAATATACTTTGGATAGAAGTCTACCAAATACAGAACAAGTACATATTTTCTCTAAGTCTCTGGCTTATCTTTTCATCATCTTTTTTTTTTAAATTTATTGTCACATTGGTTTCCATACAACACCCAGTACTCATCCCAAAAGGTGCCTCCTCAATACCCATCACCACCCTCCTCTCCCTCCCACCCCCCATCAACCCTCAGTTTGTTCTCAGCTTTTAAGAGTCTCTTATGCTTTGGCTCTCTCCCACTCTAACCTCTTTTTTTTCCTTCCCCTCCCCCATGGGTTTCTGTTATGTTTCTCAGGATCCACATAAGAGTGAAACCATATGGTATCTGTCTTTCTCTGTATGGCTTATTTCACTTAGCATAACACTCTCCAGTTCCATCCACGTTGCTACAAAGGGCCATATTTCATTCTTTCTCATTGCCATGTAGTATTCCATTGTGTATATAAACCACAATTTCTTTATCCATTCATCAGTTGGTGGACATTTAGGCTCTTTCCACAATTTGGCTATTGTTGAGAGTGCTGCTATAAACATTGGGGTACAAGTGCCCCTATGCATCAGTACTCCTGTATCCCTTGGGTAAATTCCTAGCAGTGCTATTGCTGGGTCGTAGGGTAGGTCTACTTTTAATTTTTTGAGGAAGCTCCACACTGTTTTCCAGAATGGCTGCACCGATTTGCATTCCCACCAACAGTGCAAGAGGGTTCCCGTTTCTCCACATCCTCGCCAGCATCTATAGTCTCCTGATTTATTCATTTTGGCCACTCTGACTGGCGTGAGGTGACATCTGAGTGTGGTTTTGATTTGTATTTCCCTGATAAGAAGCGACGTTGAGCATCTTTTCATGTGCCTGTTGGCCATCCGGATGTCTTCTTTAGAGAAGTGTCTATTCATGTTTTCTGCCCATTTCTTCACTGGGTTATTTGTTTTTCGGGTGTGGAGTTTGGTGAGCTCTTTATAGATTTTGGATACTAGCCCTTTGTCCGATATGTCATTTGCAAATATCTTTTCCCATTCCGTTGGTTGCCTTTGAGTTTTGTTGGTTGTTTCCCTTGCTGTGCAGAAGCTTTTTATCTTCGTAAGGGCCCAGTAGTTCATTTTTGCTTTTAATTCCCTTGCCTTTGGGGATGTGTCAAGTAAGAGATTGCTACGGCTGAGGTCAGAGAGGTCTTTTCCTGCTTTCTCCTCTAGGGTTTTGATGGTTTCCTGTCTCACATTCAGGTCCTTTATCCATTTTGAGTTTATTTTTGTGAATGGTGTGAGAAAGTGGTCTAGTTTGAACCTTCTGCATGTTGCTGTCCAGTTCTCCCAGCACCATTTGTTAAAGAGACTGTCTTTTCTCCATTGGATGTTCTTTCCTGCTTTGTCAAAGATGAGTTGGCCATACGTTTGTGGGTCTAGTTCTGGGGTTTCTATTCTATTCCATTGGTCTATGTGTCTGTTTTTGTGCCAATACCATGCTGTCTTGATGATGACAGCTTTGTAGTAGAGGCTAAAGTCTGGGATTGTGATGCCTCCTGCTTTGGTCTTCTTCTTCAAAATTACTTTGGCTATTCGGGGCCTTTTGTGGTTCCATATGAATTTTAGGATTGCTTGTTCTAGTTTCGAGAAGAATGCTGGTGCAATTTTGCTTGGGATTGCATTGAATGTATAGATAGCTTTGGGTAGTATCGACATTTTGACAATATTTATTCTTCCAATCCATGAGCATGGCATGTCTTTCCATTTCTTTATATCTTCTTCAATTTCCTTCATAAGCTTTCTATAGTTTTCAGCATACAGATCTTTTACATCTTTAGTTAGATTTATTCCTAGGTATTTTATGCTTCTTGGTGCAATTGTGAATGGGATCGGTTTCTTTATTTTTCTTTCTGTTGCTTCATTCTTAATGTATAAGAACTCAACTGATTTCTGTACATTGATTTTGTATCCTGCAACTTTGCTGAATTCATGTATCAGTTCTAGCAGAATTTTGGTGGAGTCTATCGGATTTTCCATGTATAATATCATGCCATCTGCAAAAGTGAAAGCTTAACTTCATCTTTGCCAATTTTGATGCCTTTGATTTCCTTTTGTTGTCTGATTGCTGATGCTAGAACTTCCAACACTATGTTAAACAACAGCGGTGAGAGTGGACATCCTAGTTGTGTTCCTGATCTCAGGGAAAAAGCTCTCAGTTTTTCCCCATTGAGGATGATGTTAGCTGTGGGCTTTTCATAAATGGCTTTTATGATCTTTAAGTTTGTTCCTTCTATCCCGACTTTCTCAAGGGTTTTTATTAAGAAATGTTGCTGAATTTTGTCAAATGCCTTTTCTGCATCGATTGACAGGATCATATGGTTCTTATCTTTTCTTGTATTAATGTGATGTATCACGTTGATTGATTTGCGAATGTTGAACCAGCCCTGCATCCCAGGAATGAATCCCATTTGATCATGATGAATAATTCTTTTTATATGCTGTTGAATTCGATTTGCTAGTATCTTATTGAGAATTTTTGTATCCATATTCATCAGGGATATTGACCTGCAGTTCTCTTTTTTTAATGGGTCTCTGTCTGGTTTAGGAATCAAAGTAATACTGGCTTCATAGAATGAGTCTGGAAGTGTTCCTTCCCTTTCTATTTCTTGGAATAGCTTGAGAAGGATAGGTATTATCTCTGCTTTAAATGTCTGGTAGAAGTCCCCTGGAAGCCATCTCGTCCTGGACTCTTATTTGTTGGGAGATTTTTGATAAATGATTCAATTTCTTTGCTGGTTATGGGTCTGTTGAAGCTTTCTATTTCCTCCTGATTGAGTTTTGGAAGTGTGTGGGTGCTTAGGAATTTGTCCATTTCTTCCAGGTTGTCCGATTTGTTGGCATATAATTTTTCATAGTATTCCCTGATAATTGTTTGTATCTCTGAGGGATTGGTTGTAATAATTCCATTTTCATTCATGATTTTATCTATTTGGGTCATCTCCCTTTTCTTTTTGAGAAGCCTGGCTAGAGGTTTATCAATTTTGTTTATTTTTTTCAAAAAACCAACTCTTGGTTTCCTTGATCTGCTCTACAGTTTTTTTAGATTCTATATTGTTTATTTCTGCTCTGATCTTTATTATTTCTCTTCTTCTGCTGGGTTTAGGCTGCCTTTGCTGTTCTGCTTCTATTTCCTTTAGGTGTGCTGTTAGATTTTGTATTTGGGGTTTTTCTTGTTTCTTGAGATAGGCCTGGATTGCAATGTATTTTCCTCTCAGGACTGCCTTCTCTGCATCCCAAAGCATTTGGATTGTTGTATTTTCATTTTCGTTTGTTTCCATATATTTTTTAATTTCTTCTCTAATTGCCTGGCTGACCCACTCATTCGTTAGTAGGGTGTTCTTTAACCTCCATGCTTTTGGAGGTTTTCCAGACTTTTTCCTGTGATTGATTTCAAGCTTCATAGCGTTGTGGCCTGAAAGTATGAATGGTATGATCTCAATTCTTGTAAACTTATGAAGGGCTGTTTTGTGACCCAGTATGTGATCTATCTTGGAGAGTGTTCCATGTGCATTCGAGAAGAAAGTATATTCTGTTGCTTTGGGATGCAGAGTTCTAAATATATCTATCAAGTCCATCTGATCCAATGTATCATTCAGGGCCCTTGTTTCTTTATTGGCCGTGTGTCTAGATGATCTATCCATTTCTGCAAGTGGAGTGTTAAATTCCCCTGCAATTACCACATTCTTATCAATAAGGCTGCTTATGTTTGTGAGTAATTGTTTTATATATTTGGGGGCTTCCATATTTGGTGCATAGACATTTATAATTGTTAGCTCTTCCTGATGGATAGACCCTGTAATTATTATATAATGCCCTTCTTCATCTCTTGTTACAGCCTTTAATTTAAAGTCTAGTTTGGGGGCGCCTGGGTGGCGCAGTCGGTTAAGCGTCCGACTTCAGCCAGGTCACGATCTCGCGGTCCGTGAGTTCGAGCCCCGCGTCAGGCTCTGGGCTGATGGCTCGGAGCCTGGAGCATGTTTCCGATTCTGTGTCTCCCTCTCTCTCTGCCCCTCCCCCGTTCATGCTCTGTCTCTCTCTGTCCCAAAAATAAATAAAAAAAAAAAACGTTGAAAAAAATAAAGTCTAGTTTGTCTGATATAAGTATGGCTACTCCAGCTTTCTTTTGACTCCCAGTAGCATGATAAATATTTCTCCATCCTCTCACTCTCAATCTGAAGGTGTCCTCAGGTCTAAAATGAGTCTTTTGTAGACAGCAAACAGATGAGTCTTGTTTTTTTATCCATTCTGATACCATATGTCTTTTGGTTGGTGCATTTAGTCTATTTACATTCAGTGTTATTATAGAAAGATACGGGTTTAGAGTCATTTTGATGTCTGTAGCTTTCATGCTTGTAGTGATGTCTCTGGTACTTTGTCTCACAGGATCCCCCTTAGGATCTCTTGTAGGGCTGGTTTAGTGGTGACGAATTCCTTCAGTTTTTGTTTTTTGGGAAGACCTTTATCTCTCCTTCTATTCTAAATGATAGACTTGCTGGATAAAGGATTCTCAGCTGCATATTTTTTCTCTTCATCACATTGAAGATCTCCTGCCATTCCCTTCTGGCCTGCCAAGTTTCAGTAGAGAGATTGGTCACGAGTCTTATAGGTCTCCCTCCATATGTTAGAGCATGTTTATCCCTAGCTGCTTTCAGAATTTTCTCTTTATCCTTGTATTTTGCCAGTTTCACTATGATACATCGTGCAGAGGATCGATTCAAGTTACTTCTGAAGTGAGTTCTCTGTGCCTCTTGGATTTCAATGCCTTTTTCCTTCCCCAGATCAGGGAAGTTCTCAGCTATGATTTCTTCAAGTACACCTTCAGCACCTTTCCCTCTCTCTTCCTCCTCTGGAATACCAATTATGCATAGATTATTTCTCTTTAGTGCATCACTTAGTTCTCCAATTTTCCCCTCATACTCCTGGATTTTTTTATCTCTCTTTTTCTCAGCTTCCTCTTTTTCCATAATTTTATCTTCTAGTTCACCTATTCTCTCCTCTGTCTCTTCAATCCAAGCCGTGGTCATCTCCATTTTATTTTGCAGTTCATTTATAGCATTTTTTAGCTCCTCCTGACTGTTCCTTAGTCCCTTGATCTCTGTAGCAATAGATACTCTGCTGTCCTCTATACTGTTTTCAAGCCCAGCGATTAATTTTATGACTATTATTCTAAATTCACTTTCTGTTATATTGTTTAAATCCTTTTTGATCAGTTCGTTAGCTGTTGTTATTTCCTGGAGATTCTTTTGAGGGGAATTCTTCCGTTTTGTCATTTTGGATAGAACTGCAGGGCACTTCCCTGTGCTGTCTTGAATAACTTGCATTGGTGGGCGGGGCCACAGTCAGACCTGATGTCTGCCCCCAGCCCACCGCTGGGGCCACAGTCAGACTGGTGTGTGCCTTCTCTTCCCCTCTCCTAGGGGCGGGATTCACTGTGGGGTGGCGTGGCCCATCTGGGCTACTTGCACACTGCCAGGCTTGTGGTGCTGGGGATCTGGCATATTAGCTGGGGTGGATCGGCAAGGTGCACAGGGGTGGGAGGGGTAGGCTCAGCTCGCTTTTCCTTCAGAGATCCACTTCGGGAGGGGCCCTGCAGCACCAGGAGTGAGTCAGACCCGCCAAAGGGAAGCACAGCTTTGGGTGTTTGTGTGGTGCAAGCAAGTTCCCTGGCAGGAACCAGTTCCCTTTGGGATTTTGGCTGGGGGATGGGCAAGGGAGATGGTGCTGGTGAGCGCCTTTGTTCCCTGCCAAACTGAGCTCTGTCATCCGGGGCTCAGCAACTCTCCTTCCCGTTGTCCTCCAGCCCTCTGGTTCTCCTAGCAGAGCTGTTAGCTTATAACCTTCCAGATGTCAAGTCCCTCTTGCTGTCAGAACACACTCCGTCCAGCCCCTCCACTTTTGCAAGCCAAACTCGGGGGCTCTGCTTGGCCAGCGGGCCGCCCCTCCGCCCTCGCTCCCTCCCACCAGTCCGTGGAGGGCGCACCGCCTCTCCGTCCTTCCTACCCTCCTCCTTGGGCCTCTCGTCTGCGCTTGGCTCCGGAGACTCCGTTCTGCTAGTCTTCTGACGGTTTTCTGGATTATTTAGGCAGGTGTAGGTTAATCTAAGTGATCAGCAGGACGCGCAGTGAGCCCAGCGTCCTCCTACGCCACCATCTTCCTCTTCCTTAGTCTCCTCTTTTCATCATCTTATCAGTATCTTTTGAAAAGCAGAAATTTTTAATTTGATTAACTCTAATTTACAATTTTTGGGGGTTTTGTTTTATGTTTGATGCTTTCAGTATTTTATCTAATAAGACTTTGCCTAACCCAATGTCATAAATTTTCTATGATTCCTCTAAAATCTTTAAAATTTTATGTTTTGCATTTAGGTCTGTGATGCATTTTGATTTGTTTTGTGTATATGATGTGCAGTTTGGATTGAGGTACCCTTTTTACAGAATATGGGTATATAATTATTCGACTATCATTTGATGAAGAGAGTATACTTTCTCCACTGAATTCCCTTTGCACCTTTGTCAAAACACAATTGGCCATATATATGTGTATCTATCTTTATACTCTGTATTTTCTTCCTTTGGTCTATATTTCTTTTTTTTTTTTTAATGTTTATTTATTGATTTTGAGAGAGAATGAGAGAGACAGAGAGAGACAGAGAGAGAGAACAAGCAGGGGAGGGGTAGAGAAAGAGGGAGACACAGAATCCGAAGCAGGCTCCAAGCTCTGAGCTGTCAGCACAGAGCCTGATGCGGGGCTTGAACTCACGAACTGTGAGATCATGACCTGAGCCAAAGCTGGACACAACCAAATGAGCCACCCAAAAATATTTCTATTTTTATACCATTAGCAAACTGTCTTGATTACCATACCTGTAGATTATCTGGAGAATATGTGATTTAATTCTTCCAGCTTTATTCCTCTTTCTCAAAAGTTGTTTTGATTATTCCAAGTTCCTTAAATTTCCAGATAAATTTTAGAATCAACTTCTCACTTTCTACAAAACAAAGCTGGAATTTTTCATTGAAACCACATTGAATCTGGGGAGAATTGACATCTTAACAATATTGAACTTCTGATTCATGAACATAATATGTCTCTCCATTTGTTTAGATCTTTTATTTCTCTTAGCATTGTTTTGAAATTTTTAGTGTTCATGTCTTGCACAACCTCGGTCAGATTTATTCCTAATGATTTTATATATTTTATGCAATTGTAAATGCTATTTTAAGCTTCAAACTTCTGACTATTCATTACTAGCATAGAGATATACAATCGAATTTATATCTTGATCTTATATACTTCAAATTGCTTAACTAACTTATTGATTCTACTAGCTTTTTTGCAAATTCTAAAAGATTTTCTTCATATCACCGTGTAAATTGAGAGTGTATATAATTGTACTTTTTCCTTTCCACTCAGAATTCCTTTTATTTTATTTTCTTGTCTTGCCCTACATAGAACCTCTAGTTCTGTGTTATATAGCAGTGGTGAGGCAGTCAGCCCAGCTTTGTTCCTGATACGAAGGTGGAAGAATTCTTTCTCCGTTTAATACAATGTTACCTATTCCATATCTTAATCAGAAAGCATTCAATATTTTATTTAAAGTAGCTTCAGGTTAACTGTAGATTATAACCTTTATTAGGTCGAAGATTTTCCTTCTATTCCTAGTCAGTTAAGTTTTACTAGGAATGAACATTAGATTTTGCCAAGGGGATTTTTTTTTCTGAATTAATTGAGATGTTCACAGTTTTTTTTTTCTTAGTCTGTTAATATGGTGAAATATATGATTGATTTATGTATGATTGATTAAAAATTTGCAACTATTTTAAGATTTCATCTATGTCCTTCATAAATATTTGTCTGTTTTTGGTGTTAGCATAATAGTGCTAATGTCACAGAATGACATAGGGAGTATTTTTTTCCCCTTTAATTCTCTGAAACATTATGTGGAGAATTGGTAGTAGATATTCAATAAATGTTTGGTGGAATTCACCAGTGAAGCTACTTAGGACTAGAATTTTCTTTCTGAGAACGTTACTAACTGCGAATTCAATTCTTAATGTAAATGTAGAGTGATTCAAGGGGGTGAGTGAAATGTGAATTGGACAAACACAAAGAAAAACCACACAAAGCCACATCAGTGTCAAACTTCTGAAGAAAAAGACAAAGAAAACCTCTTGAAAGAAAAAAGAGAAATGACTTTTCACAGATTTCTCATCAGAAACCATAAAGACCACAAGAATGTGGCACAGTACTTTTCCAAGTAGTTAAAGAAAAGGACTATTAACTCATAAGTCTACATCCAGCAGATATATGCTTCAAGAATAAAGTGGAAATCAGGAAATGTGCAGAAGCACATGGCTGGCTCAGTTGGTAGAGTAGACTCTTTGTCTCAGGGTTGTGAGTTCAAGCCCCATGTTGGGTGTAGAGCCTAATTAAAAAAAAAGAAAAGAAAAGAAAAGAAAAGAAAAGAAAAGAAAAGAAAGAAGAGAGAAAGAAAGAAAGAAAGAAAGAAAGAAAAGATAAAAAAGAAAAAATAAAAGAAATGTCCAGATAAAGGAAAACAGAATTTGTCTTCGAATAAACAAATTAACCTGCACTTACCTTTGAAAACCTTTGTGGCTGGTGTGAGGGAGACAAGAGAGAGGAGGATTATTGTGTAGGTTGATTTTCACTGACACTAACAGAATCACTGCTATCTATTGGCTCAGTGTAATCTTTTTTCTTTTTGTGCAACTTTAACAAAGAACCTTCTAGTAACACTTGCTTTTGCCTCCTTTTGGAGGATTTCACAGAAATATGACGTTCCATTGTCATTAAACAGATAACATTGCTTACACTGCTACAGCCTTATTCAGGTGGTGATTTTCTAAAAACTTTTACACTGTTTCCCATATTTTACACATCTCTCTAAACTCATTTGAAGTGAGGGATATCTCTGCCTTTTTCTCCTCCTCCTCTGCAGATGAGATGCAGACATAGACTTCTATAAAATCTTACAATTTGGCCACTCGTGTACATCATTCGTACTTCTCAAAGATTTTCTTCTTAACTTCTATCGTAATCATCTCCTTCTTCTTACCACCTTTCTTTTCAACATTTTTCTGCATGGGGGCCATTGTATATGCTCGCGTGGATATTGACTACAGCACAGTATTAAGAAACTCCTGCTATATACTGTAATTAATGTAACTGGCAATAAGGCAGCACAGGAGAGGGTCTATATCTGCAGGCAGCCTGACCTAGAATGGAGCAAAGCATTCCTAAGCTTACTCTTGTATGGAAAAGTGAGGACTGTCCACGGGTGCTTTGAAGTGACAAAAAATACACGAGTGCCAGTTGTGGGCACCTTCCAATAGTCTGAAAAATCACGGATTTCTGTCGAACACTGCAGCCTGAAACTGAGCATCTGAGCATAGGAGACGATCACCCACAATCCTGCAGTGAGAGAGAGAGAGAACCATTGGCTCAGTTGTGATCATGTAACATTCAGCATCATGTACTAGTCGTATTGCAAGACATTGCTCATTTATCAAGTTAATTTATAAGAAATGTTTGCTCGTCTTGTGGAACACTCTCAGAACAAGTTACTCACAATCCAAGGTTTTACGTGGAATACGATTCAGCAATAAAAAGGCATGAATTATTGCCATATGTGACAATGTGGATGGATCTCAAAAGCATTATGCTGTGTTTAAAGAGCCAAATTCAAAGGTTGCATATTGTATGATTCCATTTATATAACATTTGCAAATAAAAAATTATAGAAATGGAAACTAGATTAGTCTTCTTTTAGGGTTAGAGATGGTAAGGAATATGGGATAAATGTGATTAATAAAGGGGTAGCCAGAGGGAGATCTTAGAGGTGATGAAATAGTTCTGATGGTTATGTGAAATTTTATGCATGATAAAGTGACAAAGAACTATACCCAAACAATGTACCAATGTCAGTTTCCTGGTTTTCTATTGTACTATAGTTAGGTAAGATGTAACCACTGAAGAAATTAGATTAATGGGACATGAAATCTCATTGTACTACCTTTGCAACTTCCTGTGACTCCACAATTATTTGAAAATACAAACTTTTTTAAAACTAAAGATAATGAATTATTTGTCATTTGGCAAGCGATGTTGTTAAATTTTCTTCTGATAGTTTAGGTTTTAAAAATTGTTTTTACTGAGACCTAACATGAATATATAAATGAATATTTATATAGAATACAGAAAACAAAAGAAAGAGAGAAACATTTTAAATCCAGTGTGGAAAGACTAAATTATTTAATAGATATTATTAGAAAATGGCCTATCAATAAAAGTAAATTTCAAATGCATCAAGTTATAACATTATTGGGAAGAACTATGAGAGAGTATTTGATATAGTCTTGATGTGGAAAGCTTGTTTTTTCAAAAAGCTGGGCAAAAAAGAATAAAATTAATTGTTAACAATTAAAAAAAGATAGACGCATTTGAATTTCAAAAATAAGTCATCTAAAATAGCATTAAACCATGGTGCCTGACTTGCTCAGTTGGTTGAGCACATGACTCTTGATCTTGAGGTTGAAAGTTTGAACCCCATGTTGGATGGAGAGATTACTTAAAAATAAGATCTTTTTTAAAAAATAAAAATAAACAGCAATAAACCAACATATTTACCAATATTGGAGTTCAGAGAACAAACCATAAATTGGAGAATAATTTTGGAATTCACATTTTAAAGAATATATAAGTTGCTAAAAGTATAAACTCTGGAATCTAACAAGCTAGGTTCAGATCCCACCTATACCTATTTTATTACTTACTAGACTTTAGGCAATTTATACAAACATTCTGCCTCAACTTATCTATCTATCTATCTATCTATCTATCTATCATCATCTATTATCTATCTATCTATCATCTATCTATCTACTAATTAATTTATTGTGGTAAGACACTTAACATGAGATTATTTTATTTTAACAGATTACAAATATCCAAGACTGAAGAAGACATGAGAAAAATAAGCATTCCTATATACTGCTGAAGAGAGGGTAAATTATCAGACTTTGTTTTGTTCTCTGTGTTAAATGTTGGAGGTTTTCCTCAAATGTGTTTGGATTTGCAACTCATTGCTGGTGGCTTTGGAGATTGACAATGAACCCAGGGCCTTCTGGGAAATGGGGGAAACTGATCTGAGGGCCTATGGGCTCCAGGGCACACCTCTGCCTGGGCCAGTATTGGGAGCCTCCGTTGGCCAAGCCTTTCTGAGATTCTAAGGGGTGAATCTGCTAATATTTTGATATTCTCCTTTGTGGGGCTTAGATTGCGTCTTAATTTTGCTCCACCACTTTGATTACTCTCCATCTGCTTTCATGTTCTAAAAACTTGTTCACATCTCTTACCTGCCATTGTCTTCTCTCTCATTCTCTTTGTCTTTGCAGATTTATTCTTTTATTACGGTGTGGAAATGAACACAAGAGTTCAATCTATGATTGAGTTAAAATAAAATCTGTTTCCTTAAAATAACACAGGATATAAGACTTAATTTTAATAAATAAATTAATTAAAGATGTTATTTATTATTTATTTTGGGGAGGTATATTCTTTAGAATTTTATTTCCTCTTCCATGTATTTATTTATTTACTAAGTTTTTAATTTATTATTTATTTTTGAGAAAGGCAGAGAGTGTGAGAGCAGGGGAGAGGCAGATAGAGAGGGAGAATCTCAAATAGGCTCCATGCTATCAGCACATATCCCAACGTGGGGCTAGAACTCATGAACCGTGAGATTGTGACCTGAGCCAAAACTGGTTGCTTAACTGACTGAGCCACCCAGGTGCCCCTGTTTTTATTTAAGTTTAAGTCTGTTAAGATATAGTGTAATATTGATTTCAGGAGTAGAATTTAGTGATTCATCACTTACGTATAACATCCAGTGCTCATCTCAGCAAGTGACCTTCTTAGTACCCATCATCCATTTAGCCCATCCCCCACCCAACTCCCTTCCAGGAACCCTCAGTTTGTTCTCTATAGTTAAGAGTCTCTTATGGCTTGCCTCCCTCTCTGTTTTTATCTTATTTTATTTTTCTCCCCTCCCCTATTTTTATCTGTTTTGTTTCTTAAATTCCACACAAGTGAAACTATATGGTATTTGTCTTTCTCTGACTTATTTCACTTAGCAGAATAAATTCTAGTTCCATCCATGTTGTGGCAAATGGCAAGATTTCATTCTTCTTGATGGCTGAGTAATATTCCATTGTGTATATATATCACAACTTTATCCTTTCATCAGTGCAGCTATTGTTGATAGTGCTGCTGTAAACATTGGGGTGCACATGCCCCTTCAGATCAGTATTTTTGTATCCTTTGGTTAAATATTTAGTAGTGCAATTGCTAGGCTACAAAGTAGTTCTATTTTTAACTTATTGAGAAGCCTCCATACCGTTTTCCGGAGTGGCTGCATGAGTTTGGTTTCCCACCAATTAAAGATTTTATTTTAAGTAATCTCTATACCCACTGTGGGGCTTGAATTTACAACCTTGAGATCAAGAGCTGCATGTTCTACTGACTGAGCCAGCCAGGCACCCCAAATTTTGACTTAATTTCAAAATGTAGTACTTTAGAGGCACCTGGGTGGCTCAGTTGGTTATGCGTCCAACTTCGGTTCAGGTCATGATCTTGCAGTTCATGGGTTTGAGCCCTGTGTCAGGCTGGGCTCAGAGCCTGAAGCCTGCTTTGGATTCTATGTCTCCCTCTCTCTCTGCCTCTTCCCTGTTTGCGCACTCTCTCTGTCTCTCAAAAATAAATAAACAATAAAAAAATTTTTAATGTAAGGTTACTTTAAAATTAGTGTTGAGGAGCACCTGGGTGGATCAGTTGGTTAAGTGTCTTACTGTTGATCTCAGTTCTGGTCATGATCTCACAGTTGTGAGATCAAGCCCCATGTCTGGCTCCATGCCCAAGATTCTCTCTCACTCTCTTTCCCTCTGGCCCACTCATGCCTGTAAACGCATGCGTGCTCTATCTCTCGCTCTCTCTCAAAATAAATAAATAAATAAATAAATATTAAAATAAAATGAATGTTGATTTGACAGATGAGGCCACTTCCATCTCTATATTTCTATGATTCTTTAAGCATGAATCAAACACAGAGGAATTTGACTCTTTGATAATGTTCACATCCCATATATTTGCCAGAACTCTATCAACTATATTTTTACAGCTCCCTTTTCCTTTTTAGATTGAGATTTGTTTCTCAATTTGTTGAATCATTGCTTCTGTTTGATGTAGGACTACAGCAACCAGAATGGGATTTGCCACATTGAAGAATGGTCAGCACACTATGAAGGAAACTTCCAGGATTAGAATCAGGGAATATTTGTCTAAAAATATTTGAATTTTCTTAAAGTCCAAATTGTGTGGAATTTATGAAATAAGCAATTTATTAATGATGTTAGAAATGTAAAAAGGCAAGGGGCATCTGAATGGATCAGTTGGTTAAGCGCCCAACTTTGCTCAGGTCATGATCTCACAGTTCGTGGGTTCGAGCCCCATGTTGGGCTCTGTGCTGACAGCTCAGAGCCTGGAGCCTGCTTTGGATTCTGTGTCTCCCTCTCTCTGCCCCTCACCCACTCATGGGTCTCTCTCTCTCTCTCTCTCTCAAAAATAAATAAACATTAAAAAAAAAAGAAATGTAAAAATGCCAGATAATCACTAGCAGTTCCAGGAAAATGTTAATTGGAATTAAAAAAAAAAGATAATAAAAACTTCCTTTGCTTACATAGAATGTTATTGATTTGTTGGCTTGGGTCGACTTTCACAGATGTTTCCCACAAAACTTGAACATAGAAATTATGTTTAACTAGTGTCATGTGATGTGTAAATACCTACCTTATGCATGTATTTGTCAGTTTATACCTCTTCATAGACTATAATACAGTACTCTCAAAGAGTAGCTTTATCTTTTCTGCTCTATAATTGTTTTCATTTCCATTAAAAGAGAAAGGCACAAATAATAGAATGAAAGCATGCAATCTACGTTATGTCAGTAAATCCTTGATGTGTATTAAAACCCCACCTAAACTTGCAATTCCCTTGACAGAGCACGTAGGAAGGCCTTTCTCCAGCTGCTGTTTTTGCTGATGAGATGCCAAATGTCTTTACAGATATATCTAAAAAAGAGAGAGAGAGAGAGAGAGAGAGAGAGAGAAATAGGAATGCAATTACAGGAACTCTGTTCTTAAGAGTAGTAGTTCAGAAAAGGTAAGTGGTTTTTATACTTACTAGATCACCACACAAGGATGATTTCAAATGATGTTCATTAACAATAAAATATAATTTTATCTGATTTTTAAATATTGACTTATGTCTAATAAATAATGTATGAAATGTTCATCAGTTGCTACTCAAAACCATGGAGTTTCATCCTGCCATAATTTTTGGTTTAAAAAAGTCTTTCAAATGTAAACTTTGAATATTTTTTTCATTTACCTGGAATCCAATTTATGTTTATACATCAATACTCATGAGTTATACGCTAAAGACTTGTTATACCACAATGAGTATAAAGGCAATCAATATGGAAATATTACTTATTTCATGCATATCTTGTTTTTATGTAAATGATCTAAGAAAGGTAGCATTAGTGCGTAAATATAAACTCTACAGTTCTGAAACTAAAATTTCAAAAATTTCCTTTACTGTTTTCAATTTAAAAACCCCAATATCCAAATAATTTCCATTACTTCTGCTTCTCATGCTATCCACCTTCCAAAGAGCTTGCTCCTTGTGTATAGGGGATATTAGGGGATTTGGATGAATACTCATATTTATGCACATATTATTTGCATTAAGAGTCATTAATGAGGATTGGCAGATCATTAAAAATTTCTAATGTCATATTTGAGGTTTCAAAAATATTGACTGTTTATTGCTATATTCTCCAAAAGTTTACAATCCGTATTACAACTTGATACTGTTATGGCCCAGTAAATAGAAATCTTAGAAGGTACAACAAAAAAGTAAATCAAAATAACTGTTTTCTCTCTCTCTCTCTCTCTGATTCTCTTTTCTTTCTCTCTTTTCCATCTTTCTTCTCCCTTTCTTCTTGTTTTACTATAGTAAACATAGCAAATTGAGCTCACAGTTATTTGAGATTGGACGATATTTCTTATTCATCACTTCCTAAGTTAGCTTACATATCTGTTCTTAAAAGCATCAAATTGTTACAAAAGCATGTAGAAAAAATAAAACTGCTTTTGAGGCTGGGTGATACATTTTTAGTGTTCTGGAATATAGGTGTAAATTGAAATGAAATAAAACAAGCAAGAGCAAACAGGGTAAGAATTAAAAACACTTTATCTTTGTTCTTTCATTTCCTTTACTATAGAGTGCAATCAACACTTTACAACAGGGTTAATACACTCTCTTCAAACATGCTATTATTCTTTCACAAGAGCACAATAACTTTATTAGTTATGCTGTCTACAATCTTTCCAAAGTGACAAGACTGTGTGGGTGTGTAGATCACGAGAAATTCTTGGTGTCCTCTGTTGGAGTGTTTTCACTGTACAATAACAATAGCGGCAAGAACCATACAGCTGCAGGTAATTTTAATGGTGGAAGTTCTAATTTTAATTAGTATAATTAACTGGGAACCCCCCCCCCCCACAAAACCCAGAGGTTTACTCTTTCTGCTCAGCAGTTATTGAATATTCAGATCTTACATCTGCTCTCCATTCAAGCAAAGCCCGAGTTGCATTACTTTGTTTTAAAATAGGCTTAATTTTACTTCATATAAAGACAGTATCTCAACTTATTCGTAGATATTTTAGTCTGGTTCAATTTACTTTATATGGGTTTCTGCGTTTCCAGAAATATATTAAAAAATAAAAGCAAGAATATGATTTGAACAACACATAAAATATTGAGTAACACATCATTATTAAAACTTGTATTTCAACCTGTTTTTTTATAGGTGAAAGCAAAAAATCCTTTTTCGCTGATGCTTTTCTTATTACTACCATTACCACCGAAATAACTAATAAGTGTAGAAATCAAAATCAACTAATGTGAATTAAACATCTACAGTATATATAACATCATATTAGGTATTTCATCACTGTGGTTTCAAATGAGAAAAGAATGAGAAGGTATCTGTTTTGGGTTGAATTGTGTCAACAAAGTCTTAACCCTGGCAGCTATAAATGTAACCTTACTTGGAAATAGGATCTTCGCAGAATGTAATCAAATTAAGATGAGATCATACTGGATTAAAATGGACCCTAATGCTTATAAGAAGAGAAAACAGACACACACAGGAAGAAGGCCATGAGAAGTCAATCAGATATTGGAGCGATTCTGCCATAAATGAAGGAATGCCAAGGATTGCTAGCTTCTACCAAAATCTAGAAAGAGGCATGGAAGAATCCTTTCCTACAGCCTCCAGAGAGATTATGGCATTGCTGTCACCTTGATTTCAGACTTTTAGTCTTCAGAATTGTGAGACAATATATTTCTGCTGTTTTAAGCCACAGAGTTTGTGGTACTTTCTTATGGTAGCCCTAGGAAATGAACACGGTATCCTCTGGCTAAGTGAGATTCTTTCTAATCAAGGAGATTCTGTTATATAGTAAGACCCTTAAAGCCCTACAAAACACACAATTTGACTGGAAGTGTAGGCAGTGCTGAGAGAAAAGTTTGTAAGAGATGAAGACGTATTAACTGCTTTTGTGCACAATTAGAAGAGGACAATTACCTACACTTAACTGGTAAAGCCAATAAGCTATACAGCAATAATAGAACACATCCTGATGCTCTTTGAATACTGAAATTCTGACAAGGGAAAACGTAATATATGTATCCTTACTTTATCAACCACTTAACACAGGTGATGTTCTCTTTTAAAAACATTTTTTGAGCAATTAGTAAGGTAGGAAATTATCAAATATAATGAAAGAAAGTTTCAAATAATTTTAGAGCAGAAATCTTGTGAACTTATTACCCTATTTGCCTCTTTCCCTGGCCCTTGCTCTTCCGTGTTTTGGTCCTGGCTTAATACAATCAAACATCAGCTTCTGATATTATTTGCAAATACTAGTAATCCTCTAATACCGAAAGAGCAAAACATAGATGATCCAGAGAGGATAATGTATTAGATTGAAAGAATAGAAAAAAAAAAAAAAAAAGGAACAGAACTTTTACAGATGGACTTGATACAAAATAATTAAAAGACGGCACATTACATCAAGGGAGGAAATAAACACTGGAAAGGAGGCAGGGGAAAGGAAGAATCAGAAACAGCGCTCTGGAAGAACAAGGAAGACTAAAACAATATTAGAGGCAGAAAAAAATATATCCTAAATTGCACTTGAGAGCAATATTTTAGAATACTGTATAGGTTTATAACTTCCCAGATATCTTTATGAAATGATAATTTGATTCAAAACAACTATCAAATAATTATGTAAATACATATTTTGGTCATGCATGTGATTGAAGAGGTTTATAATAGATTTGTGAGAACTATAGAAGAGATCTTTAGAGGTCATAACCAATGGTTGGTGTCTATATATTAATAATAAAGCCGTATTGCTAATAGGAGCTTCTGTGATGTTTAATTCATATTTATAAATTACTTTAATCATTTTTACAAAATGTGATGTAAAATATTATCAGAGTTTTGTGTATACATCTTGCGTGTGGCAGTATCTACAAATAAACAATATAACTTTTTATTCCAGAAAGCTTTATCTGCTCAAATAATAGTCACACTCAATTACTCATATGATGAGAACAAAGTCATCTGCTCCGCTCCTATGAATAGATAAGAGGCACAAAGTATGGGAGAAGACAATGGAGTGGAAGAAACATTTCATCATTTATCAAGATCTGCTGTCAGTAAGTTATTAAAAAACATAAATACTCGTATTTTAAGGTTATTCCATTCTGTTTGCTTTTCTCCATCTATGTTATTTCCCACCTTTCCCCAAGTATTTTCTGTTTTCTACACTATGTTACTTTAGCCTTCAAAATCATTATTTCTAAAGTACTGTTAGACTGAAAGATGTACCTTCTCACCATCGATATTAATCTATTATTCCATTAATCTCATCTCTTTTATTTATTTATTTATTTTTTTTTTAAATTTTTTTTTAACGTTTATTTTTGAGACAGAGAGAGACAAAGCATGAACGGGGGAGGGGCAGAGAGAGAGGGAGACACAGAATCGGAAGCAGGCTCCAGGCTCTGGGCCATCAGACCAGAGCCCGACCCGGGGCTCGAACTCACGGACCGCGAGATCGTGACCTGAGCCGAAGTCGGACGCTCAACCGACTGAGCCACTCAGGCGCCCCTCATCTCTCTCTTTTAAACATTTTTTTCCTTCATTCTAGTCTTCCATTACCTAGAGAACCATCCATGATGTCAAAATTCTCTCCACTACTTATAATGCCATCATGATGGGGATGAGGGTTGATGGATACTAGGTTTAATTCAAATCTCTTAAATTTCCTTTAGACTATGAGGATATAAAATATTCCGTGGGGATGGCAGGGCATGTGTATGCTTCTTTACAGAATACATGCAAAGCAAAAAAAGAAGCAAAAACACCCAAGGTATGTCTCTCAGGGCCCCTGGAGACCAGCCTCCTTGCCACCTCTACCTCTTCCCAGTCCTTTTGCTGAACACCCAGTACGAGCTGCCTTTGTCTAGCTGTATAGAAGGATTTGTACAAGTGTTTTCTGTTTAAATGGAAAACACATTAATCTATCATCAAGTAACATTTTAGTGGAGATCATCCATGATTATCCAATGGTGGCCCTGGAGTGGGGATGGGAGGGAGGAGGTGAAAGGGCCCCAAGAAGGCAGAGAACCTGAGAGATTAGGACTCCAAGGGAAGGAGGATGACGTGGAAGGAACTTAAGACAAACTGCTTTATCATTTTGATAGCCTTGCCGACTGAAAGTGCTATGACTGCCCCATTGTCGAAAACTTTGCCACAAGTTCTTGAACATTCCATATTTAATTCTCATCTGTTGCTGTTTCTGTATGTTAGATCTGATAACACAGTAGGTTTCCCTGTTCAATATCCTCAATATCAGTTTTTCTCTGATACGACTGAAAGCCTGTATTTGTTTGCTCTGTGCCCAGATGTATTAAACACATTTTCTAACTGGAAATGTGACATGAAAAACCTGTCATGAATACTTGTGTTTTCCTTTTGGGTTTTATCATAGTTTCACTTCTCGAAAAGATTTTTCTCGGGGCATCTGGATGGCTCAGTCAGTTGGTTGAGCATCTGACTTTGGTTCAGGTCACGATCTTGCGGTTCGTGAGTTTAAGCCTTACATTGGGCTCTTGGCTGTCAGTGCTGAGCCCACTTAGATCCTCTGTCCTTCTCTCTCTGCCCCTCCACAGCTTATGCTCTCTCAAAAATAAATAAACATCAAAAATAAATAAATAAAATAGAAGATTTTTCTCTTTCTGAGTTTAGTTACCATTTCCCTAGCACAACCCTCAGTTGCAATAACTTTAATCTTATAAATGTGGTTTTTGGTTATTCTTTTCTTGTTTTTTTTGCTTGTTGTTTTCTTTTGTCACCTTTGACCAATGTGTCCCCAGTGTCCCCACTCCCCAGCCCATGGTAACCACCGGTCTACTCTCTGTTTCTATAACTTTGTCTTTCTTAGATTCTATCTATAAGTGATGTCATACAGTACTATTTCTCTGTCTGACTTATCTGACTTAGCATAATGTCCTCAAGTTCCATCCATATTGCTGCAAATGGCAGGATTTTCTCCTTTCTCATAGCTGAATAATATTCCAGTGTGAGTGTGTGTGTGTGTGTGTGTGTGTGTATCACATCTTTACCCATTCATCTGTAGACAAACACTTAGGTTGTTTCTGTATAGTGGCTATTGTGAATAGTGCTGCAAGAAATATTTTGTGTGTTTAATTTTTTTTCTTTATATCATGAAAGCCCTATTATTTATAACCTTTGTAAGATGTTCAAAGTCAATTAATTAGTGACTAGGCCTTTGCTCATTCTTGGTTGTCTTTCTTTTTCAAGCTCTTTATAATCCACCATACTTTTCTGGGGGATTTGAGTAGCTTGATTATGTAAATAAGATAAAGCCTTGCTTATTTACATAAATTCAACAGGGATTTATAGAAGTTTTATTATATATCTGAATATGTTCCTATGTGGTATGAAAAATATGTATGTGTTTGAGAAACTATGAATATCTTACAGAAATGAACAATTTAATAGCCTTATCTTTGAACTTCCTATATTATTATGCCTTCTCTGTGCTTAAAAGGAATTATTGCGTAAGTCAGGGATTAGCTGGGCTACAGAATTCATGTTCTGGTTACTACATTATACTATTTCATAGGACCTATTGATTATTTCTTCTAAATATTTTTCATCTGTCCAGTTTTCACTATTCCACTATTACTACTTTAGTTTGAGTCTTCTTTAATAATTAATTAGATAGTTGTATTAGCCCTGCTTCCTGGTCTTCCTGCCTTCTATGTTCTTTTCTTTCTGTCTTTCTCTCTTTTCTTTCTTTCCATTCATGTCTGTTTACCCATTTATTTATTGTCTGCTATTTGCCACGCTCTTGACTAATTTCTGTTGATACTATGGAGACACCAAGGTGGTGCCTTCTTTAAGCAACTGACAGCATTGCCCAGTCTAGTTCACTACTGTTGAATTGAACCTTGTATTTTTCTTCACTAAAAACCTTTAGCATCTTCCACTGACTTTTAGTATAAGGTTCAAATTTATCAGGGCTTGCAAGACCCTTCACATTTTGGCACAATATATTATGATTTAGAGGGAAAGGCAAGAGCCAGGAGTGATTGATGTCCTGCAATATGCAGGGCAGTTCTAAAAAAAAACAAGGAATTATATAACAAAGAATCTTGCATGACATTCAAACACCCACAAGGTATTCAAAACTTCATCTGAACCCAGAGTTTAACTCTGTTTTCCATTATATGCAAAGCTTGTTTTTTTTTTTTTTGTTTTTTGTTTTTTGAGATAGAAAACACAAGTGAAGGAAGGACAGAGGAGAGAGAGAGACAGAGACAGAGAGAGAGAAAGAGAATCCCAAGCAGGCTCCACACTGTCCATGCAGAGCCCCATGCATGGGGCTTGAACTCATGAACTGTGAGATCATGACCTGAGCCGAAATCAAGAGTTGGATGCTTAATTGACTGAGCCATCCATGTGCCCCTATATGCAAAACTTTTATTTTGTGTCATTTTTTTGGGAATAGTTTTAATACACACTGTTTTGATGCTAATTTCAACCAAGATACTACACTGGCTCAACTGCTAGAAGCCTCTCCTATTTTCAACCTCCAGGAACCAGAACAAGAAACTGAACAACACTGTGAGAGAACTCTGGGGTATTGCCTCTGCTGCCTTCTTGGCAATTGGTTGAAGTGTGTGTGTGTGCATGTGCATGTGCATGTGCAGATGGTTTTAGCCTTGGATAGGATGCAGCCCAACAAAGCAGCTGGATAAAATAGAAAAAGATAAAATAGATGAAATAGAAAAGGAAGAGCTGGAGTACTGTTCTCTCTCCCTGCCCCCCATTATCTTGGGACAAGCAGTGCTGGCTCCAAATCCCTGCCCAGAACTCTTGTCCCAGTATCCTTTTGTGTGTGTGTGTGTGTGTGTGTGTGTGTGTATGTCTGCGTGTGTTTAAGCAAACTCTATGCCCAACATGGGGTTTGAACTCATGACCCAAGATAAGAGTCACATACATGCTCTACCAACTGAGCCAGTCAGGTGCCCCTTGCCCCAATACCCTTAAGAGTGAATTTTGGACAGTAAAACACCTCTTTCTTTCTGAGGAAGTAAAACAAGAACAAAGACAAAAACAAGACAGGTGGAGACAATCTGACTTCAGGCAGTTGTGTCTCCACCCCTCATTTTCCAAATTTTTGAGTGTGGTACTTAATCTTAGCCACACAATGGAATTATCTATGGAATTTTAAGAGATACTAATGCCTTTGTAAGATGTTCAAAGTCAATTAGTGGCCAGGATTTTGCTCACTCTTGGTTGTCTTTCTTTTTCAAGCTGTCTATAATCCACCATACTTTTTTGGGGGATTTGAGTAGCTTGATTATGTGAATAAGATAAAGCCTTGCTTATTTACATAAATTCAACAGTCATTTGTTGAAGTTTTATTATAAACCTGAGTATGCTCCTATGTGATATGAAAAATATATTTTTTCTTTATATTTTGTATTATCTTTATTATTTTGTATTATATTACAGTATTGTAATCATTTTTATGTGAATATTTTTGAGTTGTGGAATGAAACACCTGAGTTTCCATTATTTTTTATGAGGAAATTTGCTTTGACATACAAGCGCTTTGGATTACAAGTGTGTTTCTGGAACAAATTATGCTCGTAAACCAAGGTTTAACGGTAATTTGATATATAGAATTTTTAAGCCAAACTGTTTTCAGCTATGTCAGCATAATAAAAAAATATTCTCAGTCATGGAAAGCCTTAAAAAAGACTTATACAAAACCTTATACGAAGACTCATATAGACAATAGTTTTAGATAAAGTAGAAGGAGAGAAAAATCCAAGAAATGCTGCAAAAGATACCTGAATTGAAGGTGATTAAATAGCTTACTGAAGTTTGTTTTTATTGTAGCCATTTATTTAAGAACAATTAAAAAGAAGAAATATACCCACAATACTCCAGAATTAAAAGCCTAGAAAAAAATTACATGATGGGCACCATTGTGGAAGAAAATTTTTTAAACTTAAGGATTTGCTAATTTTTTGTCTGAAGGGGAGGATTGGTTTTTTTCTTTTTAAAAGCAGAAAGCATTAAAAAGAAACAGAAATGGTAAGCAAAAGTAAATGAAGGTTGGAGAAATGTGCCCAGGTATATCAGTAATAATGATGAATATAAATAGATTAGACTTATGAATTTAAATTCCAATATTTAAAACTAAAATATTAAAAATAATCCACATATATAACATTTCTAAGGCACATCAACTTTATTTGTGGCCAAGAGAAAACAATAAGAACCAAATTTACAATTCTATCTGAAACAACTAAAAAATGACACATATAGAAAATAATGGTTTTTAAGACATTGGCCTTAAACGACAAAGGACAATGATTTCTGGCAGATAGGAAACAAATGTGAGCCCTGTGATTGCTCCTACCTTGAGAGAATTTCCAGATCATAAGGAGGGTAAGAGATCAATGGACTCCTTGATTTGAGGAGATTGGGCTAAGAATTCAAGGAAAAGAATGCAGTTTAAGTTCACATGGCAGCTAGGGGCACCTGGTGAGCTCAGTCAGTAGAGCATACCACTCTTGATCTTGGGGGACTCTTGATCACGGGGTCGTGAGTTTGAGCCCCACATTAGGGATAGAGTTTACTTAAAACAAAACAACAAAAATACTTCACATGGAAACTAGAGTACCAGAGAGGAGATAGCCACACAAAGATAAAACTCTGGACAACTACAGAGAACCATCCTCTAATATTCATCAAGGTACCAATCAGTGCATGGATTTGAAAAAACTACCTCCCTCAACAGTAATTGAGGACCACCCCAAATAAAAGTACAGGACCAAACATTCATAATGGATGGGGAATAGTGTTTATTACTACCAGCCACAATTAAAAACTACAGAATTCACACAGCTTTGGGTATAGGGTCTAGTCTTGGCATTGGGAATATTTAGACCACACATGGCTCAAGTCTTGCATAACAAATCTTAAAAGCAGGACACCAAAAGATCAAATTGTTTCTAAGAAAAAGCTTAAAATATTTTTAGAATGCAAAATATCCAACAGTTCACGAGGTAAAATTAATCTTGCGTGATATTTAATAAGAAATTATGAGATATAAAAGGAGTGGGAAAAATGCAACCCATAGTTAGGAGACAAATTACCTGATCAAAAGTAATCAATCAATCAATCAATCAATGAGAACTGGCAAAGATGTTATAATCAGCAGACAAGGACATTAAAATACTTATAACTCCATTCTACATGTTAAAGTAGCTAGAAGAAAGATGGAATATAATAGTAAGAAAGTTGGAAGATGTAACAGAGAACCAAATAGAATTTCTGCAGGTGAAAAATACAACATCAAGGATGAAAAAAATACTAAACAGTATTAAGTGGATACTAAGCACTGCAGAAAAAAATTTTGTGAATTTATAGATAGAACAATAAAAATTATTCAAATGAAATAGGGGGAAAAAGACTTTAAAAGAAAATGAATAGCGTATCAGTTCTGGGACAATTTCATGTGGCCTACTGTACATGCGATTGGAATTTCCAAAAGGGGAAGGAAGAAATATTTGAAGGAAGAAATTATAATGGTCAAAAACCTCCCAAATTTGGTGAAGGCTATGGGATGCCTCAGTGGCTGAGTCATTTAAGTGTCCAACTTAAGCTCAGGTCATGCTCACAGTTCATGAGTTCGAGCCCCGCATCAGGCTCTGTGCTAACAGCTCAGAGCCTGAAGCCTGCTTCAGATTCTGTGTGTGTGTCTCTCTCTCTCTTCCTCTTCCCTGCTCACAGTCTCTCTCTCTCGAAAGATGAATAGACATTAAAAAATTTTTTTTAAAAAATTGATGAAGGCTATAAACCTGCAGACCAAAAAAGTTTGGGGGAACACAATTTAGTTCCCAACACTTTTCAACCTACATATATTTCATTTATTCTGTAACCTGTCAATAGTCAGTAAGAAATCTGTTGTGAAAAAGCACGGTGAAATTATTTATAAAATTTTAGATTGTCCATTTAGGTTTTCCAAATTTTTATACTGTCCCTGGGAGATAATTTTACAACTTCTTTATAAACTTTTGTTTTGTAGTTGTCTGCTTATTTCATCTCAATCCATCATTTATTTCATAAAACCAATAGAAGGATGTACTTCAAATTCTAAGTACAAGTGTCTAAAACATGTCTTGGCAGGTAGCAGGCTACCAGGAAATGAGATGGATTTTCTGTGACTAACCTGTCACTGTCTCATTCCTTGCCATAAAATAAGGCCTTATTTTGAATCCATATTTATAAAACTCAGGCCATTTGTGAGGGTAGCATATTTTCCTTTTTTCCCTCCCCTATGAAAGTTTATAATTTGTCTTGACTTGTCATCGGTTTATTTATTTATTTATTTATTTATTTATTTGGTGGGGGAGAGGCAGAAAGAGAGAGAGAGAATTCCAAGCAGGCTCTTCATGAAGCTCAAACTCAAGAACCATGAAATCATGACCTGAACCAAAACCAAGAGCTGGAAGCTCAGCCAACTGAGCCACCCAGCTGCCCTCATCCTTATTTCAATAAGGTTATAGCTCTCTCTTATCATATAGGTGAGATTGGCGTGTTTATTTTGTATAATACCGTTGTGATAAACCACCACAAACTTAGTGGCTTCAAACAATACAAATTTCTTATCTTTCTGCCCTACGCGTTAGAAGCCTGACTTGGTTTGCACGAGGCTAAAATCATGGTTTTGACAGGACAGTGTTTCTTTCCGGAGGCTGTAGGGGTGAATCCTTTCCTTTTCTAGGATGCCAGCCTTCCTTTCGTCTGTCTCCATCTTCACAGCTAGCACAGGCGAGCACAGGTAAGCTGCCTCTTTTTCACATCATACCATTCTGGCCTTGCTTCTGTCTTCACATCTCTTTCTCTGACCATCTCTTTCACTTTTAATGTTCTTAATGGCCCTCACGATACCCAGATGATCCAGGATAATCCCATTTTTAGGTTCACCAATCCATCTTATTTTTTCTTTGCCATGTAGCTTAATATATATATTCACATGTTCCAAGGATTAGGATGTGGACATCTTGGGAGACGAAGGGGGAATTATTCTGACTACTACATTTTTTCGTAACACCACTTTTTGTTCTAGTGTCCATACATATTTTCTTATTTTCGTTTTCCTATATTTATACAAAATGAGTTCACCTTACCCTATGTGTCAAAAATCATCTTATTCATTTCATGTATGTGCAAGCATCCGGTAATTTTTTTTAAATTTTTTTTTTAACGTTTATTTATTTTTGAGACAGAGAGAGACAGAGCATGAACAGGGGAGGGTCAGAGAGAGAGGGAGACACAGAATCTGAAACAGGCTCCAGGCTCTAAGCTGTCAGCACAGAGCCCGACGCGGGGCTCGAACTCACGGACTGCGAAATCATGACCTGAGCCGAAGTCGGCCCCTTAACCGACTGAGCCACCCAGGCGCCCCAGCATCTGGCAATTTTAATATGTCTTCTGGTGTACTTGTGCCTGAGTCCTTACATATTGGAATGGAAATTATTTTATTTTCCTATTATGACTCTAAAATTGTATAGTTAGGAATTCCTTCCTTTCTTCCAGCTTGCCTTCCTTCCTACATTCCATCCTTCCTTCCTTTCTTCCAGCCTGCCTTCCTTCCTACATTCCATCCGTCCTTCCTTCCTACCTTCCTTCCTTTCTTCTTTCCTTCCACCCTCTCCTTCCTTCCTTCCTTCTTTTCTTCTATCTTTTCTTTTTTCCCTCCTTCCTTACTTTTTTGAAATTATGCATATTAGTAGGTTGCATTATGTATGAATTTTATGTGAGGATCACAATGAGAGTGTAACAAAATAATTACAATAAGCAGGAGGGTTGGTTATCATAAGATTGAGAGTCACCGTATTGGAAGTAGGAAGTTCACTCTGAACATCTTCAAGATTTGTTCAAGGCTCATTGAAGTGTTTTTTCCAAAAAACCCAAAAACTGAAAACCAAAACACAAAAAACAAAAAACAAACAAAAAACCAACATAAAAATATCACCCATCCCCAATACACACCTCCAAATACTTTGGATATTTAGGCAGCTCTAGAGCTACTGTCAGTGAAAATATTGACCTTGGTATGTCATTTATTTTAGATTTATAAAGAATCTCTGCTTGCAGATCTGTGCCT
Organism: Panthera tigris; assembly: GCF_018350195.1. NCBI lineage: Eukaryota > Metazoa > Chordata > Mammalia > Carnivora > Felidae > Panthera > Panthera tigris. The sequence goes on from NC_056664.1 coordinate 115,155,280, forward strand.
TGGGTAGAGCTTACCTAATATATTTGTTAAAGCCTTCACAAAACAAAGCAGAAGACTAAACAAATTAACTGAACAGTTCAAACCCAAAATGGGCTACTTTAAAAAAAGTTTTAGATGGAAACTTAAAATATATCTTAATTTTATGTTGACTACCAAATGATAATGTGCATTCATTTTCAAAATAAAATATGGTATTCTTTGCAACATTTTTATTTTAACATAAATGATTTATAATGAAATTCATAACCAAAATATTTTTAATTTTATGGGGATAGTTTACATCCAGTTATATGCATATGTAATACACACACACACACACACACACACACAATTATAGAATTATATTATACTAAAAAGTTTTTGTTTCAATTCTCTACATTTTCCAGTGCTGTAAATCCCATCTTTGATGTTACAAGTCAAAAATGAGCCTTTAGGGTCTCCTGGGTGGTTCTGTCAGTTAAGCATCAGGCTTTGGCTCAGGTCATAATCTCATTGTTCATGAGTTCGAACCCCATGTCCATCTCTGTGCTGACAGCTCAGAGCCTGGAGCCTGCTTCAGATTCTATGTCTCTCTCTCTCTCTCTCTCTGCCCCTCCCCCACTCACTCTCTGTCTCTGTCTCTCTCTCTCTCAAGAATAAATAAACATTAAAAAAATTAAAAATAGCCTTTAACAGATTTCTTTGGCTTCCTTCATAAAGACAATAGAAGGACCCAGTGTTCTGCTCCACATTTTTTTCTCTCAACCTTTTCCTTTCTCTGGCTATGTAGTGATGGGAGTGATAGTAAGATAGGGTTGAGCATAAAGTCCGGAAAATCCTATCTCTATCATGACTGTTTGACAGCTGGTTCCTTCAAGGAAACTACAAGAAAACAACAACAAAGAATCTGGGCATTGAATAGAGATGGTTTGTGGGAATCTATCCTTAGAATGTCTTCAGGGAGAAGGAATTTTAATGATCTCCTCCTTCTAGAGACACATGTGCACCTTCTAAGCAAACTGTGGCCAAGTAGATGATGGTCTTCTGCCTCCAAGAAGCTGCCAACCAACAACTCAAATTGCCTCCACTTGCCACGAGTGTTTATTCAATTCCCAAAGAGTGCCTGGTTGAGTTCATTCACTCCCTATCTCTCTGCCTCCTCTTTTTGGTCCAGGTACTAACAGATAACTTCTTTTTAGACATGATGCTCTTTACTCACATTATTTCATTTAATGCTCACAACATTTCCATGTGTTTAGAACTATTATCGCTTTACAAAGGAAGGAAATCAAAAGACACTTAGGGAGGTAAATAACTGTCAAGATTATGTGGTACATAAATAGCAAGGCCAGGAAATAAACCATGGTTGTTTAATACTAGTTTGTCCAATTCATTTATTCAGTCAACAAAATATCTGAGTACTTAATATATGTCAAGTGCAGAGATGGGTGTTCAGAATGCAGTGATCAATAAGACAGAGAAGGTACTTGCCCTTTGGAGACATAAATTCTACTGAAGGAAATAGATACAAGCAAGGAAGTAGATAAAGTAGTTAAAATTTATAAAAATTCTGATAAAAGAACACAAGGAAACTCAGTAAGGAAGAAAGGTATTCTAAGTAGAAAGTTCAGAGAAATAGAGGTGCCCAGCTGGCTCAGTCGGAGGAGCAGGCGACTATTGGTCTCTGGGTTGCAAGTTCGAGCCTCACGTTGGGTGTAGAGATTACTTAAAAATAAAATCTTAAAAAAAAAAGATAGAAGAATGTTGAGAGAAAGTGTCTCTGAGTAGACACCACTTAAACTATGTCTTTAGGAAGACAAAGATTGGGGCAGGGAGAGAGTTTAGGGGCACCCATGGCCTCCCAGGCCTTCATACAAGCCAATGTGGAGGATGGATCCCATGTAGTTTTAAGACTGGATAGTTCATATAAGTAAAACATTTTTTTGGGAATATAATTTGACAATATACATACACATTTAAAATACATTTTAAATTTGCTTAGATGCTGCACTTTCTTTTGTGGTAGGCTTATAAAAATATTCTTGCATTTGTGAACTAAGCTACTTTGCAATCAAGTAAATCTTTTCCTTTCCTCAGGTTAAGGATGATATGGGATCCCAGGTTGTTGTTGCTGTTTGTTCTTTTCTTTTTCAACCCTCTGGGCTATAAGTTATAATGCTCCATTTTGGATTTTTTTTTTTCTCTTCTCTGCAGGCAGTCACAGATAGAGATCTTTCCGGAATAGTAATGGGAAAATAATGTACAGCGAAGCTGACACACCATATTCTGGGTTGTATTGAAGGTGCAATCATAACTTTCAATTAAAAAAAAAAAAGTTTATTTTGGTAAGATAATATCTTCCCAGCTGTCCTAACAGATACCAATGAGAAATGCCGGCTGTGGACAGAATGGTGGTGGGAAGTCATCTGAGATCCCCAAGGGTGTGCCCTTGGGGTGTGATCCCAGAACCCTGCACAGAGTACTAGTGCGATCGCTGCTATACCAGTAAAACCTGTCTGTAGGACTATACCAGGCTCGAGTTTTATTTGTGCTTTCATTTTTCTTTAACTCACTTTTGAGTTTCTATTTTTCAAGTCTGAAAGCAGCAGGCATGTAATTTTGGTAGAAACCTTCTTGGTGAGTTTCTAGTTGTTTATTGTTTATTTAGAGTGTGGGGGTGATTCATAATGAAGAGACCAGTACCCTAGGTTAAGACTGGGCAAATTTCCGTTTGCAGGGTCTGCCAATTTTCCACATTCTAGGAAAACTGGAGCGGTAAGCCAATTACTCAGGTAGTTGAAGCAAAAAGGTATAGAGGATGACTAAGTGCTTCCTCCCCCTCCTACTTGTGTCTTTCAGGTAACAGCCACAATGTTCTGCTTTAGTCTGGCTATGGAAATCTGAACCTTTCATGGTCCAAGGTGACTAATATGGCAGGACTAGACTGTCCAGCTCAGTAGGGTCTGATTTTCCTTTATGTGGCAAAAAAAAAAAAAAAAAAAAAAAAGAAAAGAAAAGTAAACAAAAAGATGTTTCCTCGTGTATGTAGATAGACATGATCTAATTCCTGGTATAAACTTACCTCTATAGTATTGTTTCTTTTGCTTTTTTATTTTCTTAAATCTCCAGCATAATTTGGCATCAATATATTTAGTTCTTTAAAAATTCTTACCCAAATGTCCATTGACAGATGAATGGATAAAGAAGATGTGGTGTGTGCATATATATATATATATATATATATATATATATAATGGAGTATTACTTGGCTATCAAGAAGAATAAAATCTTGCCATTTGCAACTACATGGATGGAACTAGAGGGTATTATTAGTCAGAGAAAGACAAATATCATATGACTTCAGTCATATGAGGAATTTAAGATACAAAACAGATGAACATAGGGAAGGGAAACAAAAATAATATGAAAACAGGGAGGGGGACAAAGCAGAAGAGACTCTTAAATATGGAGAACAAACAGAGGGTTACTGGATGGGTTGTGGAAGGGGGGATGGGCTAAATGGGTAAGGGGCATTAAGGAATCTACCCTGAAATCATTGTTGCACTATATGCTAACTTGGATGTAAATTAAAAAAACAAATAAATGTTACAAAATCAATGTACAGAAATCAGTTGCATTCTTATACACTAATAATGAAGCAACAGAAAGAAAAATAAAGAAACCGATCCCATTCACAATTGCACCAAGAAGCATAAAATACCTAGGAATAAATCTAACCGAAGATGTAAAAGATCTGTATGCTGAAAGCTATAGAAAGCTTATGAAGGAAATTGAAGAAAATATAAAGAAATGGAAAAACATGCCATGCTCATGGATTGGAAGAATAAATATTGTCAAAATGTCAATACTACCCAAAGCTATCTATACATTCAATGCAATCCCAAGCAAAATTGCACCAGCATTCTTCTCGAAACTAGAACAAGCAATCCTAAAATTCATATGGAACCACAAAAGGCCCCGAATAGCCAAAGTAATTTTGAAGAAGAAGACCAAAGCAGGAGGCATCACAATCCCAGACTTTAGCCTCTACTACAAAGCTGTCATCATCAAGACAGCATGGTATTGGCATAAAAACAGACACATAGACCAATGGAATAGAATAGAAACCCCAGAACTAGACCCACAAACGTATGGCCAACTCATCTTTGACAAAGCAGGAAAGAACATCCAATGGAGAAAAGACAGTCTCTTTAACAAATGGTGCTGGGAGAACTGGACAGCAACATGCAGAAGGTTGAAACTAGACCACTTTCTCACACCATTCACAAAAATAAACTCAAAATGGATAGAGGACCTGAATGTGAGACAGGAAACCATCAAAACCGTAGAGGAGAAAGCAGGAAAAGACCTCTCTGACCTCAGCCGTAGCAATCTCTTACTTGACACATCCCCAAAGGCAAGGGAATTAAAAGCAAAAATGAACTACTGGGCCCTTATGAAGATAAAAAGCTTCTGCACAGCAAGGGAAACAACCAACAAAACTAAAAGGCAACCAACGGAATGGGAAAAGATATTTGCAAATGACATATCGGACAAAGGGCTAGTATCCAAAATCTATAAAGAGCTCACCAAACTCCACACCTGAAAAACAAATAATCCAGTGAAGAAATGGGCAGAAAACATGAATACACACTTCTCTAAAGAAGACATCCGGATGGCCAACAGGCACATGAAAAGATGCTCAACGTCGCTCCTCATCAGGGAAATACAAATCAAAACCACACACAGATATCACCTCACGCCAGTCAGAGTGGCCAAAATGAACAAATCAGGAGACAATAGATGCTGGCGAGGATGTGGAGAAACGGGAACCCTCTTGCACTGTTGGTGGGAATGCAAACTGGTGCAGCCACTCTGAAAAACAGTGTGGAGGTTCCTCAGAAAATTAAAAATAGACCTACCCTATGACCCAGCAATAGCACTGCTAGGAATTTACCCAAGGGATACAGGAGTACTGATGCATAGGGGCACTTGTATCCCAGTGTTTATAGCAGCACTCTCAACAATAGCCAAATTGTGGAAAAAGCCTAAATGTCCATCAACTGATGAATGGATAAAGAAATTGTGGTTTATATACACAATGGAGTACTACGTGGCAATGAGAAAGAATGAAATATAGCCCTTTTATAGCAACGTGGATGGAACTGGAGAGTGTGATGTTAAGTGAAATAAGCCATACAGAGAAAGACAGATACCATATGTTTTCACTCTTAGGTGGATCCTGAGAAACTTAACAGAAACCCATGGGGGAGGGGAAGGAAAAAAAAAGAAAAAGAGGTTAGAGTGGGAGAGAGGCAAAGCCTAAGAGACTCTTAAAAACGGAGAACAAACTGAGGGTTGATGGGGGGTGGGAGGGAGAGGAGGGTGGGTGATGGGTATTGAGGAGGGCACCTGTTGGGATGAGCACTGGATGTTGTATGGAAACCAATTTGACAATAAATTTCATATATTGAAAAAAAACAAATGAATGAATTAATCAAAAAAAAATTCTCCAGTTTCAGATCACGTGATCATTTGCAGTGAACTGTGGATTTTTATCCCCTTACTTTCTTCTTTTTTTTCTTCTTTCCACAATTAATATATATAATATTCCAGGTACTGTGTTACATGTTAGAGGAACAAAGTCAAGCCATAATCCATATCTTAGTAAACTCAGACTACAATTGTTGGGGAGACAGACAAGTAAATTAAGAATTGTAATAAACTGTGGATGAATATTTGGATAGAAATATACATTGGGAGCTGCTGGAAAATAATACATGATAACATTATAGTATTCTGAATAATACACTCATGCACAGAGAAAATACACAAAAACAAACAAAAACAAATAAAAAACTAATAGTTAATAGGAAAACTTCCCACAAAGGAAAATCCAGAATATCAACGTAGATACATATTAATATGATTTAATTGTTTTTAGTTTTACAGGAAATAAACCTGATATATAATTATTGGTGGTCTAGGAAAATAGATTGAGCAGATAAAAGAAGTTTAATCTCTCTTTCATTGAATTGAATTGAATTTAAACTCCATTATAGTTTGGGACATATTTATTTCTTTGCATTCTCTACATTTCATGACACATATAGAGGCTTAGTTAAATGTTTGGAGGAAGGGTGCCTGGGTGGCTCAGTCAGCTAAGTGTCCAACTTTGGCTTAGATCATGATCTCATGGTCTTTGGATTCAATCCCTGTGTTGGGCTCTGTGCTGACAGCCCAGAGCCTGGAGATTGCCTCGGTTTTGTCTCTCTCCCTCTCTCTCTGTCCTTTCCCCTGCTCATGCTCTGTCTCTCTCTCAAAAATAAATAAGCATTAATAAAAATTTAAAATGTTTGGAGAAAAGCAGATACCACAACTTTAAAAACTAGTGATACTTTTTATGAAGAAAAAGTATTTATGAAGCATGTTACATAGTTCTCTGTGTTAGTAAGGATAATACTGAATATGATTTATCATTTCTTTGAGGATCCTGAGTCACTATCATGAATAAAAGTTATTTAATAGAATTTTAGGTGTACATGCAGATAGAGATACAGGCTGTAGGGACAAATGGGTATCAATTTGAGGAAGTACATCACATTTTATTTCTTGAAAAGATCCCTAGATTGCAGAATGATTGCTTCTAGTTTATTCTCATTGATTTGTTTTCTTTCTCACATGTGTGGGAGAAAACCAATGTATTGTTTAGCCCCAAGGGAAATATCATATGGCTATTTCCTTTCCAATGTAAATTATGGAATAAAAATACACCACCTTCTCTCAAATGATTTCCTTACCCTCCAGAAAATCCTTCACTCTCATTGCCAGCTGATTTCTCAGTGGCACACAAATCATTATCTTTTTTTTTCCTCAACCTGTCACTATCAACATATAGACTAATTTGTTTTTCCATATATTTATGATAATATTCATTGAACACCCACTATATATCAAGCATTCTCCTAGGAGTTCAAAATATATCAAGAAACAAATGAGTCAGAATCCCTAACTTCATGGAGTTTATAATCTAATATATGTAACTGAAGAATCTCTGTGTTTTAAGGATTTATCTTGGTGTAATTGGGACCAGAACACCTATTATTTAAAGATTTTATAATATTTTACCTTTGGTAATGCTCTTTTAGAGAATATAATTTCATTAGAATCCTATAGATAAGTAGTTAGGTATCATTTCTATTTTTTTGCAATGTGCAAATGCAGAACTTGGGCTTAAACAAAGTAAATTACTTCTTTTTTTTTTATGTTTTTCTATTTTTGAGAGAGACAGAGAGCAGAAATGAGGAAGGGGCAGAGAGAGAGGGGAACAGATGATCTGAGGTGGGCTCTTGGCTGACAGCAGCAAGCCTGATGTGGGGCTAGAACCCATGTACCGAGATCATGACCTGAGCTGAAATCAAGAGTCGTACACTTAACTGACTAAGCCATCCAGGGGCCCCCAAAGTAAATTACTTAAGTCACATAGGTGTAAGTAACTGAGCTGATTGCATCTAGAATACTTAAATATAAAACTGCCTCTGTAGAAGATATTTTATATTAATTATTTAATGTGTTCTTCACAAGGATCTATGTAGTACTTGTTGATTCCTTGCTACTTTTGGTACCTACTGGTGTGGAATTGTGTTATTTGTCCAAGGTCATCTATCTGGTCATGGTAGAACTAGGAATCCAACCATGTTTATTGAAAAAATAATCTCCGTACGTTAAGCACCAGAAAAATATTTTCTTTAACCTCTTTATATTCTTTTCAACAAAAGAAAAGTTCATCACAAATATGACAGAAATATTTGAATTCTTTAGGAATTAATATTCCATTAAATCGATTTTGGAATAACATTTCATATTCTGAGTAACACCCAAGTATGCAGTTTGAATAGTGAGGTGACAGGGGTGGGCAGAAAATCACAAAAATATTATGCAATGCATTCTGCTTTTCAGTGTATATTCTATAATTTTCTCAGGTGAACCTTTCATTCTGACACGGCTTTTTAAAAAGTACATTGCAGATGCCAAAATAAGGTTAAAACAATCAGAAAAACAAAACAAAACTCTAGCCACCTATCCATTAATACATGCCTATAAATATAGAGCTAGACATGTATATATTTTTAATTGAAGTATAGTCAACATACAATATTGTGTTAGTTTCAAGTGTACAACATAGTGATTTGACAATTATATGTATTATTAAATGCTCACCATTATAAATGTAGCAGCCATCTATCACCCTGCAAAGTTATTACCATATTATTTAATATATTTGCTGTGCTGTACTTTTTATCCCAAATGTACATTCTTTTCAATGGACAGGATTTCCAATAGTGTAGCTTTTATTACATAAAAGACAGAATTGATCTGTGCAAAAGCTGTTAAGGTATTCTCCTTTTCCTTAAACTCGGTGGTTTGAGATCATTACCGTCTGGCAAGCAGGAGTAAATGGGATCACAATTTCATCAACTTTGTGGAAATATTCCAGAAGACTGTGTTCATAAACAAGTTCTAAAATGCTACATAATTTTCCTGCCGCTTCATTGTTTGATGACTTACTTTCCATGGACACACTCAGTCCTTAGGTTTCTTGCCCCATTGCCAAAAGTGAAAACTGCTTGTCCAGAGGAACATACAGAGCTTCTGCCTTTTTGTTAATAGGAAACACTTTGTATAGTGATCTGGTTTCTATGCAACTATTTGTTATCCGCCTCGTATATACCTGAATGTTGCCCTGGTTGCCCTGGATATTATTATGGTTTCCTTTGTCAGTAGATATCCCAGTGAAGGGCCCCTTGTCCAATACTGTTTGGGAATAACCTCAAAATATAATATAATACAATATAACCATCTAATATAGTAGTGCTCTGGAGACTTCTATTGTCAGTAGGACTCAGATTGTCCTCCTCCATGAATAGCCTAAACAATCTGATGAAATATAACTACCTTATATTCTGTTCTAAGAAGCCGTTGAGGTATTTAGGGTAAGATAATAAATCATCATATATTAGGCACCTAATGTCTATCAGGCACTGTGAGGTGTTTTTCATATGCTGTCTTATTTGTCACACAGACAAAAACATCCTCCATAAATTACACACAATCCCCATCTTACAGATGGGACTCAAGAAAGTTAAATAGCTTGTGTAAAGTTAAATAACAGAAGTGGGATTTCAAACTCAGATTTTTGTTACTCCTAAAATAATGCTCTTCTACTTGTCATTTGGTTTACTGGGCTTAATTTGCTCTTAGACTAAATAAAAGTGAAGTAATTTCTCTTATAGCAGGCAACCTGGCAAATTAAGTATATTTTTCTTTTCTTTTAAATTTTATTTAAGAGAGAGTGTGTGCATGCAAGTGAGGGAGAGGGGCAAAGGGAGAGAGAGAGGGAGAGAGAGAGAGAGAGAGAGAGAGAGAGAGAGAGAGAGAGAATCTTAAGCAGGCTCCACACTCTGTGCAGAGTCCGATTTGGGGCTCGAGCCCACCACCTGGGGATCATGACCTGAGCAGAAATCAAGAGTCAGATGCTCAACCCACTGAGCCACCCAGGCGCTCCATATATATTTTTCTTGAATGCATTTCTCTTTTACTTTTCATGTCTTTATGTTTTGTTTTCTATTGGTAAAAATAGAGCATATCCAGACAGTAGTAAGTTTGGTTAAGATGCAATTTTGTTACGTGGGGTGGGAGTAAGACTGCTTAACTAGATCTTCTCACTCTTTGCCCAAAACTTTGTTATAATAGGTAAAAATTCTACACAGTCCAGATATCTGTATGTGAGAATAGGTTAGAATGAGATTTTATGATGTTGATCAAAGAATGATAAGGATGACTTGCTACACTGTAGAATGGGGACTACATTTATTTTCTATATAGATAACTGAAGTCTAACCAGGAGACAAGGGAAATAACCTTTACCTTTAATCGTTCTGGATGCTGTGTATCTTTTCACCCTCTTGGTGATTTATCCAGTCTGTACTACCTGAAATTGATACTTTGTTTCAGAACCTTACTAACAAGATCTTGGTCCCTGCTTGTAAAAACAGCCAAAGTTCACTTTAGGTATCAGTAGATTTCTATGGAGACTACATTCCTTCAATACACTTGTTTCATTTACTTATTAGCTCTTGTCTTTTCTTGCCTTCGTCTATACATATTTAGGTATGAGGGGTTTTTGTTTTTTTCTTTTTTTTGTTTTTTGTTTTCTTCTTTTGACTTCTTGTTTGTTTGGTTTGGTTAAAGTTACAAGGAGCCCAACTCAAACTGACTTAAAAATTAAAAGTGGTTAATCCAGTCATGTAACTGAAAGGTTTAGTAGTAGTGTGGGCTTTCAGGTTCTGTCCAATGAAGAATCCAGCTCTATTTTTCTATTATTTTCTTGGCTCTGGTCTCCTGCTATTTTAGATTTGCCCTCCTTCTGGCTTGTCTTATGATTATAAATGGTTGCCAGCAGCTTCTGGAATGACCTGTTTCTCTATTCAGGTTTATAGAAAAGAATGAAACCATTGCTTTGCAAATCATTGAAATTTTCCTCTGAATAAACCATGGATGCTCAGAGGGAATGAGTTTAACTGATTTAGTCTAATCAGGTCTCATCCTTGGAGGAAGTCAGTTGCACCACAAATGCATGGTTTCTGGGTAATGGAGAATGACAGATACTTGTTAGGAGGTGATCCAGATGCCCAACATACTGCATGAGCCTAACCATTAAATTTGTTTTTATTTTCTTTGTTTTGCTACTAACACTGGAGCAAAGAAAGTTAGAGGGAGGTTGTTGGGATCTTTTTGATGAGAAAGTCACATTCTTAACGGTAACCATGATGAAAACAGATTTTCTCCTTTATATAAGTACTGAGACACAGTGTTGTCAACTGCTTTCTGCAGTAGTTGGTATGGTGTAACCAGATGATTCCCAAAGTATGCACACATCCCCTCTCCAGCAGTGGCAAGCATCTCCTGGGAATGATCAGAAATGCCAATACTAAAATAAAAACTCTGGGATTAGGGCAAATCTGACTTTTTTTTAAGTGTTTATTTTTTTTTTAAATTTCTTTTTAATGTTTATTTATTTTTGAGACAGAGCATGAATGGGGGAGGGTCAGAGAGAGAGGGAGACACAGAATCCGAAGCAGGCTCCAGGCTCCGAGCTGTCAGCACACAGCCCCACGCGGGGCTCAAACTCACAGACCGTGAGATCATGACCTGAACCAAAGTCGGACGCTTAACCGACTGAGCCACCCAGGCGCCCCAAGTGTTTATTTATTTTTGAGAGAGAGAGAAACAGAGCGCAAAGAGGGGAGGGGCAGAAAGAGAGCTCTGGAGATACAGCATCGGAAGCAAGATCCAGGCTCTGAGCTGTCAGCACAGAATCTCACGGGGGACTGGAAGCCACAAACTGTGGGATCATGACCTGAGCCACCCAGGCACCCCTGGGGGAAATCTGAGTTTTAACAAATACTGCAGTTGATTCCGATCAAGTTAAAGTTTGAGAACCATTGGCCTAACAATTAGAACCATTGGCCTAACAATTACGTCAACGGTCACTGTCCTCTAGTTTCAATGTATATATTGACAGGATCATTTACTTTCATTTAATTGCTGTTTGAGATGTGGGTATGCTTTCTTCCTCCCCTGGCAATAACTCAGCCAATGATAAACAGTCACAGTTCAGCCAATGAGAAGCCCTTGTGCTTCAATACCCAGTTTACCCCAAGGAACTTTTGGTTGATCACAGCCATCCCAATTTACCTGCTTTCTTCTATGAAAGAGCTTTCCTCTCCTTTGCTTGGTGGACATCCATGGTTTTTGCTGTAGCTTGCTTGTCCTGGATTGTAATGACTGCTATTCCCCAATAAATCTGTCTTTCTAGTGAAATAACTGGCCATTTTATTTTTAAGATTGACATAGGAAACAGCACACAGCTCAGCTGAGTCTCAGAGAACACAAAAACATGTACATACATCAGCAGCCTCCCCTAATCCACATCTGGTGTTACAACTTCCTGTTGTATCACGAAACCTTCCTTCCACCTCTTCACTGTAACTCAGAAACTGCAACCCTTCCATAAAACAAACCTTAGGGCATTTTCTAGGTTAAGTGCCATATTTATTGCAGTATATATGTATTTCTTATCTATTTAACAAGTATGACTTTGCCACCATTTTTACTAGGTTCTCTTCTGTCCTTTTTTTTTTTTTTTTTTTTTTTTATGTTCTACTTGACAAATCTTTTGAGTATCATGCCCCAATTGCATTCTTTTCCATAGTGTGGAGATTTTTAGAAACACATATGTTGCATTAAAGCAGAACTGACTGTAATTTGAACAAAACTTACCAACTTAAAACTGTTCCAATCCTTATTTCAGGATGAACTTTTTGTTTTGTAATCATAATTATTTTGTTTCCTTGTTAGCAGGCACAAAAATGGAAGTTTAAGGTTTCCACCACCAGAGAGTAGCAGCCTGAAAAATATTTACCACTTTTTATATTGATATATTTTGAGTCTAAAATAACAAGTTTTTTTAAAAAAAATAAAATAAAATAAAAGTGCAGGTTTTAGATACTAAAATATATTAGTCTATATTAGAAAACAATGTAAAACCATTGGATTTCTCCTGAGTTTTGTCTCTTTTTGATAACCAGTTATCATCGTAACATACACACACCTGACAATCCTCAAATTATTCATATCTTTTTGGAATAAAGATTTGTTGATAAGAGCCAGAAGATTTTTAAAGAAAATTAGGAGTTTAACATAACATTAGGAAGGTTTAATTAGGAAGGCTTACTATCATTTTTGCGATTATTTCTTTAAATATATATTTCTTTTTCTCATTCTTATATTTTAATCAATTCTTTAAGGAATGCAAAAATAATGTTTGTCAATTATAGTCATCTCTTAGTGTATTGAAGAGGAAAGTTCTTTGGTAATTTGCTGTGTATATGTTATGTACTGTTAAAACAATTAGCTTAAATGTTGTACAAAAATGACTCTTTGGATTTATTTATTTTTCAGTTTATGCCCCATGCTCTCTTGCCCCCTATCCAGGAATGCAGTTCTAGAAAAACATGATTTCTGGAGTAGTGAAAGCTCAGTGAGGAAATAATAGCACCTGATGGCCCTTTAAAGCATTTAGCAATCAAAGGTGGGTTGTCCAAAATGCATTTACCTTGAACAGAAATAAAGTGAAACTGCTAAGCTTTATCTTGGTAATTATTCATTGCTTCTTATTTTGTTGTTTGCATGGCCTCTATATTTTCTAGATCAGTATTGACTCTCTCAGATTACAATCTGCCTTGAACTAGACTCTGTTTCTTAAATTGCTCTGTTCAATTAAATGCGTTGTGATTATGATAAAATGCATCACTCTAACTGTTAGAATAGAGGACTACAAACAAAGCTGCATTCCATGGACCACAGCTTCCACCACGGAGCAATGGCTGTGTATCCTCCATATAAGGGCAAGACTGACGGTTACTCAGTATAGAACAGTAACTCACGCATATCTTTCAATACAGAACACCAGGCTTGGGTGTGCATTGGCATGTAATTCACTTCTTAATTTATAGCAGGGGAATAACAATTAAATTATGTTATGTAGGATGGTCAATTAATAAATTTGTTAATTGGGGAAATTTTGATGGCTTTGTTGATCTCCTATGGTTTGATCTCTTAAATTTGTAGTCTTTATTCTCCCTAATAATGCACAGTAAGTTTTGAGGCATTTTCATCTATAAATATATTTTAGAATATCAGACTTTATACTTTGTACAATGAAAAAAATCCCCTGCGGTAGTCTCAAATAACTTCCAGTAATAAATCATTAGACATAGAGTCCATCATAAGCAACAAAATACTCTTTTCTAAAATAAAACTAACGGTATATACAAAGATGGTCACATTTTTAAAGAATTTTAGATAGAGTGGGCACGCGCGCACACACACGCACACAAAATGCATGATGGGCGGAGGGGCAGAGAGAAAGAGAGAATTCTAAGAAGGCTCCAGGCTCAGCGCATGCAGGTTCAATCCCATGACCCGAGGATTACGACCTGAGCTGAAATCAAGAGTCAGACACTCAACTGACTGAGCCACCCAGCTGCCCTAAAGATGTTCACATTTAAAAAGTAAATTGGACACAGTTACATAAAATAGGTCAATGGGCCAGAGTCAGATTCCAGAAATACAAATTTGTGACTCATTCCTTAAACAGTCTATAAAAACCTCTGGGGAAATATCAAGTCATTAACTTCTTTATTTTTGAAAGATTTTTTTCCTCGCTGAGTTTGTAGTCTTCTACTTGTCACCAAATACCAACTCGGCTTTAAAAAGGAAACAAAACAAAACAAAACAAAACAAAACCCTAGACACAAATGTCAATCATGCATGTAAACTTTTGATGTTGTATAATGAAGTACCCTTAAATCTTTGATGAATAAACATCTTGAATGCCCAATGGATTTTCAGGGGACGTATACATGGACAAGCATTACTAAAGTTTCAAAGCCGATTTCCAAGATCTAAGTTATTCTTCCATAATGTGAAAAACCGTTAAGTCTTCAACAGAAAGTACTTGTTTTAATTAAAAAAAAAAAAATACAAAAACAAAAACCCTGAAGTTTGAAAATAAAAGCTTACACTTTAGAGAGTTGTTGAGTCATGAAAGGCTGCTTTTATAAATACAAGCTGATGGAGGGGAACCTGGCTGATTTAGTCAGAAGAGTCTCTTGATCAGGAGGGTTATGGGTTTGAGCCCCATGTTAGAAGCAGAGATTACTTAAAAATAAATAAATAAACTTTAAAAATAAATAAATAAATAAATAAATAAATAAATAAATAAATAAAAGCTGCGGGGGGCGGGGAGTGGATAATAATTTCAAAAGACAACAAAAACATTCTGACATCTCACCATGATGTAGCCTTGATGAAAATATGCTGTACTCGAAGTCATTGTTTTCTGGTCCTGACCTGTTCATGAACTGAAGGTTTGACCGCTGGTGGATCATTTTATTTCTCAGGTCCTTGTTTCTCTCATGTCAAAAGAAGACGTTTGTCTGCAAAATCTTAAAGTCCTTCTGTTTCTAAAATATTATAAAATTATTGTTCAAGCACCATGATACGATTTTTTAAAATTAATTAAATGTTGGGGTGCCTGGGTGGCTCTGTCAGTTAGGCATCTGACTTCAGCTCAGGTCATGATCTCACAGTTTGTGAGTTCGAGCCCCACGTCCGGTTCTGCGCTGACAGCTCAGAGCCTGGAGCCTAGTTCCGATTCTGTGTCTCCCTCTCTCTCCACCCCTGCCCCACTCTCACTCTGTCTCTGTCTGTCTCTCTCTCTCAAAAATAAATAAACACTAAAAAATTAAAAAATTAATTAAATGTTTACAGGAAAATATTTTGAATGCACACTATATACTGAGCTGGTGTGTTGAAAGAATCTAAAACAATTCCAGAGGCACCACTTAAAGTGGTTGCTCTGAACCAACCACTACTGGAGAGGAGTGAAATTTCTCTCTTAAAAGTTGTTTATTTGCCTCAAATACTGATGGAGGAAAGAGTACATGGATGTCTATTATAGAAACACAGATAATTAGATATAATTTATCATAATAGATCTGTAGATAACATGGGCCATTACCTATATATTACTTGTTAAATTTAATGCCCTCTAGCGCTCAAGTAATTGTATTGAACCTCTCATTTGTGTATGTGTGTTTATCTTGAGTAAAGTTTATTTCAAAGATCAGTGCCCCTGAGTTAGTCAGGAAAAGGTCAAAGCTCTTAAATCAGTCTGATGTACTCCACTAAAAGCCTCAGAACTAGTGGCATTTCTCATTAGGGCCTTTCAACCGCAAGGTGGAAAGAGAGGAACCATGGGGTGGGTATTTTTCTAGAGTAGCTCGATTTAGTGATTGTAGCACTAGTAAACCATTAATTGAATACAAAATCGTGGCGTATACATATTTCTGTGTTTGTGTTGTCTGCCACCCTGATAACTAAGGGGAAAATAATGGATTTGTAGCAGCAGATAAACCTTGTGTCTCTGAGTTTCCTGGGCCTGAAATAATTGGCAGCATGAATCTGAAATGCAGACACAGAAAGTCACCTTTGATTTGATGCCTTTTTTTTTTTGCTTTTCATGTTTTTATTTTGGTGCATTTTTTCTGATATTTCAAATATTACCTTGGTGGTATAATCAAAAGGGGAAAATGCAGGCAGAAAAATGAGAAAAATCAGCTCATTACTTCTTTCCCGTGTGTGATTGGGCTCATGTGATTGGTGCGTTAGACTTTGTACTGCCATTTCACTCCTTTCTCTGCAGACATCAATACTGAGGAATGAAAAGCAAAATTCTAAAGTGTGAGGAAAAGCACCAATTATTTATGTATGCACATAGTTTCTGACGATTCCTAACTATTGATCTGCAGGTAGGTGTCTAGGCTGCAGTAGATTTAAATGTGTAGGTAGCTGTGCTGTATTTTTACATTTATCATAATTAATATCCAAGCAGGAAGGAAAAGACAAATTGTCACTCTTACTATTATCCCCATTTGCCTCTACAAAAGCAGGAAAGAGAGGGGATTGCTTTCTATCTACCTGAAATAAGACATTTAAAATATAGTGAATTCAAAAATCCTTAGGCATTTTTCTTAAAGTTTCCTTCAGTGAAAATTGATATGAATCAAAAATTTATATTAAAAAAAAAATGGCAGGGCCATTGCTCCTAGCAGAGTTATCTGAATGATTTGCTAGGTCAAGCAATCTGTCAACTATTTTCCTCTAGATCAGAGGATTAGTATATCAGGCCAGATTCTTATCCTGTATAACGTAGAGCAAAGTTATTTTTGGAATCTGACAGGGTGTATGATTTGACACTCCTAAAGGAGACTTTCAAGACTTTACTTCTAAAACCGAGTGGATATTATAGTAAAATAGAATTCCTATGCTAAAGTACAGCTGTAAAATCTAAAATGCAGTTTGAATACATTCAGTGAGTCTTCAATGCTTTCTCCATTAAATAAAGAGACTGCAAATTAAAAGTACTCAAAAATTGCAGTTGACATTCAGAAACTCATTAACTTCATTCTTTTCCAAAATCACCATAGCAATTAGTCTAAACTTTAATTGAACAAAATTGTTCATCATTAAAACACTGATTTTTAAGAGACTTTTTTTTTTTCTGCCTTGGACTTACACTTTTTGTTAGAATTTTAAATCCATTACTCTGAAATGATCAAGCATGTTTGCATTTGCATTTTATTTGTCCAGCAAAGACATTGTCTCACGCTGGCCTCTTCTGCTGGGTCAGATGTCAGTGAGCATCCTGGCCAATCAGCTAGAGATTGCATGACAATCTATATTTCCTCAGAAAAAAAAGGGATAATTTTGTAACAGGGATCCAATTTATATTTAGAAATCTTGGTACGATCTTTTTGTTAATTCTTTTTTTTTTTTTTTTACATTTATTTTTTTTTATTTTGAGAGATAGAGAGAGGCAGAGAGAGAAGGGGAGGGGCAGAGAGAAAGGGAGAAAGAATCCTAAGTAGGCTTAGTGCAGAGCAGGACGTGGGTCTCAGACTCTGGGCTTGAACTCACAAACTGTGAGTTCATGACCTGAGCCAAAACCAAGAGTCAGATGCTTAACCAACTGAGCCACCCAGGTGCCCCTCTTCTTGTTAATTCTTAACTGTTTCTTCCTAATATAATCATTACATTTCCATCGCAGTTTAACTTCTTCAGTTTAAGATAGTGCTTCCTTATGAACAGATTTACCACCTTAAAATTGCCCACTACCACTTATTATATACAAATTTTTAAATCCCTTCCTTCATGTGTTCAGTTAGTAATTTGTTCATCCAACGGCATCCAGTGCTGACACTGTGCTAGCAACGTGGAAGAAGAGGAAAGGGATATGTTCTATGATTTCAAAGTGCTTATAAAAGCCAGGTAGACAAGCAAATGCATTTAAATATTAAGAGAACAAAGCCAGCAGAATATACAGGTCATGCTTGGGACCCAGAGGAAGGTATGGTTTTTACCACCTGTGAGGGGGAGACGGAAACAGAAACCCTTGGGTGCAGATGATTCTTGACCTGAGTGTTGGGCCAGATGGTCAATTGTATGAAAGGGTTCCCCCTATAGGAGGCGAATCTGAGGAAAAGAAAAAGCCATGGGATGGCAGGGTGACTTCAGGAAACAAGTATCTCAGCAGGTAAACGCAGAATGAGAAAGAAGACAGAAGAGTGAGGCAGGGCCCAATTACATGGACGCTACCGAGACTGAGAGTATAGATTTCAAATGGCAAAATATAAGTCAGGGGAAGAATCAGCCAAGTGAAGCAAGAAAAATAATATGATATATGTATTTTTTTCTTTTGAAGAGAACACACTAGATACTGAAAGATACGGAAGTAAAACACTGCAGAATCTAGCTTTTGCTTCCTGTTAACAAAGTCTTCACTAAGGTGGAATAAAACCAGAAGTATGGAAGACAGGGAGAGATGTTGCTTTCCTTCATGGAGTGACAAGGGTAGACTATAGAATTCTGGGAATGTGAGGTCCCAAGCACAGGTCCTTACATCTGTCTTTTTCACCAGTGCTTGAGCCATATGTGAGAAAATACAAAATTATATTCAAGTCGTTTCTTTAAAAGTCATATGACAGGGCGCCTGGGTAGCTTAGCCAGGGAAGCGTTCAACTTCAGCTCAGGTCATGATCTCACAGTCCATGAGTTTCAGCCCCGTGTCAGGCTCTGTCCTAACAGCCTGGAGCCTGCTTCGGATTCTGTGTCTCCCTCGCTCTCTCTCTGCCTCTTCCCTGCTCGTACTGTCTCTCTCTTTCTCAGAAATAAGTAAGCATTAAAAAATTTAATTGAAAAAAAAAGTCATATGACAAAAACAAAAACTATAAACCTAAGAACAGGAAAATAAACTACATAATTGAAACTATATGTTTGTAGAAATAATAGACATGACAACAATAGCAAAAAGGACAGGAGTGGATAAATGGAAATCTTACTTTGCAAAGTTCTTACATTTTGTTTGAAGCATTATAAAATTAAGTCTGAGTAGATCATGGTAAGTTAATGATGCGTGGTGTAATCCCATAAACATCCACTAAAAATAATGCAAAGATATATATTTAAAAAGCCAACCAAGGAATTCAAAGGGAAAAAAAATGCAGTTAACCTAAAAGAAGACAAGAAAGAAGGAAGACAAGAAAAACCACCACCACCACAAGAAAAAACCCAATGAGACAAATAGAAAAAATAAAATAAAATAAAAACTTATACTTTAATAATCTTATTTATTTATTTTTAAATTTAGGCTAAGAATCTCTGTCTTTTAATAAGAAGTAATTAATTTATATCTAATATGATTATCAATTTTGTTAGTGTAAAGTTTATTAAAAGACAGAGATTCTTACCCTGGATAAAAATGTAAGGCCCAATTATATCTTCCCCATAAGAGAAAAACTTTTCATTAAAAAAATTCAGATCAATTGAAGCAAAACAATGAAAAAAAAATTATACCATGGAGTCAGTAAGCATAGGAAATACGGAGTAGCACAGTAATGACAGACAAAATACACTCTGAGATGAAGTGTATTATCAGATATAAAGAGGAACATTTTATAATGATAAACTATTAATTCATTAAGGAAATATAACAGCCATATATGCATATGTGCCCAATAACAGACCTTTAAAATTCTTGAAAAAGCACCTGACAGAACCAATAAGAGCAATAGACATTTGCTCATGATATTTCACTCATTAAGATAGAACAACTAGACAAAAACAAAACAAAAAAAAATCAGTAAGGATATAGAAGATCAGAATAACACCAAATACCTTGAGCTAACTGACTCCTAGCAAGTGCAGAATATACATCCTTAAGTGCACGTGAAACATTTACTAATATAGTTGATGTGTTAGATCCTAAAATAAGTCTGAATAAACCTCAAAAGATTGCAATATTCCTGAGTATATTCTCTGACCACAATGAATGTAAATAGGAAATAAGTAACAAGATGTCCAAAAATGTCTGAAATACTCAGAAATTAACAGATTTCTTTTTCATGCCCAGCACGAGGCCCAATGTGGGGCTTGAACTCACGACCCTGAAATCAAGACCTGAGCTGAGATCAAGAGTCAGATGATTAACCACCTGAGGCATCCAGGTAGCCCTGGAAGTTAAAAGATTTTAAATAATAGGTGGATTAAAGGTGAAATCGGAAGATTATAAGAAAATATTTTAAAATGAATGATAATTTTAGTACAATGCATAAAAATTTGTGGGTTAGGATGACAAATTTTGTTTTCTTACATGAGGGAGTAACTGATATAGGACTTATCCTTTTTTTGTAAATAACTGGAAAACTGGACCAAATATATGAAACAATGGTTTTCAAACACTGGCAAACAGATAGCACAGGACTGCCTTTCCTTAAAAATTGAGTTAATCCCTACCAGCTAGAGGGAAAAAAAGGCACATGAGAATGATCAAAGACTTCCCTTCAAAAACAGTGCAAGTCAAGAAGTAATGAAATAATATTTTTAAAATGCTTAAAGAATTTTACATCCAGCAAACTATTTTCAAAAAAGGCAGGCAAATTAAAACTTCTTTAGACAAACAAGAACTAGAAGAATTTGTTGCCAGCAGACTTTTAACTCCAAGAAATAGTAAACAAAATTCTTTGGGTTGAAGAAAATGATACCAAGTGGAAACCTGTATGTATGCAAAGGAATAAAGAGTGCCAGAAATGGTAAATATGCAGGAAATAAAAAATCCTTTTTTTTCCTTCCTGTGGTAAAATATACATAATATAAAATTTACCATTTTAACTATTTTTAAGTGCGCAGTTTATTGGTATTAAGCACGTTCACATTTTTGTGCAACCATTAACATCATCTGTCTCCAGAAGTTTTCATTTTCTGCAAAATTCATTTTTTGTTTCATTTTTATTTTTCACTTTTTGAAAATAAACTATTTAAATAAAACTAATGACAATGTAGTCTGTGATTTTTTAAAAAAAAAGTTTATTTAGAGAGAGAGAGAAAGAGAAAGTGAGAGCAGGGTGGGGTCAGAGAGAAAGGGAGAAAGAGAGATTCCCAAGTAGATTCCACACCGTCAGCATGGAGCCCAATGTGGGGCTCAAACTCACGAACTGTGAGATCATGACTTAAACTGAAATCAAAAGTCAGACGCTTAACCGACTGAGCCACTCAGGCGCCCTGTGTTTTGTGATTTGTAACATACATGTGGAAGTAAAGTATATGACAACAATAGCACCAGCTGAAGAGAGACTATTTTTAAATTTAGGCTAAGAATCTCTGTCTTTTGATAAGAAGTAATTAATTTATATCTAATATGATTATCAATTTTGTTATTTGTTAAAGTTAAGGAATAAAGTTAAGGAATAACAAAACAATTTTGTTATTTGTTAAAGTCTTATTAAAAGACAGTTGCAATGTCTTTACAACATAAAGAAGTATATTATTTGTTGTTGAATAAATCATTTAAATCAATAACTTGAAAATCATACTCTGAAAGTTAAAGATGCATATTGTAAACCATACAGAAACTACTAAAAATATAAAATGGATATATCTCATACACCAACAGTGGAGATGAAATGGAATACTAAAGAATACTCATAGTACTCATAAGAACCAAAATAGCAAAAAAATGAACAAAGAACAAAAGAGACAAATAGAAGCCAATAGCAAGAATAAAGACCTAAATGCAACCTTATCAATAACTGCATTAATCTAAATGATTGAAGTACTCCATTTAAGGAGCAAAGTCTGGCAGATTAGATAAAAAATGGAGGACCCAACTACATGCTATCTACATGAGATACAATTTTAATATAATGACTCAATTTTAAAGGTTTAAGAGTAGAAGAATGGAAAAAGACGGACCAGGCATTAGAAAGCAGTTACGATACACTGAGAAGAATATAACACCACTTCTGTGGCAGTCCTGCAAAAAATACGTATCCTGAATCTAATTATGAAGAAATAATTGGACAAACCCAAACTGAGGGACATCCCACAAAATAACGGACCTGTCCTCTCCAAAATTCTCAAGGTTGTAAAAGGCAAGGAAAAACTGAAGAATTGTTCCGGACTGAGGGAGGGTAAAGAGACCCTGCAAGAGGTGATTCTGAACCAGATCTTTTATAAGAATTAGTGGACAGCGGGTGAAACTTGAATAGGGTCCAAAGAGGTGGCCTAAAGAGTTAAACTGAACGAGTTAAGTGACAGTAGTGCATCTGTGTTACTTTTCTGATTTTGACGCCTGCATTTTTTTCTGTGTAGAAGCATATCAAATGTCTTTGTAAGAAATATCCACTAAAGTAATCAGGACGTTGAGGCTTCGAAGTGAAACTTTTTCTCAAATGGTTCAAGAAAAAAATTCTTTGTGCTATTTGTGCGACTTTCCTGTTTGAGAATTGTGAAAAGTCTTTTACTCTGTAAAATTGACAGTAAAAATGAACAATAATTGTAATGAGTAACATTGAATTTCTCAGTTGTAACACAATGCTGGAAATACTAGAGTAGTGCCTTCAAAATCGGAGGGAAATCACTGTTCAGCACAGAATTCAATACCCAGACCACCCCTCATAGTGTCACCCATACCCATGTCCTCATGTATGAGGAAAGAACAGCAATATTTTCAGATACACAAGAATCCAGAAAGCTTATCCCCTCTATCAGACACTGGAGAAGCTACACTGTCAAAATGAGGAAATTTAAAAATATCCCTTTGATGAAGAAACATGTTAAAATGACAGTGTTCAGTTAGCCTGAGGATTTATTTAAAGAAGATTTGGCCAAGTGTAGCCAAATTGGGAGATGGCCAGAGATATATCTGGAAATTACTATTCATTATTGTAAATCTTATTTATTTGTTTATTTTTTTTAAGTTTATTTATTTGTTTTGAAAGACAGAGAAAGCATGGTAGAGGCAGAGAGAGAGGGAGAGAGAGACAATCCCAAACAGGCCGTGCACCAGCAGTGCTGAGTCCAATGTGGGGCTCGAACCTACCAACTGTCAGATCATGACCTGAGCAGAAACCAAGAGTCAGACCCTTAACTGACTGAGCCACCCAGGTGCCCCTATTTATTTTTTATTTTTATTCTAAATTTTTAATTTTAAATCTTTAAAAAATTATTATTATTATTATTATTAAATGTTTTATTTATTTTAGACAGAGAGAGAGTGTGCTCGTGTGCATGCACATATGGTGGGGGTGGGGAGGAGAGGGAGCAGAGACAGAGATTGGGGGTCAGAGGACCCGAAGCAGGCTCCACACTAACAGCAGTGAGCTTAATGCAGGGCTTGAACTTAAGAACGATGACATCTTGAGCTGAGCCAAGGTCGGATGCTCAACCTACTGAGCCACCCAGGTGCCCCAGTCTTTTTTTATTTTAATGTTTATTTTTTACCTTTTAAATAAATTTTAATTATTATTTAATTGAAGTATAGTTGACACACAATGTTACTTTGGTTTCAGGTGTATAGTATAAGTCTTTTAAAATAGGTACATGCATTACTTTAATGATGATGTCAAGCAATTACACTTAAAATGAATGAGAAGTGAATGAATAAGCAAAGATGGTAAGTGAAGACTGTATTTCTTAACCGTAAAAGAAGGAGAAAACAGGAAAAGTAGTTAGAGAAGAACTTAGCTTTGAGAATTTTTTTTTTTTTTGCAGCTAATTTAAGACAAATAAACATTGGTGCTATAATCTGAGGGAAAGCCAGAAGAGTAGATGATCAAAAAAAAAAAAAAAAGTACTAGGGGTGCTCCTAGAAACAACATGGTGTACCAGGTAGTAGAAATGATTATTTAGTCTTGTATGTTACAGAGGGTCCCACTTTTCTTTGCATAAGTGCATGCTAATATGATAGGGAAAAGCTAGGATAAAATAGGCAGAGAGGGAAGGATAGGAACTGAGGTCCCTGGGTAGGGAAAAATACATATTTTGGAACAATGCTGGGAGTGTCTGACCACAGCACACTCCTTAGGTTGTAGGTTTCCTCTTAAGAATGTAACAGACACCACCTACTCCCCCTCAGGTTTCCCTCAGGAAGTTGACAAAAGATTGAACTAAAATTCAGTAGTAGACCATGAAATGTATAGCCCACAAGGAACGGTGTGGCCATAGAACACTCCTCATACAATGGAGTCGAGCCAATCAGGAATGGACAACCCAGCACCTAGAGTTATCCAGCCAGTTAGGGTAGAACCTGAGAAGGAATGAGGTGGAAAGGAAGGGAATGCTAACCAGAATCTTATAAAACAAAGACCCTCGTCTATTGTCACAGGCATTCACTTTCGAATGTCCCCTTCTCTTTAAAGAGAGCTTTCATACTATTCTTCCTTTCTGAGCTTATAATCTAATGAACTTTTGCCTGTTGCTCATTTTGTGTCCACCTCTTCATTCTTTGAAGGGGGGAGACAACGAACCCTGGGTATGGAGATAAATCCTGCAACATTAAGAACAAAATAGGACATCTAGAATAAAGAGGATTGTAAACCCTGGTGAGTATCTGAAACAACATTGGTGGCTCATAGTTGAGAGAGCTGAAAGAGAGACACATAAGATTGCTAAGAAATATGGATAGCCCAACTGAAGAGATGAACGTACATTTTTAGTAGCACTAGCCACACCTATGCATGGTTATTTTTCCTCACATGTTATCACAGCCTGGGTGGAGGTACTAAATTTAGATTTGGGATTTGCCCAAAAGGTACAAACAAGTGATAAGGCAGGGGAGTGGTCCAAAGTGAAGAGAAAAGGAAGTGAAACCATGTAAGAATGATAGACAGGATTAAGAGGGAGGGGTTGAAGATGATGGGTTGAAAGGATGATGTGAAAATTGGAGTGCAAGGAAGAACAGAGTGGGGGAGGGGAACACTCCGCATGGGGACTGACAATTCAAAAGAATTGCTCTTCAAAGGAAGCTTGTGCTGGTGGAAAAGACTGCCAACAAATAACCAGGGCTGCTCCTGTAGAAGGAAAATAAAGCAAAGAGAAGTGTTTAGGGGAGCGTGGAACTCTCCGGTTGTTTTAGGGGAAGTTAGGCTGACTTAGAGCCTCTGCTGTTTCCTTACGATCTTGGGGGTGACATTTCTTGGATGAATCAAACTTGTACCACATTAAACTATCTGTGGGCGATAAACCACTTACTATGAAGTTGGCCTTTTCCAGGTTTCTACCTTGGAACCAATTTAACACCTTAGACCTTTATAGCAAGGTTATTTTTTATTTATATTTTCGATTTCCTCTGCATTTCAGTGATAGTTGTCTTCGCACACAGTCCCAGCTGCAGACAGCTTTTATTTTTAGGTTTCCCTGTTCTGAAAGAGTAGTCCCTGTTTAGGGACTTCACTGTCATTCTAAGCTTACCACTGAGCTGCGACCCTGCAGCTTTCTTCAAATTCAAGTCACTGGGGAGGGCTTTTGAAATGCTGAAAAGACAAGACAACATTTTGCACAAAAGAGAAAAAGCAACCAAAAAGAGATTCCAGAACCAAGTAGATACCAGAAAAAGGACAAGGAAGTAAAGACAGTGACAGGAGCCAAAAGGACAAAAGACAATACATCAAATCCTTAATAAGCCAGCCAGAAGCACCAAGACCAAGGGCAATGACTTATAGCTAAAGGTTTGCAAACAGGGAAGGAAATTCTTGCTTCATAATTCCCAAAAGTACCACCCAGGGTACTACAGGTCATAAAAATGCTTCCTGTTGTTAAAATAAGGAAGCTATTTTCTGGTCCACAATATTAGTGAACTGGTTAGTTTTGAGGATTTTTCTTGGAACTCATTCAGGTATTGGGGCACCTGAGTAGTTCAGTTGGTTAAGCCTTCAACTCTTGATTTTGGCTCAAATCCAGTTTGTGGATTTGAACCTCCCATTGGGCAGTGTGCTGACAGCAGAGTCTGCTTGGGATTCTTTCTCTCCTTCTCTCTCTGTCCCTCCCCTATTCCCATTCTCTCTCTCTCTCTCTCTCTCTCTCTCTCTCTCTCTCAAAATAAATAAATAAACTTAAAATTTTTTTAAAAAAAGAAACTCATTCAGGTATAGATTGTCAAAGGGGTAAATACATTATTTGGGTGAAATAATCTTTTTCTTAAAATTTTAAAAAATATGTATTTATTTTTGAGAAAGAGAGGGAAACAGAGTGCAAGTGGGGTGGGGCAGAGAGAGAGGGAGACACAGAATCCGAAGCAGACTCCAGGCTCTGAGCTGTCAGCACAGAACCCGATGCGGGGTTTGAACCCACAAACTGTGAGTTCATGACCTGAGCTGAAATCAGAAGCTTAACTGACTGAACCACCTGGGTGCCCCCTGACAATTTCTGATAGACTGCTCATTGGTCACACATTTTGCTTTTTCCCTTTCCATTTCTGCTGATCATCCAAGAGCTATTTGCTGAGTCCTCTAAAACTCCTCTCCTCTCTTGCTCTGACTTCCTGTATTTACATCTGTCCTCTTGATTCTTCTTTGTTAACCCATTTCCTTGATGTTTTAAAATGTATTTCTCCCCAATTTTAGTGGTTCTCCTGACCTGTACTTTGCCCTGCCCCTGGATATCCTGTTGTAATTAACAGTTGTATGAAAGAAGCTAATCAACCAACACTTGAAATTCATAAAAATTTTGAAGTGAGAAAAATCTTGCATTTTTTTTCAATGTGTCCCCATAGATTGTGTCCCCCTTTATACAGGGGCATCAGTGGCATTAAGTGACATTACTTCTGGGGTTGTACAATGATCATGGGTCAAGTCCTCCATTCAGATCCAGTGAGTCGCTGGTTCCTACTTGTGAACTGCTGTTAATTTTGCCTCATTTGCTAACATCAGCAAGAATTTGGAGACAAACCATAGTTACCACAAGATACAGCTTTGGAATAAACTAGGCTTATATACTAGCTCTGCTATAACTCTGATCAGGAAAACAATAATAATACTTTTTTCCCCTCCCCTTATCAAAGAGCTTGGCACCTACAAAATGCTCAGTATGTATCGCTATTATGATGATGAGTACAAATGTGTAATAAGTTGCCGACATTTAGACTGACTTTTAGAGGGATCTTCTTTAGCAGATGCCTGGGCTCCTCAGTTTCTCATGTCTATGGCATTCTCGCTAACCCTAGAAAAACTTATCAATATCCTTTGTTGACTGTGCTGTTCTCTAGAGTTTCTGTCTCTACACTTCCAGTTTCATGGAAATACTGTCCCTTCCAACAGTCTCTGCCAACAGGTTCTACTTGGTATGACAGTCCCTGTCCATCAGATGCTTTCTTTCTTTGGCACATCTACTAGATGACTTGTAAAGTTCATCTCCTGATCTTCGGAACCATTTGGAAAGGTTCCCTTCTGAACATGACAGCACTCTGGCTGAGCCATTCATACCTCATCACCAAAGACTATTAGGAAACAAGGTCATTAGTGAAATGGCACTCACCTCTTTTACTATTTTTATCTTTTTCTCATTATGATGAGCTTCATACTCCTTAGGTTAAAAGGACTTACAGTGCCCTGTCCCTAGAGTTCTTCCTTGACTCTTAAAAGTACTTGCCACTTGAGATTGTAATTGGCTGTCTTCAGTATGTCTTTCTTGAAAGATGCTAAGCTTTATGAAAGCACAGAAAATGTACACACTTCTTGATTGTTTTTGTATTCCCAGGTCCTAGCCCAGGGGTCGGCAGTCCTGAACAGTGGTTAAGAGCCTGTGATCTGGAGCCAGGTTTCAATTTATGAGTCCACCTCTACGGTCTGTGTGAATTCAGACAAGTTAGTTAAATTACTTGTTTAAATTCAGTTTACTTGCCTAAAAAATAGGTATTTTAATAATAGTGTTTACCTCTTAGGGAAGATTAAATAAGTTATTATGCATAAAGCACTTAGGATAATGCTTGGCACAGAGAAAATAGCTGTTAAAGTAGGTGCTCAATAAATATTTGATGGATTAATAAACGCCACAGTAGGTCCAGTCATCAGCATTCTACAGACGTCATTTAATCAATCTGAATAATTCCGGCTGCCTTGAGAACCCCTTGATTTTTTTTCACACATGTTTTTCATTTACTGCCTCTTAGGCATTATTGTATTTGTGTCAAATCCACTTGTCTAAACATTTAAAGAAGCAAAACAGTGCTACATAGTTTTAAAAACCATTATAATTTGACTTTATGGATTTCTAGAACTTCATATACAAAGTGCCTAATTGCCTCATCTGAGGTTTTACATCGCTGATCAAATGCATTTATTTCATAGAAATGTGGTCATGTGGTGTGTGGTATGTCAAAAAGGATGCTAGATTAACGTGTGTGTGCGTGCGTGTGTGTGTGTGTGTGCGTGTGTGTGCCTGTGTGTATTTGTGTGTGTTTTGGGAGTGGAGCTGGCAATGCCAGAGATGAATAAGATGAAGTTTCTGCTCTGTGGAATCTTGAAATTTAATAATGGAGATAACCATGCAAACATCTAACTAAATCACAAAGCCTAGTCCTCTGAGAGCCTGTGAATATCTGCCTCCTGCTCTGGGAAAGTATAATCTCTATGTGTATAATTTTACCCAGGCTGGCATCTGAGTTAGACTGTAAGCTCCTAATGTTTCACTTTATCAGTTAGTACAATGTCCTATATCTCTGTATACCAAAATAACATGTTGCTATATTAGCACAATATGAAAAGAATATTTTTTCCCTGAAAGGAACAAAAATGGTGCACTGAAGCTATCAAAAAAGAGAAGTCTCCCAGTAAAAAGACTTCCTAAAAAGACTTCCTAAGAAACATTTAAAAGTATTTAAAAAAAAAACTAAGCAAATAAAATATGGTAAAAAAGTGAGTGGAGTGTAAGCCTGTGTCCCTTCCATATTCTCTCCTCTTGGTTCTAGTGACCTTTAGTGAATC
Organism: Panthera tigris; assembly: GCF_018350195.1. Lineage (NCBI taxonomy): Eukaryota > Metazoa > Chordata > Mammalia > Carnivora > Felidae > Panthera > Panthera tigris. Next base: position 115,184,199 of record NC_056664.1, read on the forward strand.
ACTTTTTGGGTTATTTATTTCCACCTCCCATTTTGTTGTAATACTGACAGAATTCCCAGAGGGGAGATGATAGAAGTCTGTCAGCAGCAGGGTCTATTCTGGCAGGAAAACTATTCTATAAAAGAGAAAAGAAATGGATTTCCTTTCCCTGTAGTTCAATATTTTCTTCCTCTACACATTGGCTAAATCCCTCCATCCTATTTCCTCACAAATGTCAGGGTTGGGTTGCCCCACTCTCAGACAGCTCTCTTCATTATGATTATCAGTGTTAATGCCATGTCATTAATCCTCATGGGTATATGGAGGCCTCACACTGAATGAATGGGGAAGGTCGCCATGGAAACATTTGTCTCCATAGCTGACTCACTGCAGCCCCCATAACTGCTGAACCACATCCTGTCTGCCATCTGAATTGTACTGGATGAAACCACAAATTTGGCATCTCCTACAGGACCATATTCTTCATAAGAGCTATTAAAAATCTATGCCAAAGAAACATTCCTCAGACTCAAGGTAATAATACCATCTGAGATTATGTTTAAGTGGGTGAGGCTATACAATTGGCTGTTAACACCTTTTAATAAACACACAGTAAACATAACCTGTGGTTTTTCAGCTCCTGGTTACTGCACAGTCTTGTGGTCTCTGGAGACATGCATTGGCAAGGAAGAAAAAATGCCCACCTAGAAAATAAGCAAAACACCTGTACTCTCACATTTCAGAAAGGATCCCCCTCAGGGGTTAGTGTGATCTATCAATCTGTAGCACATTGGAGGGAAATAAAATGGTCTTTGCTGGAATTTCTTCGGCTGTTTCAGTGAAAAAAGCAAGCAAGATAACCCATGTAGAAAAATCACATTTGAGGACTGCAGCCTTTCTCACTTAGCCTTATCATGGGAAGGCAGGATATCATTATTTCCTAGATGGGAAATTAGGTCTACGCTGGGAGATATAAGGCTTAAATCAAATCACATGAGAACTACAGTGCACTTCCCAGCCACCTCAGCACGGCTAAACAGAGCAATCTGTCCAGGCTTGCTATGTTCCGCTGTAATTATACAAATCTAGGCCCAGCAGGAGAAGCAAGCATGGGGGTGGAAACAGGAACAGACTATTTCCCATCGTGCCTGTTCACTTGATCTTCAGAGACAGGAAGGTTTTCATCTCTTGTTCATACCTTGGATCCCAGATGGAACAGTAGACGTTTATATAGTACGTGCTTAAACATATGCCAAATATGCCAAGCTGCACATGTATTACCTCATTTGATTCTACAAATTATCATATGAAGTAGATAGTATTTTTTACTTCCTTCGACAGATAACAAAACTGGGGCACCTGGGTGGCTCAGTCAGTTGGGCATCCGACTCTTGATTTTGGCTCAGGTCATGATCTCACAGTTCATGGGATGGAGCCCCACTATCAGTCAACATGGAGCCTGCTTGGGATTCTCTCCCTCCCTCTCTGTCCCTTGTCCCCCCGCCCCCACCTGCCCTGCTCAAAAATAAATAAATACACTAAAAAAAAGAAAAGAAGAGAAAGTGAGGCATAAAGCAACTTAGTGATTTCCTCGTGGCACATAACACTTAAGGGACTGAGCTGGCAGATAAACCTAGGCAGTCAGCCTCCAGAGTTTATTTACTTAAACATTAAGCATACTATATTTGTCTCTTGTGGAGTTGTATTGATTCAACCCTTCTTCCTGTCTACCGCCTCTCTTTCCCCCCTCCCTTTCTCCCTCTCTCCTTTCCTACCCTCTCTGTCATTTCTTTCCTGCTGCTCTCCCACAACTGCCTTCCTTAGGGCCAGTCCCACACCCCCTTTGTGTTCCCACCTCTGCATCACAAAGTGGACAACTGAGGGCCTCACCTGGGTACATCAACCGGTACCAGGACAAGGGAGCTCAGTCTCTCCCAAACTAACTTCTACCTGTAAAGCAATAACACCTAATCTTTGCTTCCAGATCCATCCCAACCGACCTTGGTCCCTCTATTACCTTTTCTTTTCCATAGGCTTCCAGTCTCTTGTACTCTTTTCCCTGTCAATATTTTTCTCAGAAAGGATTGGATATCTTAAACTCATACAGTGAATTCAATCTCTGTTTTTATTGAAGTATTCCAATTTTATAAGCCTTTCCTTCTTGTATTTATTTTTAAACTTAAATATTGTTATTGAATATACCATATATGGTGCTATGGACTGAAATGTGTACCTCCTTCGCCCAAATTAAGATGTTGAAGCCTTTACCCCCAATGTGACTTTATTTGGAAATAGGGCCTTTAAAAAGGTAATTAAGGTTAAACAAGGTCACAAAGGTGCGGCCTTATTCCAATAGGACTGTTGTCCTTGTAAGAAGATCAAGAGACACCAGGGATGTGTATGCACAGAGAAAAGGCCATGTGAGGATGTAGGAGTATGTCAGCACTGTGCAAGCCAAGGAGGCAGACCTCAGGAGAACATTGTCGGTACCTGGAGTTTGGACTTCCAGCTTCTAGAACTGCGAGAAAATAATCCCCAATTGTTTTAGCCACTCTATCTCTGGTATTATGTTATGGCAGCCCTGGCTGATTATTACCAATGGAGAAATACGGAAATCTTCAGGGTACGGCTTGACAGATGTTTGCATATTTATATACTCATGAAATGACTTTAGACCAAGAAATGGAATATTTTAAGTACCTAGGGGAACTCTCTCTTGCCCCTTCCGGTTCACTGTAGCGACTTGTGCCAGTATTTTCAGATCTGCCTGCCTGCAAAGAGCATGTGCTTATGCATATCCTCTGCGATGTGGTGGGGCTGCATGTCTGCAGGCTGCTACCCTGCTGGATCAATGATTCGATTCCAGGGATCAGGTTTAGCAAGGCACTTGGCTCAAGATCTAAAGCAACATTCTCTAAGCTGTTGCACAAATGATAAAGATGATGTTATAATCATCTGATTTCTTTCTGTATTCTCAACTGTTTCTGAATTGGAGAGGGAAAAGGGTACTATTGGCAGCTAAAAACCTAACATCTTGGTGCTTGGCTGGGCTCAAATTTGAAATTAAAAAAAATACCTTATCACGAAATATTTCTAACATTTGAAAACTTATAGGTACTAATATAATGAAACTACCGCCTGATTTCAATAAATTGAGACAACTTACTATATTTACCTCTGAAAAAAATTTGTTTTCAGTTTATTAACTTATTCTGAGAGAGGGAAAGGGAGAGAAAGAGAATTCCAAGCAGGCTCTACTGTCAGCACAGAGCCCAGTGTGGGGCTTGATCCCAGTCTCTGTCCCGAGACGGCAAGATCGTGACCTTGCAAGATCGAGATGAAATCAAGAGTGGGTTGCTTAACCGAATGAACCACCCAAGTGCCCTATCTCTGAAAAAAATTTTAATTAAAACTACTAGAGTAAATCACAGTTTCTTCTATTATGTTTGAAGTCTCAAGTCTCTGAGTCTTGCAAACAAATAAAGAGCACTTCTAATGAATAAAATAAAAAATACAACACAAAACCCCCATAATTGCCAATCCCATTTTTTAAAGTTTATTTATTCATTGAGAAAGAGAGGTGGGGGCACGTTGGTGGCTTGGTTGAGCTTCCGACTCTTGTTTTTGGCTCAGTTCATGATCTCACAGTTCATGAGTTTTAGCCCCACATTGGGCTCTGTACTGACATTGCAGAGCCTGCTTGGGATTCTCTCTCTCTCCCTCTCTCCCTGACCCTTGCCCACTCATGCTCTCTGTCTCTCTCAAAATAAATAATTAAAAAAAAAAAAAAAAAAAGAGTGTGCGAGCTTGAGTGGGAAAGAGACAGAGAGAAAGGGAGAGAGAATCCCAAACAGGCTCGTACTGTCAGCGCAGAACCCAACATGCGGTTCCATCTGATAAACCCATGAGATCATGAACTTAGCCGAAATCAAGAGTGGGACGCTTAACCTTAAAGCTTAACCTTAAGTGACTGAGCCACCTAGGAGCCCAGCCGATCCCATTTTTATCTGATATATTCCCTATCATGTTGCATATCATCTGTTAATCTAATTAAATGCCTCAAGGCTCAAATTGGTAAACTTTAAAACTTCTCACTTCCTTTGAAATGTGATTGAGGATCTCATCTTGATTTGGATTAGACCTCTGATGAAAGAAACAGTGGGGGCAACTGGGAGTTTAGGTATATTTGGGACTGGCCTGCATGACTAATGTCTTCTGTCTCAATTCCCAGCCCCAGGCAGGAAATGTTCTTGGGATCCATTTACTGTCACTCCAGTGATACATATAGGAGGTGCAAGTTGTAATCCTCCCCTTGAAGATGGGGCAGCTATTCTAAGTGGTTACAGAAAGTCTGAATAGATTTGAGAGGGGATGAACGGCATAAACTCTTCAAAGAATTGCTGAATGAGTTTAGAGGTGACAAAGCTATTGCTGGTGAACAGTCAGCATGAAGAGTCCTGCGTCCTGAGGGAATATACTCAAAAACTGAAAATTGGGACTGTAAGGGAAGACAGACAAATTGAATCATATTAAAGGTAAGCCAGGCAGAAGATTACATTCAGGGCAGGGTTTGTTATTGTTTTGGTGGGATTATCCATTCTAGGGTTGTGAAGGTAAACTGTGGATGATTTTGAACATAAAGAACCTAGTGACTGTGTAATTACTGCAGAGATCTAAAAAATATGTTTGAAAATCAAATGGCAAGGCCTGGAAAGAGACAGAAATTGAGAGATCATGAAAATGGAGAAGAAATTAGTTCCTGAAAGCCTGCAAATGATAAGAGCTTTACATAAAATAGAGAAGAAAAGAGACCAATTTAAGAAACAGGTTACACTGTTAAAGGGCACAGGTTTTGATTGTCTCATGCAATAATCTGTTAACTCTGGGATTTATCCATGTGAGTGAGAGACCACATGTATTTCAATAATAAAAGCATCTCAGGCCACAGCTGCTGAAGAAACTTAAAACCCATCCTAGTGTCTGAATAAGATGCTTCTGCTAAGACACAGCAGTAATAGTAGAGAAAGAAATATGGACTTTACTTTCTTTGAAACTTGCAAGGGGAAGATAATTGGATTTTACAATTTAACTCTTTGGACTGTACTTATAAAGAAATTTAATTTTTTTTATTTTAGTGTCTTCCAGGATACTTTCTAAGAGAAGTATATTAAAATTTGTATATTTCTAATATTTATGATTATTGGAACATCTTTGGGTTTTATTGCATAACTTCTGAAGGTCTATGTTGAACAATTTAGCCAAAAAGAACTTGAAATAGGAGATAACATGAGAAATGAGTAGGGTATGGTGTGGTTTGGAGCTTATTTATTCAAGGCATCTGACCTGTTGTAGACCCTTCTTGGGTATAAAGTAAGGGAGAATATCTAAATGAGCTATGGTTGCTGTTAGGGAAAGTCCTTAAGAAGAGAAGAGTAAGATTATGCACATAGATTTTGGTCCTTTCACAAGGTGATTGCCATCTCTGGCTGATCTGTTTAAGAATAGTGAAATCAGTGAATAAAAGCTGTTAAATGGCAGAGGACAGATGTCTGTTTTCCTGGCCACATGTTTTCCTATGCCAGGGTTATTCCTTCAGTAGAGACTGAAGACTATCCATCTCTCATGTTTACCTACTCTTGGGAAAAGGAGAAACTTACCTGATTGGTGAGTTTGGGAAAAGTAGTTAAATATAATCAATGGAACTTCTTCCCCTCTCTTTTACTTGAATTGTTATGCCAGGAGAAGGGGTGTATTGTTGTTAACTCTTTGCCATTTGATGAGGACCCTGCCCCAGTGTGGTGAGTCTGCAGCTTCCTGGTCCTCCCAGGGATTAGTGGAGGAAGGGCTTACATTTGTTCATTTCAGGATAAGGTCTTAAGTTCACTCTGCCCACAGTCTCCAATCACCTCTGCAAGTAACAACAATGGTGATATTTTTAAATTTTTTTAATGTTTACTTTGAGAGAGAGAGAGAGATCGAGGGGAGGAGGGACAGAGAGAGAGACACACAAAATACAAAGCAGGCTCCAGGCTATCAGCACAGAGCCCCACGCAGGGCTTGCACTCATGAACCATGAGATCATGACCTGAGCTGAAGTCGGGCACTTAACCGACTGAGTCACCCAGGTGACCCAGTAATAGTGATATTTTGATATTATTTGGTCCTGAACCTCAACATGGAGAGACGATGCTATTTGACAACACCTTCAGTAATATTCTACTTTACTCCATAAATGACTGAATAGAACTAAAATAACTTTACAACAATATCCTAACATACAGAAATAAAGCATCAGTAGTATGAATATATAAATTAGGACAGAGAATATAGACTTGGACAAGGTGGGGAACAGAATATAAGGTCTTATATAATGATTCTATTAATAGCTAACATTTGCTGAATGTTTATTCTATCCAATTAATTTTGGTGATATTGGAAATCTCATTTTTAAGATGAAGAAACCAAAGCATAGTAAGGGCAAATGACAACAGCCAAAGAGAGGTAAAGCCTGAATTCATAATTAAATGTCCTGAGGTGGTTAAGTTTAGATGTTAACCTGACTGCACTAAGCGGTGCCAGTGAGCTGGTAAAATATTATTTCTGGGTTTGTCCATGGGGGGGGGGGGGTCTTTGGAGGAGATTAGCATTTGAATCAGTAGACTTGAATAAAGAAGATAACCCTAATCAGTGTGGGTGAGCATCATTCAAAATAAATAAATAAAACCAAAAAAAAAAAAAAATGGAAAAAGAGTGAATTCACCTCTCTGCTTGAGCTGAGACATCCATTTTCTCCTGTGCTCTGACATCAGTGTTCCTGGTTCTCAGGCTTTTGAACTCAGACCTGGAGTTATGCCATTGGCCTCAAGACTGTCAGGCCTTTGAACTTGGACTGAATTATACCACCAACTTCCCTGGTTCTCCCACTTGCAGACAGCAGATTGTGGTACCTCTCAGCCTCTAAAACCACATGAGCCAATTCCTATAATAAATCTCCTGCAATAAATTTCTAAATAAATATCTGTATGTATCCTACTTGTTCTGTTTCTCTGGAGAACCCTAACACATGGCCTGAACTCAGAGAGAGTGGGTACTTTTAACTTACAATACACTGGAACTTTATTAAAATAAATTTAGCTTTGAACTTCCCGGAAAATAAAACTATTGTGACCAGGACTAGCACGTCTTCCCTTTTTCCTTTTTATATTAGGGTAGAGTACAGGAGACAAAATGAATAATTTCTTAATCTCCTAGGACATCCTGCCAAAGTTTATTCCAAAAAGTTTGCTCAATTTTACCTGCCAATAACAGTATGTAAAATGTGCAATTTTAACACACTTTGTCAAAATAGGCTGTTACCACATTTTACATTTCATCTCAGTCAGAATAAGCTATGTAATCCACAATAACAAGCAAGCCCAAACCTCAGCGATTTACAACTTAAGTGTTTATCTTGCTCAAACTATATACATTTTGTGGGCTAAATGGGCACTTTGCTCTGTGTCCTCCTTTCTGGAATCTTACCCAGGAGAGGTCTGGAGAGTTTTGCATTAGCGATTAAATGTTTTGGCCTAGAAGTGAAAGTTATCATTTATGATTACAACCTGTTTAGCCATAACTAATGAGTGAAGTTAATCACAGTTTGCCCAGGAAATGCAAATCTACCATGGATTTCCTTATTAGGAAGAGAGCTAGAAAATACTTCATAATCGGCACTAGGATTGTTATAAATTTTCACAAGTTTTACAGCTGAAAAAAAAGACAAATTTCTTTGTTTTACATTTATATTACAAGAGAGGTGGAGAAGTCTTTGTCTGTGAATTTATTGTTCGTACCTTTTTGTCCTATCCATTAAACTGAGTGTGTTGGTGGAGCCCAGTAAAAAAGTTGGTTGTTCCCACGTTAACATCAAGAATTTGCCATTACCCCACCTTCACCAAGAAATTCCATATAGGGAAATATTCTGGAGGATAGTCATCACTTGATCTGCAACATACTGTAAGCAACACATCTTAGAATTATTTCAATAGAGGCAATGACTATTAATAGTGTTTGGTAAACTAAGATTTATATTTACACCAATACAACATTAGTTGTTCTATGTAACTTACTCTGCCAAAGGTACTATTTTTTCCAAGGTATGTTTATCAGGCCTCTTTCAGTTGAAAGTGACAGAATTCTAAACTTTTTTTTTTTTTTTTTTAATTAGTTTGCACACCCAGCATGGAGCTCAACACGGGGCTTGAACTCACAATTCTGAAATCAAGACCTGTGCTGAGATCAAGAGTTAGATGCTTAACTGACTGAGTCACCCAGCCTCCCTGAAAGTGACAGAATTCTAATTCAGACTGGTTTAATGAAACAAAAATGTATGGCTTCAAGTAAGAATTATGGGGGTTCACTAGGTTTAGGCATGGCTGGATATTTTTGGACAAATGACATCATCAGAATTCTCTCTTCTTTCCATCTCCTATGTTTGCTTTTCTTATGTTGATCCTTACAGGTTTTCTCTACATGGCTGCAAAGAGAAACTTTGCAGCTTATGGATAAGCTTTCAAACCTGTATCATCCTTGGAACTAGGAATCTCAGAGAATAGGAAAAGATCTTCCTTTTTCTACATTCCTATCAATACTTAAAAAGGCAATGCTTAAACTTGCTTGAAAAATATACCCATAGGACCAACCTCTCTCTTTAGGAGCCTGGGATGTACTGATTGGCTAGCTTTGGTTACATCCTGTTATAGGCCAAGTTGTGTTCTTCCAAAATTCATAGATCAAAGTTCTAACTCCTAGTACCTCAGAATGTGACTATACTTCTTGAGATAGTTTCTTTAGGGAGGTAATTAAGTTAAAATAAAGTCATTTAGGTTGGGCTCAAATCCAGTATGACTGACATTTTTATAAGAAGAGGAAATTTAGACACAGACATGTACAGAGGGGAAGACCATGTGAAGACACGTGGAGAAGGCCATCTGCAACCCTAGGAGTGAGGTCTCAAAAAAATCAACCCTGCTGATACATGGATCTCAGACGACCAGCCTTTAGAACTAAGAGAAAATAAATTTCTATTGTTTAAGCCACCCAGTCTTTGGTACTTTGTTGTGGCAGCCCTGGCAAACTAATACACATTCCTAATCCTGCAGTGTGATAGGATAGGCATGGCTCTTACATTGCCAACCCAACCTCCAGAAGGGGAAACAGGCAGTCCCCATGGGGAAAGAAGAAGTTCTAAGACTCAAAGAAGAGAATGATGCTGGACCCACCATAATTGCCAATGTTCCCACGGATAGAGGGTAACCAATCTGCCTTGACCCAAAGGTCCTAATTGCACAGCACCGTTCTGGAAAAAGAATTTATTCTTTATGATAGATTTCTCATCAGAAGTGTTCAAAAAATTGTGAACTTCATTTTCAACCACCACAATTTGGTATAGGTTGGAATGGGCAATAGAGTGTGGTGTTTAGAAGGCTTTTAGATCGGTCATGCCTCGATTTAGATACTGAAACCATATATTTAGTACTAAGATTATTTGGGGAACTTATTTGAGCCTATGTTTCATCACATATAAAAGGGAAATAATGATGGTACTTTTCTCTTACAGTTGTTGTGAAGATTCTTTAAGTTAATGCATGTAAAATACTTAACATAATGCCTAATACAATAATAGAAACAGTGGATACTGACTACTATTGTTTGTATTATATCTACCATTGTTGTTATTCTTGTTATATATAGATTGTTCAACACACTAAAGTGGCCTAATTGCATATGAGTCATTCAGAGTTCTGAATTTTAGCTTAACTTTAGCATTGACATGTAAATGAAGGTGATGGATATAGAACGTTCAGAGCTTGTCCTGAAGCATATTTTGTGAAGATAATAGAAATTACACTTGCCAATTTCCACACATCTCATTGTGGAGTATCTTGAATTTGAGGTACCTGGGTGATAACAAGATGGAGATACCCAGTTCACAGCTGGAGCCCTGATACTGTACCTAAGGACAGAGGTCAGGACAGTTGATATTAATTCAGGAGTCATTTGTAACAATTATGTCAGAGATGACAAATTAGCAACCTTGAGGAATGCATTTTTTTTTCTCCTAAGTAGATTTTAACAAATAAATGGGCTACCACATAATATTGTCAGGGAGAAAGACCTTCCTCAGCCCTATGGTCCTTCTAGCTGGACTTAGAATCCAGTTGAATGAGACAGATTAACAGGAGAAAATCAAATTTAATAGGCATACATACAGGGAACCTACAGAGGCATGAAATTCTGAAGACAATGAGGCAACCAGGAGCATATATGAGCTAAGGAGAGGGGGCAAGGACTGAGGATACAAGGGAGAAAGCTCATTAGCAGGAAGGTGAAAGGAGATGTTTGGAAAAACAAGGTTGTCCTATTATGCAGATAAGTTCCTTAGGTAACGGGGAGTCTCTGTAAATAGCTCTCCTCCTAGTACAGGCTCTCCTTTCCTATGTAAACGTAGGCAGCTATGGCAGAGGCAGAGAGCTTTCCCTGCATCTGCTGGGTTTTTATTACTTTTAACTCAAAATAAACTTTATGCCAAACTGACCCTTCTTGGGGCAGCCTGCCCTGAGTCCCTAACGTTATCATCCTATATTAAATAAATAAATGCATATATACATACATACATAACTAAATAAATAAACAAATGGGTTACCATTTACTGTTCTATAATATTTGAAAAAAAGCAGATTGGGTGGCTTTTCTTAATAAAACAGTGATCTGGGCATAGTGCTTGGCTTTTTCATAAGTCAAATATAAAAGGGAACTGAGGAGTAGCTGCCTTTTTTCATCATGAATCCAACTCTTCACTCAGGGTGTGCATATGCATATATTCCCCATTCATTTGGGCCACCTCCCTCCTCTCTGGAGGCCTGTGAGTAAGACCCTTGATGCGATTGGTAGCTGAGGACAGAGATGTAGGGGAGGTTGACATATGGAAGAAGAAAGGAAAGGGGACCAAATATGGAAAGAGGGAGAGGCAGGGGAGTCATCCAAGAAGCTCAGCAGTTAGTAAGAATGTCTAACGAGTCAGTAAGATGTTAATAAGTTAGTCAGTTAGTCAGAACATCAGAAAAGAGCACTGTCATCACACTTAAAGTGTCAGGTAGTGTTAATTAGAGCGGGGATGATCAAACAGTGTCATATTCCCAAAGACTTCTGGTAGGCAGAATGAAAAGAATCTACTAATTTTGTCAATTAGAAGATTACTAATGGCATATAATAAAGGAAGTAGTTTCATTCTTATGAATGGGTAGAAATCTTCAAGGGACAGAGGAAGTGAGGAAGTCCTTTCTTTTTAAAAATCTTTCATCTAATGGAGTGATACCTACATGAGGTTTTACGGAAGGCTATTTTTTTTTTATTATACAATAAAAAACTATTTATTGGCCAACTGAAAAGTAGTTCAAGTAGGAGATGCAGCAAATAGAGCAAAGAAAGAGACAACTTATAGAGCCCAGTTCTAGCCAGCTGAGACCAAGGGACAACAACATTTTTTTGAAAACTATGGAGTGTTTAACAAATCTGTGTGTCATCCTTGCACAGGGGCCATGCTATTCTTCTTCTTTGTATTGTCCCAATTTTAGTATATGTGGTGCTTATTTTAATCGCACTTAGGTATGTGATTTTAAAGACTTGCTAGTCTTGACGTGAATGCTCCATAAGTTCCTGGAGCTCAAAAGTTTAAAATTAATTTCATCAATTGATTCTACCCATCCCAAACATATTTCTGTTCCTATATTCTCTCTCCTAATTACATAGTCTCCCAAATTAAAGTCTGGAAATTATTTTGTATTTCTTTTGTTACCCCCCATCTATTGTTCTCACCTTTCTTACCACCTCCTATCCAATCACACACAAAGTCCTATTGATTCTTCTCTTAAGTTTGTCTGGAGTCTATCTTGTATTTTATTTTATTTATTTAAAAAAAAATTTAACATTTATTCATTTTTCAGAGACGGAGAGAGACAGAGCAGAGCAGAGGAGGGACAGAGAGAGAGACACACAGATTCCGAAGCAGGATCCAGGCTGTGAGCTGTCAGCACAGAACCTGCTGTGAGGCTTGAACCCACGAACCACGAGATCATGACCTAAGCTGAAGTCAGATGCTTAACTGACTGAGCTATCTAGGAAGAAGCCCTCTTCCTTCCTTCCTTTCTTTCTTTCTTTCTTTCTTTCTTTCTTTCTTTCTTTCTTTCTTTCTTTCTTTCAAGTCTATCTTGTATTTTAATCACAGTTCTCTATTTTGTGGAATCCACTGAACTGGAAACTCTTTGAGGATGAGACTTGTTCTTTATGTTTTTCCTCATTTCAGCTCCTAAAAGTATATATGAAACATATTATAAATATTTGGTAAGTTTTGTAGAGATGAGCTAAGTGTTCTCCCAGTTTCCCTGCACCCTTGTTTCTTACACTCCAGTCACACCATACAACCTACTCTTCCTCCAATACCCTGTATTATTACTTATCCTTGTTTTACTTCTGCCTGGGATGCTCTTCACAATGTATTGTCCACCTGGAAAGTGGACCATATTTCTGAAAAGTTAGTGGAGGAATTAATGCCTCTGTGAAATTGCCCTTTATTACTCTACTTTTGTGCAGACCTTGCTGCAGAATATCAAATACATTTCTTTTTCTATCTGGCACATGACAAAATCTTTCTCAGCTTCACTTGTTTGACACAGCCATAGAACGTGGGTGGGAAAATTGTGTACACGTTTAAGCTTAGCCCGTAATTGCTTTCCTGTTGTCATCCTCCATGCTGTTTTTCACTTTCAGGTGGTTGCTTTAAAGATCCCCTCAAGTGGATCTTGGGAGCTATTATAAGAAGGGAGCCCAGGCCCCCAAGTCGTTGGTTGGTGAACTGTCCAACCAGCAACTCCTGCATAGGACAACTGTGAGAATGAAAAATAAACTTTTATTGTGTTAAACCACGGAGATTTGGGAATTTATCCATTAGAGCCACTGTAGAGGCACCATTTGCCACCCCAAAATATGTCTTTTTGGTATAAGGATTATTTTAGGCTGATTAATTTTTAAGAAACTGCAAACATAGGAGCTCTAAAAACCAAACAGAAGTTACCTTTTTTAAAGAGACGTGTACATGTATAAGGAAAATCTTTATTTGTAAGGGTGTCTCCCTTGCTGTACCAGGAAGAGAAGGATGACTCAATCTTTAGAAACTATTATCAGTGGAGAAGGCAATGACTTAGGTCTGAATAACCTTACCCTTGTTTCCAGTGCATGTCCAGATAATCTCTCATAACTGACTGTCCACCCCCAATATCTCGTTTTGTCTTTATCTGAAGATGGTTTTAAGGTGATGGCTTTGGCAATTTCAGAGAGTTACTCAGTTTTTCTGGGTCTCTCCCATGTATACACATTACCAAACATTTGTTTGGTTTTCTTCTGTTAATGTAATATCAATGTAATTAGTAGACTAGCCAAGAAAGCTAGAAAGGAAGACAAAAAATCTTCTGCCCCTGAAGTTTTGGCAACCTGGTTGGGATTTTTCACTGGACACTGCTGGCTCTGGGGCTGCTGCAGATCTTGGGACCTTTGACAAAAAGCTGGCAGAAGGTAAGATTAATACCATATCAGTCTCCAGGATCTCTGCTTGCAGGATTCAGGGGAAGTGAGAATATATGTTTCTTTTCTAACTTAAGATAAGCTGGAGAAAATATTTGCAGAATTCATTCCTTGGGTATAGCAACACTGGTAAAGATTTGGTGATAAGTATTCTTGTTTTCTAGCCTTTCTTTGTCTTCCCAGAGATGGTCACTGTTTTCTATTTTCTATTTTCTGACTAATGAGAATGTTCTCCTTGGTCTTTACCAGTTGGAGGATGCCTATTTGTCTGACAGGCAGCTGAATAGGCTATGGATCCAAACTTAGGAAGTAAAAAAAGTGGGGGAAAGGGGGAACGTGATTCCCTTTGTTTGGAAAAGTCCTTTAAAACTCGACCCCTTATAATTAGTGCCTGTGCTTTCAAGGCTGACTCTGGAAGTGACCTGTCTGGATGTTGTGAGGCCTGCACCTCTTGAATTCTCCTTGAGGATGCTTCTTGCATCCATGATTAACCCATAAAAAGGCTTATTGGTTTGAGTCCCTATTAAGATTAGTAGATCCTCGTCATCAATGGCCAGATGATGGAACATTTGGAGAAACTTCTATATTGAAAAAACCTCTTTAGAGTGCTCTCATCCTAAATAAATATCTTATTGGTACTTATGGAAAGGCCAAATAAAAAAGATATAATTATAATGGCTAACCTTAGGGACTCTCTTAACAGGATGAAAGAACAGAAATTAGACAATTTTCGAACAAAAATTAACATTCATATCCAATGTAAATTGCCCTTCTCAAAATTTGGCTCTGATGCAGGCAGGTCAGGTCCAAGGACCCAGAGGGGTCCCGCAGGACCATCCAAAAGGGTCCTTGGCTATGCCCAGGAGAGAAGTTAAACATAAGCCAGTAGGAAGTGAGAGCAGAGTTTATTGCAGAGATAGAGCAGATACAGATAGAGCATCTGGATGATTCAGAAAGGAGAAGAAGAATGAGTCTCATCTTTGCTTGGGATCCAGGTTTTTACTGAGGACAACAGTCTGATGTACGTGTCCTGTCAGGCATCCAAGAACCGGTCAAATAAGGACAAATGCTCAGGTGTCCTCCACAAGTTGCTTATGCCCTGGAGCTAGAGGTCTTGGTGAGTCAGTGGTCTTGGAAAATAAACATTTGGACCTAGCCTGGTCACTCCTTAGATGTTATCTATTGTGCTGGAAGACTCCAAAGAAATCATTAACTTGACCTTTACAAAGAGGACATATATTAAAGCACGTGTAAGGTTGAGATGCAAGTCCTAGCAAGAATAGAAGCAGGAAAAGAGCAAAGAAAACACACACACACACACACACACCTATTTTTTCATGGGTTCCCTTTGGTTTCCTTGTCTTAGTTCCATCTGTCTATTTTAACTTTTCTTCCCCTAAAAGATTTACAGAGAGCACTCCAACCTTATTTCCAGTTCCAAGGATACAGGTTATTCATGTAAGTACTAAGACCAGGAAGTGAATTTAGCAGAAGCTCCTGAGACTGGTGACTGAGTTTGCTTAGCCGTCCCTTCCAATCCCTCCTACTTTCTGGGGCTCTGTAACCAGCCTCTGCCTGCTTCAGGCCTTGCAATGCAGTGTCCTTGGTGGGAGTATGCTGGATCCCCATCACAAAGAATTCATGTCTCCCAATATCAATAGGTCTAAATTATATAGCCTTTCAGGTAGAAATCTCCTTGATACAAAAATAAATAAATTTAGTTGGAAAGATGGGCCAGTTCCTTGATATTCTGGCTGTAATCCGGGTTTTTGGGGAATGGGCAACGACTATTTTGTCTTGCAGGTCTCTACAAAAACCAGAAATGTGCCTCACTGATCTTTACCAATTCCAAACCTCCCTCCATCATATTAAAATGCTTGTAGATATTGTAAAATATCAGATTGGAAACAGAATTGTCTTCCACTTAAGGAAGGGGAAAATTGAAATAGACCTGACTCATGGCTAAAATTTTAAGGCCATAACTGTGGAGGGTCTCTATGTCAGTCTGAATGGTTATATGTCTCTCTCTCTAGTGTATATATAGTGTGTGTATATATTAGATATATACATATATACACATACATATATATGTGTGTGGGGGGTATATATATATATATGATGTGTTATATTTTTCTACCTCCAGATTGTGTTGTCAAAGTGATTTGTAAAGAGCTGTATTTAATTGGCTTAGAATTAAGTACTTATCAATTAAGTATTCCTAAAGTTCACAGTAATATAACAAACTGATCCAAATGCTTTTCAGGTTTATGTGATCTGGAAATATATTTGGTATTAGAGTTAGTTTACGTTGATTGGTTTAATTAAATTAGACATGTCTTTAGAGTTATCATAGTTAAATATAATGCAGACATACAACTTTTATTCTACCTGGGTTTACTAGTCAAATAAGTTTATATTATATCTCTGTTACAAAATTTGTCAGGAAGAAACATAGCTTGGGATGATGGCAGACTTTGTCTAATGTCTCATGAAGTTTTCATGGGAAGTCTCAATGTAATTTTTGGGAGCAAGTGAGTTAGATACCTTGTGGGATAAGACTTTAGGGAGACTTGCTAGCAATATTTATATTGTGTGGTATGTGTACATAAAAGTAACTTTTGTTAACCTTAAAAATTAAATTTCTCGGGGCGCCTGGGTGGCTCGTTGGTTAAGCGTCCGACTTCGGCTCAGGTCATGATCTCATGGTCTGTGAGTTCGAGCCCCGCGTCGGGCTCTGTGCTGACAGCTCAGAGCCTGGTGCCTGTTTCGGATTCTGTGTCTCCCTCTCTCTCTGCTCCTCCCCTGTTCATGCTCTGTTTCTCTCTGTCTCAAAAATAAATAAACGTTAAAAAAAAAATTAAAAAAAATTAAATTTCTCGTTATTTTACTAGGAAAAGATGGGTTTAGTCAAGAATAGCAGAGAATTGAAATCTGGAGCAAACTGTGGCAAAACATAGGCAAGTTTGTCCCCAAAAAGGAAGGAATGATTTTTTAGAGGCAAGTGGGAGCTTGGGAAGGTTGTTATCAATAAAATTGGAGGAAATTGGGATCTGGAGGTATACTAGCTTTTCATTGGCTGAGTTGTGACCTTCTCTCATTGGCTAGACTGTTGCTGGGGGGGATGAGGAAAGTCTTTCTTCCTCCTGCTGGGATAGTAAAATATATCTAAAACAGCATCCATGCGCAAGGTCTGTCCCTTATGGTTGGATTCGCAATTGAGGATAAGTGTTGAAACATGACAGCTCCCTCTGCTGAACTTCCAGACTCAATTTTAGTGAGGTTACACCTAATTAATTTTCACATTTTTTCCTTTTGATTGAGATCTTTTTTTGAAAGCATTGGTGACCAGTAGTCAGGTTCTTTATATTAGTGGTTTTGTGCCTCAGTGCAAGGAAGAACCTTTGCTGGTTGTCATGTCCTATGTCAGAGGGAAAGTGCTTAGCAGTTGGAAAATACTTCAGCCCACATGTGAGTAACAAGGAAGGTTAGGTAGGGAGAACCTTCAGGTACTTCTCATCTAAAGTTTCTTTCTCAAGGTCATAAGTATTGGGGATCATCTGGAAACATTGAGCTAACAGCACCCTACTGGGTACATCTTTTAAAAAAATCAACAAACAACAAAATATATGACTTAAAATAAATTTGCCAAACAGAAGAAGTAACATAACAATTCAAAATTATAGATGGTTCTAAACCAGGACTGTAGGTCTGAAAATAGCCAACTGAGATATTTATGGGCACTTATTCTGTCATAGGGGAGGAAAGTTCTCCCCAAATGGTCAACCTGGAGTCAGGTATGCCTCCTGAAGTCTCTGCTTAAAGCAACCAAGAAAGCATGATAGTGAACAGTGCAAGAGCACACTGGAAGAATTAACTGAGTGCATTTGGGAAGCTACAGTGTAGGTATAAACATGAAACAATAGCTGATGTGCATTGTAAAAGAGCAAAACTTCAAAGATGTTTTAAAACAGTATTGTTATTTCATAAGAACAATTTGGAAAAAAATGTGCTATTGATAATACAAACTGTAAGGTTGCAAAATCAGAGGCCATAAATTTGGATGAGAATCCAAAGTCAGGGGCATCTGGGTGGCTCAGTAAGTTAAGCATCAAACTCTTGATTTTGGCTCAAGTCATGATCACTGTCATGAGACTGGGCTCCATACTGAGCATGGAGCTTGCTTAAGATTCTCTCTCTCTCTCTCTCTCTCTCTCTCCCTCTCTCTCTCTGCTCCTCCCCTGTGCTGTGTGTGTGTGTGTGTGTGTGTGTGTGTACGTGCATGCATGTGCTCTCTCTCTCTAAAAAAAAAAAAAAAGAAAAGAATCCAAAGGCAGTTAATAGTTCAGACGAAAGGAGACTTTTGTGAATTCAGAACCTTCTAACCTTTCAGAAAAAGCAAATGAAAAATTAACTTGTTTGATAATTAACTTGTTTTGATATCATGAGCAAGCCATTTCCAAAAGCCCATAATTAAAAAAACAAAAAAACCAAAAAAGCTTTCTTCAGGTGCCTGGCTGGCTCAGTTGGTATAACATGCAAATCTTCATCTTGTGATTGTGAGTTCAAGCCCCATGTTGGGCACAGAACTTATTTTAAGGAAAAAAAAAAAAAAGAAAAGAAAAGAAAAGAAGAGCTTCCCCCTTTTGCAAGGGCTTGGGAGATACAAACAAGAGAGACAGCAGAAGCAACAGTGAGAAAAAGGACTGGTATGACCATCTTGGGAAAACTGTCTCATCAGGTATTGTCTGCTTCAATTCCAGGAAATCTTCACTTTCAGGTCACCAGTGGTGTGCAGTTTCCTTCAGGGTTTGGTGCTTTCTTTACATGTGTCGCGTGAATCCAGAATCTATCCTTTGGAGTTTGGTAGCACAAAGTTTGGTTAATAGTACCTAGTAAGGGCCTTTCCAGTGACATTGAAGAATCGTTCTGGAGATTTTTTTTCAAGAGACAAAATTTCTAGGTTGCAAGGTGTGATGCTTGTCATCATCTCCCAAGGGTACATTGTAAAAAGATTACTAAAGCATGGTTATTTATTATTTTTAAAAGTTTATTTATTTTTAAGTTTATTTATTTATTTTGAGGGAGAGAGAAAGAGAGAGAGCACATACATGAGAGGGGAGGGGCAGAGAGAGAGAGAGAGGGAGAGGGAGAATCCCAAGTAGGCTCCACATTGTCAGCACAGAGCCCTGAGGTCATGAGATCATGACCCTGAGATCATGACCTGAGCCAAAATCAAGAGTCAGATGCTTAACCAACTGAGCCAGCCTGGCACTCCTCAAGGGTGGTTATTTTTAATAGAATCAATTAGGTCTTCATGCTATTGAAGTATATATCCTTTTATCAACTATGGATAAAAGGAGGCAGGGGCCATGTATATTGGATGTCCTGTGACTGTCTCAAAGGCTGAGAGTCTGCATCCCAAATGGGGTAGATTTGAGATTTAGAGGACAAACAGCAATGCTTTAGTCCAAGGTTTTTGGAGAGTTTCTGCAATTTTTGCAAATTGAGTCTTAATAATACCGTTGGTGCATTTGACTACCTCTGAGGATAGAGGATGGTATGTACAATGTAAGTGTTGTAAAAGTAGCACAGACTTGTTGACCTGACCAGTAAATAGGTTCCCTGATCACTATGTTGTTTGAGAAGGGTTACCCAGGTAGGGATAATCCTTTCTAATGGAATTCTAGCCACAGAAGAGGTATTGGACTGTCTAAAAGGAAAATCCTTAGTCCAGGGAGAAAACATACAAACCATAACTAAAACATATTTATATCCATGAGATTGGGGGAGCTGCATGAAATCCACATGCCAAAACTCAAATGGTCCATTGGGCAATTTAAAATACCCAGAGGTGGTATGGACAGGTTTCCCAGGATTGTACTTTGGACAGGTGAAACAAGCAAGAGTAGGCACTTTTTGTGGTCTTATTAACTTTTCCAACCAACATTGATTCATGAGTATTATAATTTTGTCAGCAGACCAATGGTTTAATGCATGTATGGTTGTAAGTATTGGGAATTTAAGGATTTCT
The DNA here is from genome assembly GCF_018350195.1 of Panthera tigris. Lineage (NCBI taxonomy): Eukaryota > Metazoa > Chordata > Mammalia > Carnivora > Felidae > Panthera > Panthera tigris. The sequence goes on from NC_056664.1 coordinate 115,203,826, forward strand.
GGAAAGGCCAGATCATTATTTGGATTGTTCTTTATTTTTAGTGAACTGACAATTATTAGATTTCCAATATTATTTCTCCTTACTGGGGCCAATTGTTGGGCATCTGCGGTCAATTTGTCCAAATTGCCATTTAGGAGAACATCCTCTTGTACCGTGACAAAGACCTGGCTATTGATTTCCATGAAAGCAGCATTTTTAGTGGAAATATCACTGAGTTGGATTACTCTGGGTCTAGGGATTGAGTCTGGAACACCCATGAAACTTAATAATAGCTACAGCCACTGGCAAATGCATGGCATCTAATAAATTTTGGACATGACAGCCATTTTTAATCTTATTCCCATTGGAGATAAGGAAATCTCATTTCCATAACATTCCAAAATCATGAGCTATCCCAAAGGCATCCACACTCTCAGTAGTGCAAGCCTGGCTAAGGGCATATAACCCAGCCTGCTGGGCTGAAGTAGTCAAGGGGAAAGGTGTGGCCTCAGTGACTTCAAAGGGAGTTGTAATAGCATACTCAGCATGATGTTTACCACTTTTAACTTTTAAATAAGAATTGTCACTAAACCATGAAAAATCTGCATTGGTTAGAAAATTTTCTATAAATTATCATGGGGAGTCAGAAGGTAATCTGTCAGTGTTAAGCAGTTATGAGGGGTTTCATCCAGGTCCAAATGTACCCCTATTCTGGGATCAGATGTTCTAAGTATCTAATCTGAGTTTGAACAAACTGGGATTTTTTGTTTTTGAGACTTTACTTCCCTTTAAGGCTAAAAGTTTTAACAGGTGGATGTTGCCTCCTGTGAATAGGTTTGAGAAGAAGAACAGAGAAGCAAATCACCTATGTATTACAACAAGGTAGATGCTGCAGAAAGCTTTATATTCTCCAAATCAGCTTCTATGTTTTGTGAAAAATAAGGACTTTCTGGAACCCGGGGACATTACTGTCCAGGAGGTGTATTACTGTCTTCCCAAGTGAAAACAAAATGATGCCGGCTGTCTTTATCAACTGGAATACTAAAAATGTATGGCAGAGATCAATTACAGTGACAAATTTTGCTTTCAGTGGGGATGGATGTTAGTAGCACATGGGGGTTAGGAACAAGAGAATGCCAAAGGATAACAGTATTGTTCATGGCTCAGAGGTTGTGGGCAAACCTCCATCCCCAGACACTGGATTTTCTCACAGGTAAAATAAGAGTATTACAGGGACTAATGAAGGGGATAATGAGGCCCTGAGCCTTGTAATCTTCTGTTATAGGCTTGATGCCCTGAAGGGCTTCTTTACCATAGGGCCTTGATTAATTACGGGGAGAGGTTTTGAGGGATCTATTTGAATCTTGATGGGAGTCGCACTGTGGATTCTACTGATATCAGTTGAAGATTTTGCCTATAAAGAGAGTGGTAGCTGATCCAATAGGAACAAATGCTCAGTGTCCCCAGACTCAGCTATAGTGCCATCAGGGACGGAGCATAGAAAAGAGGCTGAGAGTCATTTCATCCTCCTGGTTGGTTATTTTGATTACTACTGTCAGCTTCTAGAATTATTTCTCCCTTCGGATTCTAGAATTATTCTCCCTTTTGGGAGAAATTCTGGCATGATAGTTTTCTATGGAATCTCAGCTCAATAAATTAATCGGAATGGAAGAATTAAGAGGGAAAACGATGAGCATCTCTCAAAAACCTGAAACAAAAGGAAGAGGTTCAGAGACAGGAACCTGTTGAGGTTTGTTAGAGACCCCCTGAACTGTTTTAGTGCCCTGAGGCAGGAGCTACTTTATAGCAGTGGAGTTGTATACTGGGAGCATAGCTCTGGTTTCACTACATAGATTCATTCCCAGTCTGGAGAATGGTTTCTCAAGCTGATTAAGGGAAAAGACTGGGAAGAACCTATGTAGTTCCTCAGAACCCTCTTCCTGGAATTGGGAGGACATTGGAAAGGTTGGCTAGAGGGCTGAAGACACCAGAGTGCTTAAATTTGTAACAATATTTTTCTAGTGCCCTGACCCTTTGCAATAGTAGCAAAAACTAGAAGGTTTTTTGTTTTGTTTAGGGACCTTCATTTGCCAGAATTGAAAATTGAGAATTTTAGTGGTCTTTCTTTTAGGCAACTCATTTAGGATGTGAGCAAGCTAGTTTGCCTTATTAACTAAATTTGGAGCAGGAAATTTCCCATTCCATCCTGTTCCTTTTAACTAAAAGAGAAAGATCTCAGTTAAGGTCATTAATAAATATAGAGTTAAATGCTACCTGGGTGGATCCAACATTTAAAGGAGAATCAGTGGGTCACCCGGGTGGTTCAGTTGGTTGAGCATCCAACTTTTGTTCAGGTCATGATCTCTTGGTCGAAGCCTCACCTCAGGCTCGCTACTGTCAGCACAGAGCCCACTTCAGGTCCTCCATCCCCCTCTCTCTTTGCCCCTCCACTGTTCATGCTCTCTATCAAAAATTAACAAATGTTTTTAAAACATTAAAAAAATAAAGGAGGATCATAACATTTTTTAAAGTTTATTTATTTATTGGGGCGCCTGGGTGGCTCAGTTGGTTGGTCCAACTTTGGCTCAGGTCATGATCTTGCAGTTTATGAGTTCAAACTCCACGTTGGGCTCTGTGCGGACAGCTCGGAGCCTGGAGCCTGCTTCGGATTTTCTGTGTCTCCCTCTCTCTGCCCCTCCCCTGCTCACTCTCTGTCTCTTTCTCTCTCAAAAAGAAATAAACATTATTTTTTTTTTTAAAGGCAGTTTCAATAGGCTCAGGAGAGGAGTGAATGGGGAGAGATTCAGAGGAAAAAGTAAGTTCAGCAGACAGAATAGAGCAAAATGGCATTGGAGGTGGGGCCTGAGCACAAGATGGCCACCATGTGTCTACAGACAAAAAAGATGGAAAAGGGGGAAAAAGATGCCTCAGAAGCCATTTCCTCTTTCGATTGTTTGCCTCAGTCAATTTAGAAATAGTATTTTGCAAAAAGGCAAACTTAGAATCCTAAAAATATCTGGAAGTCTTGAGGTACCACTTAAAATAGGAATCCTGTTAGGTTTTTTGTGTTTTTTTTTTTTTCCTTTTCTATTCTTTTTTTTTTTTTAAGTTTTTTTTTTTTTAATGTTTATTTATTTTTGACAGAGAGAGAGAGACAGAGCATGAGCGGGGGAGGGGCAGAGAGCAAGGGAGACACAGAATCCGAAGCAGGCTCCAGGCTCTGAGCTGTCAGCACAGAGCCTGATGCGGGGCTCAAACGCATGAACTGTGATATCATGACCTGAGCAGAAGTTGGATGCTTAATCGACTGCGCCACCCAGGCGCCCCCCTTTTCTATTCTTTTAAGGAACCATGGCTTTCTAACTTAATTTTGAGCAAAAGCAGTGTGGGGAGATCAAAAATTCGTCATAATAGCCATTGAAGTTTCAAATTACTTTTGGTTAAGTAAGTCCACTTAGTTATAAGTGTGCATGCAGAGAGAACATAGTTTTTAAACATAAAACTGGTCAGAGTCAGAGTAAGGGTGTATGGGAGTGGAGGTGGGGGGGGGAGAACAATCAAGGCATTATGATTGATGACTGGGATCCCATTTTTTAGAGGTTTTCAGAAACAACCTGATTCCAAAAGGAATCAGACCAAGACCAGCACAGTAAGGGGCAGTCCAATCCCATTCCAAGCAGGAATTGGACTGAAGGCCAGCTCACTTCCACCTGGAGTAGTCCAATCCTAAAAAGGACTCAGACCAAAAGCTAGCACAGTTCCACAGTTCCATCAGGAATATTATGAGTCCAAAAAAGAGTTGTACTGAAAGCCAAATGAGTAATCTTAGAGATAAAAACAAAACCAAGGCCTTAAAACAGATACCAAGCAAAGCCTGGAGAGCTCAAACACAAAGCGTGAAGCTCAAAATCTGGAAAAAAATTTACCTCAAACCCCGTCATCGGCGAGAAAGCAGTAAGCCCAGCTGGCCCTATGGGTACCGTAACCTGTTTGCTCACCAGCCTCAGAGCTGTTGGGGGTCTTTTCTGGATCCCCATATGGGCCACTAACTAATAGCTAATGTTAAAAACCAAACTGCTAGTTATTTCACTAGCAAAAGATGGGTTTATTCAGGAATAGCAGAGGATTGCAATCCAGACAAGTAAGCTGTGGTAAAACCATAGGCAAGTCTGCTAAAAAAACAAACAAACAAATGGATGATTTTACATAGAGGAAAGCAGGAAGTTGGGAAGGGGGTTATCAACTAAATGTTCATTGGAGTAAAGTGGGAACTGAAGGTATGGTGGCTTTTCATTAGCTGAATTGTGACCATCTTTCAGTGGCTGGGCTCTTGCTGGGATGCTGAAAGCCTTTCTTCCTCCTTCTGGGATAGTAAAATAATATCTAAAATAGCATCCATGTATGGGGCACCTGCGTGGCTCAGTGGGTTAAGTGTCCAACTTGATTTTTGGCTCAGGTCATGATCTCATGGTTTGTGAGGTTGAGCCCCATGTGGGGCACTCACAGCACAGGGCCTTCTTAGGATTCAATCTCTCTGCCCCTCCCCCTGCTCATTCTCTCTCTCTCTCTCTCTCTCTCTCTCTCTCTCTCTCTCTCTCAAAATAAATAAATAACTTAAAAAAAGAAAAGTAGGATCCATGTACAAGGTCCCTCTCTTCCAGCTGGATTTGTAATTGAAGATGAGTGGTAAGTCATGGTAGCTCCCACTGCCAAACCTCCTGACTCAATTTTAGTGAGGTTTCTCTTCATTAATTTTCACACTTCCAAATCTTTTTGATAACTTGAAACTTTAGAATTTTGCTCAGTTAAGTTAAATAATAGAAATTCATTGAATATCTAGATCATTTCCAAATAAAATAAAATAGTGAAACACTAATTACTAAACAAACGTTTATCTACTTTTGGCCTAATTAAAGAGAAACTAAAGTTAAACATGCTTTGTGCTTTGATGAAAGATTATACTACGAAGTAGCACATGCTTCTAGAAATTATAAAATGTATTCATAAATTTGCTAATGTAGAGAATAATGGTATAACAGCTTATAGTTGCTTACTTCTTAGTTTTTACTAGAGATTAAGATTTCTAAGAGTTAAAAATGTTAATTAATATACGTAACTAGGGGTATCTGGGTGGCTTGGTTGGGCATCTGACTTTGGCTCAGGTCATGATCTCATGGTTAGTGAGTGTGAACACTGCATCAGGTTCTGTGCTGACAGCTCAGAGCCTGGAGCCTGCTTCTGATTCTGTGTCTCCCTCTCTCTCCTCCCCTCCCCTGGTCGCACTCTGTCTGTCTCTCTCTCTCAAAAATAAATAAACATTAAAAACAGTTAAAAAATATATATGTAACTAAATTTACCAGACATAATAAGGGAAACATCTTCATATACAAGGAAATTAGGATATGTGTTTTTAGTAAAAGAATGTATGAGAAATAAAAATGCATTTTTGTTGAAGGGGAAAAAAGTAAATTTGTCTAATAGTAAAACTGGTTATTTCAAAATGGGAAAGAAGAACAACAGAACAAAATCTGAAAGTTGTAGAAGGTTTGTGGAAAGAAATCCTTAGAAATAAATTTTATGCATGCTCAGGAGTGGCTAAGACTGGAATGAATTTAAGTGAGTAAAAGAACCTTAATATCAAGAGTGAACTGGTACAAAATTAGAATTTGGTTTTCTTTCTGTTAAACAACAGCAATGTCTTGTACTATTGGTCTGCTTTTGGTAAGAGATTGTAAAAGGTTGTTTTTTTTGTTTATTTGTTTTAACTTTTAAAGTAATCTGCCTAAAAAGCAAAGATTTTGTGTTTTATCAAAATAATCCCCTAAACTTCATGTTATCTTTATCATCAGGGATTTAATTATGTAAGTAAACCTAATTCTCTTGATACTAAAAGAGCTAAGCTTTGTTCAGAATAATGTAACCTTGTATATTACAAAGACCTGTGAAGTCTTTGTCACTTTGGTTAAGTAGGTATTGTTTCACAGTGGCCTGTGATCCTATTTATTCAAGTGTCCAGAACTCTGATATTTTTGATAAGCTTCCCCAAATACTAAACTTTCTTAGATTATAATTGTATAGATATATATTTATAAGTGTTCTAGAAATTGTATGAAATTCCTAAAAATCTGCTATGTCCTGGTGTAATGTTATCACTTGTAACTCTAGTTATCTTGAAGTGTTGTTTGTCACAGAAATAACCAAATTTCCTTGTCAACTGCATGGTAATGAACTCTCATTAGATCTCTAACCATGGCCATTTTTAAGTCTTCAGCCTTTACAGAGAGTAAGTATTTCACTCGGATGCTTTTCCAAAAGTGTTTGCAAAGTACTTCATCTTCAAGGAAACTCATGGAAAGTACTCTAGAATACAGGTTTCTGACAACCTTAAGATTATAAAACTGAACTGGGTAAGAATTTCCAGAGCCAATGGGCAAACTGGATCTAGGCAGGACAAAAATTAGCATGGGCCTGAATGAACTGATGAAGATGATTGTAATTTTCGTGACTTTTTGTTGATTTTTTAAAAATGTTTTGTTTTTCCCAATTTAAGGAAAAATTTTCTCTTAAGCTAAGCATAACTTACAGAAGAAGTTTGGTAAAATACACCTTGGTGAGTAATCAAAACAGTTATCTTTTTCTCCCTGCCTTAACCCTCCAGAATTTGGAAACTCTCAGTGAGCACCCTGGTATTTTCATGGTTATCTTTTTATTTGCATAAGTGCAGTAAGCATCTGTTCTCCCTGTAAGAGGACACAATTGGAAACATCGTTTATATTACCAAGGCTTTATGGAATGTTGTATTTGAGAGAGACATGCATAGATTCTTCAAGGAATGAGACAGATAGCTTTAAGGAGCCAATAAATCCCCTTGGAAAAACAGCCTAGTACCTTGCTTACAAGGTTTCTAGCTCACTTACCAGATGAGAAAACAGTCACTTCCTGGCAGGTGTAGAAAACTTGAGGGTATTCTGGGGACCCTGAAAAGATTGGAACTCACCCAGTCTATATATACTGCATGTGAGTCTAATAGCCAATCTTTGGCTTGACTTCCTGGCCTCCAGGGGCTTTAAAAGTTCAATCTGAGACTCCTTATGAAAAGTTCCAGCAAAGGAGATTTAAAAAGGGCCTATATAGGGGGTGCCTGGGTGGCTCAGTCAGTTGAGTGTTCAACTCTTAGTTTCGGCTCAGGTCATGACACAAGCTCTGTGTCAGGCTATGTTCTCAGTGAGGAGCCTGCTTATGACACAGTCTCTCTCTCTCTCTCTCAATCCCCCTCTGCCCCTTTCCCCTGCTCTCTTTCTAAAATAAAAAAAAAATTAATTTTAAAAATTAAAAAAAAGGTCTATAGAGACAATTGCTATTCTTGCTGCACTTCTATAATCAGGCCAAGTTTATTGAAATTTAAATGTATCTGGCAAGCAAATTAGTCTTATTTGCTTATCTTTGTTGGAAATGAGAGTGTTTTTAGAGAGAAACTATTTTAGTAACATATCTTTGTAGATATTAGATTCTAGTTCTGATTAATTATCTTCACGCATTTGTTATTTGTCTATAAACCAAAATGGCTCCTGAATTCTGGTTTCCTCAAATACCTATGCTTCTTCAAACTGATGTTTCCAATTTTTTCTCAACCTTTTGATTAGGAATCATTGAGAACTAAACCTGTTCCTGCAGCTCTACAAAATGAAGCTAGATGACTTGGTATGAACTTCAGAGAAATCTTCACAAGAGCTCGATTTAGACAGTCTTAGTGCTTGTTGCGGTGTGGGCCACTGAGAGCTTACCGCCCAATGACATCATCAGAAACATTCAAACTGCAAATGATGCTTTGACTCCTACATATGTCAATGGCATGTCCCCTTCCTGACTTCGTTCTTAAGTTTGGCCAAGAAAGAATTCAGAGCCAAACTCTTAGTCAAGCAAGGGTTTAATGGCAGTTTAAGTGAAAGTAACTTCTCCAGATGGGAGAGCCGGCAGGCACAGTGGTGGTGGCTACAAGAGGGGAGGGGGAGGGTCAATGTTGTCTTTTCTTTTTAGGTTTGTATGGGTCATAGCCAGGGCCTATTCCTGACTAAAGTTTCAGCCAATCATCTAAGAGCCTCCTCCTACTGGTTGGGAGGGGGAGTTTTAGGCCCTTTACAGGGCCTATACCCTAGCAGGGTCCCTGTTGGAACCGTCACAGCAGCCATTTACTGTGGGGGGAGAGGAGTGGGGGATTGGTGAGTTAAAACCACAATGTAAATGTATTATAATGAAGCTATAGGTTACAGTAAGGCAGCGATTACAGGGAAAAATGCCTGTATATCCCCTGGGGGCTGTCCAGGATGTTTGGAACTTGGCCTTCACCCTTGTATCGTTTGGACAACATTTGTTCCCTGCTTGTATCTAGCTAACTGCCTACTCTGTCACATCTGGCAATCTTCTCATCTCTTGACTTCCCTCAAGACTCAGACTGGGTTTGTAGTCTGCTCCAATCATTAATTTTTGGTTTTCTTTCACTTCCGTAGAAATGTATTAACTACCCAATTTCTCATATAATACAGGCCTAACTTTGGGTGCTCTTGCAAGGGAACACCTGCAAGACCAGCCTCCTGAAATGAAATGATGTAGGAAACAGAGGCAGAAGAAATAAGAATTCAGTTTCCTTATTGCCAACAGCCCATTGACAAGTTCTTGAAACATGCAGAGTGACCTTCCTCTGAGAGCCCCACTGCCTTCATGTTGACACTTTGCTAAGGGCAAAAGGCAATCTTAAATCTTAGCTCAATGCACCCCCCCCCCCCCCCCAGGATCCTGTAAGTCTACTTTAACATATAAAAATTCCTTTGGAAACTTCTTTTATCTCTACCTCCCAAATATATGTTAGCAATCATCCTCCAAGCATATGGCCCCCTGATATACATCTAAAGGGCCTCATGACTGAGTTTTTACTCAATAGTAATAAGTGACCTTTTCCTAACAATAGCTAGCCCCCTCAGGGTCCTGGAAACCTTGTTTCCAAAATTCCTTGGAGGTTTGTTCTATCCCTAAATCCTTCCCAACTTGAAAGAATATAATGGGCCACTCTTCACAACCACAGTGCAGCTCCTTCTTCCCAGGAGTCCTGTCCCAGTGCTTTAATAAAACCGTCTTTTGGTGCCCAAGACGTTTCAAAAATTCCTACTTGGCCGTTGGCTCTGAACCCCAACACTTCAAACCACATCAGAGACACAACCGTTAAACTAAACTGATCTATTCTTAGGAATGAGAGACTGGTTCAGTGACATGTGGTTCAATCTATCAATTTAGCCTCTGGGGAAATTTCAAAGGCAGGACTATAGTGGGGCGGATTCCTTTGGCATAAGGATTATGATAGGTGTTTTTTTTTTTTTTTTCTTTTCTCTTTAAGAGTCTGTAAACACTGGAGAAGGTCTGAAAACCAAGTTATCCTTCAGTAGGAGTTACATAAGGGACATGTCTCTTTCTAAGGGTGTGTCACTGGGCTGTATGAGGAAGGGGGTGGGGTAGGCCTCAATCTCTAGAAACTCCTGTCAGTGGAGAAGGTGGCAACTTAAATCTGCATAACAACCTTACCCTTGCTTATTGTGCTTTTCCTGGTAACCTCCTATAACTGGCCATTCACTCCCAACACCTTTTTTTTTTGTCTTAAGCTGAAGATGGTACTTAAGGTGATGGCTTTGGCCATTGGGGAGAGTTATTCAGTTTTTCTGGGTCTCTCCCATATATACATGTTACTAACCTTTTGTTTTTTTCTCTTGTTAATCTGTCTAATATCAATTTAATTATTAAACCAGCCAAAGAACCTAGAAGGCAAGAAGGGAAACTTTTCCACCCCTACACTACTAATACAATCTTAACTAATACAGCTCTTACTGCATCTTGTACCTCCATTATAACTCATTATGTTAGATTATAATACAATGTGGATATGTTTATTTTCCGTCTTGACTGTGTCTATCCTGTAGACATAGTCTCTATTAATGTTTCCCAATATCAGGTACAAAACAGACTCTGTTTTAAAAATACACGATTGATTTTTATGTGAGCACCATGATTTGCTCTACTGACTTTTTCTCAAATTATTTTTTGGGGGTAGGTTTCACACACTCAAAATAGTTCTCATAAGAAACTAGATTTTTTTTTTTCTAGTAATTCTCTTACTAGAAAACATCAGGGGATGCCTGGCTGCCTCAGTTGGTAGGGCATGCAACTCTTGATCTTGGGGTTGGGAATCCAAGCCCTACGGATGTAGAGCTTGCTTATAAACAAACAAACAAACAAACAAACAAAATATCAGATGTAAGGAGTCATATTTTTACCCAGTTACCACAGACAGTTCCTTCTATTAGGATTTTCAAACTCAAATGTAGTTTTAAAATGTATAATTTGTTATTTGTATTTTCATTAGTTGCTCGTGATGGTAGTTTTTTGATGCTGGAAATTAATGCTCGCGGTAGGAGTGTGTTAGTGCTAGTGAATAATAACAGTATGCAATTTGAAAGGTAATTCCATTATGGCAAGCTTCCTGGGAAAAGCAAGTGGCCTGACCATTAATAAAATTTGGGGTCACTGTTAGAAATTACAAGTTTACTGTATAATAAATGCAGTAGTCATTTGTCCTTTAAAAGTGGAGTTTTGAATTGTTGGTAAAAAGAGGTAGTTCTGTCCAGTTCTTTTTATTACCTGTTTCTTCTTTTGTCCAAATTATCAAACCCAGGATTGGAAGTAAGAGTGAGTTGTGAAGGGAGCAAAAGGGTAATTGTTGTTCAAGTCAAAATAATAGCTCTTTTAGTTCTAAGCTTTTCCCTTCATTCCAGGGCAAATAAGATATTTTCAAGCCATTTTAATTATAGTAAATGATGGTTAAAATAATAGAGAACAGGAAATTCCTTTGTTATTCACAATTACTCTAGAAAGTAATTAGTACAAGTAAGGCTAGGAAGTGCTAGTTACTAAAATTTAATACAAGAATACATGAATTTTACTGTTATATCAAATGTCATTTTATGTTTTGGCTTCAGAGTAAAAGCTCATTCATTTAAATTGATAATTATTTAGACTTAATGATAAGTCAAACATTTTAGTCTGAAGTTTGTTTTAAGATGTTGATGTTAAAGATGAAATTTCAGAACCTTTGTTTAATTTACTTGCAGTGTTTAAAAAGTAAAAATGCATAGTCTTTTTTATGAAATGAATGCCAGTTGCCATCGATTCATAGCTATTTACCAAAGTAAATATAATAGTACTTGATACATCAATAATTGAGTTTCTGTTATTATACATACTTGGTGTGGGTGCAATTACATTTCTTTAAAAATATCAGAGAATCTTAGTTTTCTGTAATTTGTTCATATATTTCTTCATTAAACAACAAGGGACAAGCAGCTAGCATTTAAAAGATTATCATTATATCTTTGCCCCTGGGAAAAATATCTCTGCAGGTTAATACTCAGAGATTCAAAACAGGGAGGTTCTAGGAAGACAGTGACCTGAGGTGGATGTTCCTCGCTTCTACCACCTACCCTATCTAAATTGTCTGTACCTCTTGATTCAAATGGCTACTGGAACCCATGGAATGAATGGGTAGAAAGGTTTTTTATCTCTTCCCTTCTGGTGGGGCAATTACCCAACACTATTGAAGGAGCCTTGAGCTAAATTGCTGAAATCACTGGAATCTGTAGAGAGCTTTGCCCTTGGAGATTAGTAGAAACCCAGTAGAAGATCAATATTTTATTTTTTATTAAAAATTTTTAAAATTTTATTAAACATTTATTTAACATTTATTTATTTTTGAAAGAGAGAGAGACAGAGCATGAACAGGGGAGAGGGAGAGAGAGAGAGAGAGAGGTAGACACAGAATCTGAAGCAGGCTCCAGGCTCTGAGCTGTCAGCACAAGAGCCTGATGTGGGGCTTGAACCCATGAACTGTGAGATAATGACCTGAGCTGAGCTAAACTGACTGAGGCACCCAGGCACCCTGAAGATTAACATGTTTGTGGGCCTGGGTTTCATTGGCTTCTAAGGAGGAAATAACTTTTCTTTTTCTTTTCTTTCCTTTTTTTAATAATGAAAACAGAATTGAGCTATCCTCAGACTTCTTCCAGGTACTCAAGCCTGGAGGAAAGTGACAAGTGTTTTAGCAAGGACTTAATGGCTGGTACGCCACCAGAGAGACCTCTGATATTTGTGCCATTTTTATCATTTTGGTACACTACAATCAGCCCTGAGTTCCACTGAGCAGAAGAAATGAAATAAGCCAAAAACATCTAAAAGGTCCTGGGAGCCAGAGAGGGAGATCAAGGAGAACAAGCAAAACATGTCAAATGAAAGTGAGCTCCTGGAAGATGTGGACAGTAATTTGAACTGAAATATAGAATAATCAAGGAGATTGAAGTACTTCTCAAGTCTTTTTTTGGAGCTGCAACAAACAAATAAACAAACAAAAACCAAATCCACTCCCTTCCCACAAAAAAAGATTTCCTAACCAAAGAATTTATCAGAAAAATTGAAGGAGACTGCTATCGGTTCCACAAAATCTGGTGTCTCTTTATTCTGGGCATGTAAAATAGTGTCAGAGAGGAAGAATTATCTGCCCTTCAAGTTCCTTCTAGCTGGACTAAGAATCAAACTGACATGATACAAATTAACAGGAGAAAAATCAAGTTTGAAAACATGGGAATCCACATAGACATGAAAAAATGTTTTTGAATGTTTACTTATTTTTGAGAGAGAGAGAGGAGAGAGAGAGAAAGAGAGAGTGAGAGAGAGAGAGCATGAGCAGGGGACGGGCAGAGAGAGAGGGGGATACAGGATCCAAGGCAGGCTCCCTGCTGACAGCAGAGAGCCCGATGTGGGGATCAAACTCATGAACCATGAAACCATGACCTGAGCCAAAGAATGGAGACTTATCCAATTGAGTGACCACTCCAGTACCCCAGACATGGAAATTCTACTTTTTTAAATTTTTATTTAAATCCAAGTTAGTTAACATATAGTGTAATAATGGTTTCAGAAATAGAATTTAGTGATTTATCATTACATATAACACCCAGTGCCCATCTCAACATGTGCCCCCCTTTTTTTAAATGTTTATTTATTTTTGAGACAGAGCATGAGTCGGGGAGGGGCAGAGAGAGAGAGGGAGACACAGAATCTGATGCAGGCTCCAGGCTCCAAGCTGTCAGCACAGAGCCTGATACGGGGCTCGAACACACGGACTGTGAGATCGTGACCTGATCCAAAGTAGGACGCTCAACCTACTGAGCCACCCAGGCGCCCTGAACATGTGCCCTTCTTAATGTCCATCACCCATTTAGCCCGTCACCCCACCCGATACCCCTCCAGCATCCTTCAGTTTGTTCTCTGTATTTAAGAGTCTCATAAAGTTTGCCTCCCATTCTGTTTTTATCTTATTTTTCCTTCCCTCCCCCTATGTTCATCTATTTTGTTTTCAAATTCCTCATATGAGTGAAATCATATGATATTTATCTTTCTTTGACTGACTTATTTGCTTAGCATAATATACTCTAGTTCCATTCACGTTGTTGCATATGCTAAGATTTCATTCTTTTTGATCCCTGAGTAATATTCCATTGTGTGTGTGTGTGTGTGTGTGTGTGTGTGCGCATGTATGCACCACATCTTTATCCATTCATCAGTTGATGGACATTTCTATATGGGCTCTTTCTATAATTTGGCTATTGTTTCTTTTTATTTTTTAATTAAAAATATTAAAAAAAATATTTCTATATTTTGAGGGAGAGAGAGGGGCAGATTGTGAGTGGGAGAGGGGCAGAGAGAGAGAGAGGGAGACACAGAATCTGAAGCAGACTCCAGGCTCTGGGCTGTCAGCACAGAGCCCTGTACGGGGCTCCAACTCATGAACTGCAAGATCGTGACCTGAGCCAAAGATGGATGCTTAACTGACTGAGCCACCCAGATGCTCCGGTTTGGCTGTTGTTGATAGGACTGCTATAAACATTAGGAGGCGTGTGCCCCTTCAAATCAGCATTTTGGTATCATTTGGATAAATACTAGTAGTGCAGTTGCTGGGTTGTAGGGCATCTCTATTTTTAATTTTTTAAGGAACCTCCATACTGTTCTCTAGAGTAGCTGCACCAGTTTGCATTCCCACGATTAGTGCAAGAGTGTTCTTTCTCCACATCTTCGCCAACATCTGTTGTTGCCTGAGTTGTTAATTTTAGCCATTCTGACAGTTGTAAGATGGCATCTCATTGTGGTTTTGATTTGTATTTCTCTAATGATGAGTGATGTTTAGCATCTTTTCATGCGTCTGTTAGCCATATGGATGTCTTCTTTTGAAAAGTGTCTGCTTATGTCCTTTACCTATTTCTTCACTAGATTACTTGTTTTTGTGTGTTAAGTTTGATAAGTTCTTTATAGATTTCAGAGACTAACCCTTTATCTGATATGTTGTTTGAAAATATCTTTTCCCATTCCATAGGTTGCCTTTTAGTTTTGTTGACTGTTTCCTTTACTGTGCAGAAGATTTTTATCTTGATGAGGTCCCAATAGTTCATTTTTGCTTTCGTTTCCCTTGACTCCAGAGCCATGTCTAGTAAGAAGTTGCTGCGGCTGAGGTCAAAGGTGTTGTTGCCTGTTTTCTCCTCTAGGATTTTGATAGCTTCCTGTCTTACATTTATGTCTTTCATTCATTTTGAGTTTATTTTTGTGAATGGTGTAAGAAAGTGGTCCAGGTTCATTCTTCTGCATGTCACTGTCCAGTTTTCCCAACACCATTTCTGAAGAGACTCAGACATGGAGATTCTTCTTTCTTTCTTTCTAATTTTTTTTAACGTTTGCTTATTTTTGAGAGACAGAGAGAGACAGAGTGTGAGTGGGGGAGGGGCAGAGAGAGAGGGAGACACAGAATCCAAAGCAGGCTCCAGGCCTGCTGGAGCTGTCAGCACAGAGCCCAACGCGGGGCTTGAAATCACCGACCACGAGATCATGACCTGAGCTGAAGTCGATGCTTAACCAACTGAGCTACCCAGGTGCTCCTCAGACATGGAGATTCTAAAGACAATGAGGCAACATGACACTTTTATGAGCTAAGGAGAGGGGTAGGGATCTGAGAAAAACAAAGGGGAGAAAGATCATGAGTGGGAAGGTGAGAGGAAATATTTAGAAAACAAAGGCTGCCCTATTATATAGATAACTTTCTTAGATAAAAAGGAATTTGTTAAAAGCTTTCTTCCTGGCAATAAGTAGGCGATTGAGGGGAAGGTAAATAGCTTTTCATGAATCTGCTGGGTTCTGATTGCCTTTAACTAGAAATAATGTTCATGCCAAAGTGGCCCATCTTGGGGCAGCCTGACCTTGGTCCCTATAATAGATATTATTCCCCAGCCACTTTTGCACTTACAAATGCCCATGTAGTCAAATTCTGGAAGGTAAATGGAAGTAATGTGCATCAATTATAGAACTGACATGCAAAGTTAATGGTGATCCCCCACTCTCCCTATGTGTTAGCTGGAGGTAGGTGCCTAAAGTGACTTAAGAAGCCCTATGTTGAAGGTGAGAAGTCTCCATCAGACCAGGTTGACTGAGCAAAGCAGACTGCCCCTACTGTTAACATTTACACTTTATATGAATAAGAAATACAATGCTTAATTGTATTAAGAAAACTGAGTTTATCTGTTATGTTTCAAGTATACCTTAATGAATACACTGAGGTGGAAAATAGTGACCTGAAACATCAAAGAACAGAAATATCACAATGTATACTTTATAAAAGTAGATTTATGTTAATTGTACAGCATTTGGAAGATAACCATAAAATATAAACAAATGGAGTTCCAGAAGGCGATAAAAACAACAACAAAAAACCAAATAGAGGACAGCAATGATTAAACTAATAGAAATTCTTCTCTGAAATGAAGAGATTCAAGAGAACTTAATGATTTCCAAGTAGAATTGATGAGAAAAGACATGCCCATAAAGGTTTCATGGTGAAATGTTTACCAAAATATCCTTATAAGTCTCTGTCCAAAAAAAATAAAAATAATTCTTAGAAAGGAAAGAGGGTTTGACTGTTAATGGACTCCTCATCTGTAGGAGGTAAATACAGAAGAGATAGAATAACATCTTGAAGGGAGAAAGGCTTCAAGCCAGGAATCCCAGTGTACTCATAAAAGATATTCATATTGCAGGGTATGAGAAAGATATTTATGATTATGCAAACTGTGGCATATAGGCTGCTCTAGAAGAAAATAATTGAGAAAATAATGTATTCGAGCCATAGGTAAAATAGAAGAGAGGCCCCACAACAGAGGAGAAGAAGATATGTAGCCATATAGCTACCTCTGTATGGATAACAGTATCCTATTGTTAATGTAAGTGTTAATTATGGTGTCTTGAAATTAAAGGGAATATGGGGACTGAATATTAGCCTACCACCCAAAGCACTACATTATTTGAGCCAAACCCAAGAATTTGCAAGGGTGGGACAGGAGTTAAAGGCATTTAAATAGCTTTATCTGGGGCATGCAGAAGAGAGGAAAAACTAAGCCCAGCTCATTGGGGTCAGAGTGTGTGTGTGTGTGTGTGTGTGTGTGTGTGTGTGTGTGTGTGTGTTTATGAGTAAGGATAGAAAAGCAGGAGCTAGGATAGAATTACTGCATCTTGGTTAAAAAAAAAGACTTGCCATCTGAATTTTTCAGTCTTATTATTAAATATTTATCCTTTATTTTAGGTTATAAAGAGATACAAATATGGCAAGTACACAAAGACTAAATCTAGCCATCTGGTTTTTTTCTAAGATTTTATTTTTAAGTAATCTCTATACCCAAAGTGGGGCTTAAAACTGACAACCTTGAGATCAAGAGTCACATGCTCTGCTCATGTGAGCCAGCCAGGCTCCCCTAGCCATATGCTTTTAATAATAATAATAATAGAAAGATAGGAAATAGATAGATATGGGTCTGATTAAGAGTCTCATTAATATAACCATTACAAAGTAGAAAAATACCAGTTAACATGAATAAAGGCAGAAATGAATCCATAATCTAACCAGCAAAAATAAGAAAATGAGAAAGAAGGAAAGGCAATATAAAAATGCAGTCAATTGTTTTTTAATTTTTTTTTATGTTTATTTCTGAGACAGAGAGAGACAGAGCACGAATGGGGGAGGGGCAGAGAGAGAAGGAGACCTAGAATCCGAAGCAGGCTCCAGGCTCTGAGCTGTCAGCACAGAGCCCGACACGGGGCTCGAACTCACAAACCGTGAGATCATGACCTGAGCCCAAGTCGGTGGTCACTCAACCAACTGAGCCACCCAGGCGCCCCTCAAAAATGCGTCAATTGTGTAACTCAACATACTCATTTCTAAAATGACTGTCTTCTGCAAAATCATGGAATTAAAAAAACACAAGACTTATGGGAAAGTGGGGTGAGGAGGGCAATACTCCAAACTTTTATCAGCAACAATAAGATTGGAACCTAATAAAAATGGGGAAGACACCTTTATACATGCTAAGTTGTTAAAATAACACAAATCCTACAATAGATATGTCAAATTACCTTGAAAAAGGCTGCAGTTTGCTTGTGAAAGTCCATGCTGGAATGGTTGTAGGTTGAGATTCTGCGAAGGGGTAGGAGTGTTATCAAAATTTGCAGTGTTTTGTAGCATTAAATCTGGAATCATTTGTTTTCCGCCTTTAAGATGTAGGTCCTTCAAGGCACATGTTTACAATAGATACTTGTTGCATCAGTATTGAAAATTTGGTCCAATGTCTGGCCTTCTCTTTGACTGACTTGGGTATCACTGCTGGACGCCCTCTGTGGTCTTCTCATGGGCACTCACCGCTTCACCAAAAGGTAATTGTAGCGATGTTTGAAATCACCCAGCCAGTTGTCAGTGGCACTAAAAAGGAGCCCATTCTGCAGGGTTTGGTGATTGAGGTCTTTGTGTATATAAGAGTGCTTTCTCTTTGATTGTGAGAACTCATTGTGGCACTATCTGGTCTCTAGTTCATGAGCTCAACAATCTTTCAATTTCTTCTATTTTATTTCTAGGTCTTGTTCTTATTGACTTTCACAGCACTTGGAGTCATTCCAGGCACAAACCTTTATTTTTGCAGTGTCGTCACTGATTGTCCACAATGTAAAGTACTTCTTGCTTGGGAGATGTCATATGTTCTCTTATTTCCTTCCAAACATTCTATTCCAAGATTTTCCTCAACCCTGAAAGCTCTCTTTTATATGCATCACTTTTGGTTTTTGAATCTGGATGCTTACACATGTTTGAGACATTAAAAGATATTTAGTTTGAAATGGGGCACCTGAGTGGCTCAGTAGGTTGAGCATCCGACTTTGGCTCAAGTCATGATCTCTTGGTTAGTGAATTCGAGCCCTGCTTCAGACTTACTGCTGTCAGCGTACAGCCCGCTTCAGACCCTTTGTCCCCCCTCTCTCTGCCCCTCCCTGTTTGCACTCTCTCTCTCAAAAATAAATAAATATATAGGGGTGCCTGGGTGGCTCAGTCGGTTAAGTGTCTGACTTCGGCTCACGTCATATCTCATGGTTCGTGGGTTCGAGCCCTGAATCAGGCTCTGTGCTGACAGCTCGGAGCCTGGAGCCTGCTTCAGATTCTGTGTCTCCCTCTTTCTGTTCCTCCCCTGCTCGCACTCTGTCTCTCTCTCTCTCAAAAATAAATGAAGTGAAAAAAAAAACTAAAAAAAATATATTGAAAGATCTTTAAAATATATTTAGTTTGAGATATTTATTTTCCATATAGAAAAGTTCATAAATTCAAGAGAATAGGAAAACAGAACCATGTAAGATAACACATGCAATGGACTGAGGTGGCCTGTAAATGTCAGGTGTAAGCATGTGTGTGTTTTATATATTTTTTAATTTTTGAAAAGTTTTATTTATTTTGAAAGGAAGAGAGAGAGCACAAGTGAGGGAGAGCAGATAGAGAGCAAGAGAGAGAATCCCAAGCAGGCTATGCACTATCAGCACAGAGCCCCGTGTGCGGCTCAAACTCATGAACGGGGAAATCATGACCCCAGCCAAAATCAAGAGTCGGATGCTCAACAACTGAGCCACCCAGGCACCCATGTTTTTTATATTAATTACAAGTTGGTTTAGGTCAGTAAGTAGTTTTCTGCCTTTATTTTAAGGATATTCATGAAATGATTCATAAGAAACATGAAATTTATTTCTAAAATTTTCCCTAATGTATCAATCATGTTGGAACAAATTCATATTTTAAAATAATCATTATAGCAGAACTGGCTGTATATGATAAATAAGCAACACAGGGAATAGAATGTCGTATCTGTCATTACATTAAATGTTAATAGATTGAAATCTCTTTTTACAAGAAAGAGATCATCAAATTGGAAGTAAAAAAAGCACAGTTATGTACTGACTTTACAGGAAACACATTACAATAAAGATGGGCAGAGAGATATGAGGTAAATTCAAACAAAAAAAAGTGGGAGTGGTATTATAAATATCAGAGAACTTGAAATTTAAGGATAATGGCACCAATCAGAATAAAGACATTATATAATAAAGCTACTATTTTTAAAGCAGATATACTAATTATAACTTTTATGTACCCATCATTGCAAGTAAATAAACTGAAATCTATTAGAAACTAAATGAAATCCAGCAGAATTTATAACAAAATCTTAGGACACCCTTTTCAATCTTGAATAGGTCTGATAGGACAAACATTGTTTTGAATAAAATGTTATTGTTTATATGTGTATACACATATGCATGTATAGAAACATAAATATAACATCTTTCTATCCCTTAAGTAAAAAAAATATTATAGGTCAATCTTATATTTTAACAGATAGGTAAAAGAATTAAATATGAGAAAAAGAATTTTATAAAATATCTATTAATATACTATGATAAAAGTTTTGTTTTAGCAATGGATGGTGATTTGTTATCAGCAAATCTGCCATCAGAATTTAATCCATGATTTAATATAAAACAAACTTAAAAAGAATAAACATAAGTTCATAAAATAGATGTTAAAAACAGTGTTTAAAACATTTATCAGGGATTTCCAGTAAAACGTTCATAAAAAACAGGGAAGAAAAAAACACATTACAATTAAAAAGACTTCTTACCAAAACACAGCTGAAGTTTATTTCTTTCCTAAATGGTGAAAGACTAAAAAAGGGGCACCTGGCTGGCTCATTTGGTAGAGCATGGGACTCTTTATCTCAGAGTCGTGAGTTAAACCCTACGTTGGGAGTAGAGCTTACTTAAAAATAAAATAAAATGTTAAAAAATCCGTAAGAAATCACTGCAGGTATGTATTTCTGAATGAAAAAAATGGACAAAAGACATGAAGGGACAATTCATAGGATAGCAAATCCAAAATGTTGATGAACCAAATGATGATCAAACTCACTAGGACTCAGAGATGCAAATTAAATTGACTGAGATGGAATTATAACCGGGTTAGATTGGCCAAAATTAAAACAAAACAAAACAAAACAAAACAAAACAAAACAAAACAAAACACTGATATCTTCCTACTGCTTGTGGTGGAAAAGAGTATCAGAAATTTCTGGTGCATATGTGAATTCTTACTTTTGGGAGGAATAGGATATCTAGTAACAGCTATTATAATTAAATAAGAAAAAATATCTCATCGTCTCTTTTACCCACCATGGAATTGCTGGCTATTTAGGCCATAGAATTAAAAGCACCAATATGTAAGTATAAATATATAAGACTGACTGATTAAACATTATTCATAATACCATAAAAATGGGGAAAAAGTGAATATCCACTATAATGGTTGAATTATTGTAGTTGCATATAATGAATTATTTCACAGATATTAAAAATGAATTAGAACTATATCAAGGTACTTTGCAGAAATTTCCATGAGGTATTATTGGGTGAAAAGGAAAAGAATCAGAAAAGCATATGTAATAAGACTTTCTTGTAGCAAATCATGAAAATAATCTCTCTATATGTATGCATGTGTATATTGAAAAATATGTTGGAAAAATATAAAAACATTTTTAACATGATTTTCTTGGAGAGGAAAGGTAGAACAAATGTTGTAAAAAAGGGAGGGAGGGAAATGTGGTATCAAGAATAAAGAAAAGGAAAAACAAAAGGCAAGAACAGCCTATAAGAAACCAAAATGTCCAAGATACGATCATGTTTATGCATCTATGTATTAATTAGTTATTAATTGGTTAATTGATTAATATTCTGCTATTCTGCTTTCTAAAAGAAGAGATAGTATTAGTGGTACTTAACCATTAATAGGCTTAATTGTAAATGCAGTGACAGCCCCCAAAATGGGCAGCCTTCCTCTATCAGAATATCAGGCTCCAAAAATGTGAAATTACATGGAAAATTTGGGTTTAAGAAGGATATGGTATGTCTAGGCTATATTTGTATCCTGCAGAGCAGGTTGGGCACAGGCAAGATGCAATCCTTACCTTGCTTCCAGAACAGTAGCGGTGGCTTCAGAGCTTGGGTTTCTCCGTAGGGAGAAACCCTACACATGTCCAAAGGAACCAGCAGAATTATATTTACACGAGGGTCTCATTATTCTGCTTTGCTTCTCCATCGATAGCTGGAGCCAATTGTATGGAAGGCTATGGCAGGTGGCCACCTAGGTACAGGAAAATAAACAAATTCCTACTTTGTAGAAAACTTCCCTAGGTTTGAAAAATCATTCTGATGTCTAGGTCCCAAATGCGGAGGTTCTGATTCAATTCATCTGGGGATTGGGGCTGGGTTTTTGAGATAAAATGATAGAGAAATACATAGGTAGAGAGAGGGACAGTTTACTCCCCAGGTCATTCTACTGCTCAACTAGAATTGTAGAATTGTAATCAATTTCAGCTCTGTCTAATATTTCTGTTATTTTTTACCATTCTACTTCTGGCTTCGTTTCTAGAATGACAAAGATCCAAGAAGGGCTGCATCATTCAATGCTTACTTATCAGTAAACTAGGGTAGAACAGAGTAATTAACTAATTATTAACTCAAAGGGTTAAAGATGGGTTAAAAGGGAGTAGGGATGTTTATCATCAAGTTAGGATGATTAAGTCAGAATCAGATTAGTATAGAAGAGAAGAATCTTTTACTGTGGTCAACTTTTACATTACATTGGAATCACCTGGGGAACATCAACAACTAGTGATGCTCCCCCTCCCCCAAGATTCTGATGCAATTGGTCTGGGCAATTTGAAAAATTGCCCAGTTGATTCTATTAGGTAGCCAGAGTGAAAACCACTGATCTAAGAGAAAAATAGCACCCCCCCCAATAATTGTGTAGGGGTGCAAAGACACTTTGAGATGGATGTCATGCCATTCATTGATTTATTCCTGCAGTTCAGGCACTCAATTTAGTTATTCCTTTCATTACATTCAATTAATTCAATATGAAGCACCTACTTTGTATTTGGCACTAAATTAAGGGCAGAGATCTGTCACTGAATAGCCACGTGATAGCTAAAATGCAAATATGTTTTCATTAATCCCTCCTGTGCCTGGAAGGCGTCTCTCTGACTCTGGCTCTGTTGGAAAGAGAAATAAATTTCCTATTCTCTTCTCTCCTTTCTCTCTCTCTTTCACCTTTCTCTTGTTTGGTCTTAGCAAAGTGAGCAGGACAGAGATTGGAAAAGAGGAGGAAACTTCTACTGAGTACCTGGTTCCTGTTAGGCAAGGGTTAGCATTTCACATTTGGAATCCCACATATCTGGGGAGGAATTTTTAACTCCATCGTACAAATGAAGATACTGAAACTCAAAAAGTAAGTAACTTGTTCAAGGTAAAAAAGCCACCTATTTGCAAATGTAGGTTATAAACCGCAAAGTTCTTCTCAAAGAACTTTCAATTACAGTATCTCTAAAGTCAGAGAAGAGTAAAATTATGTTTCCATTGGAAATTGTAAGTGTGCACTTAGGGGGGTGTCTGGAAAGGTAGTTTCCTTGAAGTTTTTTCATATATTTTAAATATTCATTTGAATTTTTATTTTATCCCCTATATGCTAGTTAACATAAAAATTATGTTTAACATAATATTAGGAAAAAAAAATCTTTAAAACTTTTTTTTTGAGTGTAACTGACACATAAGGAAAAAATAATCTTACGCTTCTGCTTGAATGGGGACAATTGCATCAAATTTATCAATTTCAGAAAATCGTGCTAAGCTAAAGACAACTGACTGTACACACAAATTTCACTATCTGGGAAATTGTTCTGCTCTGTCTTGCGATCACTAAATTTCAGGATTTCATACCAACATAAATCTGGGGAGGGGATATGAATGGCAATGGATCCTTTCTCACTATGTTTTGATAAATCTTGCTGAAAGAGACTCTCAGATGTTACCTGAACTGTTACGAGACTGGCCAGTCTCACTGATAATGATCTTTACTCCTAATGGTATAATTCTCATCTCGTGAATCAAGAATCTCAAGTGACTCTTAGTCCCTATTATTAACTCTCTTCATCCAATTAAAACTCCATTTGCTATGTAGTGATCATATATGTATTTCAACCACTCAGTTTGCAGCACTTTGAACCCTTGTAATTATTCAACTCTTGTAATTATCTGCTTAATTTGTATATTCCCTGCTGGTATAAGCTCCAGGAGGGTAGAAATTTTGTCTGTCTTTTTAACTATTGCGTCTCCCACACTTACCATTTTGCCTGGTATATATCAGACATGTAGTTTGTTGAATGATTGCAGTGTAGGACAATCCCAAATAATTTACTCTTAAATTTACTTTTTACACGTCAAGCTTCACTGACCTTGAAGAAAGCCTAAAGTGATTTTTTAGTTTCACTGTGCTTTTTACAATATTGTCTTATCCACTATTTTTTAATAGCATAACATCCTGAACAGCTTTTGAAAGATTTGTTTTTGAGAATGTTGCTCTAAGAATGATGACTTCTTATTGCCTAGGAATTAAAAAAACAAACCAAATTCCACCTAATATTTGGGATTATTTTATCTTTATATAAAAAATTTAGAATATAAGTGGTCATCAAGGTTCAT
Organism: Panthera tigris; assembly: GCF_018350195.1. Classification (NCBI taxonomy): domain Eukaryota; kingdom Metazoa; phylum Chordata; class Mammalia; order Carnivora; family Felidae; genus Panthera; species Panthera tigris. Next base: position 115,227,829 of record NC_056664.1, read on the forward strand.
CAACACCTTTTAGTATTAATAACTTCTATGTACTCTAAATTTACTGGTTTGGATTTGGAAGATATCATTTGGTTCCCTCTATCAAGATCATCTCAAGGATATATCAGGGACAGCTGAGGGACAACTTACCAGCTATCAGATACCTATTTCTAGTTTTTTGTGTTTCTATTGGTTTCAGACCTATTTTCAAATTGTTGGCTTCTCAATTCCGCTCTATATTGCCAATGGAAAATATGATTTAAAGATTTTTTTCCTTCTTTCAAGTAAATAAAGATGACAAATTAACTTACCCACAATTTTAGAATTCTCACATAATTGGGGAGCTCATAATGTCAGGACCTAGAGTGGATGTCTAGTAACCAGCGCAATGCAACCGCTGTATTTCTTTTATGATATCATTTCATGTGTGTTCTTTTAATATCACATGTCAAATTCTATAGTTTTATCTCACACCTTTTATATGACATTTTTCAGTGACACAATGACCATTTTCTATTATCTCTACATTAACACAGAAGATATTTGTTGTCTCTTAAAACAAACAAACAATAGAAAGCAGCAGAGAAGATGAAGATTCAGTCTTGCCCAAGGTCACATAAGCTCATGCAGAGTTGGAACCAGTCACAGATCTGCTCTTTGTCTGATGCTGTCCACTCTGATTTCAAAGCAGAGGCTCTTTTTCACTTTTTCCTATTTTAATTTTCGAGTTCTGGCAGAATGGAAGAAGTATAAAGAAAATGGTTCACTGCTTCCTCTGGTATACACTTTATCTTGTGAGAATTTATGGTAGGTGGTACTTGAGAACAGTGCCTGCATGGCAATTCTTACAGCATCTCTCCTGCTGTATATCATCCCATTTTTTTTATTTGCCACACTGTAAATCAGCTTTGCAAATAGCCACTCATGCAGGGAAGTTACACTTCAGGCTGCAGAGTAGCGCACTTTCTAATCTTGTATATGGTTTAGTAAGCTATCTTTGCTAAATATACCATATTTTTTATCATTGTCATCTCCAAACCACAATTAATATTAACTGAGGAGTGGTGACAGTCTCAAAACCTCTGGGGCAAAGAAACGGTGCTGTTGCGGCACCTCTCTGGTCGGCAGAATGTATGTGGGTAATTAACCATTTTAGGATATCTAAATACCTATTCTGGGGGGTTGAGGTAGAAAACCTTCACCAGGAGCTGCTGACAAGAAACAAAAATGATGTGGTGTGGTAAGATGCAGCTAAAAACAAAACAAAACAAAATAACCTTGAAAGAAAGAAGAACAGTCACAAAATACAAACTGGGAGCTCTTTGCAAGAAAAGTTTTGAGCTGATCCAACTGAGTATAAAGTAGAGCTTCATGCCCAGGGTATGGCTCTGTAGAAAGAATTGTCTGTGTACCTGTTTACGATTTTCAAAGTTGGGAGTAGTTCATGTGCCCACGGCTTTGATGGCTTGGAGTGGATGGGAAGCAGCAGGAGTCAGAGCCGGGAGGGAGAGTTGACTGGCCAGCGGCTCCTAAGTTTTAGCTAAAGAGCTGGCCTAGCCTCTTGCCTGAGGCTGAGAAGCTGCAGTCAGCCTAGATCAAGGTCCTAGGGAGGGACAAAGCAGGTGGTTTGATTTGAAACATTTGAACTGGCACGAAGGCAAGTAGGTCAGACAGGTGGGGCAGAGGCAGGCTTGGCAAGAGCTCCTTGAACCTGTGGCTTCGAGAGGGGTATTTGACCTCTAAGATATTTTTGGTTAAGGGCTGCTCTGTTTGTTCTTTGTTTTACCTGCTCCCCCATGCGGTGGAATTCTCAAGTCTAAAAGGGTCAGAATGTTGGGAAAAGCCTTGTTATCTAGTAGGATCATATCCTTATTCCAAGGAAGAGTCTTAGTGTCCTGAGTTAGAACTCGTTACTGATCTTTGGCCTCAGCAGTAAAATCATGGTGCTAGTGAAAAGAGAATTTTAAAGCCAAGGGTGAATCTGTGCTTAAATGGTAAAATTCTAATCTGAGATGATCCACAAAATCTGCAGTTCTCCTTACTTCGCCCTTGACTCTGTCAGCTCCCTTACAAAGAGCGGCAGACCGATAAGATGGGATCCCCAGGGTATATCTACCCCCCTTCAACCTGTCTGTGGGTTGACAGGTTATGTAACACTAACTCTGAATGTGTGTAGCTGACAGTTGTCAAATTAATATTTATACAGAATTTGTTCCATATGCAAAACGAGTCAGGCTTGAGTTTTTAGACAATGGACACTGGTTTTACAGTTTGGGATGCTTTAAATATTATTCAGCTGTGACTGAATATTCACCTGGCATAGAAGTGTGGTAGTATGAGTGAGTGCTGGGCCACTTGAGTGCTCAGTAATTACATGTCTCCTGCAAGATAACTTTATTATCCTTCAAGATAACCATGAGACTTTCAAAACTATTCTTTTTCTCTCTTGTCTAACTGCAGTCACAAACTCTCTGAGAAAGGAGGCTTAACTAAATGTTCATTTTCCCTACCACTTTTGTACAACTCCATCAAGGCTTCAGAATTTGGAACAAGCCCCAAACCTTCCTTTAGGGCTTTTCACTAACCAAAATATCTCTTCTCTACATTTACAATATGGACAATAAGCTTATGGCATCATCACTCCAAGAAATTGCACAAGCTGAGAATATGTGCAGAATTGAAAGATATATACTTAAAAAATTTTAAAGCATTTAGGTATGTCTAAGGAATGTCTCTATCACTTAAATATTATGGAAGACAATTATTTTTATAACAGGTGTTAATGACAGGTGAATGGTCAGAGCCAACCTCTATACCTGGAGCCATGAAGATGTTCGAGGAATAAGACTGTGGTCAATGGTTAGCTACTAGAAAATTTATGAGCAGGGAAATAAGACTGACAGGAATTAAAAGAATGTAATACAGTGGGGAAGGAGATCTTTCCCTCACTTCCCCATCGGATATCTTAGTTATTCTATATGTTTTTCTTTTAGGACACTTAGTTTAGAATTCTATATATTTAAGTGAGTAATGTCTATTTTCCAAATACACTATAAAATCTGCAAGGGCAGGAACATTGCTTATTTTCCTCATCTAGAATTCTCCATGTATTGTGCATGATGCACTGGGACTGTGCAATGTGAGTGCTCAACACATTTTTGTGAAAGAATAAATGAATGAGTGGAAGAATAGATGAGCCTCATACATAAATAGAGGTTTAGACAATGAAGGAAGTTAAGTCTAAGGATACCACAGAGAGTCAGCAGAGTTGACCTTGAATAATAGACTAAAGGTTCTGTGCTATGATTTATAGCCTGTTGGGTAACAGTGGCTTGAATGCCCAGGTGTTGACCATGGCCAGGGAGCATTGTGGCACCTGGAGGTGAGTCTCCCTTCTCCCTCTGATTGTGATGGTCGCAACAAAGCTGTTATCTCACCCTGGATTCTGATTACATACAGTAATTGTTCAATAAGCCAGGTGAGCAGTAAACAAAAGCTGTTTTCATTTCTTAAACTCCCTGTGCAATTCTTTAGTGTAAGAGATGATAAACAATTTTGGCAGTCAAATGTTTTAAACATATTTTCAGGGTGGTCATGAATACATTATTATTGTGATTCCTCAAATTTTGTGGAATTTAATTGTATGTTCAATAGGAGCAAATCCATGCTGACCTAACTGGTTGGTTGTATAATAATTAATACATGTAATAAAGACATTAAGAGACCATCTGAGCTAATAGCAAGTTTATCTTCCTTAAATGGGCTATTTTTTTTTAAAAACAATTTGCAATATAATTTATTTGGGCTAGTTTGCATTCACCAAATTTCTTTATTTACTGTCTATTGGAAGCAATTTGTCTTCTTTTGCTAATAGGCTTATAAATTTGAGTTTTAAAGCCAATTAAAGAGAAAATCACCAAATGAACTAAGCCTAATTTATTTAGCTGACTAGCTTTTCCTTATGAAAAAACTTATTTTAAATATGAATTTTAGGTCTAATCTTTGTTTTTGATGACTTTCATCGTACTTTAGACTTCAGTGCCTTTGAAACATAACCTTTAAATAACTAACCCCATTCTACAGATTATCTCTGATTATGGAGAGGTTATCTTATAAGCCAAAGAATATCAGGCATGAAATGCTCAAAACAAAGTTGTATTAAGGAATTTGTTTACTACTTATTATTTATTTAAACATTTAAAAATGTGTACATGGTTTCAGAAAACGTTTATTCAAATCCAGGCTAGATATTGGGGATATAGAGATGAAAAATGTAATCTTTGTTCTGAAGAGGCTCACTGTCTAGTAGGGAATATAGATAAGGAAACCAAGCATTTCATTCCAGTGTGATGAGTAATACAATAGAGGAATTCACATGATATTTAAAGATGAGAGCGGAGTTAGAGGCATGTTGTTTTACCCTGAAAATAATTTATTTTGTTGTCAAAGAAGATTTTCTAAAGGCAGTTATACTTGATGAGTTTCTTGAAGGAAAAGAAGATACCAGCTAGGAGGAAATTATGTGTGTGAGTGTGGGCGCTTGCCTTTACTGTGGCAAATAGAGAAAATAGCATGTGCAAAGACATTAAAGCATCAAATAGCTCTTTATCACTTCTAGCTTTATATAGTGTTTATGTTTAGAAATCATTGATGAGAGGTGGGGGGCAGGGAGATAAATAGGAGCCAGATCATTGAGAACCTTATACAACATGCTAAACAAAGGACTCTATTCTAGGTTAACATGGACCCACTGAAGAATTTTATACAGCGTAGTTTCTTTCTTCTCTCTTTAAAAAAACAAAACAAAACAAAACAAAACGCAGGCCATCTTTCAATATACATAAACACATGGCCTTCCTTAAAATATTTTGAAGTTCAAAATAAAAATTGTACTTCAAACAAAGAAATTATAATCTCCAATGAGATTCTCCAAATTATCATAAATATGGTTTGTTTAATTAGAGAAGTCTCTCTATTTTCACCCTTCTTCCCCAACATTTGGATGGGATTATCTGATTTCCTTCCAATCACTCCGTTAAGAATAATAGCTTTAGGATCTGTGTGGAATGTGGATAGAGAAATTTCAGAACAAACTGGGGAGATCTACTTGGAGACTATTGGGCAATGCAGGGAAGAAGTGATTAAGTGCCTGAGCCAAAGGAGCAGTGGTAGGAACTGAGAGGAATGGGTTGATTTAAGAGATCCTAAGAAGGTTAGATCAATAGGACTGGGTGAGAGAGGGAGTGCAAAATGGAAAAGATAAAATGGTTAAAGTTGATTGCTCAGTTACTGGCTTACCCTAATAGTTAGATGGTGACCCTTGTCAAACAGTTTTGAAGGAGTGGGTATGGAAAACAAGTAGGAAAAATGGTGAGTTCAACTGGGGATCTATTGATTTAAAGACAGATGATGTTTAATGGGCATATGGATATATGGGTTGGAGCTCAGGAGAGATATCTGAGAGGCAAATGTAGATTTGAGACTCACTGCTGAGCAAATGGAAGTTGAAATTACAGGTTTGGTTAAGATGCTCCAGGACAAAGGGTTTACTGGAATCAGAAGAGTACAAGTGAAGGAACTTTGGGAAAACACACATTTACAGGCAAGAGAGGATGATGAAACTTAAAAGAGACTGAGAAAGAGTACCATTGAAGCAGGAATTAAACCAAGACATGCAGAACCATGGAACATGATGGAGGAAGGAATTCAAAGTAGAATAATCACAGTGTCAAAAATGACTGAGAGGTCAAGTAAGATGAGGACCTGCAAGTGTGTTTTCAATTTGCGAATTAAAAAGTCATTGTTGGAGGAGTGCCTGGGAGGCTCAGTTGACTAAGCATCTGACTCTTGGTTTTTGCTCAGGTCATGATCTCATGAGTTTGAACTCTGCTTTGGGCTCTGTACTGGTGGCATGGAGTCTGCTTCGGATTCTCTCTCTCTCTCTCTCTCTCTCTCTCTCTCTCTCTCTCTCTCTCTCCTACTTTCCCTGCCTCTCCTCCACTTGTGTTTCTTTCTCTCTTTCAAAATAAACAAATGAAAAAACATCATTGGGAAAGCAGAATCAGACTTATAAATACAGAGAACAAACTGATGTTTCCCAGGGGTGGGCCAGGGTGGCACTGGGAAGTGAGGGGGATGGGCAAAATGGGTGAAGGAGAGTGGGAGATACAGGCTTCCAGTTATGAAATGAGTAAATCAGGGGAATAAAAGGCATATCATAAGAAATATGGTCAATGATGTTGTAATAGTATTTTATGGTGATAGTAACCACACTTGTGAGTATAGCATAATGTATAGAGTTGTTAAACTGCTATGCTGTACATCTGAAATGAATGTAACATTGTGTGTCAACTAAACTAAAAAAATAAAATAAAGTCATTGTTGGCCAGTTTGCCTCATTTGTGAAAATTCAGGTGACGTTTTAAGGATATTTAAGGAAAAGGATTGCTCTTGAAAGGATAAAATGAACCAAACAAAATGAAAAACACTCTGATAACATAAAATTATTTTCCTGTACTTATTTTTCTAAATGGTATCAGACTCTTTGGTTATTTGGTTTAAAAAAAAATGGAAAGAGTTCTATTTGCTGCATTGATATCCTTATTCAGTCAGTTGTTGATTGTAGTTAATCCATAGAATCAAAATGACAAAATTGTCCTCTCTGATTCTATTTCTTTTCGTGATATTATTTGTATTTCCTTCCTTAATTTTTTTTTAATGTTTATTCATTTTTGAGAGAGAGATAAAGAGCATGAGCGGGGGTAGGGCAGAGAGAAAAGGAGACACAGAATCCAAAGCAGTCTTCAGGGTCTGTGCTGTGGGCACAGAGTGCGTCGGGGGGCACAACTCACAAGCAGTAAGATTATGACCTGAGCTGAAGTTGACGCTTAACCAACTGAGCCACCCAGACACCCCTTGTGTTTCTTTTCTTAATTTAAATAATTCTGAATGTCATTTTCTAGAATAGCATCAATTGTTCTAAATTTGTAATGTAGGTATTTTGTGAATTTTTTTCCCAGCTTTTTTGAGATATAATTCAAATACAATACCATGTAGGTTTAGGGTATACAATGTGATGATTTGGCATACAAATATATTGTGAAATGATTACCACAATAAAGTTAATCTATCACCTCACATGGTTACCCCCTTTTTTTGTGGTGAGAACTTGTCTTTTTAAGTTTGTTTACTTATTCATTTATTCATTTGAGAGAGAGCGTGTGCATGTGTGTGAGTGGAGGAGGGGCAGAGAGAGAGGGAGAGAGAAACCTAGCAGACTCCTCACTGTCAGTGAAGGGCTCCATGGAGTGTTGGGGCTTGTGGGTGCTCTCGAACTCATGAACCATTAGATCATGACTTTAGTGGAAATCAAGAGTCTGACGCTTCACCGACTGATCTACCTAGGTGCCCCTATGATGAGAAATTTTAGAATATACTCTCGGAGCAACTTCCAAATATACTATACAGTATTCTTAACTATAGGCACCATGCTGTATGTTAGATCCGCAGAACTGGCTCATGTTATGACCAGAAATTTGTACCCTTTGACACCTGCACCCATTTTCCCCACACACTCTTTCCTCATAGCCACCAATCTACTCTTTGTTTCTATGAATTCATTTCTGTTTTTGTTTTTTAGATTCCACATATAAGTGAGATTACACAATATTTTTCTCTGTCTGACTCATTTTACTTAGCACAATGGTATGGTCCATTCATGTTGTGACAAATGGTAGGATTTCCTTCCTTCTTATGGTTGAATAATATTCCATTGTATATATACCACATTTTCTTTATCCATTTATTAATGGACACTTAGGTTGTTTCTATGTCTTGGCTATTGTAAATAATGCTGCAATGAATACAAGGTGCAGATATCTTTTTGAAATAGCGATTTCATTTCTCAGAGGTGAGATTGCTGGATCATATGGTAGTTCTATTTTTAATTTTTTCAGGAACCTTCCTACTGTTTTCTATAGTGGTTGTACCAATTTGCATTTCTACCAAAGGTGTAGAAGGGTTCACTTTTCTCCACATCCTTGCCAGCATTTGTTATCTTTTGTCTTTTTGACCCATTCTAACAGATGTGAGATGATATATATAGTGTGAAATGTAACACTAACTTTGGATGAAATTAAGAGAATTCAATTTTTTAAACCCCCCAGAATCTCTCAGAAAGAGGGACTTTCCTAAGTTAAACAATAAATTAAAAGCATCAAGGAAAATTTGTGCCCAGAGCTGGTCTTTCCTCCAGCTGATTTAAGTTTTTCAGTTTAACTCTTATGTGGAAATAACTGTACGTCAAGTTTGAATCTGTTGCCAATAAAGACAGGAAAGGGGAAGAAAATATAAAGACTTACCTGTGTTACTTAACAGTATTGTTGTAAACAACAGCAGAATTTCGATTTCAAAGTAAAACAATTACAAAAACTCAAAATAGCTATGGGAAGTACAGGAGAGCAGAGAAAGCACTGATCTCTATGCCAAAGATGAAATTTCATGAGGAGAACAGGTGAAAAAGTGGCAGCAGGAGCAATGTTTAGGGCCTCGGAATGGCTGGGATGTTTCCAAGAGGCGACTCACTTCCTGAACCAAGACTGTGTGATTTGTGTTTCCTAGATATACAGCACCTGTATTATAGATGGTTAGAAATGTTGGAGAAGTTAAATTGATTACTTACTTCATTCCAGGCCAGTGCAAATATTTCCCAAAAAATAGAAGAACATCTCTACCATTAACAAAGGAAAGTTTCAGAAAATGTAGCACTTCCTAAACCAAGGTCTTTTAGGTAAATGACTAGATGTATTCCTACTTCTGTGATCTCTTGTTCACCCAATGGGCAGAGACAAGGCTAATGAGAACAATTTCTATTCTCTCAATGAATCTAGCAGAGCTGGTTGAAACTCTCGGCCTTTAGAACATCTTCAGGGCTCTGATGTCCTCTAATCCAACTTGTGAAGGATGGAAGAGCTCTTGTCTCTCCTAGATCAGAGAGGCATCCTAGGCTTTACGTGATGGTTAGATGCACAAAAACGTTCCAGAAATTCCTCATGAAACTATGTTTGGAAGTAATCATTTCCTTTTTAGTTCTAATTGATTTTAAAAAATGTTTCATGAAGAAACCAATTAGAAGTTTTACCTAAATATTTCAATAATCTAGCACTGTGTATTTGACTTAAGATAGCCTGGAAAATCACTATTTATGTCTATATAAGCACATGGATCATATACACATGAACATAAGATTTTCAGGGTGTGACTCAAGGAAATAAACAATTATACTCTGGTGGAAAATTTTGGTTCCTGATATTTAAAGTTATAGCATAATTTCCTTCTTGCTACATTTGAGTTGAAAAATTTTATGAGAGCTATGCAAAGTTAGAGAAAACACACACTTCCTTAGAATGATTATCAACCAAAAGATAACCAAAGATTGGTTATCAACAAGGAACAGACAATTGTTCAAATTTCATTCCATAACATTTGTTACCAGTTTTTTTGGTAATTTTTTAAATACTTATTTTTTGAAAGAGAGGAAGAGACAGTGTGAGCAAGGGAGGGGCAGAGAGAGTGAGGGAGACACAGAATCTGAAGCAGGCTCCAGGCTCTGAGCTGTCAGCACAGAGCCCAATGTGGGGCTTGAACTCATGAACTGTGAGATCATGACCTGAGCCGAAGTCAGATACTTAACTTGACTGAGACACCAGGCACTCCAATTTATTATCAGCTTTGAATATGTGAGGGTTGTTGAAATTAAAAAGTCTTAGAGTATAAAAATCTCCCCTTGGAAAGAATAAAATTGCCACTAAAAATGTTGAGGCAATTCCTTAGCTCTTGTTTGTCAAGCTCTGGTTACAGAGGATGACATCTTTCTGATGCCCAATGTCTACTATTCTTTTTCAAAATATTCAGTGATTGCATATTTGCTAGCAAATAACCCTTGCCCTGGTTTTACTTGACAAAAGTCTTAATCATTTTAAGGTTCTTTCTGAAATGTCCCTTCTTCATGAAGCCTTTTCTGAATCTTTTCAACTGAGTGTAATCTCTCCTTCCTCTGACTTGACTCTACCAGTTACCTTACTCTTCACTTTGTTACATTTATTTGTTTAATCTGTTCATTTTCCACACTATTTTTGACAAATTTCCTTCAAGGCATAGAATTTCTTTTTCAGCTTTGTATTCTGTATCCTTAGCTCAATTTCAGACAGACAGACAGACAGACAATGTTTGAATATTATTTTCAATCAAAATTACATAGAGGAGAAGCAGACAGACATAAAAGACATAAAAGCAGACACACATAAAATTTTTGAAAGACAGAGAGAAAAAGCAATTGAGCCCAAAAGATCATCTGCAGCATACTAATGGTATATAAATGGAAGTATTATGCCAATCCATGTGGGAAATAGGTCATTTTTGGTTAGCACATGCTTTTTACTCTTGTCATAATAGCTTGTTTATTATATTTTGGTCTTGATTCACTTGCCTCATACTGCTGGGTTTGTCTCAGGCATGCCAGAGCAGGAAATGTTTAGGAGTTTACTTATGGAATCCAACTTGTTTTAATTTCATGATCATCTTATCCCTGAATTTTTCATTTTATTATTTGTTTATTTATTTTTAACTTACATCCAAATTAGTTAGCATCTAGTGCAACAATGATTTCAGGAGTAGATTCCTTAGTGCCCCTTACCCATTTAGCCCATCCCCCCTCCCACTACCCCTCCAGTAACCCTCAGTTTGTTCTCCATATTTATGAGTCTCTTCTGTTTTGTCCCCCTCCCTGTTTTTATATTATTTTTGCTTCCCTTCCCTTATGTTCATCTGTTTTGTATCTTAAAGTCCTCATATGAGTGAAGTCATATGATATTTGTCTTTCTCTGACTAATTTCACTTAGTATAATACCCTCCAGTTCCATCCACGTAGTTGTAAATGGTAAGACTTCATTCCTTTTGATTGCCAAGTAATACTCCAGTGTGTGTGTGTGTGTGTGTGTGTGTGTGTGTGTGTGTGTGTGTGTATACATACCACACTTTCTTTATCCATTCATCCATGGGCTCTTTCCATACTTTGGCTATTGTTGATAGTGCTGCTATAAACATGGGGGTGCATGTACCCCTTCGAAACAGCATACTTGTATCACTTGGATAAATACCTAGTAGTGCAATTTCTGGGTTGTAAGGTAGTTCTATTTTTAATTTTTTGAGTAACTTCCATACTGTTTTTCAGAGTGGCTGCAACAGCTTGCATTCCCACTAGCAGTGCAAAAGAGATCCTCTTTCTCCGCATCCTCGCCAACATCTGTTGTTGCCTGAGTTGTTAATGTTAGCCGTTCTGACAGGTGTGAAGTGATATCTCACTGTGGTTTTGATCTGTATTTCCCTGATGATGAGTGATATGGAGCATTTTTTTGTGTGTCAGGTGGCCATCTGGAAGTCTTCTTTGGAGAAGTGTCTATTCGTATCTTTTGCTCATTTCTTCACTGGATTATTTGTTTTTTGGGTGTTGAGTTGGATAAGTTCTTTATAGATTTTGGATACTAACCCTTTATCTGATATGTTATTTGCAAATATCTTCTCCCATTCCCTTGCTTGCTTTTTAGTTTTGCTGATTGTTTCCTTTATTGTACAGAAACTTTTTATTTTGATGAGGTCTCAGTAGTTCATTTTTGCTTTTGTTTCCCTTGCCTCTGGAGACTTGTTGAGTAAGAAGTTGCTGTGGCCAAGATCAAAGCTTTCTCTTCGTGGTTTTTGATGGCTTCCTGTCTTACATTTAGGTTTTTCATCCATTTTGAGTTTATTTTTGTGTATGGTGTAAGAAAGTGGTCCAGGTTCATTCTGTCCAGTTTTCACAGCACCACTTGCTGAAGAGACTGTCTTTATTCCATTGGATATTCTTTCCTGCTTTGTCAAAGATTAGGTGGCCATGTGTTTGTGGGTCCATTTCTGGGTTCTCTATTCTGTTCCAATAATCTGAGTGTCTGTTTTGTGCCATTATCCCTGAACTTTTAATCAACTATTCAGTTCATTCTGATCTTTGGCCTTTGTATACTTTCAAATCCTGGAAGTAATGTTGCTTCTTGCTTTGGATCCCATTTTAGGACCTTCAATTCTGTGAGTTTTGAGTCCCAAATCCCTCTTGGCTCTCTCAGTAACTCATAACCCTGGCATGACCTTTGTAAGGTTCTTCTTAGGTATTTTATTAGATTAAAGAGAAAGTTAGGTAGGAGAATAGTACAAAAGAAAGTAAATTTGACTGCCTTTAAGTGTTACCTAAATTTATGTGACCAACTGGGGCAACTGTCTGTCTCAGTAGGTGGAGCATGTGACTCTTGATCTTGGGGCTGTGAGTTTGAGCCACACATTGGGTGTAGAGATTACTTAAAAAAATAAACTTATGTGATTATTATCATGTAACTCTTGCTGCTGTCTTTGCCCTTAATTTTTCCTGATAGTCTTTGCTGTGCCAGGTGGTTCTGAAATCTTAGTGCCCCTTTTGCATCTGTAATGATCTCCATAGATCACATGCAGTCCAAAATAATCAAGCTTGGGTTTCTATCTTCTTGATTATTAATTGACTATACTTTGTAATATTCATAAGAAAAAAATTGCAGTCAACTTATAAGCAATTGATGCAATTTGAAGGACATGAGAATTTATTTCCATGGAATTTCAAAATCAAAGGAGATAAAATTTCAGAAAGCAGTATTTTAACCCTCAAATCCTCTGATTTTTATAAGTTCTTAAAGGTATAAGAAATGGGATATTCTGTGATAATAGCCTTTAGGAAATAAAGACCTGAGTAAAAATAAATTAGTAAGAAGGTAAATTAAATATTTAAACCCCTAAATATGGATGATAAAAATGATGTCCTTAACATTAATTTATTTGAATAAACAAAATATTTTTGAAATAATTCTACTTTTATAACTTCTAAAGCAAATTATAAAATTAATTATACCCTATAAAGTAAATTTCTGTTTTTTAGTGTTTATTTTGTGTGTGTGTGTGTGTGTGTGTGTGTGAGAGAGAGAGAGAGAGAGAGAGAGAGAGAGAGAGAGAGAGAGAGAGGCTCTGCACTGCCAATGCAGAGTCAGGTGCAGGGCTCAGACTTACAATCCATGAGATCATGACCTGAGCCAAAACTGAGAGTTGAACACTTAACCAACTGGGCCGCCCAGGCACCCAAGTAAATTTCTTTACAATAAATCTTTCATTTAAAAATGGCACCCTATGGGAATGCAAGCTGGTGCAGCCACTCTGGAAAACAATATGGAGGTTCCTCAAAAAACTAAAAATAGAACTACCCTATGACCTAGCAGTTGCACTACTAGGCATTAATCCAAAGGATACAGGTGTGCTGTTTCGAAGGGGCACATGCACCCCCATGTTTATAGCAGCACTATCAACAATAGCCAAAGTATGGGAAGAGCCCAAATGTCCATCGATGGATGAATGGATAAAGAAGATGTGGTATGTGTGTGTATGTATATATATATATATATATATATATATACATACACACACACACACATATATATACAATGGAGTATTACTCAGCAACAAATAGAATGAAATCTTGCCATTTGCAACTATGTGGATGGAACTGGAGGGTATTATGCTAAGTGAAATTAGAGAAAGACAAAAATTGTATGAATTCACTCATATGAGGACTTTAAGATACAAAACAGATGAACATAAGGGAAGGGAAGCAAAAATAATATAAAAACAGGGAGGGGGACAAAACAGAAGAGACTCATAAGTATGGAGAACAAACTGAGGGTTACTGGAGGGGTAGTGGGAGGGAGGATGGGCTAAATGGGTAAGGGGCACTAAGGAATCTACTCCTGAAATCATTGTTGCACTAGATACTAACTAATTTGGATGTAAATTAAAAAAAATAAAAAATAAAAAAAAATGGCACCCTAGTGTCACACAATTGTAAATATTAGAGCTCATATTTGAAATATAAGTTTATATTCTTTCTACCATCATCACAGATGGAGTACCTAAGTCTAAGGAATAATACTCAAACACTTGTTGATGTGTGCTTGTGTGTGAGAGAGAGAGGGAGGGCGGAGGGAGGAGGAGAGAAACACCGAGAGGCTTGAGCTTATGTTTGGGTGTCCATATTCAATTACCTTCACGTTAATTATTCTTTGTGGAGATCTAAACGTCCTTCCCAAACTGCTCATAAGGATACTTTTTGAGGTCTGTTGGCTGCTGCTGCAAAGTCTTGAAGATATTTATACTTACTTTCAGAGCATTTAAAAACTTAGAGTTCTAGGAAAATTTAGATATAGATTCTCTTAGAATAGCTGGACCAGCCCGAATTTTTATGACATTAATATTCAGCTCAAGGGAATTTTACCAAGGTCTGGGTTAGAAAATTTCAAACCAAACAAATGGTGCACAGGGAAGATCCTGGAATAAAGAAAGAAAGCCATTTGAACACAGACTAGGGGTAGTAATTGGGCCCAGAAATCACAGCCTAAAAAACGCATAAGGTTGTATTACAAAGGCAAAATCAGCAATGAAAGACATCTAAGTCAAGTGAGTAAATCAAGATCATGTATGACAATGCTCATGAATCAGCATAAATAATTGTAACACCAAAGGTGGCCAGAAACAGGTGAGCGGGAGACTCAAGTAAATTGTTGCGTTTTGTGTTTTACTTCAATCTCTGTCCTTCCTTTTTCCTTTTCTTCTTCCCTCCCTGACTTCCTTCTTCTCTCTCTCCCTTCCTACCTTCCCTCCCTTTTTCTTTAACTTCCTGCCCTCTTTCCCTTCCTTTTAGAAAAATAACCTCTATTATGTGCGCCATGCTAAGCACTTATAAAGTTGAATAAGATGTGTTTCCTGCCTAAACAGAGTTCTTAGTTCTTGAATCTAATGCTGAACACGTGGTTTGTGCTGTGAAGAATTATGTGCTTATGGGCAGAAACTCCACCCCTGACCTTTAAACTGAAATGATTGTTCCAACTGATGTAATGTGTGTATATCATGATGTTATACAGTAGAATTCACTTGTAATAGTGGAGCTGAGAGACTTGGATAATGGCCACATGTAGATTTAGTGATCAAATGAGAGAAATTCATAAGAGGATGTTATTTTCTTACAGTATAGCTGAATCCTTGCTACTATAAGAAACATTAGGATGACATTTCATAGAATTACACAAAACACATTTAACTACCATTATAATAGCATGGTATAATAACAAATCCATACTTGGATAGAATACATGCTTAGGCTTAAAATGCATTGTATTTCAAGTTGAACTTCATGACAGCTGAATAAGGGATATGAGATTGCCTTTTAATGAGCTAATTCCTTCCCAATTTTAAGACTGATGAAAGGTCAACCCTTTCAGATTGCACAGCACACACTTGTAAGAAACCCTTATAAATCATTCCCATGTTCAAAAGCAAGGAACTATAACACAACTCCATGTATTAAACCAAAAGTACCTTTCAAAATCGGGGAGAGAGGAGCAAATGTTCATAGTGACAATATGCTAAGTGCATTATGAAATAGAAAATTTACTTTGGTAGTTTCTCAGTGGACAAGGCTTGGATAACATAGAAAGTTATTCCTTAGGGGATATCAAACCACACAGAACACTTCCCATTTGGGTGTAGATATCTGTGCCATCTGTTGAGTTCTAGGTGTTTAGTTCTTTTCTTGAAACCCAGAGTTCAGAAAATGTATACTCTATACAGCATGGCTCTAATGGATCAGTTTTACACAGGGGTTGCCTGAATATTTCTGAAACTTGTTTAGAGAGATTGAAACATACCACGTGTTACACCTGAAACCAATACCAAATCTGGGAGTAGGTAGTTGGTATTGGTGGGTGGCCAGAACTTGGAATTCATCTCCAAATTTCAAAGGAGATTCAGAAATGTGTTTCTAACAAAATTGTAGTTAAAGGGGGAATGGCAACAAGAATATAAATTGCTGTAATATTTTTGAACGAGAAGTTATTATTAAACACTCACTAGCATTAATCAGTACTTTCTATATGCCAGAAACTATACGAAATATTTTATTACTATGTGTCAGGAGTCTTAAAGTGTTAATTTTCTTGACCTAGTATTTTTATATCTAGGAACTTCTGCTATAGTAATAATCAATGATCCATATAAAGGATTATGCACTAAGACATTTGCTACAACATTATTTATATAGCATAGAATCTGAAACAAATATCCAACAATAAAGAATGCTCAGGTAAAGTTACATGATGGGATAATTATGCACTCATTGAAATCACGTTTGCAAAGAATACCTAATAAAATTGGGAAATGGTCTCCATGCAACAATGAACAAAAATAAAGTTGGGTGCAAAATAATAAAGTATCTTCTATGTTATAATAAACATGCATTTTATAAAAGGACTTAATGGGGAAGACACAGTAAAACATTAATTATGGTTTTGTCTGGGTGATAGAAACTATGAATGACTTTAGTAAGTCTTCTGAAACACATCACTGCAATTTCCAAATTTTCCACACATATACCTTAAGTTTATAATTAGAAAAATAAGCTCAGGAAAATTTCTGACAACATACTGGCTTCTCTATAGTAAGATTCCCTTCACCTATCTCCCTGCCTAACTACCTTGTCAATGGGACCTCCTGCTCATCTGGTAATTACTTTGAGCTGATTTTTGGATCTCCATGTTAGATAGATTTTCTTCTGGACTGTGAGTACTTAGTTTCCTTAAGAAACCATTCCCCATGGTAGATTGTTGATAGTGGCACCTTCCTTTGGTGAAGAGACCCTTCAGGTAAACTATTCCATTCTACCTTTAGTTACTCACTGACGTCCTGGCTAGCTTTGAATTTTACTGACATTACCTCTGGGGATGTAGTGAGTGTCTCAAAAAGGTGCTTGAAATTTTGGGATGTCAACAGGGGAAGTCTGGTAGTCCTTTACTCTCAGAGGCTTGGTTATACCTCTCCACACCTATGATCTATTTTGAAGACTTGACTGGCAAAACAGCCTACAAAAATGTTTTCATACAAGTCTCTAGGATTCCTAAGTAAATTAAGGATAAGAGACTTTGAGATTAAAAGTCAGTGGCTGTTACAGATCTTGGAGCATTATGGGGACTAAAGAAGTACATGATGAAGGAAGGGACATGGGGAGATAAAGGTAGCATTCACTATAATAAATATTTTTATTAATGAAAAAGTATTGCTTTTCAGAGGATAGGATGTGTAGAAGACATAGGAAGGAGGTAGAGAAATCAGTCTAAAGTAGGGAAAGTTTAGGGACAGTGCCCTGTCTTGGGACAAATACTCAGAATTGATAAGGGACAATGTAGGCTGATATTCTATAAATGGACACAGAGATGTTTGACATCAACTCTTCATTGAGAGAAATCATAAACTCCTTCTTCTAAAGATTCAAAGAAGTAAGATTACTTATGACCCAGACCTTCTATGGCTGAGTGTAGCACATTGGATAATGGTCACTGAAAGATCTCAATTCCTAATCCCCGGAATTTGTCAATGTTACTTTATTTGACAAAAGGGGTCTTTGTGGAGGATCCTAAATTAGGGGTCTTTGTGGAGGATCCTAAATTAAGGATCTTGAGATGAAGAGATTTCCCTGGATTATCTAGTGGGGCCTAAATACCATCACAAAAGTCCTAATCACTGTATAAGCTAGAGGCAGAAGGAGACTTTATACAGACACACTGAAAAGACATACAAAAGAGGAGATAATATGATCATGGAGGTAACGATTAGAGTGGTGCCATCAGGATCCAAGAAAATGTTTAGAGCCACCAGCCGGTGGAAGAGGCAAGGGTGGATACTCCCCTGAGGGCTTTGGAGAGAATGCTGCCCGCTGACACCTTGATTTCAGACTTGTGGCCTTCAGCGCTGTGAGAGAAGATATTCCGTTGTTTTAGGCCACTAAGTGTACGGTAATTTGTTCCTACATCCTCAGGAACTGAATACATAAAACAACTCTTACTTTGGAGAACAACCTCTTATAGTTGGTTGGTGAGAAATGTGATTCTAAATGTTGCACTTGTGATACTGTGCAAAGTGAAGTCAATTTTGAAGAGCAGGTAGGCAGAGGTGGTAGGTACCTGGGAGCAAAACAGTAACATTAGCTCTTGGAAGAGAACTGGAGAGTGAACGGAGGGAAAATAAGAGGTAACGGGTCTCCTTTTCCAGTGCCCTAGTTGCTCTTTTATTTGAAACGTTAAATCTCACCAGCTAAGTGAGATGAAATTATTCTACTTACAACACTGGGAGGGAACTGGAGCCTGATACTCTGTGGGTCATGTACCCAAATCCTGAATTATTCTTCAAAATTTCATAGCTGGGTAAACAGAATCTATACTGTCAGTTATCAACATGGAAACCAATGGAAGGAAATTTGCCGAACTCATCTTTTTGGACTTGGAAAGCGATCCTTTTTTTTTTTTTTTTAAGGAAATGGTTTAAATTACTTGTTTAAGAACAAAAGAAAACAAAAAGAACTGGCTTCGAAACTCGAACCTGATCCACTCCAAAGCATTCTTTCCTCAAAACTACCTGGTGGATGCCAGACCTAGTAAATTTACATTTGACAGAGAAATAGACAAGTTTTCCCTGTGACACAAAGGCAACATTATAATCTAGCTGTCGGGGCCTTCACTCCACTGATGCAGGGAGATGTGGGGCAGATGCAGATAACTCAGGGAATCCACCTGCAGCGACAGTCTCAGAGAGCCTCCCTCAGTTAGTTGAAATCCCAAACGCTTATCACAAAAGCCAGAGAAATTTGATAACTCCCTGGCAGTGGTGACCAGACTTATTCTTGCTAGAACGAGAGTGATATTGAGAGGTTGACATACTCTTAAAGCGATCAAAAGGGAAATGCAAAGGCTTTCTTTTCAGAGGGCCAAATCACACTGAGTTTGGTCAGATAGTGTGAGGGGCCCAGTGAAGTCGGTTGTTGGAATATGTAAAATAAGTTGGGAGAGAAAGGAAAAGATGGAAAAGAATGGGGTATTTATTTACTGAAAGCACCAATGAAATCAATCCCCTCTGAGCGTAAAAGGAGGACAGGAGGCTGCTCGGCTAGGGATTCAAGTGTGTGGGCTCAGGATTATTTCTAGAGGACCCTTAGTGGATATTTGCCATGGTATGCCCTGAGGGTAATAGAATGATTGTGTCAGTTATCACAAAATAACGGATTAAAAAATCAATATTGATGTTAATGAAAGTAATACATATCATTATTTAAAAATAAGGCAACAAGAATTGTAATAAAGGCATAGAACAAGGAAGGTGATAGTTCCAGGGTCCACTCCTTGGAGTTAGCCACAGTTAACAGCTTCATATACAAGACTGTAGAAGTTAGAACTGATACATTTGAAAATGCCATCCAGCCTATGCCCTTATTTTATAGTGGAGGGAAGTGAGGCACAAACAAAGCACTGAGTTGAAGTTTGCACAGCTAATTAGAAAAAGATCTTTCTTTGCTCTTTTGTCACCTAAAGATACAAATGCTTTTATTCACCTGGCTTTTCTCTCGAGCTACCAGGGACACACATTCTAGACATTCTAAACCTCCTACTAAGTTGACTCAAAGCAAAGAAGGAAATAATACCAAAACATAACTGAGGACAGCTGAAGAGAACTTCTGAGGGTAATCAGATGGTGTGTTGTGATTGAATCATCAGTCTCAATAAGTTGAAGAGGATTCCATTCTTATTTTCAAACTAGAGGAAAACCATAATAGAGTAAATGCCAATCTCCAGAACTTTCTTTGATGCATAAGTGTATTTTTAGCTTTTTTCTCTAGGAAATCAGCCTCTAGTGTCTGCATCATTTTGGCTAGTTTGTACATCCTGCTAATCTACCTTCTGCAGCATCCCCAAAGCTGCTTATTTTATGGCAAATAATATGAGAGCATTTTTGAATTTTCTCTGAGATATCCAAAATTTCACTGAGTGCTGATGCTTTCTCCTCAAAAAGAATCCTCATGATTTATTTCTATAGCTTATAAAAAATATTTAATGCTTAACCTTCCCTAGGAAGATTGTTTTCAGTATTAGGAAAATCAATCTCAGAAAATTAAATAAAATCATTTACGTATTCTTAGCCTATACTAACAACGCTTTTTCTCTTAAATGTATTTCCATTTTTTTCATGATTCTATGATTTTTCACTCTTTCAAAATAGTGAGTAGGATAAGCAGAAATATGGTCAATATAGCTTTTGCCCCTTATAGTGCCTATTACAGTTTTCAAGATGCCCAAGAAATTGTATATGACAATACTCTAAAGATATTTGTATTCATCGGTCTATATACATGTTTCTTTGTATATGTACAAAAGCATTTGATATAGAATTCAAACATTTCGTTAATAGGAAAGAAGCTTGGACTTTGAGACATAAATTTGGGATTAAATGTTGTCTCCTCCACTTGCTAGCTCTGTGATCTTGGGCAAGTCGCTTAGTTCCTGACACTAACTTTTCCTAAAACATGAAGATAATGACTATCTTGAGGTTTTTGTCACCGGAATTAAATATGTTAAAGAAATAAAGGCCGTGATACAAGGTCTGGTATCTGGTAGGTGTCAGCAAATGGAGATTAGCATTTTTTCTCATAAGTCACGTTACATTTTCATGAAATGAAACAATATTGCCTGAAAACGTCCAGGTAAAATTTCTGTACCAATGTCTTTCCTTTAGAAAATGCTGCTACTTTAGAGATCATTTGTGGGTTATAGCTTATTCAGTCATTCTCATACTTGCCTCTTCTCCTCTGCTCTATCAGGATCAAAAATAGCTGCTGTGCTATTGTCACTCTCTGGCTCTCCTACTTGTTGATGCATTGTTTCAGATGGATTGTAATATGTTCTAGAGCCATTTGAGGTAGTCCGCCCTTTGCACTTGCCTTAGAATCAACTTCTACAACTGGTTGTCACTTGTTACATTTTTATCAGTTGACCATAATGCTCAGTTGAACACAGATTAGGTTGTCATGCTTCCGGTGTGTCTGAAGTTCAAAACTTTTTACTGGACACATTCTCTTGTCACTTGATGCTAAGAGGAACATGTCAATAGTGAAACTTATCTGGAACCTGAATGTGATGTTATGGATAGAATTAGGTGTCACATTAGAGAGTAGGCAGTAGCGTTGCCTGATAGAACACTGTTTGACTTGGTGCCAAAAGCACATTGGGTTCACTATAGCTGTCGAGCTCGTCACATAGCAGTCTGTCATTTGCTAGCATGCTAAAAATGGAGCAAGAGGCCAGGATTATTTGTAGTTGGAAAAGCTTCATTTGCTTCTTATAGGCTAAATAGATCTTTAATGAATAACTTCTGTAATTTAACCTTGTTTTTAACACATGAAAGGGGAATAAATATTCAGTGATTTGAATGATGGGTTCTCTATAACAATGAAATATTTAAATGCTCTCACCAGGAGCATTAATGGACCATAACGTTTCTTTTGACAACAACAAGTATTTTCTATTCACTGAGAGTAATCTTTTTAAAGCTGAACATAAAATCACAAACATAGCTTCATTTTGAACTTTTTCATACTTAGAAGAGAGATTTTATTCAGGTTGCTCACATAGGTGTTTTCCTTAACTGTTGAATGCATAAAGATCTCTAAATCAGCATAAGTTTTGTGATTAACTTGGAAACAAAACCCTAAATTTTAGTCATGGGCATGAAATGTTTCTTGGAGCAGGAAACGGGAATTTGTTTTCCTCTAGCACTAACTCGTTCATCATTTAATGCCCACTGATATTTAATGTCATATTTTCTTTTTTTTTAAGTTTATTTATTTATTTTGAGAGAGAAAGAGAGCACAAGGAGGGGACGGGTGTGAGAAAGGGAGAGAGAGAACCCCAAGCAGGCTCCCCACTGCCAGCACAGAGCCCAACACAGGGCTTGAACCCACGAACCATGAGATCATGACCTGAGCAAAACCAAGAATTGAACACTTAACCGGCTGGGCCACCCAGGTGCCCCAATGTCATATTTCCAATCATCTAAAATGACGCATAATTTACAAAATATTTCGGTTCTATTGTTATTAAGTGTGGTAGGCTCTATGTAATAACATGAGCATACTGGTAATGGATTTGCTGAGATGAACTAAAATCTGAGTGAGAGATCTGCCTGTGGAGATTGTCCTGCTTTGAGAGTAAGAACCAAAATGATGGTTTACTCATTTGATTAAAGCATTGAGTTCATGCTCATGTAGTGAACTACTTTTCCTCCAATTCCTATAACCAGGTAATGTGTTTTTGAATAATTTCTTATGGTAAATTGAGATAAGAATAGCCCTTCTAGGGGCGCCTGGGTGGCGCAGTCGGTTAAGCGTCCGACTTCAGCCAGGTCACGATCTCGCGGTCCGTGAGTTCGAGCCCCGCGTTGGGCTCTGGGCTGATGGCTCGGAGCCTGGAGCCTGTTTCCGATTCTGTGTCTCCCTCTCTCTCTGCCCCTCCCCCGTTCATGCTCTGTCTCTCTCTGTCCCAAAAATAAATTAAAAAAAAAAAAAAAACGTTGAAAAAAAAAATTAAAAAAAAAAAAAAAGAATAGCCCTTCTATTTCCCTGATGATGAGTGATGTGGAGCACTTTTTCATCTGTCAGTTGGCCATCTGGACGTCTTCTTTGGAGGAGTGTCTATTCATGTCTTTTGCCCATTTCTTCACTGGATTATTTGTTTTTTGGGTGTTGAGTTTGATAAGTTCTCTATAGATTTTGGATACTAACCCTTTATCTGATATGTTGTTTGCAAATATCTTCTCGAGGATGCGGACAAAGAGGATCTCTTTTGCACTGCTGGTGGGAATGCAAACTGGTACAGCCACTCTGGGAAACAGTATGGAGTTTCCTCAAAAAAAATTAAAAATAGAACTACCCTATGACCCAGCAACTGCACTACTAGGTATTTATCCAAGGGATACAGGTATGCTGTTTTGAAGGGACACATGCATCCCAATGTTTATAGCAGCACTATTGACAATAGGCAAAGTATGGAAAGAACGCAAATGTCCATCAGCAGATGAATGGATGAAGAAGATGTGGTGTGTATATATATATATATATATATATATATATACACACACACACACACACACACACACACACACACACATACATACAATGGAGTATTACTCAGCAGTCAAAAAGAATGAAATCTTGCCATTTGCAACAATGTGGATGAAACTAGAAGGTATTATGCTAAGCAAAATTAGTCAGAGACAAATATCATGACTTCACTCATATGAGGACTTCAAGATATAAAACAGATGAACATAAGGTAAGGAAAGCAAATAATATAAAACATATATATAATATATAATATATTATAAATAATATAATATATTATAATAATATTATATATATTATATAATTATATAATTATTATATAATAATAATTATATATATATAAATTATATAAAATATATATATTTATATATATAATATATATAATATATATAATATATATTATATATATATGTGAGATATATATATATAATATAAAATATTTATAAATTTATAAATTTATAAAATATAAAATATATATAAATTTATATATATTATATATATACTATATATAATTATATAGTATATATATAATATAAAAATATAATATATATATTATATATATAAAATATTATAAAATATATAAATATATAAATTATAAAATAATAATTTTATAATATAAAAATAATAATTATATAATAAATATAAATAATATAAAACATATATAAAAATAATATAAAACAGGGAGGAGGACAAAACATAAGAGACTCTTAAATATGGAGAACAAACAGAGGGTTACTGGAGGGATTGAGGGAGGGGGGATGAACTAAATGGGTAAGGAGCTTTAAGGAATCTACTCCTGAAATCATTGTTGTACTACATGCTAACTAACTGGGATGTAAATTAAAAAATAAATAAATAAAGAGAAAGGGGGAAAAATAAACATTAAAAAAAAGTAATAGCCCTTCTCTTTCCCCTATAAGTAGCCCTTTTAGTAGATCCTTACATAGCAAAAACCTTGATCTATGTCCTCATCAGAGGATAGTATTTGTTGTTTGTTTCTTTGTGTTTTAATTTTCTAAAGGATTGTTTCTCAGACATTTTTTTGTACTTCTCAAACCTGTGGTATTTTCCTGTATTGGTAGATTTCAGTCAGAAGATCAGAATTCTCTAGGTTTTCAAACAGATAGAAGTTTGACCCAGGAATTCCAGGCATAACCATTGTTAGGGCTGAGGAGAGAAGGTAAAGGAAGCCAACCTGCTGGTTGCAGGGGCCAGTAGATGTAGAGAGGAGTCTCAAGAGTTCATCTGGATGTTACTGTGAATCTTAAGATTCTCCAAAACATGGCTACTAATGTTTCTGTTTCCTCAGGCACCCAAAGTGGATGGTGTGGAAGTCGTCACCCACAGAATCTCATGTCTATCTGCTCATGTTTCTTTAATTGCTACCAGAAAGGAGTGCTACTTTCTTCTCTGCTACTTTAATGCTTGTTTGCCATTTGCAGACTGACCTAGAACCATCCAGTTAAAAGGGGTCTGGGAAATGGACATTTAGGTTCTTCCTTGAAGCAGACTGGAAGATAAAATGTTGTCTTAGTTAGGGCTGCTATAACAAAAAATACCATAGACTGGTGATTCAAACAACAAACACTGATTTCTCACAGTTTTCGAGGCTGGAAAGTCCTGGTGAGTGAGATTTTCCTGGTTTACAGATGGCCATCTCCATGCTCCACCCTTACACGAAAAAGAGACAGATCTATGTCTCTGAACTTTTTTATAAGAGCCCCACTCTCATAACCTAATCTAATCTCAATTCTTTACCAAAGGTCCTATCTTTAAATACTATCATATTGCAGATTAGGATTTCAAGGTATAAATTTTGGGTAGACATAAATGTTCAGTCCATAGCAAATGGGAGAAGGAGTGATGCCAAACTGAACACAAATCTGGCTTAGTTCACCTCTGCATCCACTTATGCCCTTCTACCCATATTTTACCTTCAAAAATAATAGCCACTCAACCCCAGCACAGCTCACCCTTTCCTCAAAAGAGTAAACAAAATTCCCTGAATCACTGTATCCCTGAGTCATGTCTGTTTTTTCAAACTTGGTTTGAATTCTCCTTTGACCTCTTACAATTTATAGTGTGAACTTCACGGTTAATCTCTACTGTTGCACCTTATGTTAGAAGAAGAAGGTTGGAAAACAAACTGATTAATATATGCAAATATATTGTGTCATAGAGCAGAAAAGGAACTAGGCTTAGTTTCTACATGCCTTATTTCTGCAAGTGAATAAGAAGCCATAGCTGGTGTTTATAATTTCCTTCTCTCACTACCCATTCCATTTGCCCTCAGTAAGCATCTTAGCTGGTCATGGTTCTTTACCTGATGGCTGGATGCAAAATTTCATTTTCAAAGGGCTGAAGTTATTAGTTGCCCTGTTTATTTGGGTTGCTCTGTTCTTTTCTTAACCTTTTCCACTGGACCCATGAGTAGTAAGATGCAACCGAAAGGATTACTTGAATCCTCTTTGCCTTCATTTATAACAGCAACTTTATTTAACCTTGATAATCAGGATAAATCACTCCAGTTAGTACAGCAAACTCTTCTTTGCCTATTGGCTTAGTGGCGTGAAGAGTTCAAAGTAACAGAGGATAGTTTAAACTTAAAGTTCAGTGGAATCTGTGTTAGGTCCGCTAGAGCCAATGATAGGAAATGGGAAGAAAGGGTTTTGTGACTGGGTCCCTACAGATAAGAGTGAGAAGAGTCACTCCCATGCCCATTTCTTGGTTCTTTGATCCATGTCTTCTAGTTATGAGAAAAATAGTATAATATTGGTTGGTGGTTGAAAACATACGCAAACTCTTATAGGACAGCACTTAGCTGGTCAAGGTGTTATTAGCATGCACCCTAACTGGGTGTTTAATAGGGTGTTTCACTGTTGAAGCAGGCAAAGAAACTTGAAGGGATAAGATCAATAAGTTCCATGGGTGTAAACATTTCCCCCATTCTTTGCTGGTAAATGTGTTCTTTGGTCAGAAGCAAAGTTTTGTAGATATCATGATAGAGAATGAGAAATTCCATTAACCTTTGGGTAGTGGCGCTCACAAAGCAGCACAAACAGCAAAGGCATGTCTGTATCTACTGTGTTTATTCTTGTGAAACATGTTGCTTCCTCTTCCATGAAGGAGTGGGGTGGTCATCCTGTCTGGTTGATCCCCTTGGGTATGAGCTCACAAAAGGAAGTCACAGCATGCAAGGAAGTCACATGGCGTGCTAGGTAGTTAGCAATAATGGTAGCCAGAATAGTCTTGTTGAAGGTAAGACCATGTTTTTAAACCCATGCATAGCCTTCTATCCCTGATGCTTGACTACTTTGCTCCTGAGTACATTGATCAAGCTTGAATGACAGGGGGAAAAGGTGGCTAATACCCACAGAAAGTGTTATCATCTTCACCGTCAGTGAAGTGAAGAAGAATTGTTGAGAAAACTCTTCACAGTTGTTGCCTTTTTTGGTCCACTTACTTGGGATACAAATAATTTCACTCTTACCCATTCCCAGAAGTTTACCACTTCTTATTCTGACCTTGCTATCCACTTTTTTTTTTCTTTCGAAATCTTGAGCAGTGGGAAAACTGTTATCCATTTCTATGGTACAGATGTCATCTCTTTCAAGAAAAAGAAAAAAAAATTGAATGTATTAATTTATATACACAAATGCATCCATTTTTCAATAATTTGGTATGTATTATGATGAATTTTAGCAAATGTGTATATTGTAACCTCCACAAAACCCCAAATATAGAATATTTCCTTCATCCAAAAACTAACATTGTGCCTTTTTGCAATCAATACATCCACTTACCCTTTTTCCCCAAACACTGATTTGCTTTCCATCAGTATAAATTAGTTTTGACTATTCTAGAATTTCCTATCAGTCAACTTGTTAGTGTCTGGTTTAATTTCACTAGGTAGTATTTCTGAAAGCATACATGCGGTACATGTATCAGTAGTTGGTTCTGTTTCACTGCTGAGTAATAATCCATGAATATGCCATAATTTGTTTACCTGTCACCATGGTGGGTTTTAGAAATGTTTGTTATTCATTCTCAGGGGTAAATACTTACAAAGGAATGAATGAGTCAAATGTCAAGTGCATATTTCACCTTTTAAGAAACTCCCCAAATATTTTCCAAATGGTGTAGAATTTTCCATTCCTGCTGGTTTTAAGTTTCATTTCCTGTTGATCAGTAATTTTTCAAATGCATTGAATATATTGGCATTTGAATATATAAATATATGTGTGTGTGTGTGTGTATATATATATATTTATATACATATATATATATATATATTTATATACTTGTAAAGTATCAATTCAAATATTTTGCCCATCTATAATTTTGTTATTTTTCTTATTATTGAGTTGTAAGATGTCTTTATATATTCTGGAAGCAAGTTCTTTGTTAGATATGTGTATTCTGAATGTTTCCTCCTAGTCTGTGGCTTACCTTTTAGTTTTTGTAAAGGTCTCCCAAAGGGCAGTCATTTTTAATCTTGATGAAGTACAAATGTCAATTTTTTTATGTTCTAGTTTTTTGTGTACTACCTAAAAATAGTGCTACAAATTCACAAAGACTTTCTTTTGTTTTATCCTAGAAGTTTTATAGTCTTAACTTTCACACTTTGGGTTGTTTTATTTCAAGTTAATTTTTATGTATCATTTGAGGTAAGGGTTGAGGATTATTTGTACACTATAGTCTTCATCTCCAGTTTGGTTTAGTTGTTCATATTACTCATGTCTCTGTTTAAAATGCTCAGTATTTCCTGTAATTTCTTGAACATGTGGGACCTATCACAGTTGTAATAACTGTTGTAATGTCCTTGTTTACAAATTCTGTCATCTTCATAATTTGGGGTTGGTTTTGATCAAGTTTTCTCCTCATTTGAGTATTTTTCTGTTCCTTTTACTTTTGGAGAAACGATTTTGTGGATTTTACTTTGTTGAGTGCTGGACATTTTTGTATTACCATAAATGTTTCTGAACTTTGTTACTTGGCAACAAAGTTTAATTTTTGGTAGGTGGGATCAGAGCAGCTAATTTTGTCACACTAGAATGGAAAACCCAGTATGCGTATTCTATCCAATGTCCTATTTTCCACTGTGGCTTGGGAGGGAAGAACTATTCCTAGCCCTGTGAGAACTTAGAGACTTTTCCCCTCAAATCCCTTTGGGTTGTACCGTTTCCTCACGGGTAAGGACTCACCAAGACTCTGCACAAGACTTGAGGGAAGGGGGATCCTGTAAAGATTACTGAATATCTCTCTGGGTGCAACTTTCTCTACCCTGAAACTCTGACCAGCAAAATGTAGCCTTCTCCAAAGAGACCTGAGCAGTTTGTCAAGGATTAGAGTATGCTTGTTCTGAAATGATGTTAACTGCTATGAAGATGAAATGCTATTGTGGCTACCCAGTCAATCTTAGGGCACCAATTCTTATGCAGGTGAGAAAGTTCATGTCAGCTGACTAGGAATCCTCTTCCCTGGACAATGCTGGGGACTCCCTGTGACCCTGGCCCTCAGTCTCCTTTTCCTTTGCTGCATGCTGACATACTGTGCTTGATGAATCCTTTTTCTTTACTGATAATTGTATAGCTCTCTTTGTCTTAGTCACATCGCAGTCTTGCTGAGTAGTCATCCGACTTGGGGTTTCCAAAACTTTACTGACGAGTACTGATAGTCACATGGATCACCCCCATGAATAATGTGTTGATTTTGATCAGTTTTACTTTCAGAGATCAATTCCATTGTAAAAATTGTGATGATAATTACTGTGAATTAAGAATCTTGGAACATATTCTTGATTAAAAAAAAAAAAAGTCTTTGCTAGGACCTGCTATTTTTCGAAAAAATTTTTAAGTAGGTTTCACACCCAACATTAGGCTCAAACTCACAATCCCAAGATCAAGACTCCTGTGCTCTACCCACTGAGCCAGCCAGGTGCAGGCCTTCTATCTAATTTGTAGGAGTTCCTTCATAATATAGTCTTTTTTTTTCCTCGGGGCGGGGAGAGTATCATTTATTTGTTAATACTTCCTAGTTTGCTCTTGCCCTTTTTGTTTCAGTTATATTTCCTTGTTTATAAAACTTACAGTCTTATATAGTAAAAGTTACTAATCTTTACATTTAGTGTTTTTTCTCTCACTTTGATGTACATGAATGAATTAATCTCTAAGCCAGAGACCTGATAATTATTAAATTCTATATTCTGCTAGATTGGTGAATATTTATTTTATATTTGCAGATACTGTTTTTTTAAGTATATTTATTTATTTTGAGAGAGACGGAGTGTGAGCAGGGGAGGGGCAGTGAGAGTGAGAGGGAAAATTCCAAGCAGGCTCCACCCAGTCAGTGTGCAGAGCCCATATATTTGCAGACATTTTAGAGTGCTGTCTCATCTCACATATTTACCTCCTTATAATGAAGCCTGTTCCTTCCTATCTGACTGCCTCCACCAATGGGTCCATGACAACCATGTTGGCACAATATGATTCTTTCTTTTTGATGATGGTTTACTGTAACACCGTGGCCATCTGAATCAAGAGGACCAAACTGGCATTATTTTCCTGGGATTTTAAATCTGGGCTCTAAAAACTCAAGTTGGAAACAAAGAAACCACTTGAAGGGATATAATGTATTCTTAGGATGCTGTAGGATGGACCTCTTCGTTCACTGTATCTCTGAGGCCTTCAGTGAAAAATGAATAGATGAAGTTGGTGCTTAGTAAGAAACAGAGGGGAGAAGAGAGGGAATTTTCTGTTTTTTTGATGTCTTCCACTTTTCTAAAGTCAACCTACATTTCTGTCCTTAGGCATTAATGAAATGTGGCTATATCTTTATAATAAATTCTCTCTCTTTTTCTCTCCCTTGCTTACTCTAGCTAAATTTAGTTTATAGTGCTAATAACACAGGAGTTCCAACTAATAAAATATTCAACTTTTTTTCAGTAATAATTTTGGTATAAGCTGTCAGATGTGTTATCTCACATCCACCCTAAGAGTAGAAGTTGCGTAAATGATATGCCATCTTCTGGGCAGTTTGCAGAAGAAGGAAGCTAAGTTCCAGTCAGAACCTGATTGTGCAGGAATCTATCAGATTCTATAATTTCTTTTTTTAAAGTTTATTTATTTTGAGATACAGACTGAGAGCGAGTATGAGTGGAAGAAGGGCAGAGAGAGAGGGAGAGAGAGAATCCTGAGCAGGCTCTGTGCTGTCAGCACAGAGCCCAGGAGATCATGACCTGAGCCCAAATCAAGAGTCAGATAATTAACTGACTGAGCCACCCAGGTGCCACAGATTCTATAATTTCTGAGAAAAAGAGGATTATATTTGAGCCAAGTTTAAAAAAAAAATACAAACCCCTCTCCAAAAAAAAAAACAAAACAAACAAAAAAAAAACACCCAAAACCAAAAAACAAACAAACAAAAAACTTCTGTGTAGGAAGTTTAAGAAGTACCAGTACGGGGGCACCTGGGTGGCTCAGTTTGTTGGGCGGCCGACTTCGGCTCAGGTCATGATCTCGCGGTCCATGAGTTCAAGCCCCGCGTCGGGCTCTGTGCTGACGGCTCAGAGCCTGGAGACTGTTTCGGATTCTGTGTCTCCCTCTCTCTGACCCTCCCTCGTTCATGCTCTGTCTCTCTCTGTCTCAAAAATAAATAAATAAACATTAAAAAAAAAAAAAAAAAAGAAGTACCAGTACGTAGAGCTGGAGAGGGGACAGAAGTAAAATACAAGAAAAGCAAAAAATTAGAGAAGACTGGAAGTAGCTTTTAGTAAAATGAGGTAATCCATGCAGAATCAATCTAGAATGAATCTCAAGGACAGAGAGTTACGCTCATCACTTATTTTTCTCATTGAGCAGTATAAGTGCATAAGGCACTGAATGCATAGCAGAAACAAAGGCAGACACTGCTCTTTCCTCGTGGAGCTCATATTCCTGTGGGGATGAAAAAAGGAAGATCTTACATAATTAATGACTCAATATTTATTCATTGTTATTGAGATGAGTGCTATTCAGGAGAAACATTGAGAGAAGGAACTTGACTAGGTCTGCATGACACGAAATGATTTTTTGAGGAACTAAAATAAAGTGTTCTTGTATATATTTTCTAAGCCAGATGCTAAAGTGCCAGACATGTTCCAATGGGCCTGTGGATTACAAAAAAAATCACTTTATAATTACTTATAACATAGAAGTGGCAGAAATCTTAAAGTGTATGGGCATAAATCTCTGAATTTTTTTATGCCTTTGACATTAATTTTCTTCTTGAAATAAGCGTTAGTCTTGTGACTTAAAATGCAGAAATAATACACATTATCTAGCTTTGTCAGAAGCAAGTTATGAATGCAAAGACTTATCCTGCCTTAGAAATCTACCATTTTAAATGGAAAGGCCTTGACTATCAAATAGACATAATGCTGGTTATCTCTATTTCCTTACACTGTTATAAGTAAGACTTTTTTCTTGTGCACAACTGACATAGCTCAGACTTCTCTCCTAAACATCATGCATTGGAAGAAGAAAGAAGGTGGGACAACTAACCAGATTTTAAGCATGAATTATGTGCCATATTGCAAGAGGAGGTGCTTGGCCATTTTTGGCTCTTTCCTTATCCTTAGAAATCCATTCTTGTTTTCAACCAATCTAGTCCTGTTGAATCATATCTAGTCCTGCTTACTTCTCCAGCAGAGTAGAACTTTCTTTTGCCAAAGCCAAGGACCTTCGGAGTTTTTGTATAGGCTTCGAGGAGTCGTGAGAACTTAGAAATTGTATACATAATTGCAAGTGTATTTTGGAGGTGGGGATTGGGCAAGAAAAAGGAGTCCATAATATTTACCAGTTTTAAGAGAAAACAGTGAGTCAAAATTGTTGGGTAACCCTGCTCAAAAATTGTACCTTATCTCTGAAAACTCTACCACACATTGATCTCATTCTGGAAGCAGTTCTGAAAGACTTCATGAACTTAAACATGAACTGATGTACATATTACTTACTGGTTTGAGAAACAAATGTCTTTTCTTACAGATCAGAGAGTTCCCAGAGGTGTAGGTCTTTCATGCCTTTTGTATCTCCTTTAGCTTCTAGCACTGGGTTTTAATCTTAAAGGGTGATTAAAAATTCTTATAAACAAATAACTTAACACCTTGCTTCTTAAAATTATTAAAAAATTGATTTTTTTAGCGAAAATTTATCTACTATCATAAATTTCTACATTTCTGTAATTTAAAATTGGATTCAGTTATTGTTTGCAGGAATTTTTGTTTATAAATATATTGATCAAATATGTTTGGTTTAATGAAAAATACACATACAGATAGTTGACTTTGTATTACCTAATATCATTGGGTTATTTTGAAAAGGGATCTTATAAATGTCAATCTTTTCTTATTATTTCTAACTTTAAAAAAATGGTATAGTTAGTAGAATAAATAATATTGTTTCTCAGTATATGGTAAGCAGAATAATAGCCCCCCCCCCACCAGTGATATTCACCTGCTAATCCTCAAATCTGTGAATAAATTATGTTGGCATAATTTCATGGCAAGAGAGAAAGAGGTTGCATCTAGAATTAAGCCTACTAATCAACTAACTTTAGAATACGGAAATTATTTGAAATTTTCAAGGTGGGTGCTGTGTAATCACAAAGGTTCTTAAACGTGGAGGAAGAAGGCAGAAGGATCGGAGTCAGAGTGCTTTGATGTGAAAAATTTGCTAGTCTGTCATTGGCTATGAAGATGGAGAGGGGCCATGAGCCAAGGACTCCAGGTGGCCTCTAAAAGTTGGCAAAGGACTTGTGAAAATGGACTGTCTTATAGAGCCTCCAGATGGAATGCAGCCCTACTGACACCTTGATTTTAGCCCAGTGAAACCCATTTCCAACTTCTGACCTCCAGAACTGTAAGATAACAAATGTGTATGGTTTTAAGTGATGAAACCAGTGATAATTTGTTAGAGCAACAACAGGAAGCTTGATATACACTGTCTAGTAGGAATAACAACATTAGATTAAGTTATTGTCTCTATATTATACAGAGAATAATTGATTCAATACTTCACATATTGTTTTTAAGTTCTCACACCACCAGACTTTTATAGCAGAGGGCAAAAGTAAGTTACGAATCAAGCTCTGACTCCAGAGCTTAACCACCATGCTACACAATCTTCTTTTTATAAATCACCGAATGAATGATTGAAATATGTAATGCCATACGACACGTGTAATGCCATATGTAATGCTTCGTGTATATACGAAGTGCTCAGAAAATGCTCAAGAATAATTTGTGTTATAATTATAAACTGAATTTTTCTATTAGACCCAAATCTTAATGTTCTAAAGAGAAGTACTTTGGTCAGCAGAATATTCTGAAGGCTGGAATTAGTCTACCTCTCTGGACAGAGGTATCAGTGGCTGGAGCAGCTTTGAACGTGACGCTTTCTATTTTAGCTGCTCATTCCATCTATCATTTGAGAGATACTCAAAGTTTTGAGAGTTCATTTCTTGTAATTTTGAAAATAAGAAGGTACATAAATCTCCTAAGCACACCCTGGTGAATCATCTTAGTCTGGGTGTTTCCCTCAAGGTGTTCCAAACAGACATTTTGGTTTTTTTTTTAACGTTTATTTATTTTTGAGACAGAGACAGAGCATGAACGGGGGAGGGTCACAGAGAGAGGGAGACACAGAATCCGAAACAGGCTCCAGGCTCTGAGCTGTCAGCACAGAGCCCGACGCGGGGCTCGAACCCACGGACCGTGAGATCATGACCTGAGCCGGAGTCGGACGCTTAAGCGACCGAGCCACCCAGGCGCCCCCAGACATTTTGTATAGTATGAGAAAGTGAAAGCATATTGAACCTCACGCCAAGTTATAGATTCCCTAAAGGTAAGCCTCGTATAAAACAACGGATGCATTTTTTTCTTCAACTTTCCAAACTTGCTTTTATCCATTTGCTTGAAATGTTTTCTCTCTTGCCCTGTAAGTATATTATGTGTGGTGCCTGATTCTCCCTATGGTATTTGCTTTCCATTAACTTCCTATTGATTTTCGGTTATGTGTACACAGCACTGCACGAACATAAACTGCAAACACCAGACTTAAAGATGTTCTGCACTGTAACTGTTTTATCTTGGTGACAGAGCACTACCCCATGAATATTGTGTGTGGCCTCTTTTAAAGAATGCATTTAAAGGCAGTTGTGACAAGTAGGGTCAAATCTAACCAAGTGATGATGTCTATAAATTGTAGTGGGAAGAAATTTGGCATGTGGGATAAAGGATGCTCATGTAAAAAGGACAGATCGGAATAGATAAAGATGAGTTTTTGAAAATATAGCATTACAGAAGGTGAAGGAAAGTATAAATCATGATGAAAAGAAAGGTACAAAAAGATGAGAAAAGTGAGGGGGAGTGGTAAAGAAGAAATACATAGCAAATGGAGATAATACTTAAAGGGGAACATAGTTTTTGAGACAAGGGAAATTTTAACAGTTATTTTATTTTATTTTTTAATATTTTTATTTATTTTTGAAGGAAAGAGAGACAGAGAGAGAGACAGCATGAGTAGGGGAGGAGCAGAGACAGAGGGAGACACAGAATCTGAAACAGGCTCCAAGCTTTGAGCTGTCAGCACAGAGCCCGATGCGGGGCTTGAACTCACAAACCGTGAGATCATGACCTGACCTGAAGTTGAATGCTTAACCGACTGAGCCACCCAGGCGCCCCTTAACAGTTATTTTAACTTAAAAAGATGAATAATGCCTTTTACATTTTAAAAGCATTCAAATGTTTATCGTTTTGCTTGCGAATCCCAAACACATTAGCAATACTTTGAAATCAAGGAGATGGAGCCATATGTTGGGCAAAATGCTTAATTAGTTTCAGTTATATCATCTGTAATATGGCAATAAATATTAACTCAGAGTTATTGAATGACTTTTCCACTAGAAAAGTGTCTGTGAAACTTTTATATTTTTAAAAAAGTAATAGAAATAACCGAGATTCATATTGATATTGAAGCAGATTGAAATAAACAATAAATGTGACAGAAAAGACTGACCATAAATACAAAGGATTGAAATGATCAAGCAGAAAAGCACATGTGTCTTAATTTCTTTTAATTTTTAAGGTTTTTTTAGTGTTTATTTTGAGAGATTAAAATTTTTTTTTATTACGTTTCTTTATTTTTGAGAGGCAGAGAGACAGAGCTTGGGTGGGGGAGAGGCAGAGAGAGAGAGGGAGACACAGAATCCAAAGCAGGCTCCAGGCTCCTAGCTGTCAGCACAGAGCCCAACACGGGGCTCATTCTCACGAACTGTGAGATCGTGACCTGAGCCAAAGCCGGATGCTTAACCGACTGAGCCACCCAGGCGCCCCAAGAGACAGATTTTAAAGACTTTTTAAAAAAAATTTTTTTCAACGTTTTTTTATTTATTTTTGGGACAGAGAGAGACAGAGCATGAACGGGGAAGGGGCAGAGAGAGAGGGAGACACAGAATCGGAAACAGGCTCCAGGCTCCGAGCCATCAGCCCAGAGCCTGACGCGGGGCTCGAACTCACGGACCGCGAGATCGTGACCTGGCTGAAGTTGGATGCTTAACGGACTGCGCCACCCAGGCGCCCCTTAAAGACTTTTTTTTAATGTTTGTTTATTTTGAGAAAGAGAGTGTGCAGTGTGTGTGTGCTGGGGGAGGGGCAGAGAGAGGGAGAGAGAATCCCAAGCAGGCTCCGTGTAAGCCTGTTGTGGTGCACAATCGCACCAAGCACCAGATCATGACCTAAGCCAGGATTAAGAGTGTGGTGCTTCACTGACTGAGTCCCCCAGGCACCCCAATTATTTTAAAGGTTTTGACTGATGTCCACAATTCTGATTAAATGTATATGTCTGTTAGTAGGCATTAATAGAACAGAAGAAATAAGCTAAGGGGATTGATGGCAGAGGTGGGATTTTTAAGCTTCTATGTTGTGGAAACGATCTTCTAAATTGAAAGATTAGAGTGACATTCCTATATATTATAATCTCATGTTTGAAGAGTTTGTGAATGTATAATTGCATTGAAATTGAGGATTTTTTTTCTCTATCAAGTCAGCAACAAGTAATTTTCTAGAATTCCAAGATTGTATTCCACTTTTAGGTAGTATTTTTAGAAATAGAGCTTACGTTATAAAAATCAGAAAAATTATACCACATTTCTGAAAAATGTTTACATGAGACCTATATTGCATAAAGAACATTGAAAAAATATTCATCTACATGAACATGTAAATATGATGTCTCCTCTGAAGCTTCTTTCCCATTAAGCAGGGGAATAAAAAATGTTTTGTTTTTTTTTTTTAGAGGAAAGATAAGCTATCTGTTTTATCTTAGCTTTTATGCCTTCTCTTCTTGCATGTCATTTGTACAAATAAGAATATCTATTTATCTTTTGTTAATCATTTGAAACACTGTTTTGTTTTGTTTTTTCACCATATTTTGTTTGAAGAGTTTAAGATTCCAAAGCAAGAAGCTTAGTTACTGAATAGTTTACATTGATCTTGTTTTTGTCCCCCCCCCCCCCTCCCAATCAAAAGTTCTTACAAATACTTCAAGTGCAGGAAATCACACTTGGATGTTTTTCTCCTTTGGACTGGTTGAGTTGGACCTGAGTGGGTTACTGGAGTTTAACTGACAGATACTTTTTCCTACAGAAGGACTTCTTGGATTGCTAACGAATTTGTAAACACTTAACCAAGTGTTCCCTGGCCTAACTGCAGGCATCAACCCAATTAAACATTCCTTACACAAATTATTAAAAAAGGAAAAAAAAAGTGTCTACTGAATGCCTACTTATTCATTCTTACCCTTTCTCAGGAATACCCTCCTACTTGAGACAACCCTTTCCTCTTGATACATTGTGTTGGTATATAAAGGCTCCTTCTGGACCATGGTTCAGTCTTCTAGGTCACAGTATTTCTTGACTGAGTAAGAAGAAGGTTAGCTTTCAAAGTGTCTTGGAAGAGAAGATGTGGATGTACTACCACTGACACTAATGCAGTTATATGATAGGGGCTCAGAACTTGTAAAAGGAACTTCCTCTAATAAGACTTGTCAGTGTGGCTGCTCCTGATGACTAATTCTCCTTCCCCAATACCGCTACATCCAGGAAGAGCATGGAGGAATTTGGGTGAGTTTTGTGTGCATTCAGATGGGGTGCATAATTCTTTGTGGCTTATTTCCTCATAATTCAGTGAAAGTGTGTATATGGTGGTATTGTCTTAGCTGTTTACCTACTTCTTTGGGAAACAATATTAAGAAATCAGAACACTACGCTGAATTCTATTCACCAAAGTTATCTTTGAATCATCCTAATTTAGAACCAAACCATAG
Organism: Panthera tigris; assembly: GCF_018350195.1. Classification (NCBI taxonomy): domain Eukaryota; kingdom Metazoa; phylum Chordata; class Mammalia; order Carnivora; family Felidae; genus Panthera; species Panthera tigris. Next base: position 115,265,257 of record NC_056664.1, read on the forward strand.
TTACTCTTTGAACACAGCACTGTAGTTTATTTTTAGCTTCTGTTTTCTAAGGTGAGAAAAACCAAGGAGGAAAATTCCCACTTGTAGCCTAACTCATTTATCAGCTGGAACTTCAAGGCTGTATCACCTAACCAAAGTTTAGGAAATATTCTCTACACTGGCAAAAAATACTTCTGATCTAGATTTTATTTCACATTGGGGCATTCCTAGGGCATCAGTTCCAGATTAGGAAAGCCTATAGGTATAGCAATTGAATTTATTCTTTTTCTAACAAGTCCTTGCCTTTCTTGTGACAGAAACCCTAGATCTCTCACTGCGTTCCTCATGTCAGCCCTTTGTGTTCAAGATTTAAAGTGGCAGTGGGCATATTACAATACATCCAATTTTTTTCCCAGTGCCTTCTATGTGGAAGCATGGTGACATGTGCAGCTAGCACTGAACAGAAGTTTCAATGGGAGAAGAAACTAGTGCAGAAATAAGAACAGAGCAATAAGACACATAGCCAATAGTCCCTCAAGATGTGTCTACACTTGCTTCAGTCAATACTGTCTCTGTTTTAGGCAGACCCCTGATCATTTTAAGGTGGAGGAGAGAAGAAAGAAGTAGAGATGATGAAAAAAAGAATATTGAGAGGCTTGACTGAAGAGTCAATGTGAAATACATATTTGGTATGTTAACAATACAACCTTCATTACCAGCTTCGAAAATTAGACTACATTCTCATGGTAAAAAGAAGACGACCCCGAGACTTGAGCTTGGAGACGGCTGTTCAACAGGCTATTGACCCAGAGGGCAGCAGTTCCCTTCGTGCATTCATCACCATCATCAGGTCTGTCCTGCAGCCTTTCAGGCAGAATTCTTGATCCATCACACATCAGGAGATTAGTCTCAAGGAGCGAACTCACTTTGACCAAACACAGGGAATGCGTATAAAATTAGATTCCTTAAGGCCACATTTTACAGAGTGTTCATTATTCATTATTGAAGACTCTGGAAAGATGGAAGCTTTCCCTGCCATGTGAAACTGCAGACATCTGTTGGAAAGTCCCAACATTCTCCAGCTAAAGATGTTCTTTTAGATACGCTGCTCTCAGCTCTCTTCCTGAATTCCTCTTTGAACCTGTTTTCTCTCATCTTGTTCTACTCTTTCCATCCTATGCCTCTTTCCAGCTCCCCCTTTCTGGTGAATCACTTTGTATTGATGTTTCAGTCAAATGTCTCGACATTCTTATCGACCTTTCCCTTGGATGTTGCCTCTCAAGTGACTAATTTTGTTTTCAAACACTGCAGTTCAATTCCTGTACCCATGTTGGGCTCTCTGGATACCATATCCTAGTACACAACCAGAGACTTAAGCACCTACTTGACTGACTGGAGAGTTAGTTATGTAATGTAATGTTTAATGGCATCTGGCAAACAGAACCTGGTATACCCATCAGCACAATATGGATATACCTGTTACGAAAACTGTATAGGTCACATCTTTGGGCCCTAAATCCCTTCCTAAACAATGCCTAGATGAGCACTTCCAGTATTTATCTCTGAGACATTTTATTTTTCTAGGATTAGAGTCCTAACAATCCTCATATCTGATGGACCCATTGTTTTTTTTTTTTGCTATATGTAGTAACACCTTCAATAAAGTGACTCTCAGAACTGGTCAACTTTGGAGTCCAAAGACGGTCAACTTTGGAGTTATTCTCTCTTTGGTTAACTTTCATCACTTTGCTTAAATCAGTTATGTGTTAGCTTATAGTTATTCTCAGGTGGCATTCTTTTCCTCTTACTTCTACAATTCTTGATGGGGTACATCATTACTATTCCTTTATGTCATCCACAATATATTATACACTAGTAACTGAATATGGATTCCATGTATAGAAAACACCATTCTATGTCCATTTGCTATACACATGATTGAGGTTCTACTTTACGGCAAACACTAAAACCATTTGTCAATGCACTAATTTATTCCTTTAAAGCATACTGCATTCATTGAGCATGTACTACTATATATTGGGAATTATGTTAAAAGTTTAGTATTCCACAGTGTAGACGTTGGACACAGTGTCTACCCTCAAAGTGTTTACAGAACAGTTGGGAAATCAAGTGAGCAATAATCACAACACTGCTGGTAAGAGATAACACAGAGGAAGTAATAAGTTCTTATGGGAGCAATGATGCATAAATATAGTAGTTTTTTACACTGTAAAATTTAGTGACAATGTAATTTGAACAAAACTTACAAAGTGACCCAAATCGATGAAGTAGGAAATTAAAATATTAGCTAATAGTAAAAGAATTAAATAGTTTAAATCTTCTAATGACGTTTGCTGGGCTGGAAATTTTGCCACGTCTTTTTGAATGTAAGGAGAAAAAAAAACTTAATTTAGGTTTTGTTCTCTAAAAAAAGGGAAACCAAGTCTAACAACAGTCTGAGAAACAGAAAATCAGTTAAGATTAAGTCTAAAAATTACCTTATAACATTGACAAGTAACAGTGGAAATGTGGAAATCAACAGAAGTTTGGCAGAAAGACAAATACAAAAAACGTAACCTTTAAGAGAAAGAAAAAAGCCTAGATCTTCATGAAACGAAGCCTTAAAGGGGAAAAGTTAATGTTAGAAAACCACACAAAAGCCTAAAAGCTTAAACTGTTCCGATCTCTAAAGAAATAAGGACACCATCATACAGATTTTATGGGGCATTTTATTTTCACAATAGTTGGTACTGAATGTTATTTTTTTTCCCAAAGAGAGTCTACCATATAGCACTAGTAAAACAGCAAGAACAACAGGTAAAATTGCATAAAAGACTCCATCTTCCAGCAGTCCAGGACTTTACCCTGTAATTTGTCTTTAAGTTTCTTACTTAGTCTGTTCCTGAGTGTCTCATACAACAATTGGTTTGTAGATTATCCCATCATTGAGTAGTTTGACTGTTTCTGAATCATAGGCTGGAAGGCTTAGACAGTCTATTTTCCTGACTCCAAGCTCAATAGCATTCTAACCTAAAAACATCACTCTTGGTTCTTAAAAATCTCTTGTGAAAGGGAGACCACAGTCTTCCTTTTATAGGCTCTATGGAAAGCATCTAATTGGTAGGCTATTTTTAGATACACTTTCAAAGATTGTGCTTTTTCCAAGGCTCTTTGTAATGTAGTACTAGAGCACGTTGTCAATAGCCCATGCTAGTATCCTGTCATTCTAGCCCTTTAATGAATAGACCCCTGGGAGGAGGGAAATGAGTTTATCCCTTTGAAATGATATATAGATTTCCTTTCTTAGTTTTATCTAGAGTGTAAACTTATATACCCGGATCATGTCTTTTCTTTTGTATTCTACACAACACTCTTTTTGGCTTTAGACAGAGTTTAGAAAAAAGTAATGAGGAAGAATATTTAAAATGGTAGTAGAAGGGTAGTAGAATAAAAAGTTGAATGAGAGATTTGGGGGTGAGTTGAAGGTTCTTGAGTAGGTAGGATGGGACTTTGTCTTCAGAGGAAGCTTCTTGGAGAAGCAGACTAGTGTCTTTGTCAGAGAATATTCTGGACCAGGTGAACCAGGAACATCAATTCAGACTGGTACAGGACTTTAAACATAGGTGTGATGACCTAATTTGTCAATTGGCATACCTGTGTTTTTTCCAGTGTCCAAGGAAGTTGACATTGTATTTTAAAATGCTTATCTGAATATGTCTGCTACTGGATATCTGCTGCTTTTGCTTACCTAGAACCCATCACCTTTATTCTCTTGCATTGTTTTTACCACACCCCTCCCTTTTGAAAACTATCCTGCTCCCCCTTTTAGGGGGACTTTTTAGGTCACCCCTTTATATTTTGAAAGGGATGACCACGAACCTAGATCCAGATATGGCTGTGATCCAAGCATAGGCAATGGATTTATTCAATTCCCGTGCCTTTATATTTTGAAAGGGATGACCACGAACCTAGATCCAGATATGGCTGTGATCCAAGCATAGGCAATGGATTTATTTAATTCCCGTGCCTACAGTGCACGGTAGGGACAGGAAAGGGAAGGGGGTGATTCGCACTTTTCAGAACTATTCAATTATTCAAAGGAGGAGCTCTTTCCACTGTTGTTATTGAAGGTGGAAAACAGGCTGGAACTACAAGCAGCCCCCTTGCTACTCCCTAAGACAGTTTTGACTGCATAAAACCAGAGAAAAGCAGACCTGATATAAGAAGAGAGATCGTCTTTATTGATGTGATTTGAGCCACTGAATCTGGGGTCTTCTGAATGTTCAGTCTCTTGAGCCTACATATTACCCCCCTTCATTCTTCACAAGACACCATGACTTGCATGTTTATGTTACTCGCAACTACAACAGTCCTAGGTAACAAAATGTGTTTTATTTCTACCCCCGTAAAGCAGCTTGGGTGCTTCTATATTTCAAATGCTGAGAATACTACACAGAATCTGCTTTCCTTCTGTCTTGCTTTACCATTTGGAGAGAGGAGAGTGAGGGCAGTGTGAGTCGTCAGCCCACCAGGCACAGCTCCACAAATGGCTGCCATGGGTCATTTCTCTTATGTTGATAGCCTAATAATAAATATTTCCCTCCCTTGTTGTGGACAAGGTAGATTTATCTTCAACTAGAATTTTTTTCTGTAGAAAATAGCAGTGAAAGCTGATAATTTTAAAGAGAACACTGTCAACACACTTTGGTAGTGCTCAGGAGTCTGCAAGGAGATGTGAATGACACTTCTATTCTCTAGGCTGCTCAGCTGGAATCCTACTGTTGAAATTGTTGCCTTATAACCTTCTTCCAATCCGGCAAGGCTAGTGTTGCAGGGGATCATGGATGCTAATCACTTGTTCTTGCTAACTTTCAAGGAGGTGGATGAGAGAATGAAATCGTCCCCACTGAAATGGTCTATAATATCTGCAGCTGAGTTCTTTCCTTGGAGAAGAGTGTTAGATGCTGGGATGTTATAATTCTATTCTGGTAGTTTAAAGAAAAATAGATTCACAACACAATATTTATTATATTAGATGATACGCTTCATTTGTAATACGAGGATAGAGAAAGTCCTTATTTTGTATTTTTTTAAATATTTATTCTCAAGAGAGAGGGAGACAGTGCAAGTGGGGGAAGGTCAGAGAGAGGGAGACATGGAATCTGAAGCAGGCTCCAGGCTCCCAGCTGTCAGCACAGACCCCGACGTGGAGCTCAGACTCACAAACCGTGAGATCATGACCTGAGGCAATGTCCCACACTCAACCAGCTGAGCCACCCAGGCACCCCACCTTATTTTCCTTATTAATTTTCAAGTTGTTGAAACATTTTTTTTTTCTTCTCGGGACTAATGGCCATTTCTATATTGCAGATAAAATGAGAAGAAGGCTCTAAGTCATGTGACAGTAAGGAAAGTGTTGAGTTTTTAACTTATCAGAAGATTTTATCTTATTATTTTTAGAAAACATATATATATATGTATATATATATTTACATATATATGTGTGTGTGTGTGTGTGTATATATATATATATATATATATATATATATATATATGATTGTACAAATGAATAGTGGAAAGGTTGATGAATTCAAACAAAGTGAATATACCAGTGTAACACCCAAATCAAGAAATGTAGCACCCTCAAACCCTCTATTCAGTTACTGTCTACCCACTTCTCTATTGAGGGTAAGGGTAAGGGTAAGTGCCATCCTGACTTCTAACACTGTAGGTTAGTTTTTGGCAGAAATTTGGAAAGGCAGAAAGTCTTACTGAAATGTGAGAAGAATTCTATTGATGGCTTAAACCTAAAACCGTATGGATCCTTTTTACAATGGAACCTATTTTCCTCAAACCCACTCCACATTGCCTCTGGAGCATATTTTATATCAAGTTTTAAATCTTGCAGTTGGATGATGTAAGAGGCTTTGTCATAAAGAGCTATACACCACTGAATAAGGTTGCCATGGGGACTGTCTGCATTAAGTAAGTACCTGTAATAGTTGTTAGGAGAAAAGGCCGAGGAGAAGGCGGTCCTGTCCTTTCTTCCTCCTTCTTGCCCTGTTCCATAACTATCATGGTTTACTCTTCAAATAAAAGGAAAAGGAAAAGAAATTCAAGTGTCATTTAAAGAGTTTAAGTTTAAATATTTTGCTTCATTCCTACAATCCACTTAATCTTTCCTGGTTTTTACTTTAAAGAGAACGAATCTCTTGGCTCACTCTACTTTCCTTCTGAGGCACCAAAATTGAACACAAGCTAACAGGTGGAGAAATAGTCCCGGAGCCGCTGGCCAGTGTGTGCCCTCTGAGGCTGGGTTAAGTGAAGTGAGAAGGTGACTTCGTTTGGCAGAATAATGGTCATCCCAACATTCTGCTGGCTGTTCTGGGTTTCAAAGTGTGATATTCTATATTGAGCTAAACTAATCTCTTGGCCACTGGACAATGAGAATACTGAATGTTGCATAGAAACATGATTTGGTTTAAAACTAGAGACACTAGATTACACAGTTACTCGTAGCATTAAGCAAATTCAGAGTTAAAAAAATGTTCCTTAAATAATATTTTATTCTTTTCATTAAACAATAATCTCAGTAACATAGACAGTGATAATCTATGGATTTAGCAATTTTTCAGAGCAGTTATTTTAATTAGATTTCGAAGGGATAAAACCCTCAAAATATTTTCATGTAGTAATGCCATAGTTTATTACATAGAGCTCATTTAAAGACACACATGCAACATATTACATTAACTTCTTATAACCCTGTGTATTATTCATATTCTTGCATGAGTAGTTATTGAGAATTAATGAGAACTGTTGAGAGGGTGATTTTAAGAGTTTAACAAAGACAGTCTCTACTCTTAGAAGCTTGTAGTCATCTTGAAAATGAGGATTCTGAGTCTCTGCTTTGGCTCAGTGTTATTCCTGCCAGAAGTAGTATGTGGAAGACAGCAATATGGGAATGAATAGAGTGTATTAAAGGAGGAGTGGACAGGTCAGTCCATCTGAATCCTGTGCATGTGTGTGTGTGGGGGAAGGGTGGGTATTTATGAACCAAGTGTAAAATAAAGTCACAAAACTGGACGTATTATAGTCTTGCATAGTGGCAGACCCAGTTGTACTCTAAGTATTGAATGAATGGATGAGGAAGAGCCTTCAATACCCAATGGAAGATCTGAGTCTTCACCCTGTAGATACTAGGGAGAAATCATGACTATAAAGTGTTTCCCTCTTTGTGACCAGAAATGTTAGCGTTCTTTTGATAGACCAAGCCATGTTACAAGTAAGACGGATGGGAACTGAAACAACTTTTCAGCTTTATAGAGAGAATCCTTCCCAACATTGTACATATTTAAATTTATGTGAAGTTATGCCTACAGACATTGGAAGGAGTTAGTCAAATAAATGATAAAGAAACTTCAAAACATCTTGTACTCGGATATAAATGTGGTGGTTCAGTATCCTATGAGCTATAACCAATCCATCTTTCTCAGGCCTAATAGCACCTTTTCTCTGTGACATTAAAAACCTTTAAATCATACCAGCAAGAGTTGTGACAATATCAAGGGTGGCTAGAATGATAAAACCAAAATGCCATATTATGTATGTATGTATGTGTGTATATATATATGTGTGTGTGTATGTACATGTGTATATGTGTGTGTACATATGTATATATATACACATACACATATATACACTAACACATATATACTAACATATATATAGTTAACATACGTTAATGTTATACACACTTCATACACCTGTTAATTAGGTTTTTAAAAATTCCATGAGACAAGATTTTGAAAACTTTCAAAAATGTTAATTCATTAGGGTTTCTGATAGAAATATAAATTTTGTAAGTATTTCCTCGAAGTTTAATCTATGACTTTTAAAATATAAACTGATTTAGGGGTGCCTAGGTGACTCAGTGGGTTAAGCATTCACCTTCAGTTCAGGTCGTATTCTCGGGGTTCACCTGTTTGAGCACGACATCGGGCTCTGTGCTGACAGCTCAGATTCTGCTTCAGGTTATGTGTCTCCTTCTTTCTCTGCTCCTCCCCTCTTACTCTCTCTCAAAAATAAACATTAAAAAAATTTAAATATAAACTGATTTATTTTGTTTGCTCTGATTTTATTATGATTTTATTTCTAGTAATGAGTTCTAACAGTGATCCACTCGGTTGTGCTCATACAAAGCTGATGTCAGCATATTATTAGCCAGATATAGGTGACATATCTCAGTCTCCGGTCTTACCTCCATCAACATTGTTACTAAATATGAGATGGGCAACATGAGCCAATTATTTTCTGGCCATAATTGTCTACAATAATACAATCTTTTTAAATAGTGTTGGGTTCTGAAAACTAGAGTGGCAAATGACATATGGGGAAACATTCACCTGTCTTAGGCAAAAATGTAACAGATACTAGTATAAGAAGACTTGGAAGTTTCTGAGATCAGCATGAGATTTTGCTCACAAGTTTCCAACATAATACAGTGCTGAAAATAGGTAAGGAAAATGAAACTTCTTTCAGAGTGTTTTGAGCCTTTCTTGGCGGGGGGGGGGGGGACAAGTGAAAGAGTCTGGTCATCATTGCATTTGGCATCTCTGGATTATTTTAATGGATTGTGTCCCAGATGGGTATTAGCATATTGGTAGGGCATGGTCAAAATTTTTAAAAAAGCAACCACTACTGGATTGGCTTGAACTGGTTCCTTAAAATGGCAGATTAGTTTCACTAGTCATGTTTTTAATACAGCTTCACAGCAAAGCAGATTTGTGTAATTTGGCCACCTGCTATAAACATCAATTTTAATCAATCACATATATCTTTGCCAATATAGTTTATCAGTGGTAAAATGTCTGAAGATTTTGAAATAAATTTCATGGTAAAATTAAGCAGCCATCTGGAATTATAATGCCGGGTTTTTTTTTTTCAAAATGATTTGCAAGGCATGGATTTGAAATGTTGTATATAGAGAGAATGTACACATATAAGTGTGCTTCTGTTTTGTCCCTGTTTATAATGCTGTCTCTTAGGACATTTTATTGTGAATAATACAGAAAATTTACCTACTTAACAAGGGCCTGTTAACAGCCATGAGCAGAAAGATTCTTAGGTTCTGCTGGTCTAGCTTGTGTGCTTAGATAACGAATCCATCTGCTCTCCCAAGGGTTTCAGTGATTATGATCCAATATCTGTAGCTTTTCAGTCAGTGTAAAATCATTGCAAAACACAAAATCTGCTTTGTGGTATTTACTTTGAGTGATGTTGCCTTAATAATGTGGCCCCAATCCAAATATAATTTATAGGAAAAATATTGTATTTGTCCTGCACATGCAAGTTAGATTTGCACTCCCAACTCCCTTTCTCTATACTAGAAACTTCCCAAATTGTTCAGGAAAGAAGCATTCAAAGAATTTGCATAAAGATTATCTTACAATCTGGATCTGTGAAACCAAAGATATTGAATATTTAAATTAGTAGTAATGTCTGCATGTAACCCCTCAATCCACTTATTTCAGGGACATGATTTATTTTAGAGTTTCTTATCTTAGGCTTATTTTGGGTTTAGTGATTTATTCATCACTAGTGGAGGGGAAGGTGGGGGTTGGTTTTCCTATCCTCTGTTTCATCCCTCTTTTTATACTCTTTTTATTACTCATTTAAATGTGCCACCTGTGGGGGTTTCTCCTTAAAATAACTAGTATTTCTCCAACTATGAACATATTTCATTAGCTTTATGGCTTATCCTGCCTTTTATTCAAAATCATAGGCCTTGAGAAAGATGAGAGAGCAAATTAAAAATGTAGGATCTGAACAAAAGTATGTTTTAAAAAGTCTTGGGATTGCCGATGAAAGACTCATGATTAGCATTGAAAAAAAAACTATTTTAAAGTCATTAGGGATGACACGATTTACTTTTAATTTCTGTGGCATTATAGTCAATATATGGGGCATAGAGTCCCTACTTTGAAGAGATTAACTTTTTTTTTTTAATTTTTTTTTAACGTTTTATTTATTTTTGAGACAGAGAGAGACAGAGCATGAACGGGGCAGGGGCAGAGAGAGAGGGAGACACAGAATCGGAAGCAGGCTCCAGGCTCTGAGCCATCAGCCCAGAGCCCGACGGGGCTCGAACTCACGGACCGCGAGATCGTGACCTGAGCTGAAGGCGGACGCTTAACCGACTGAGCCACCAGGAGCCCCTAAAGAGATTAACTTTGATCGTGTAAATAAACCAAGCCTCATATGACCACTTTTATGCATTCTTTTTTCCATTTTACTTAAAAGTAAAATATTTTTTTTTGTATTTGAAGTATCTCCTTAGATTTTCACCTCAAAAATAGAAGCAAAAGTTTTAAAAATCATTTACACATTTAACAAAGCACATATAACGGGCTGGGTACTTAACATACATCATCTGGTGTGAAAATCCTGTGAACTAACAAGGCTGACTCTACATGGCTGGCTCTTGTCAGTGTACCACAGGACCTCGTATGTAAACAATCATTCATGACGCAACTTGCATGGTATAATACTTAGGAATAAATGTCTGTTTTGAAAACAGAGGAAGCAACGCACTCTTCTTTGAATAGTAGATAATGATTTCACAGAGGAATTAACATTTATATTGGGCCTTGTAGGATGCATAAAAGTTTACCAGGCAACGAAGAACATTCCAGCAGAAAAACAAAAAACAAACAAATGAAAAACTGATAGGAAAGAGTATAATGAATTAAGAGAAGGCTGGGAAGTTGAAGCCCATGGAATTGGATAAGGGAACAAGACAGTGCAGAAGTAGAATAAAGGGCTTAGAATTCATCTAAGGTCGAATCATGAAGGATATTATTGCCATGATGAATTATTCTGTAGGCATGGAGGGCTAGCTAATATTTTAAAACAAAGGACTGACATGAATTGATAGATGTTAGTAAAGAGATTGTAAAGTGATAGTGTGGAGGTTGTACTAAACAGGAACAGACTGGTTGAAGAGCCAGTTATACAGAAATGGTAGTGAGGTGAGAATATTTTCCAGCAGGAAATAAAATCATGTTTTTTTCTAGGAAGAATTGGAAGAAAGTTGCTATTTCTCTCTTATATGTGTTATATACAAACATTGATTTTATTACTAGATTATCATAAAATATATGAAGATTAAAGATTACTGTGCACACTTAATTTTTTTAAAGTTTATCATCCTATGATGAATTTTTGTTCATCTTTACACTTTTTTCAAGACTTAGAAATGTTTTTGTGTATAGAAGTTACTATTATACATGGTGCAAGAGCGGTCCATCAGGTTGATGAATTAATTCCATTATAGCCCCCCAAAACTAGTTTTAAAGTATGTGTTTCCTTTGTCAATATTTTGAAAATATCTAAGAGCACAACCGATTGGCTTGTGTTGTGTCTCTTTTATTTGACTGTTCTTCAAAAGCAGACACAATGGAAATTATTAGATAAATATCCAAAAAGCAGCTGGCTGTAGAGAAAAGAAAAATAAAGTATGTGAATAAGGAACATGTCAAAGATAATTTAATTCTTGTATAATTGAAAGTTGCAAAGACAAGAAGTCATGGGGCTTGGAAAGGAGGAACTCCTGTTATAATTATTATTATTGCTATATACAATGTCTTTATCTTTTATTCTACTCTTATTTACACTGTTCAAAATCCCTATTGTAATGGATTATGAAACAGGATTCACATGCCCGAGACTGTTTGTCTATGTCAAGTATTATTTGATGGTTTTGACTTGATTTGACAGGTCAGATCAATCAAAACAATGAAACAAGCCTCTACACTACATCCAGTCTAATTATACTGTCAACACATAGATGTTTTGTAATAGTAAAGCATATTAATTGTTTGCTGCAAGAAGTTTAGGATCCTTAGCTGCCCTTCTAGCATGCAAAATGTTGTTCACTTTAGCAAATATGTAAAGGAATACTTGGATTAAATTTTTAGCAAAGCAATTTATTTCCTTACTTAATGCGAGACTGGTACTAATGATTCTTGTAACAATTGTCATAAAGATGATTCATATTTTTCTATGTGGCTTTATAAATGCACCATCTAGCATAAGAGAGAAGATTCTAATTTAATTGCTAACATTTATCTTTTTGGGTCTCATTTTCCCCCTGGAGTAACATTTCTAGAAATGATAAAAAATAAATCACTACTTAAAAGATTGGGCTTTAAAATAGGATTCAGTTATTAGATAAAAGTTTTTATGGGTGGTAGTAGTGGTGCATGTATTACCCTAGTTTATATTGGGATTTTTGTCTGCTGGCCATAGATATAATTAAAGAGTTAATGGTCATAATTGTCTTTTAGGGGGGTTAAAATTTACATTAAAAATGTAAGAGCAGTAGAAATTTCCTGTAAGATTATCCTGTTAAATAAGACCTTAAATGGGTGACTCTATGTCTTTTTTCCTCTCTTGCCCTCTGCCTCTTCTCATTCCTATTACTTCCCCCTCCCTTCTTTTGCATCCACACATATTTATTGAGAGCTTACTGAGTATAAAATGTATCAGTGTAATGACAAATATATTGCCATGCAAACAAATGCAAAGATTTCTTAGATTAAAAGCACTGTTTAGGGGCACCTGGGTGGCTCAGTCTGTTGAGTGTCCAACTTCCGGTGTAGGTCATGATTTCGTGGTTCATGAGTTTGAGTCTTGTGTCAGGCTCTGTGCTGACAGCTCAGAGCCTGGAGCCTGCTAAGGATTTTGTGTCTCCCTCTCTCTTGCTCTCTCTCTCTCTCTGTTCCCTCCTCATACTCTTCTCTGTCTCAAAACTAAATAAACGTTAAAGAAAATTTTTTTAAAAAGTACTGTTAAGATTACTCGTGAGCAATATTTGAAGAAGGAAAGAACCATATTTTTGGAGGGACAGTATCATGAATGGGCAGTGACTAACTCAGGACAAAATTGGCTATATAGGACCAAGTTCAGAAATTCCGTTAGGTAGAAGGAGTCCTGCAGGCACTGTAGGACCAGGCAGGAAGTCATGTTCCAGCTAGCAGAGGGAGGATCTATTAGACAATGAGTCAGGTCAGGAAATTACAAACAAATTACAGTTTTATATGGCCTTTTAACAAACCCATGGTGCAGAAAAGAGCACGGATGGCCAAAAGAAGGAAGGTACAAGTAGTGACATGGGTCTCCAAAGAAGACATTCATTATAAGACACCAAACTCCCTCATCTTCATCAGTGAACATTAGCTGGACCATAGTGGAGTTGGCTGAACAGGGTGGACCCTTGTCAAGAATGTTCATTTAAATCAGTTGACTAGTTGTGATGCACTTTGGAGTCAGCCTGCCTGGATTCAAACCTCAGCTTTCCTGTTTACAAAGTATGTAACTCTGGGCAACTTATTAATTAAACTTTGTTGTGTCCCAGTATTCTTATCTTCAACGTGAGGAAAATAATGACACACACTTCACAGAATTGTAATAAGGATCAGTTGAAATAATACCTGTAAAGTGAATTAGAGTTATGCCTGGCCAATAGTAACTGGTTGTTAGATGTGTTAAAAAAAATTAAAGGCTATCTGCATAAATAGCTCATCACAGAAACACTACGAACTGCCATTATATAAAAAAGCAAATGTTAGGTAATTGGGGTTTGGATTAGAAGTATGGCTTGTGGTATGTAAGGGAAGGAGAGGGTCTAGAATTTATTTTCTCGAGTTTTATGAGGCCAATCCAGTTCTTGTCCAGGCATGCCAAATTAGCCTGGATATATGGTAAGCTCAGTTGTATAAATACTGAAAGAATCAAGATTTCAAATTCTTATTTGAAGGCACAAGAACTGTTGCAGCCCCCAATCTACTCTTGAGTTAGCTAAATTTGGATCAAACTTCTGTTTCCAAGAGACTTGATGATCCTCAGGTGTAGAAACTTTGGGGCTTCTGATAAAAATACCATACCATATAGTCCACATGGCTCCACAGACTAGACAAACAGGCCAAACCCAACAGCTGAAAGGATTTTAAAGCTGTTTCGGTGGCTGATATGTGTGTGTGGCCCATTAATAAATAGCTGACTCTTGTGATTTATATGGTTTCTGTGGGTAGCACCTGAGACTTTTTGACATTTGAAAGTCTCGTTTTATCTTTGAGTCCATGATATATCCATTTAGAGAGGCTTAAAAATGTGAAGGTATTTTGTAGAAGCTGGAGAATGATGCAGATTGAGAAATGATTAATTGTCCTGTTGAAAGGTTAGTTCATATATTCTGTTATTCTAGGGGGAGAGTTCTATTGGATGACAAAAATGTGCATTTCTCTCTGTGCCACTTTGTTCAGTCTATGGAGAGCAAAGGATTATTTTTTTTACAGTAGGTTTTCAAATAATTTGTCCAAACTAATTTTGTATTCCAGAGTCACATATTGCTTTTGGGTTTCTCTCCCCACATTTCCCCCTAGTGGATTATTTATACTTTTAACAAAATGATGAATGGTTCTTTGTATATTCTAAATGTGTTTATTTCCTCTGGAGAGTCTGAGTGAAACAAGTATATTCTTGCAGAAGAAACCTAATATGGTTACCTATTCCTTTGAAATTCGCTTTATCTTTGATTCTATGAGTTCTCTACAAATTGGATGTTGTATATTAAAAAGCTACAATACTTTGTATTTTTAATAGCAAAGACAAGATTGTAGAAACAAGTTATAATAGAGAAAGGATTTTAGTTTATTTTAGAGAGGAATATTTCATAACACAAACTAAATCCATTTAGGGATTTAAAAATACTATTTTCTTTACATGTTACTGTGAAAGTCTTAAAGACATGAAATTACTTTTCTCCTTCTTAGAGCTCCTTTCTCTCTTTCTGATTCCCTTCTCTAGCCCTCATCACATTTTTGTACTTTGGCACTTAAGCATTTGACTGCAATTTTGACTTCAAAGATGTGTCCATTTGTTTTCATACTGAGCATGTGCACACACACATGCACAGACACAGACATACACATATGGCTAATCGTGGAGAAGAAAGAATAAGGGACCACTTAAGGCAAAGAATTCTCCAGAGGATTTCTTCATTTTTTTTTCCTTCCTTTCTAATCAAAGTGTTATCAAAAAATATATTTAAGTTTTTGGAACTTCCCAAATTAGAATGGAATTAAATATCATTTGGAGATTCTTTAAAGTGTATTTGTGAACACATATATAAGTAATTGTGCAGTAGATGGCATGAATAGAAAATATGTACAAGCTTAATTGTCATTAATCTTATTGAAAATCGTTTATAAGAACTTCAATAAGCTACAAATTTTGAGCTTTAATTAAGATATTATGGCACTTATATGGAAATGTACACATGTTCACAACATGGTTCATACTCTCCAAGGATTTATAATTTAGTTACAGAGAAAATAGGTTGATATCATGAAGATGTAAGCTGGTTTGTGAGTGGCACAGAAGACTAAAAGCATTTTTGACTCCTTAGGATATTGAGCAGATGTATATACGCACAGCTCTCTGTAGAAAGGATTCATACATTCTTTTATTTTTTCCTTTGCTTTAAAACCATAATTGCTCTTATTGTTTGGGGAGCTATTGGAATAATCAGGGATAGTCTCCTGGAAGAAGTAAGATAAATGTGGGACATAAAAATTGTGTAAGATGCCTATGGGCCCGTGGGTGAGGACATATACAGAGGAAAAGGTGAGCATTCTGTGGGAGGTCAAGAGTATGAATGGATGATATAAGGCAGGGAAGTGTAAAGTAAATTTGTTTAGAAATGATGAGTAGGCAGCCAAGTTGAATTAGAGCTGAATTAAACTGGGCCAAATTATAGAAGTCTTTGGTTTCCAATTAAGACATACTGGTAGAATGGGAACTTAAAATATTTTTGCAAGTAGAAATTGTGGTATATAAAACAGATTGGGAAGTGAAAAGAGATGAAGTTGATTTTTTTTAACACAGCATATATAAGTGCACGAAAAATTTAATATGAAGAAGAAAAAGAAGAAACAGGATGAGAGAAAATGATAAGAAAAAGACTGCAAGGTCTTTTCATGTAGATGTGCATGGATATAGGAGCTATAAATACATTCATTTACCAAATAAAGAAAATGATAGAGTGTCTGTGTTATGAGCCAGGCACTGTTCTAGGGACTTGAAATACATCAGTGGACAGAGCAAGGTTACTGCTCCTGAGGTGTTCACATTCTAGGGAATAAGAAATTCTTCGTGAATGGAAAGGTTATGGTGGCAGAGCAATTTTAAAATTTTGTGCCAAAACCGTAGGCAAGAAATTTGTTCATTGGAATTTGAAAGACATATATTATTTGCCATTAATATTCCATTTGAATTAAAGAATAAAATAACTCGAGAGTATTTATATTAAACATTTCAGAATCTCAAGGTAAGTCCCAAAGGTAGGCCAGGTAGGAAAGGGCATTTCAGGTAGAGGAAACTGTACAGGCAAATGAATCAAAGATATATAAAGTAGAGAATGCTAAGGAAATTGCAAACTAAATGGCACAACGCTGGCAGAATTGTCAACTGCCATGACATGACCCTAGAGTGTGGCAAAGGCCACCTCATGAAAGACCTTCCACACCAGCGCATGTTAGAGAACATTCTGAAGTAGAGTCCTTTGAACCCTGTGATGTTAGAAGAACTAATGTTATCATTATAATCTCCAAACAAAATATTTCAAGCAATGACAGAAATCTGCAAAGTCTTGTGAAATAGGGTGGTATAGTCTAATATACAGTCAGTGGTCATATTTTCAGGATCAATCTAGATTCTCTGGAGTGAAGGAAAGTCACACCATAAATAGATATAGGACATTTAATGAGCTTCCACAAGGCAATTTTCATCTAGTCAAAGTATAAAAGAGAATCACAAAAAGAATAACACTAATTTATTAATTTGTCCAATAGTTATTTATTAACTGCCTATAATGTATCACTGTGGGAGAAGAGAGTTTTGCTCTTGAGGAGTTTATAAGGTACCACAAACATCCCAATCTTTGAGTCTGAAGAACTAAAGTAATAGAATCTGCTGAGTGATTTTGTGGCTACTTCCTGCACCCTCCCCCGCTCCCACCCCAGGTATCTTGAGTGAATTATGTTGCTGATCTTCAAAGATTAGGAAGGTTAATGGACAATTGCATTTCTTAATGTGCTTGTAAGTGCTTCTTTTGTGAACTGAATGTTAGCCTATTTATAAGACTTGCCACAAAGTGGTCTAGTGGGAACTCTTGAAGCTGGTGCTGCAAACTTGGGGTTGTGAAAAATAAATAAGTATTTTAAGTATATAACGAAAGTAAGAGAGAAAAGAATGCATGAGTAGAACAAAAAAGGTAATATTAGAAACCATGACAGACAGTGCTGGTTGGTGGTCTACAGGCAAACATTCACTGGTTTTGTTCATGCTCTGTCCAGGGAGGTTGAGCATCAGGAGAATTTGGCTTCCTCCCCAGCTCCAGGGGTGAAGTGTGATTAGTCCAAGCCAATTATGGTAATTCCATACCCCTGCCAAGTGATTCATTCTGGCACGGGCATGTGGCAGAATTTTGGCAAGTGAAATGTGAAGGGAAATCAGTTGGATAGCTTCTGGGATAGTTTTAACCCTACTTATTTAAGGATATAAGGAAGAGAATGTGTTCTCTCTTCATTCTCTCTTTTTGGATATTGTTGTGTGAGGATGTAATGTTTGAAGCTACTGCAGACATCTTGCTACTCTAAAAGGACAAGCCTAAGGACAGTGTCTACATTCTGGTGATGGCAGTATGGGAGAGATAAAGAATCCAAATTCTTCATGGTATAATGGACTCTTGAATTAATCAACTAACCATTGCCCTGCCATAGCTATGAGTTCTCATATGACATATATGTCTTTACTGAAGTCCATTTTGTTTTAGTGCTTGTTTCTTTCTTACAAGTCAAAAACATGGCTCGGATGGAAAAACTTTCCTCTACCCTTTTAGGATCAGATTTGAGGTGCCTGTGAATTAAAATGACAACAGATTAACAGGAGAAAAGGCATATGTCTCTTTGTGGACATTAATATTTTCTGTGTATGCAGCCCCACAAAAAAAGTAGTGAAAACACAAAGAGACAGTTAGATCTGGACCATATATACCATTTTAACAAAAAGTGATAAATTGCAGAGAAGTGACTAGACTAAGGAAAAGGGATATGGGCCTACTAGGGGCAGTAACCTGTGGGAAGGATGCCTAGGAAATGTATGGTAGATAAGGGTTGTTGATATGGTTTGATATGCAGATAAGAGTTGTTTTCCTCTTCCTGGAAAGGGGAACACATCTCCAAGTAGGAGGTTATGACACCTTTATAAAAGGAAATATATGCTCTGCTTTTAGGCAGAAAGGGAGAGAGCAGAATATTCTTTCTGTATCTGCTACTTCTCAATTGCCTTCAGCTCAAGATAATCCTTATGCCAAGTAACATATTTGGGGTGGTGTATTCTGATCCCTTTCAATGACCTCCCTGATATAGCAATTATTTCATGTTATGATTGAATGTTATATGCCCCTAAATTTCATATGTTGAAATCCCACCCCCAAAGTGATGCATTAGAGGTGGGGACTTTGTAAAGTGATTAGAATTCAGAGAAGTCATGAAGGTGGAGCCCTTATAAGTGAGATTAGTGCCCTTAAAATAGTCAAAAGAGAGCCCACTTTCCTCTCTGCTTTGTACCTTGTGTGGATACAGCAATAAGTCTGCAACCCAGGAGGGGCTCTTACCAGAACTCAACCATGTTGGCACCCTCTTCTTGGACTTCCAGTGTCCAGAACTGTAAGAAATAGATTTCTGTCATTTATAAGCCACCTCGCTTTATGGTATTCTGTCATAGCAACCTGAACTAAGACACCCACTCTTGTGGGTTGAACCTCTTGTTTAGGCTGGTGGATACATTTAGTACTTCCTTAGGAGCTAAAGCAGATTGGAGGGGGGTGGTTAGTTTTCATATTAGACATATTTATAATTTTTATGTCTATAGTAAAACAATTTTTAATTAGAGTGAAGCTGGAGGTGATAAGTGAAAAATCAAAAAACAAAATCGTAATGATTTACAGGCAGGTCTTAAACCAAGTCTTCAATAAAAGTTTACTATTAAGGCACTTTTCTTATTTTTATGACTACTAAGAGTAAAAACAGATCAAAAGCAAGTGATCAAAAACTAGTGAAGGAAGGGGCAGACAGCTATTTTTCAGGTGTAAAAATAAATGCAATCCATAGAGAAATTAAAGGAAGTGGATGACCCCCAATTGTCTCTTAAAACAGACATATTTACAACAATTCAAAGGTCCATTAAAACAGATATATACATGAGACAAAATTTAACCCTTAATAAAGCCTGGGTATAAGGAAATTCAGATTTGAATCATATCATCAATGAAATGTCTCTTTTTATATCACTATTGATACATTTCTGTAGGGGTTTGAATGACATTTAAGAACCTCCTGGTTATGTGAAATTGAATCTCAGTGAAACTAGGCTGTTATTTTGAGAAGTATCTGACTTAGCATTTTTTTCTTTAGGAAGATATCATTGTAATTAGTGTATTCGAAGGTTGAGTGGATAGTTTTATCCTTTCAAAGTAGTGATTTTCTTCACAGACTTCACTTCTATGTCATATATTACTGACCTTTAAAATATCTCTGAATTACTGCTGTTTTCCCTTCTTAAATTGAGAGAACTTTATTTCTGATTGAGAAGCAAGAACTGAAAATGTCAGTTCTCCCTTTGAGGTGTGAGGTGGGGAGGAAATCTTTTTGAAATGTTCAGTTTTCTAGTTTCACCAAGTGCAACTTATACTTGTATGGAATGTTAGGTCAAACTTTTGTACTTATTGGCGTTTTTCATATTCAAGTATAAGCACTTGATGGGCACATAAAAACAAGAAGTAGAACTCACACATACACACTCAAATCTCCATCTGTTTTAGGGCATTCAGTATCCAACTGAGAGCAATTTGAGGCAATATTAACATATTGGCAAGAAATGTCAGGGTTCAAATGGACATTCTGAATGTTCACTTTTTAATTTACTTGCTTTGTGATACTGGCTTAAGGAAAGACCCTTTTTAAGGAAGATTGTGATCTCACATAGATTGACAGGCAGCAGTTATGGCTCCTATAATATGTATCATGGCTCCAGACTAAGAGAACATTATTCACTCACTCGAAAAATGTCCTAAGTGTAGGATTTGATGTCCTGAATTTCATCAAATCTTTACTGTGTGTTTGGCCTGTCTAATAAATGATCATAGCACTTTAAAAATTGTTCTAGGGGCGCCTGGGTGGCTCAGTCGGTTGAGCGTCCGACTTCGGCTCAGGTCATGATCTCGCGGTCCGTGAGTTCGAGCCCCGCGTCGGGCTCTGGGCTGACAGCTCGGAGTCTGGAGCCTGTTTCGGATTCTGTGTCTCCCTCTCTCTCTGACCCTCCCCCGTTCATGCTCTGTCTCTCTGTGTCTCAAGAATGAATAAAAAACGTTAACAAAAAATTTTTTTTTAAAAATTGTTCTAGCAGCTTCCTAGACTACATAGAGACAAATTTCACTTTCTCAACAATTCATTGGATACTACCACAGGGCAGAAGCTTGTACTAGGTTCTTGACTGCTATAGATACTAAGAATATACACACTATAGAAAGAAACAGGGGTGCCTGGGTGCCTCAGTCAGTTAAGCATCTGACTTCGGCTCAGGTCATGATCTGACGGTTCCTGTGTTCGAGCGCCGCATCGGGCTCTGTGCTGACAGCTCAGAGCCTGGAGCCTGCTTTGGATTCTGTGGCTCCCTCTCTCTCTGCCCCTCCCCTTCTCGCTCACTCACTCTCTCCCTCTCTCAATAAATAAACATTAAAAAATTTTAAAAGAAAAAGATATGTACATGCAGCCTTATCTAAGCTTAACAAAGAACTGCAGGTGATATATTTGAAGTACAATTAGGTGAAGGGACAAAGATTAGATACCATTTGATGAAAAGAAAATTATCCATCCATTCACACAATAAGTACATATTGGGTATCTCTGATGTGCCAGGGACCATGCTTTATGGAGAGTGAAGATGTAAACAAAAAAGGTGTGGAGATCTTTCTTAGATGACAAGAGATTAATTAAAACACCTCACTAATGTTTAATTACAAACTAGGCTGAGTATCTAGCTAAAATGTACTGCTGGGTAGAGATTGGGGCATAAACAGCAGAGCATTTAACTTCTATATTGTTTAATGAGCTGGGAACCATGAGAAGTGTTCTAAGATTTAGCCGTGTGACACTTTGGAGCTACATTTTCTTCAACTTCTTCAAAACCAGAAGTTATATTTATCTTATCTCATGGAGCATATGAACACAAATGAAGCAGCCTTGAAAAATTAAAAAAACCTTGCACAGACTTAAGTTGTATATTCTTTTACAGAATAATAGTTAAAAGTGCTAAGGCCAAGAATATTTTTTTGCAGAACAAGATTGTTATAGAAAATTAATTATGGTAAAGGTCAATAGATGCCTTCTTTTGTTGTTGGTGCAAATATTTCACAGAAACATTTTATAGTAGGTAGTGATTTTTGGGAAAAAGAGTCAGTAGAATACTAGACATAGAAATAGATTGTAAGGGTTTCAGAAAAATTTAGTGGGGAAGAGATACAAAGTGGGGCTGGAAGTGAAAGTCCTGATTCAACTTGTTTTGTAGAGGCAGAAGTCAGTGAAAATATCCCTCTTTTAAGTTCTGATCTGTTTCCTCGGGGAGAAATTCTTCCCTTTCAACTCTCTTGCCCGAGTTCCCCCTGCTTTTTGGCCAGTGATGTCATGTCTCGAGTGGGGAGTTAGGACTTCTTTGGGGGCTCAGTCGGTGGAAGAGCCCCTGAGGACCTATGTCTCAGGTCTTTGGAGCTTTAGGTTTTGCTCCCTCTTCCTTTTTTAAACAGAGTACTCTATGTTGATATCAATTCCTTCATGTTTTTCTTCATATTTTCCTGATTTATATTATCCTCACATTGTTCTTCTAAAGATGAATTTTTAAAGATTAAATACTGTAGATCTTGTGCTTCCTTTAACTTGACTGCACGGCACCTATAACCAGATTTGATATTGCATGTTTCTGACATCTGGTAGTCATTACAAGTACCTGATATCAAAAGCATAACAAATCAGTAGAGGAGGTAGCCTATGGCTTTCTGTCATTCTCAAGTCACTCAAAACTATAATCTATTTCAGGAAGGAAAAAAAAAACGTTCATAAAGCTCCCTGTTATCTTCCTTTATGTCAGATAAGCAAGTACTCTGACATTCTAGGTTTTTAAGGAACATATCACGTAGAATTGATAGTTTTGGGTTTTGGGATTTTTTTTTTTTTGATAGAATTCCCAACTGCGATTCTTATTTCACGCCTACACATAATTCTCAGCAGGTCAAAAATGATTGTATTATGAACACCTAATTTGATTCTTTAATATATTTATATCAGCAGCAACACATCTCCTGAAAAGCAATGCTCAGATTCTGTGTAAACAAGGGTGATTCGGCACCGACCTCTTATCGTCCCATTAATCACTAAGGAAGATTTGGCTGAATTGATTCGTTTTGCTGATTATCCCTTTTCTCCTCTACTGTTCCATTTCTCTTCTTTACCAGGTTAAAATCTTGGACAGTTTAAAGATACTTTCTCAGAAAAAGAAAGGTTTTCATCAGAGTTATGAGAGTTAATTATGTAAATGTGACAGTCAGTGCAGTGCAGTTTCCAAATAGAAAACACCATCGGGCCTAAGGAGAGCTTTTTGTACCCCTCTATAAACCAGCACCTAAAATTCATGAGCATTTAGTGACAGTTTACTTTATGCCCGGTGTTCTCTGTAAGGTGGCCACTTGGGCTGGAGACTGGGGGTGGAGCGTGAAAGGGAACACAGGTGCAGACACACACACACACACACACACACACACACACACACAGGAGGCACGTTGGGGCCTTTTAAATTCCGGATAAGCTGGCTGTATTTCTATTGAACTGGGAAGAATTTCTTTCTCCAATCTTTCTTTGTGGGGTGTGGTCTGTTGCCAAGTAATGTGGGTTATTTTCTCCTTTGTACTTGGAACAATCTTCTTCCTTAGTTGATATTGTCCCTGAGCGTCACATGCTCCTTCCCAGCAGCTTCACACCTGGGATAACCCTGTCTTTTTTCTTTGTTCATGACCATTTTTTCTTTTCAGGGAAAATTGGGAGGAAGTAGAAGAGGATAAATCTGTATTATTTTGTGCTAGATCTCATTTTTTTTTTTTTTGGTCTCTTTTCTGCGCTAAAAATAAAAAAAAAATCCATTGTCCATGTTTTTCCTTCTCTTCTGAATACCTTCCCCCCCCCCCCTTTTCTTTCTTCTCCTTTGTCCTTGTCTTAGTTACCAGGAAAAGTCTTCTGAGGTTTTCTGAAACTATTTTTCGAAGATGTCTTATTATGCTTGTATAAAATTTCTCCACATTCCCCCACCATCGCATCTTCTATATGACGTGAATGTGCTCTCTGCCCAAACAAGAATAAATATCCTATTATTTCTCCACACATGCATAGGCTGAAAAAGACTCTGTCCTTGTATTCCCCGTCTAAAAACACTTCTACGGGGGGCGCCTGGGTGGCTCAGTCGGTTAAGCATCCGACTTCGGCTCAGGTCATGATCTCACAGTTTGTGAGTTCGAGCCCCACGTCGGGCTCTGTGCTGACAGCTCAGAGCCTGGAGCCTGCTTCACATTCAGTGTCTCCCTCTCTCTCTGCCCCTTCCCTGCTCATGCTCTCTCTCTGTCTCAAAAATAAATAAACATTAAAAAAATAAATAAAAAATAAAAACACTTCTACATATTGCAGTTCATCTTTAAGTGCTTAAAAAGTGTGCATAGAGCCTTATTTCAGCTGTATCACTTACTTATTTTAATTCCTATTTGAGTAGGGAATCCTTCTATTGACTTCTTTCAGGGCATAGAGACATTAAAAGACTATTCATGTGTCAGGTGGAAAAAAATGAGGAGGCAAGTGCTGACATTTGGATTTCTGGAGAAGACACTTTATTTTTATGGAAAGATGATGGTGCCAAGTGTGGTTTTATACATTGTTGATTCATTTCACAAATAAAAATTTAGAGGAAAGCCCAAAATGAAAGTTTTTGAAAAAGTGATCAGATGATAAAACATGGTATTGACATAAGAGGTGAGGCAGCCAAAAGAAGAAGAAGAAGAAGAAGAAGAAGAAGAAGAAGAAGAAGAAGAAGAAGAAGAGAAGAAAAGAAAAAGGAAAAAAAAAGGAAGAAAGAATGAAAGCTGAAGTTAGCACTATAAATTCTGCACTGGGAATGGGAAAAGTGAATGAAAATGAAATAACTATTCCAACCCTAAGCTCCTTATTTGAAAGTACTATTGATTATATATTTACTAATTTTGATAAATAACACCAATGTACTTTTTACCCCAACTCTCTCAATACTATCATTACCTTCTTCATCAGCATTATTATCACAGCACAGCCACTTCATACAAAGTAAGATGTTCTGTGTTTGGGCCGTGACCAGAGATTAGGTAATAGTTCTGTTCACAAGGATGATATAATCCAGGAGTAGAGACAGAGGATATACATAGCAATGAAGGAATGCTAATCAAAATCATTAGATACTGAAAGAATGCTGAGAATTTGCCCTAATTGTGATTTTCCCCTTTATACTATTATATATAATTCCTTTCTCTTTCTTAATTTGATTGACATTGGGTGTTAATCTGGCTCATATAAAGAAAACTGGTAAATCCAAACATGATTTGTTCTCTTTACAAAACTAATCTGGTATGAAATACATTTGACTCACTAGAGAGTATAATGATTCCTAAAATTATTGATATCTGTTTGTATTAATGTAATTAATGCTTATTGTTGAAACAAATAACCCTACAAATCTCATACTCCCCCCCCCCTTTTTTTCCTTTTTAAAAAGTAGGCTCCATGCCTAACATAGGGCTTGAAATCACAACTCTAAGATCAAGAGTTGTATGCCCTACAGACTGAGCCAACCAAGCACCCTGTAAATGTCATACTCTTAACATGAGTTCTGATGGGGATTTGGGTAAAGGTCTTTCCTGAACTATACTGCTAAGCAATGACTTAGGGATCTAGCCTCTTTCAATTATGTAGCTCTGCCATCTTGGTGTGTATTATTTCTTGCCTCAGATAAGAAGAAAGAGACTTTCTCAGATGAGACTTTTTTTTTTTTTTTTTTAATTTACATCTAAGTTAGTTAGCATATAGTGCAACAATGATTTCAGGAGTAGATTTCTTAATGCCTGTTACCCATTTAGCCCACCCTCCACACACCCCTCGAGTAACCCTCTGTTTGTTCTCCATATTTAAGAGTCTCTTATGTTTTCCCCCCTCCCTGTTTCTATATTATTTTTGTTTCCCTTACCTTGTATTCATCTGTTCTGTGTCTTAAAGTCCTCATATGAGTGAAGTCATATGATATTTGTCTTTCTCTGACTGGCTAATTTTGCTTAGCATAAAACCCTCTAGTTCCATCCATGTAGTTGCAAATGGCAAGGTTTCATTCTTTTTGATTGCTAAGTAATACTCCATTATATATATACCATATCTTCTTTATCCATTCATCTCAGATGAGACTTTTTAAGAATATGTCACTTCTGCCAGTGTTCCATTGGTCTGAATTTAGTAAAGTGGCTTCAACTTAACCTAAGAAGTGTGATCTTGTTGTGGGACCTCCAAAAAAGAGAACACGTTTGGTGAATCTCTAGCATTGTCTCTGGAACCCTGCAGAATATCTACTGAAATGACAACAGGCATTTGGAAATTAGGAACTTAAGAGAAAGGACAGAATGATAAATACAGTTTTGGAAGACAGTAACAATGGTATAGGGTTCATTAGTTTGATGTTGGGTAATGAAAGCAATTATCCAAAGAAAGGTCAACATATCAAATGATTAAAAAGGGACTTAAATGGTGCCTGGATGGCTCAGTTGGTAGAGAATGCAACTCTTGATATTAGGGTTCTGAGTTTGAGCCCAACGGTGGGTGAGAAGCCTCCTTAAAAAAAAAGAATTTAAAGGTGTTTTTGTTTTGCTTTGTTTTTTAAGTTTTTGAGAGAGAGAGAGAGAGAGACACCATGCATGCAAGGGAGTAACAGAGAGAGAAGGAGGGAGAGAATCCTAAGCAGACTCAGCACTATAAGTACAGAACTTGAACGTGCGACTGGAACCCACTAGCCATGAGATCATGACCTGAGCTGAAACCAAGAGCTGAAACAACTAACTGAGCAACCCAGGAGCCCCTAAAGAATGCTTTTTAAAAAAAAGGATGGACTCTCATGTGGCATAGACTTTTAATTGCCTCTTTTTATCCATGTTCCTCTTTTGTAACAAAACTGAATTACTGCCCAGGTAAATGATTATTTTGTACCTTTCCTTGTAGTTGGGTATGACCATATGACTAATAGGTTCCCATTGAAATATAAGTGGAAATGTTACATGAGATTGCTGCAAAGTGTCCTTTAAAAGGGAAGTATGCTTTTCATCTTTCTTTCTTTCTCTTTTATTTTTGAACCATGAGCTGACCTTTGGGATGGGAAGCATGCATGGGGATGGTGGAATAGGAAGAAAGAAGTCTGGGTCTCTGAAAGCTCTAACTGCCTTCCTCCAGAATTCTTTTACATGAAAGAAAATGATACTGTTGTATTCAAGCCACTATTACCTTTTGTTTTCTATCTCATGCAGCTGGTGCAAATCGTAAATAGGACATCAAGGAATACCAACATGTAACACAAATAACTCCCTGGCACACTGAAACTAGATTTGACACTCGTTATTTCTGATTTTTCCAGGTAAGCATCAAAGTTCCATGATAGCAAAAGTACACACACACACACAAAGAAGATGTAACCTCTGTCATCCTCTACTGAAAATTATAATCTATTTGCTCTACTGAAAATTATAATCTATTTTAGAAAGAAAATAAAAAAAACATCTAGAGCTTCCTGTTATCTTTTATTCTGTAAGAAAAAGGACCTCTCTGACTTTCTAGGTGTTTAAGGAGCCAATATCTTTGGAAAATCATCATTCAAGAAAACAGAAAACAGTTCTCTTTTTAGGTTTTTATCTCTATATGAAATATAGAGATTTTATGAAAGGTGAAATAAAAACTTTGTGATCATAAAAAAACTTAATTTATTTTGGTAAATCTGTTCTTGCTATAGGCTAGAAGAACATCTTGGAAAATTTAGAGGGCAATGGAATCAATGAGCAGTAAATAACATGGCCTTATAAAGGATAAATCATTTTGGAATTGATAGTTCATGTAGAATTACAAACTTTGAGAATAGAGGAAAGACAGTAGATGCAATATGTAGCCCTGGAATTTAATAAACCATTAGAAGTACCTGAAGAAATATTTAAAAAATTAATTTGAATTGCCACTCTCATTTTGGCTAAGAAATGAGTGGCACTGAATGAATTGAAAACTGTCTTATGGGTGATAAATGTATGGTAAGATTAGTGGCAGTGCACTGAATTTTGACAGAGCTATCTAGAAACAAATCAGTACCATATGATTCTTTCTCTCTCCTCTCTGTCTCTATCTCTCCTTCTTTCTCAGCATATTTTATTAGTCTTCTGAAAGGATAGTATTCTAACCAACTAATAAATCTACATTGCATATTGGATCATGGTGCTTACCAAGAATTTTGGTTAATTATTATTAACTGATTAGTTGATCATACATTGGTTGTTTTGTTTTATTGTAATGTCTGCTTTCCATGAAGCTGCATTTTATAAAAGTGGTTGCAAGGTTCTTTTTACAGATTCCTGATCTGTTTTTCTTTATTTTTAACAATTTTTTGGAGAGGACACAACTTACTTCAAGAACTTGGGCTTTCTTGCTATTTTTTCCTGAAAGGTCTTTTCCACCTACCCCATTGTTTATCCTTTGCTACATTTTTTCTTTGGCTCCAATGCTATCACTAAGGTATTAGAGTTTTAAGTGTTCGTTAGTATAAATGAGTGATAACATTAGGATTGTGAAGTACAAAAAGGTTGGTTTTCTAGATTCAAGATCTAGATCTTTAAACCATATCTGGTTTCAAATTGCTCATATTAATTGGGTAATCTTGGGCAGTTTATCTAGCAGCTTCAAGCATTTTCTTATTTATAAAAATTGGTATATAAATACACCTGTGACAGGCATGCCTTGAGACTGGAATGATATGACACATATAAAAATAGTTAATGGAAATAGGTGAAGGTACAAACTTTCAGTTTTAAAATAAATAAGACCTAGGGATGTAAAATACAGCATAGAGGATATAGTTGGTAATATTGTAATAACTTTGTATGGTGACAGATGGTAACTACATTTACTGCGGTGAGCCTTTTGTAATGTATACAACTGTTGAATTACTATGTTTATACCTGAAACTAATGTTAATATTGTATGTCAGCTATACTTTAATTAAAATTTTAAAAATGTAAAAACAAAAAAAATGGTTAATGGGTGCATCTTATAGAGTCTGTAAGTTTTTCTTTCTTTCCTTTTTTCTTTCTCTGTTTTTTTAAACTTATTTTATTTTTATTTTTATTATTTAAAAAAAATTTTTTTAACGTTTATTTATTTTTGAGACAGAGAGAGACAGAGCATGAACAGGGGAGGGGCAGAGAGAGAGGGAGACACAGAATCTGAAAGAAGCTCCAGGCTCTGAGCCGTCAGCACAGAGCCCAACACGGGGCTCGAACTCATGGACCGTGAGATCATGACCTGAGCCGAAGTCGGACACTTAACCGACCAAGCCACCCAGGCACCCCTAAACTTATTTTATTTTTAAAAATATTATTGGATTTGCAGAAAAACTGAGCAGATAGTACATAGAATTTTTATACATCTCTCCCCCTAACATATAAACAGCTTCCCTGAATAGTAACTTACTGCATAACTGTAGTACAATTGTTAAAAATAATTTGCTGACACATTATTATTAAGTAAAGTCAGTTTTTTTTTCTTTAAGTGTGATTTATTTTTGAGAGAAAGAGAGAGCACACAGCAGAGGGAGAGAGAGGGAATGCCAAACATGCTGTACACGGACAGCACGGAGCCCTACGCAGGGCTCAAACTCACAAACCAAGAGGTCATGGCCTGAGCCAAAACCAAGAGCTGGATGCTCAACCAACTGAACCACCCCAGGAGGCTGTAATTATTACAGTCCTAGTCAAACTCTAGGTCCAAAAAGTGGCATCTTATTGGAGAGAGAAAACGAATGTGACACAACCCCCATAAAAAGAATTATCTCCCACCCTGTCCCCTGTGTTCCTTTCAAGGATGGTCCTGAGTAATATCAGACATGTTTCCTTTTTTTCTTATGTCTATCTGTCCTCCCAGCCTCCCTCCTTCTTCCCTTCCTCTCGCTAAAATAACATATGTGTACTTTAACAGACATCAGTGTCATAATCTAAGATTTAACTTGAGTATACCTCTTAATTCACACTTTGCCAAATTGTTACTCAAATCTCTGGAGACTCAGATGACTTCTGTAAGAAAACAAAGGAGCAGAAAAATGTTTTTGACTATGGGGATTTTTATACTGGCACGTTCACTGTGAACTTAGGGGAAATGTTAGCATTTGCTCTTTCTGTATCATCTCTGGAGTATTTTCTCATTCCACTCTTGATTTCACTCGCCTACACATCCTGATTAACGTTATAGTGGTGGCAAGCATGTAGATGTCTAAAAATGTATAAATAGTAAGAAAGAGGCTGTTTCAAGGCAGCCTTTTGAAGTGGCTCTTTTTGTGGGAGTTGACTATATCTCTCTCCTGACAGAGTTCAAGGCTTCCGTGATAGGTCATAGTCATGAGCCAACCCACTAGTGAAGAAATAACATCATTGACAATGATTGCTGCTAAAAGCTCTCCTCCCTGCTACTGTAGAAACTCCCAGTTCTTCCCTATGATGTCTCTTCCTCTCCCTCAGCCTCCATTACTCTGAATGGACAACCTTTGTTTGAAATGTTAAGCACTGACTCAGTTTTCCTGTCATCATTCTCTCTGTTTTCTTCCTTTCTGAAGTAGCATCTTGTAACACTAAACTATTATCAAACTGATAGATGCCATTTTCTTAACACATTTTTTTAAAGTAAACTCTGCACATAATGTGGGGCTTGAACTCACAACCCCAAGCTCAAGAGTCGTGTGCTCTACTGACTGAGCCAGCCAGGCACCTCCTGAGGCATGCAATTTTAAAACTGATGAATTGGTTCATATTTTCTTAAGAACTGAAACTGCTACAGGTTGACCTCTTAGGGAGAAGTAAATACTATTCAAAAGAAGGCAAATAGGGGTGTCTGGGTGGCTCAGTCGGTTAAGTGTCCGGCTTCAGCTCAGGTCATGATCCTGCAGTCGTGGGTTCGAGCCCCGCGTCAGGCTCTGTGCTGACAGCTCAAGAGCCTGGAGCCTGCTTCGGATTCTGTGTCTCCCTCTCTCTGCCCCTCCCCGACTCATGCTCTGTCTCTGTCTCTCCCAAAGATAAATAAACATTAAAAAATGTTTAAAAAAGACAACTTATGATTGTAGAAATTGGATTATTAGTAAGAAGTTGCTATTTAATTGACCATTTTGTAAAAGAGGCACAGTAGTGGCTGACAATCCCAAGGAAATACAGATCCATTTATGTTGAGTGTGCAGCTGCAGACATCATTTTGAATATCTGTATTATGAGTAAGTGGTGCAAATACAAAGACGTCCACATTCTGTATGGAATTAAGAGGACAAGCAATTTGTTCTCCTAAATCTATGAACAGACCCTATAACTCATCAGAAACAGCAAATTTACAAACACAAACTTGACAGAAATATGTAAAACTTTTCCAACAGTTCAGTTCTGAATATATTATAAAATATGACAGAATATAATAAATTTCATGTCATTTTATTTACTGAGAGAAGCGCTAGGTTTGTAAATCCTAGAATATCATCACACTGGGTTTTGAACTTCAATTCTTTTTGAGCTAGAATTTTCAAAGATTACATATTTTCTTGAAGAAAATGTTCATCCAGTTACTATTAACGATGCTGAAGGAATGGAAATGTAATTTTTAGAAATCACTTTCCACTTTTTAAAGTTTTATAGTTTGTGAATTGGGATGCTGAAGATTGAAGTTTGATTTAATACTTAGTGGAAAGAGGAGAGTTTATTATTTATATCTCTGATAATAGATATTATTTGAGGTTTCTGTTATCAAACTTCATAAAATATATTTCATAAAAATGATTCCTAAATCAGGTTTTAGAGTGGGGGGAAAAAAAGGGATTTGCTGAAGAGAATTAGACCTTTAACACTGGAGCTGACCTAAACAAGTTGGAGAGAGTTCTTAAACAATTTTGTTTCATTTTCCCATCAATAAAGAGAGCAATAATAATACTTAATTATTTACTGCAGGGGAGTCTTGCAATAATTAATTAATGTTTTAAAGCACTTTGAAGATGAAAACAATTTTTATAGGTCTCATTATTAAAGGTAAATTTTTATGGTAAGTATTAACCAACCAAAGTCATGCATTTGGTCTCCTCAATTTATTTTTTAATGCTTCAGGTGGATCTCTATGTTAATTAGGAGCTTAAAACTCCTTAAAACACTGAAGGAAATCTTGTTTTGAATCTTGATGTTTAGACTATGAAATCATGGGTAACTTGCTGTTATGAATTTCGTTTTTCTCATGGTCCTAAGTGTGTCTCATATCCCAGTAAGTGAACAAGTATCACTCCTAGTTCCCTATTACAATAAGAGATGTGTCATGTTAGAGCTGCGAAGATTCATCTTTGTCTAAAGTCCTTCCTGTGATGTAAGGAAAAATTGATTATATGATGCCAGTTCTGCATATGAAAAAAAACAAGATTATTCATTTGGAAATATTTATTGAGCATATACTATAACCTACAAAACATACATTCCCAGGTACATTGAGAAATATAGAAGTGTTTTCATTCTCATGGTATTTTCATCTACTGAAAGAACTCAAGTAATAAAATTTGAGGTGGAAAGTGATAGATGCTCTGTAGAAGATTAGAATCAGTATTATAATGGCTAAGAAAAGGGAAAACATCATATACGGTTTCAGGAAACACAAAATTACTGTAAAGGTAACATCTTAGAGGTGTTGTTATTTAATGAAAAGAGAAGTAGAATTTTAGAATAGTGATTTTTAACAGGGAACCTGTCCCCCCTCCCGCTCCCCCTCCCCATTTCTCCTGGAGCATTTAGCAATGTCTGAAGATATTTTCATTTGCCACAGCTGGGGAAGTGATGCTGGTATGTAGTGGGGTGCTGTTAAATATCCTACAGGGCACAGGGCAGCCCTCTACAGCCAAAAGTAGTTTGGCCTTAATGTCAATAGGGCCAGACTTTAGAAATTCTGTTCATGATCGAGAACACAGAAGTATCAAAGGTACCAGATAGAGAAAGTATAGGATATGTATCGGGAGTAGAAAAAGAGAGGTAGGTAGTATTGAAAACGAAAATTACTAGATTAGACTACAGAGTTAATTTATCCTTTTCACTCGTTCATTCAATAAATATTTATATTGCAGGCAATGTGGACAGAGATGCAAAGACATAGTTCCTGCTTTCAAGTTTACAGCATAGATGGAGAGTCAGGTAAACAAACCATTGCATGTTCAGTGAATCTTTGCCTCGTGTTTTTTGTGAAACACCAATTCTACTAAGTGTGTTTTAAAAGAGCTTCATTAAAAATAAAGTTTTGAGGTATGCCTGGGTGGCTCAGTTTGTTAAGCATCCGACTTTGGCTCAGGTCCTGATCTGACAGTTCTTAAGTTGGAGCCCCCCATGGAGCCCCGCATCAGGCTCCGCATCGGCTGTGCCCTTGGCAGTGTGGAGCTTGCTTGGGATTCTCTCTTTCTCTGCCCCTCCCCTGCTCGTTGCACCTGTTCTCTCTCTCTCAAATAAATTATTAAAAAAAAAAAGCTTTGAAAAGACTGCATACTATATCTTTCCTCATATCTTGGGAAAAACTGCATAAAACATGTATATATTTTCTATCTCTAGCTCAGTCTCTGTCTCTATATCCATTTGGGTTTATTTTAGCCAGCAGTTATTTTTGCCAATGTACCTTTTCTTTATTTTTCTATAACAACTCTTAGCAACCTATGATGTGCTGGACAGCTTCCATCGTTGGCTCTTCCAGATTCACTCTCCACTCTTCTTCACACTGTTCCGCGATGCTGGCTGTGCCCAGGATGCTGACCTTTATGGATTTCATGCTTGAGTGCCCGTGTGTTTGGCTCAACTGGGACACTTGCAACCTCAGGAGAAAGAGGGTGAAAGGACCGAGCAGTTAGGATGTGTCTTCCTTGGCTTCCTCTTCCAAGAAACCAGCTCACCACACATTTGCTGCCTCCCTTAACTCCTTTCAGATGACCTTTCTGATAGAGCCACCCTCTCTGGGTCCTTGTAACTGCTCCCTCTCCTTACCCCTCAGACCTCCATCTAGCAACGTGCCTCATCTATTATAAGCCTCATGATTCTACACTATCGTGCTTTATGCATCTGTCTACATATTTATAAAAAGTTCTTCATTAAGCTCTCCTCAAATTACCCATCCAGGACCTCATTGTTACGTGTGGAACACATGACTTGGGAAATGCTCGTGTGGTAGCTGCTTATAAAAGATCTGCATAGCCAGGAGTCCAGTAAAGTTTAAATTTCATATTATGACCCATGAGAATCTATTGAGGAATTTCTCTGTTAGTTTATTTGTTGGTTTACTTTTAAGTATGGCACAGTTCAGAGGTTTGGCAGGTCCACAGAACCATTTTGATATTCTCTATGTAATTGTACTCTTGGTATATATTGTTTTAGAGCAAATTTAAGCTTTTGGAAAGTGATGTGGCTCCAAAAAGCTGTTCTTAATTCTGGCGGATGGATTGTAAAGGAGAGACGGAGGTAATGGGGCAAGAGAGCAACTAAGATGCATGGTCAATACTGTGTAATTAAGATATTATTCCTCAGCTTTTCCTTTCCTTTTTTAATTCTCAAGAAATACAGGACTTTAAAATTTTACTTTATTTTATTATTTTTCTTTTTAGGGAGAGATTGCTTGTAAGCTGGTGAGGGGCCAAAGGAGAAGGAGAAAGAGAATCCCAAGCAGGCTCCATGCCCAGAGCAGAGTCCAACATGGGGCTCGATCTCACGACTGTGAGATCATGACCTAAGCCGACATCAAGAATCAGACATT
This sequence comes from Panthera tigris, assembly GCF_018350195.1. NCBI lineage: Eukaryota > Metazoa > Chordata > Mammalia > Carnivora > Felidae > Panthera > Panthera tigris. The sequence continues at coordinate 115,299,498 of NC_056664.1, forward strand.
TAACTCACTGAGCCACCCAGGTGCCCCAAGACAGTACTTTAAAAAGTCAACATGAGGACTCAATGTTAGCCATTGACAAGGAAGGCAAGAATGGGAAAGTGGGTATGCTAACATAGCTTACAATGCTTATTGGATAGGATATTGTAGACTGCTGATGTGGGATAAATAGGAAAGGTGGTAATAAAAAGTAAAACATGAGGCAAAGAAATTCTTTCCCCCCAGTGCCTTTACAGCTACTAATTGTGTCTATCTCATATGAATATTGATTTGGAATTTTGTTGAGATGAGGTTAGAATGCTGGGGTCTCGATAATAATGTGTTATGTAAATAGAGACTCAATTAATGGGGAAAGTATTCTTGGTGTTAATTAACTGGAGGAAAAGTTATTCTTTTTACAGGAAACTGGCATTTCAAAGGTAGACCCTAAATAGACTGAGGCAGGGACTCTGTGTCCCTCTTTTGATCTCTAAAGTATCTCTACATTGAGGACCTAGAATGGTTTGCATGTACTACATGGAGAGGGACCACAGAGAGACTTAGGGAACATATCATCATTGTCCTAGGGTCCCATTTGGATGAAGTAGGTCTGTACTCCCCAGGGGTGAGAGAAATGTATTTATTGCAAAACAATTCAGCTGAAGCAAAGGTACCCTCTGTGTTTTCTTTTTTGTTCCACTGAGTTAATTTATACTCACTGGATAACGTTATTTGCCAATCACTGTCATCAGTTCCAGGGATTCACAAATGAATAAGAATATGGTCTCTGCCTTCAAGGGGCTGCTAATAATCTTTCCAACTAAGTCCCAACTATGTTGTGGGGAATCAAAGAACAAGTTATTTATCCAACTTGAGAAAAGAATGAATCCTCCTTGGTTAGCATGGTGGTGGTAGCAGTAAGCTGTAGGAAAACCAAGGACGAGGGGCGCCTGGGTGGCTCACTCAGTTGGGCGTCCAGCTTTGGCTCAGGTCATGATCTCGCGGTCCGTGAGTTCGAGCCCCGCACCGGGCTCTGTGCTGACAGCTCAGAGCCTGGAGCCTGTTTCTGATTCTGTTGTCTCCCTCTCTCTCTGACCTTCCCCCATTCATGCTCTGTCTCTCTCTGTCTCAAAAATGAATAAACGTTAAAAAAAATAAAAAAAAAATAAAAAAGGAAACCAAAGACGAGTATGAATCTCAGAACAAAGAGAGGTGGTTGGTGTGATGCAGTGATTCCTCTTCATCAGGAGGTGCTCTCTGAGGGCCAACCTTGGAACATCTTTATTTTTTTTTTCCATTAGGGAGGGTGGTATTGCCTTTTAGTTAATGCTGATATTTCCCCCCTGAGGGATTACAATAATGGTTTTATAGCAAAGTTACTATCAGCCAATGTCAATTTTAGTTACAGAATTGAAAACAAAATTAACATTTTGATATTTTCTGATTAAAATGTCTGATAGTCCATCTTTCTTTTTTGAAAATTGAAAACAACAGAAATATTTTACAGTGTATTGTATCTGATATACTCAGATAAATACAGCTGGCCATTGAATAATGCTGGGTTAGGGGCTCAGTCATGAATCCTCATATAACTTTTAATTCCCTCAAATCTTTACTTTTTTTTCTTTTTAATTTTTTAGTGTTTATTTATGAGAGAGAGAGAGAGAGAGAGAGAGAGAGAGAGGGCATGAGTGGGAGACGGGCAGAGAGAGAAAGGGGGAGACACAGAATCTGAAACAGGCTCCAGGCTCTGAGCTGTCATCACAGATCCCAATGAAGGGGTCAAACTCACGAACTGAGATCATGACCTGAGCTGAAGTCACCCGCTTAACCAACTGAGCCACCCAGTCACCCCCCAAAATCTTTACTAATAGCTTACTGTTTACTGAAAGCCTTACCAATAACATAACAATTAACTCATATTTTGTATGCTACATTATTATATACTGTATTCTTACATAAAGTAAGCTAGAGAAAAGCAAATGTTATTAAGAAATCATAAGGAAGAGAAAATACATTTACAGTACTGTATTGTATTTATCGTAAAAAATCTGTATGTAAGCAGACCCGTGCAGTTCAAACCTGTATTGTTTCAGGGGTCAACTGAATTTGAGAAATTGGAATTACAATCTATGTTTTGAAGTTATGCATTTGATTGTCTTCAAGTTTTTTTTCAATTACTATCCCAACTCTTCTTTCCCTTGATTCATCAGCACCATGAAACACCAGCTCCCTTTCCCAGTGATGTATGTATCCCATCATATTTTAACAACTTCATTGGAATATCATTTACATACCATAAAATTCACCTATTTCAACTGTAGAATTCAGTGAAGCTTAGTAAATTTATATCATTATGCATTCACTTATCAAAAAAAATTCCCTTGTGCCCCTTTGCAGTTACCTCCTATTCCCACACTAGGCATGGACAACCACTGATCTATTTATCTCTATAATTTTTTAGAAACTTTGTATAAATGGCACTATGAACTGTGTAGTCTTTTTGTCTAGTTTCTTCATTTAGTGTTTTTGAGGTTCATGCATATTGTTGCATGTATTATTTTTTGTTCCTTTAATTGCTGAGTAGTATTTCATGTTTGAATATACCATATTTTGCTCATCCATTGAAGAGTTGATGAGTATTCGGTTTGTTTAGTTTTTGCCCATTATGAATTGTTTTAAATATGCGTTTACGAATAGTGCTTATTTGTACCCAATATTTTTGTAAATGTATGTTTTCATTTCTCTTGGGTAGATGCCTAGAACTGGAATTTCTGGATTATAGGGTAAGTATGTGTCAACTTTTTTGAGAAACTACCAAACTACCACTTCTTCAAAGTAACTGTGCCATTGTTCATTCCCACCAGCAACATTTCTCCATATGCTTGCCAACTCTTGATATTGTCAGTTGTTTTGATTATAACTACTCTAGTGGATGTGAGGTTATCACAATGTATTTTAATGCACATTTTCCTAATGACTGCTTATGTTGAACTTGTTTTCATAGGCTTACTAGACATTTGCACATCCATTTTTATAAGTAGCCATGCACATCTTTTGCTCATCTTTAAAATTATTTCGTGTCAACTTCTGGGAGGATGGTAGAGTAGGAGGATCCTAAGCTCATTTCATCCCATGGACATACCTAGATCACAGCCACATCAGTGCATAGAACTCAAAAAACAATGAGGATTGGCAGAAGAGACTTGCCACAGTTAATATAAGAGGAGGGCACATGGAAAAGGATAGGAGGGGCAGATGTGGTCGGGAACCAAACTCTAAAAGAGACTAACCACAAACGGGAGGGACACCACAGGCACAGAGGGAGAGAAGAGCACATCCTACACCAGGCACTCTAGACATGGGGGACCTGCAGTGGGAAGATGATGTCCCATAAAATCTGGCTTTGGAACCCATGGGGCTTAACTTCACAATTTTTATAACAAGTGGGGCCTAAATCTAGGTACTTTTTTAAAAATTAATTTTATTTTTTTAAAATTACATCCAAATTAGTTAGCATATAGTGCAACAGTGATTTCAGGAGTAGATTCCTTAGTGCCCCTTACCCATTTAGCCCATCGCCCCTCCCACACGCCCTCCAGTAACCCTCAGTTTGTTCTCTATATTTATGAGTCTCTTCTGTTTTGTCCCCCTCCCTGTTTTTATATTTGTTTGTTTCCCTTCCCTTATGTTCATCTGTTTTGTCTCTTAAAGTCCTCATATGAGTGAAGTCATACGATTTTTGTGTTTCTCTGACTAATTTCACTTAGTGTAATACACTCCAGTTCCATCCATGTAGTTGCAAATGGCAAGATTTCATTCTTTTTGATTGCTGAGTAATACTCTATTGTGTATATATACTACATCTTCTTTATCCATTCATCCATCAGTGGACATTGGGCTCTTTCCATACTTTGGCTATTGTTGATAGTGCTGCTATAAACATGGGGTTGCATGTGTCCCTTTGAAAGAGCACACCTGTATCCCTTGGATAAATGCCTACTAGTTCAATTGCTGGGTCGTAGGGTAGTTCTATTTTTTTGTTTTTTGAGGAACCTCCATACTGTTTTCCAGAGTGGATGCACCAGCTTGCATTCCCACCAGCAGTGCAAAAGAGATCCTCTTTCTCTGCATCCTCGCCAACATCTGTTGTTGCCTGAGTTGTTAATGTTAGCCATTCTGACAGGTGTAAGGTGGTATCTCATTGTGGTTTTGATTTGTATTTCCCTGATGATGAGTGATGTTGAGCGTTTTATCATGTGTCGGTTGGCCATCTGGATGTCTTCCTAGGAGAAGTGTCTATTCATGTCTTTTGCCCATTTCTTCACTAGATTATTTGTTTTATGGGTGTTGAGTTGGATAAGTTCTTTATAGATTTTGGATACTAACCCTTTATCTGATATGTCGTTTGCAAATATCTTCTCCTGTTCTGTCAGTTGCCTTTTAGTTTTGCTGATTGTTTCCTTTGCTGTGCAGAAGCTTTTTATTTTGATGACTTCCCAATAGTTCATTTTTGCTTTTGTTTCCCTTGTCTCTGGAGATGTGTTGAGTAAGAAGTTGCTGCTACCAAGATCAAAGAAGTTTCTGCCTGCTTTCACCTCGAGGATTTTGATGACTTCCTGTCTTACATTGAGGTCTTTCATCCATTTTGAGTTTATTTTTGTGTATGGTGTAAGAAAGTGATCCAGTTTCATTCTTCTGCATGTCGCTGTCCAGTTTTCCCAGCACCACTTGCTGAAGAGACTGTCTTTATTCCATTGGATATTCTTTCCTGCTTGGTCAAAGATTAGTTGGCCATACGTTTGTGGGTCCATTTCTGGGTTCTCTATTCTGTTCCATTGATCTGAATGTCTGTTCTTGGGCCAGTACCATTCTGTCTTGATGGTTACAGCTTTGTAGTACAGCTTGAAGTCCGGGATTGTGATGTCTCTTGCTTTGGTTTTCTTTTTCCAGATTGCTTTGGCTATTCAGGGTCTTTTCTGGTTTCATACACATTTTAGGATTGTTTGTCCTAGCTCTGTGAAGAATGCTGGTGTTATTTTGATAGGGATGGGATTGAATACATAGATTGCTTTGGGTAGTATCGACATTTTAACAGTATTTGTTCTTCCTATCCAGGAGCATCTTTTTCCATTTTTTTTCTGTCTTCAATTTCTTTCATAAGGTTTCTATAGTTTTCAGTGTATAGATTTTTCACCTCTTTGGTTAGATTTATTCCTAGGTATTTTATGGTTTTTTGGTGCTAACTCCAGGTACTTTAAAACAGTGATCTCAGCTCTGGGAGAGCCAGAGGGTGGTAGGAAATGGGGTCTTTGCCCTTATAGAGACGATGTAACAAAAATACACCACTGAGACACAGCACAGAAGCAGCAGTTTGAAAAGCATCTGGGGTTTACCTTAAGGACATTTATTTGATAATCATAGCATGTGTGCTGGAGGGGCTGGAATCTTTAGAGACTTCTCCAAGAACAAAGAGGCGACAGGTGCCATTTCTCTCCCCTACCACCCCACCCCCAGACTAGATAGCTAATCACCTGCAGGATGTTGCAAACACTCTCTACCTAACTGGCTAACCCTGAGTAGGAGACCCTCCAAAGCCTTTCATTCTGCAAGCAGCCCTGGCAGGGACTGTGCTACTCCCAGTGACTCTTACTCTGGGGAGAGGGGAAGATAACCACACACACCAGTGCACTCACAGCCCCAGCAACTGAACATCATAACTGCCAGTGCAGAGAGAATGCCCTGCCAATCAGTGTGTCTGCAGCCCTAGCAGGCATCTGGACTGACTGCTGGCCCCACCCACCAACAAAAGTCTTGAAGGGGAAAACACAGGGAGAATGCTTTGCAGCCCAGTGTGACCACAGCTCTGGCAAATGGGGTGAAGGCAGGCATTTAATTTGGTCCTACTGCTGACACCATACAACTAAAATCCCATGGTGGCTCCTAACTGGTCCCTTAACAGCACAGGAACCAAAGCCTGCATACAGGCAAAGTGGGCCATAGCAGCTCAGTGGACTGAAGGCAAACAGGGCTCAGCCACAATGGTAGGGTGCACACAGCTGATGTAAGAGACAACCGTGAAGCACCTGGTTCTGGTGAATAGGAGACATTGCATTATAGGACACCACAGGACCTCTTCTTCATAAGGTCACTATTTTCAAGATCAGAAGATGTATTGGACATTCCTCATACATAGAAACAAATGCAACATTAGACAAAATGAGAAGACAGAGAAATAGGTCCCAAATGAAAGAATTCAAAGTAAGGATGATAAAGACACTCATTGAACTTGAGAAAAGAGTGGAAGATGTCAGAGAGACCTGTCAAAAAATAGAGGACTCAAGTAAATCAGAAGTATAGAAGGAGAAATGACGATTGATACCACAGAAATACAAAGGATTACAAGAGAATATTATGAAAAACTATATGCCAACAAATTGGACAACCTAAAAGAAATGGATAAATTCCTAGAAACATATAACCTTCCAAAACGAAGCAGGAAGGAATAGAAAATTTGAACAGACTGTTTATTAGCAATAAAATTGAATCAGTAGTCAAACTTCCTAACAAATAAAAGTCCATGACCAGAGGCCTTCACAGGTGAATTCTACCAAACATTTGAAGAAGAGTTAATACCTATTCTTTTCAAACATTCAAAAAATAGAAGAGGAAGGAAAGCTTTCAAATTCATTGGATAAGGCCAGCATTACCCTGATACCAAAACCAGACAAAGACACCAGAGAAAAAGACAACTATAGGCTGATGAACATGTCTGATGAATATAGATAGAGAAATCCTCAAAATATTAGCACACTGAATCCATTAAAAATACGTTAAAAAATTCACCATGATCAAGTGAGATCTGTTCCTGGGATACAAGGGTAATTCAATATTTGCAAATCAATTAATGTGATACATCACATTAACAAGAGAAATGAAGAAAACCGTATAATCATCTCAGTAAGATGCAGAAAGAGCATTTGATAAGGTACAACATCCATTCATGATAACAACTCTCAACAAAGTAAGTTTAGAGGGGACATACCTCAACACAATAAGGCCATATGAAAAATCCACAGCTAATATCATACTCAATTGTGAAAAACTGAGAGCTTTCCCTCTAAGATCAAGAACAACATCAGGGTGTCCAATCTCACCACTTTTATTCAACACAGTATGAGACATCGTAGCTACAGCAGACAAGAAAAAGCAAAAAAAGGCATCCATATTGGAAATGAAGTCAGACTTTTACTATTTGCAGATGACATGATACTACACACAGAAAATTTTAAACACTCTATCAAAAAACTACTAGAACTAATAAATGAACTCAGTGGAGTTGCAGGATACAAAATTAATATACAGAAACCTGTTGCCTTTATATACACTAATAATGAAATAGCAGAAAGAGAAATTAAGAACACAATCCCATTTAAAATTATATCAGAAAGAATAAAATGCCTAGAAATAAACTTAACAAAGGACGTAAATGATCTTTATTCCAAAAAAAATATAAAATACTGATGAAAAAAATTGAAGATGACACCAAAATGGAAAGATATTCTGTGCTCATGAACTGGAAGAGCCAATATTGTTAAAATTTTTATATTATCTAAAGCAATCTACAGATTTAATGCAGTTCCCATCAAAATGCTAGCATTTTTTTTTCACAAAACTAGAACAAAGAATCTTAAAATTTGTATAAAACCACAAAGACCCCAAATAGCCAAATAATTCTTGAAAAAGAAGGACAGAGCTGGAGGTATTGCAATTTCGGATTTCAAGATACACTACAAAGCTGAAGTAATCAAAACAGTATAGCACTGGCACAAAAATAGACACATCAATGGGACAGAATAGAATCCAGAAACAAACCCATGTGTTTACAGTCAATCGATGGCAAAGGAAGCAAGAATATACAACGGGGTAAAAGACCATCTCTTCAACAAGAGGTGTTGGGAAAACCGGAAACCTACATGCCAAAGAATAAAACTGGACCTCTTTCTTACAGCCTACACAAATAAACTCATAATGAATTAAACATTTCAGTGTGAGACCTGAAACCATAACGCTTCTAGAAGAAAACATAGGGATTATTTGGTCTTTTGGTTTTCTTTTTTTCTTTTTTTCTTTTTTAGAGAGAGAGAGTGAGGGAGGGAGAGGGGGAGAAGAAGAGAGGGAAAGAGAGAGAGAGAGAGAGAGAAATTCCAGGCAGGCTCACACTGGGTGTGGAGCCTGATGCAGAGCTTGATCCCATAACCCTGGGATCATGACCCAAACAGAAATGAAGAGTCTGTCATTCAACTGACTTAGTCACCCAGGTGCCCCCTCTTTTTGGTTTTATTGAGGTTGAATCCTACTTTATATCCCTTTTAGCATCTTGATTTTCTCACTCAACATTACCTTACAGAAGCTCTTCCACTGGTTCAAATTCATTATTTTTAATGACTGTTTACTGTTCTAGCGTATGCATTCCTCTGTTGATGAGTATTCAATTTGTTTATTTTTTTCTCCACAGTAGGTTTATTTTTTCCTTCTACAACAGTCAGTGAAGCAATAACCATACCATATATCTATATCTATATCTATATCTATATCTATATCTATATCTATCTATCTACCTAGAATATATAGATATTCTAATTCTAGGAAGTGGTGACTTTCTTTCTATAGCTTGGAGCCCAGGAGTTAGAAATTTGGCTCAAAGACTGTAGATACTTATTTTGTTAGATGTTGCTATATTGATTTCTGAAATGGGTATGATAACTCACTTTACTACTAAGTGTGTGAGCATTATTTCTCTCTTATTCACACAAGTCAGCAAAATGTCCATTTAAAAATATTTGCCAGTGAGAAAGGTAAAATGTGATGGGACATTTGAATTTCTATGATAACTAGAAAATTTGGACATTTTTCATGTTTGCTACTTGACTGGATTTGTTCATCTATTCACTTCCATTTAAACCTTCATACACATTTCCATTGGTTGTTTGCCCTTTACAATTTTAGGTTATAAGCCTGTTTGGATATTATATATATTATCTTTTACCATTTGATTTATAATTATCTCTTCCAGTCAGTCATATTGTTTGACTATTGGTTTTGCTTTTGGTATTCCTTGCTGTAAGGATTTTTAAAATTTTATAGCATTTGGTATAATTTGAAAAAAATGGAACATTAAAAAATAGAGAAGAAATAACAATGGTGGTAAGTACTTATAACACATTTGAATAAACAAAAAAATCCATGAGTCAATAGACATATTCCAAAAACAAACAAAAGAAAGTAATGAGAGAGACAGATAAACTAATAAATGTAGCCAAAAAAAGGTAGATTTAAAAAGTCACTATTATAGTATCAATATAATATCCGGTTTAGGCAGGAATATCAATAGAAGCTATTGCTGGGGAGGACAGTAGTCTCACAGTGATAAAGTATCACTCCATAGGTTTTTTTACTATTTGCAAAGGGGAAAATGTAAATTTACTATGGAAATATCTGGCTGTCACTACCCCATCCATATTGACAATCTAAGCATTTGCTAATAATAGGACCACCTCACAGTTTGGATCTCCTCTGCTATGCAATATAAAATATATAACTTATTACCAATAACATAATCTTTTTTGAAAGAAATATGTTTTTTAAGTTTATTTATTTTGAGAGACAGAGAAAGAGAGACAGCGTGTGCAGGGGAGGGGAGGAGAGACAGTGAGAGAGAATCCCAAGCAGTCTACACACTGTCAGCACAGAACCCAATGTCAGGCTCCAAACCAAGAACCATGAGATCATGACCTAAGCTGAGATCCAGTGTCAGACGCTCAACCGAATGAACCACCCAGGCTCCCCACCAATAATGTGGTCTTAATTAATTTAAAAAAAAATTTTATTTGTTTTTGAGAGAGATAGAGTCAGAGTGTGAGTGGCGGAGGGGCAAAGAGAGAGGGAGACATAGAATCTGAAGCAGGCTCCAGGCTCCAAGCCATCAGCACAGAGCCCGATGCGGGGCTTGAACTCACGAACCGTGAGATCATGACCTGAGCCAAAGTTGAATGCTCAACTGACTGAGCCACCCATGCACCCCTTAATTAATTTTTTTAAGGTTTATTTATTTTTGAGAGAGAGAAAGAGAGAGAGCAGAGATGGGCAGAGAGAGAGGAAGACACAGAATTTGAAGCAGGCTTCAGGCTCTGAGCTGCCAGCACAGAGCCCAATGAGGGGCTTGAACTCATGAGAGCCATGAGGTCATGACCTGAGGCGAAGTTGAACACTTAACCAACTGAGCCACCCAGGTGCCTCCAATAATGTAGTCCTAACAAAAATGTTTATTCTTAATAATGTCTTTAACTTGTAGTTGACAAGAAGTATGGGAATTAGAGAAACAAGTTAAATCACATCACTATGAAATAATCAGGCAAATCCATATTACGAAATACTCTTGAAACCAACTGGTCTGGACTTTTTAAGAAAGTCATAGTCAAAAGAAAAGAGAAAATGCTCTCCAAAAGAGTCAGAGGGATCTGGATTCAAAGTGATTTCAGGGACATAAGAATCTTTCTTGCAATATGTGACATTTTAAATGGATACTGGAGTTTAGAAAAACAATAAAACATATTTTGAGTGCAATTGGGGAACTCTGAATAACAACTGAGTGAGATGACATTGAAATTATTAGTTTTTTTCAGTTGTGATAGTGGTGATGTATGTGTGTCAAAGCACGTCCTTATTAGGATATGTGAACTGAAATGTTTCAGTTTTGCATTTCAATGGTTTAAATGTAGATTTTACAAAATATGCACAAATATGCGTTTTAATTGTTGCAAAAGTCTTCATATAGAATGAAAATCTTTTAAGTACTATCTACTGGTCCTCATTCTGCTACTTGGTGCTCAACAAAAAAATACTGTCTTTGTTATTAATGAAATAAATTATATACATATAAAAGAGAATAACAAAAATTGTGTATCCTAATACTATTATATTAATTATATGCCACTGTAGCACACAACCTTTCAAATTCATGATTCTTTCTAACAGATATGTCTAGGTAGAAGTCAAGTACGTCATCTGTTTCCTACCGCTTAGAGGTCCCTAGGTTGCAGTCAATCAAATAAAGATTTGTTTGGTAGTAGTCTGCAAAAATAATTTATTTTAAAATGTTTCTTGAGGTGCCTGGGTGGTCAGTTGGTTGCGTCCAACTTTAGCTCAGATCATGGTCTCGTGGTTCATGAGTTCAAGCCCCATGTTGAGCTCTGTGCTGATAGCTCAGAGCCTGGAGCCTGCTTTGGATTCTGGGTCTCTTTCTCTCTCTGTCCCTCCCCTGCTCGCACTCTGTCTCTCAAAAATAAAAAACGGTTAAAAAAATTTAAATGTTTCTTGAAGAGTGTGCGTGTGCGTGTGTGTGTGTGTGTGTGTGTGTGTGTGTGTGTGTGTGTAGAGAGAGAGGCACAGGCATATATATTCCTGTGTGTGATTTTTTTTACAGAGAATATATTTTCTACAATAAGTATTACATATATTATGTAATATATTATCACATTATTATAAAAGAATATGGTCTAAAAATGTACTTGAATTTGTTAAAGTATGCTTTGCCATTTTGTACTTGATATGCATTGCGAGAATTTCAAGGACATACAAAAATAAAGCATATTATCTTGAGTAACTCTCTTTACTTCTTATTCTATCCTACTTTTGGCAAAAAAAGTGATCTGATGGTGAGTGGCGACTATGTAACACCATTGCTTCATGTTGTTGGGTGTTAAAAGTCACTCACCCATGTGGACTCTACCTTTGCAACCCACTAAGTATTTGAAGGATTCTTCTTCCAGTATCTGGGTAAGATGGTCTGTCTCTACCTGGAGACTCAAATTGTCCATCAGAGAGGAGTCTCAAAGTTTACACTTAAGTGGGAGTACCAGGAAGCCCATACTTATAAGTTTAGAATAATCCTCCAATTTAACAACAGTGCTGGTATTTTGATGTCTATCTCTTGATACCTGTTTCTATTTCTGAATTGTATAGCACTTGAAATGAGACAGAAAATTTAGTGTCCACATGACAGTCTCCACTAGTTAGTAATGCGTAGACATTACATATGTTAAGCATGTATGACAGTAGCCAAAGGGAAGCCAGAATAGTGCTGTTTATTTGCATTTTAATTTGACTACAGAATTGTTTACTTTAGGCCCTTTGGTCCAATGCTAATTTAAATCACTTTCAACAAACATTATTTTCTTCCCTTCATGCTTTACAACCCTAAATAATAAAAGTTATCATAACTTACTTTAAAGTCTATATTTATTCTATAGGCATGAATTTTTAGCTTTATGAGGGATTAGAAGAAAGACTGATGAATGTAGCGATACAGTGGTTATAGAAGCAGTAGCCCAAGAGTGTGGTTTTAAATCCCAGCTCTGCCTTATAGTAGCTGTGTGAACGGTTTAAAATTACTTCTCTCTATATCTCAGGTTCCTTATATGTAAAATAAGAATAGTTATAGTATGTACCTCATAGAGTAGTTGGAAAGATGAAACGAGCTGAGCCATGTACAGTGCTTGCTGTGATAACTGCCATATAATCCAAAATTTAGCACCTATTATGCACACTTATTTGATAAGTAGATAAAGAATTAGCTGGAAAACCTGGGAATTCATTCTTGCCATAGTTATAGTGAACGATGGTCCAGTTTCAAAGGTTGTGAAGAAAGCTAAGGATAGACATTTTCTAAAATAAGGATGGGCAATAGTCATGGTCTTTGTCCTAGAGAATTGAAAACAAGTGGAACTATATAAAAGATAAAGAATTAAAAATATCAAGGACAGATTTCTGTGAAGAAGGAAAGAAAGAGAAGAGGTAAATTATGTAGGGGGGGAGCTCAAAAGAAGAAATCTCCAAAAAGAGAACTAAGGAAATATAAAGGTAATTATTCTGAGCTGATCCACCCATCAATAGGTTAATTGAATTATGAGACAGCAAATTGAAGTATGTATTTTTTTCTGACCATCATTTACATAGACATTTACTACTGTCTGAGAACAATAGGCACCTGGAAAATGTCAATTAGCCAGCCTGTCCAGCTGGATCTTCCTTGATGTTCATGGTGAAAGCTTTGTCTATGGATAGATGACATCTTATTCTAGATACCAGACTGACCATAGAGGTAAGTCACGCGTATTCTTGGGAGTTTGTAGTTTCCTATCTAATTTTTTTTTTTTTTGGTTGGTTCTTTGTAGTTTTGGAGAGAAAAAGTTTGGTAAGAAAAGCATGTGTTTGAACATATTAAGATTCAGCTGTTAACTTTTACATGAAAACATAATTTTTCAGTTTTGAATTCTGTTCCTTCACGTGTGATCTATTGTATCTATAGCATCATTAGTGGTATTTAAATGTCTCTAAGCTTGACAGTTCACTTGGACAAATGCAAAGAACAATGAATATTGGCTTCTAAGAAGGTAGTAAGTCACTTAAATAACAAATTTGCTTAATTTTAGTTTATAATAATCTAACATTTGGGAGAGATTTATTTATTTACATATAATGAAATTTCGCAGGAAAATGCTTATTTTCAAAGGCTTATAAGGATGCAATATACATGAAATTGTTTAACATATATAACTATGGATAAAGTTACCATGGGAAGTTTTAAGTGCTTTCTTGTAGAATTTGGGTTTTTATTTTCACTCTCTGTAGCATGCTAACCTTGAGATATGTGTGAAAAGAGTGAATGGCAAAATAGAATGTTGTGATGTGAAGGGAAATTTGATGAAAGTATAATTGATTCAGAGATTTTTTTTTGTTGAACAAATGAAACCAAAGATTTTCCCCCAAATATCACAAACTAATTGCATTTCCTTCTGATTTCCTTGGAGACACATGTGGAATGAAATGTAATAAATACTACACTTGTGTGTTTACTTACCAGAATGTTCTGCTCAGAAAAAGTAATGATACCCTTTCATTGACATCATCCGAGTGATAATATACTTTTGTTTCTATCATTGGAGTAATAATAACCTTTCAACCACATCACTGCACAGTGCTTCTTTCTTTTATTGTACATAATGCATAAAAATAAAAAGGCTATATTATTTCTTAGGGAGAAAGATTGTTATTTAAATAAATTCACAGACATCTGAAAACTAGTTTCTTGTTAACGTGTACCAAAATTTCTATAGATATCTGTAGCTTTGTACAAGAATTTAATTTTAATATTCTTTTGATTCTCACATTATACTTCAGATCTCTGCTACTTTACATCTCAAGAATATGACTTAAAATGAGTTTTAGTTGCTTATATGGCAATGATAAGGAATTGGATATTTTTGTCAAATATTTATTTTTAAAAAATGTTTTAATGTTTATTTAATTTTGATATATATAGAGAGAGAGTGAACAAGCAAGGGAGGGGGTGGCAGAGAGAGAGAGAGAGAGAGAGAGAGAGAGAGAGATTAGCTTAGCTTTCTTCACAACCTTTGAAACTGGACCATCATTCACTATAACTATGGCAAGAATGAATTCCCAGGTTTTCCAGCTAATTCTTTATCTACTTATCAAATAAGTGTGCATAATAGGTGCTAAATTTTGGATTATATGGCAGTTCTCACAGCAAGCACTGCACATACCTCAGCTCGTTTCATCTTTCCAACTACTCTATGAGGTACATACTGTAACTATTCTTATTTTACATATGCCCGTTTACAATCACTCCCCAAAGTTGTTTTAATCATTTAAATTAACTCACAGCTTTAATGTAAGATAATATGTATTTAATAGAGTCCTTTCCAAATTGTTTTCTATCATAATAAATTGCATACAGTGTAAAATAAATTAAATAAATTATGATATTTTACTATTTCTTATGAATAAAGAACATAAATTCTTTCTGGTTTTGCCTATGTTTGCTTCACTTCATCATAAATTATAAAACTGTGTTTTTTGCTAGATGAAGGAAAGTCAAACAACATTACTCTATGCAATAATAAAAGTGAACCACATATTAAATATTTAAAATAAAAAACCTAATTTTAATGGTAATAAACTAATCAGAATGTTTCCTCATGCAGACATGAATCCCAGGAAATAGGCTGGAGAAATTTTATAGCAACTAATTTAAAAATTTTACATTATTAAATATGTGTTTATTAAATAAGTACCTGTTTCTGGTCTTATTCCATACCCCAAAATGTTTCACCTGAATTGGATGACCCTGGTGTGAAGGCACACTTCTAAAGGGAGGGCAGAAATATTACCATCATTTCCAGATTTCCACTACTGCAAATAGTCTCTGGGTTAAAGCCTAAATTGTCTATTAGATTTTATTAGACAAAGTGAAACCCAGTTAAAGCTTTTTCCAAATTCATATTTACTTAGGAGAGCAAGAAAACAGCCTCAGGATTGTTTTTAGCTGCTTTAAAAGTCAAGTCAGCTTTTGGTTTTCTTTTGGAAGGAGAGGGATTGTTCACCACATTGGTGATAATAATGCTGGGATGACACTGTTATTTGGTTGATGTGACTTAACATACCAGGTTCCTTTGGGGGAATATTAAAAGTGATGTATTATCTTCAGCAATGATTATTCTAATATATTTTTTGGTAACAGCTTTATTGGGATGTAATTCACATACCATACAATTTACCCTCTTGAAATGTACAATTCAATGTGTTTTACATATTCAGAATTGTGTAACCATTGCCACAATCGGTTTTAGAATATTTTCATCATCCCAAAAAGAAATCCCATGCCCATTTACAATCACTCCCCATTTCCTCCCAACTACCCTCCTACTGTCCCAACTTTAGGCAACCACTAATTTGCCTTCTGTCTTTAAAGATTTGCTTATGCTAGACATTTCAGAGTCACAATCAGACAATATGTAGTCTTTTGTGATGGGTTTCTTTCTCTTAGCATGATGTTTTTAAGGTCATCCATGTCGTAGTGTGTATCAGTACTTTATTGCTTTTTATTTTTTAAAGTATTTAAAAATCTTTTTTCAAGCAAAAGTTCTCACATGTTTATTATTGAACCAACCTACTGATACAGAAGCATAGTAACAGAGAAAAATAATTTCCCCAATAAAGCATGCCTATTGTTCAGATAGTGGTGATGTTTACAGAGTGGTAGGATACAAGCACTTGACCTTTATGCAGCATAAATATATGTGCAATCTCATGGACAATCCCTTATAGACCCAGCTTGGTTCTGGTCTAATGCCTCCTTTTGGAGTTGTACCAAATTTTACTACTAGTTTTCATCCAAATTCACTGGGGGATGAGACAATTCTGCTTTTGTTTCTTGGCCAAGAATCATTTGTTATGTCAAATATAATACATAGTATATATATTATTATATGGGTATATTGCATTTGGATTGCTTCCATCCTTTGGCTATTCTGAATAAGGCTGCTATGAGCATTCCTGTACAGTTTTTAAGTGGGCTGTATGTTTACTTCTGAGGAGTGGAATTGCTGGATTATATGGTAACTCTGTGAATACTCATTTGAGGAATTGCAGAATGTTTTCCAAAGAACTTGTGCCATTTTACATTCCTACCAGTGGTGTATGGGGGTCCTGATTTCTATGCCACCTTGTCAAAAGTTATTATCTATCTTTTTGGTTATAGCCGTCCTAGCAGAGACAAAGGATATCTCATTATAGTTTTGATGTGCAGTTCCTTGATGATGTTGAACAAATTTTCAGGTGTTTTTTGGCATTTGTATATTTTCTAAGAAAATTAACTACTCGGATCCTTTGCCTGTTTAAGCAATTATTATTAGTATTTTTATTATTTTAAGAATTCTTTATATATTATAATTTATTTTATTTATTATATTATAATATAATTTTGCTTTCAGTAGTTTATTAAAATGGAAACTTTAAGGGTGTGTGTGTATCTATAATAAATTGTATTACAGTCAATCAAATATAATTTTTGGTCAACGTGACATAGAAAAACTAATTTAAGTTTTCTTCCAATTAGTTTGGAGTCTGCTTAACTATCAAACTTTGTGAACTTTAATATGTTACCCAGAGCACAGCTTATAAAATAATAGGATGTATTGACTGGAAATTAAGTTTAGGGAAGTAAATTATTTGTTGTGGGTCTTCAGAAACATTCCCCCTAATAGAAAGATAGACTATGAAAAAAAAAAAAGTAATTTTTCATAGATTTATATATTTTTCTTTTTTAACTTAAAAAAATTTTAATGTTTATTTATTTTTTGAGAGACAGAAACAGAGCATGAGCGAGGGAGGGGACAGAGAGAGGGGGAGTCACAGATTCTGAAGCAGGCTCCAGGCTCCGAGCTGTCAGCAGGCAGCCAGACGCGGGGGGCTCAAACTCACGAACCACGAGATCATGACCTGTGCCTAAGTCGGAAGCCCCACCGACTGAGCCATCCAGGTGCCCTGGATTTATATATTTTTCTAATGACTTTTTCTTTTTTAAAGACGAATTAAAAACTTTAGCATTTGAGAAGTCATTTTTTCTACTTTCAAAAATTTTTTTCATAATCCTTTCCTTGTATGTATTATTACTTTTAGGCTATCAATGAAAAGAACATAAATATTTTTACATTTCAACAAAGGCAATCACGTTCACACCCCACTTCCTTATCTTCAGTTGAACAAGTAAGGGAAAGTAAATTTCATGGTTGCCCCACTGATGTAGCTGACCTGGCCCATCTGCCACTCAGACGGCAGTAGAGCTAGCAGAAGCCAAGGCTACTCAGAACACTTAAGAACAAATGAAGCTTCATTCGTTTGTTCACGAAAACCGCCTGCTACCACATCAAAGTATTAAGCATTTCTGCACGTGTGACGGAAGGAAATGGAGAAGAGAGCAGAGTGCTCATGATGTAGCCCAGGTTCTCTGGCATTTGAAAGAAGGGTGACAGGTGCTAATGGTCCTTTCCTTGGATGTCTTTCCTTGGGTGAGGGATACAGTATGACAGGCATCTTAAATACCTGGAAAAAGGGATGTGCAGCTCAACACATACATGACCTCCCTTTTATTTTATTTTTTAAAAAATTTTAAGCTTATTTATTTATTTTGAGGGGGGGAGCAGAGAGAAAGGGAAAGAGAGAATGCAAAGCAGGCTTTGCCCTGTCAGCACAGAACCCAACGTGGGGCTCGAACTCATGAACCATGAGATCATGACCTGAGCTGAAATCAATGCTTAACTGAGCCAGCTGCTGCCATGATCTCCCTTGTATAAAAGGAAGATTATGGGAGGTTTAACTGAAAATTATCTCAATTTGCAAAGTCACTGGACGGTATGAATTTCTTTTAGGATTCCTAATATATTTCAATCAGGTAAGTTTTTACCATGAGAACAAAAATGAAATCGATGAAAAAACTGAACATACTGGACTTAGATACAAATTTGAAAATTTGGATGTATACAAGGAACCAGCATTTAAAATATAATCCCTATTAGAAGTGGTCTTTGAACTAAAGCAGAGTATGAACGTATGACATAACTTGAAGACAAAATAAATTCACAAATGTATACAAATTCATAAATATAATTTGTAAAAAGCACATGCAATTCTTGCTCACAAGCAGATGAAATTCTAAATATTGACAAGTGACTACAAACCAGAATATGGTGACTGTATGTCATCCTCCCAGACCTGGATATAATGATAACACTGGAATCTCGTTTGAGTTAATGGCTCTTTACACAAGGTGCCAGCATCAGTATCTTCTGAGATTCTCTTTCTTATGCCCACCTTTCTTTATTTTAGCTTATGGGCATGCAAGTGGAATTTTGCCATTTAAGAACTGAGCTCTATGGAAGGTAAGTCACAGTCTAGTAATGTGAATGTGGAGAAGGTCATGTGTTAGGCCAGGAGAGATGCAAGTTGTCCATATAGAAGAAAAAAAAAAAAAAAGGAAGTGAGAGGGAAGGAAAGAGTAAGAGAAAGAAAACCTTAGGGGTAAGAATTTTGTATTTACAAATATGCTTCCCTTTGGCTCTGGTTTTTGCAAGTATGTGCCTGTATTTTGTGGTCTTACTAAATCATGGCTATTTAACTGCGTTTAAAGTTATTAAATTACCAACAGCCAATCCCCTAAAACTTATATGCATGAAAAGATGTAAAAATAAAACAAAGAAATTTCCTGTTTAAAATTTAATGCTGATGTGATTAAAAACATATATCAACAGCTTAAAGGCTATCAGACTTCATAATCAAGGAGTAGGCTTGTTATAATAAAAACAAGCTTCATTGTCATTTTTGGGCGTAGATTTAATTTATTCTTACTTTTTTAAAAGCTGAAAATGGTAGGAGGTGATTCATTTATTTGGATGGAAAACTACATCTGGGTCAGAGTTAATAGCCATCTAAAAGTAAAGTATCGTTTGAGAAGGCTTGTGGGTATGCCTGGAGCTTTTTACTTTTATATCATTTGCTAATAAGCTAGTTATCTGGAAGCTATTAAATTAGAATATTTGATTTTGCAGAGATTAAAAAGAAATATTGGACTCATAGTATTTTGTACAGAAACCTTCTGTTATATTCTGCTACTTTTTAAAAATCCAATGTCATGGCTTGTTTCTTTTGTTTGTATTTTTTTTAAATGGGGGGGTTGATTTCTGTTCGTATTTTGTTTTACTTTAGAAAATGTTTCTCTATTTGTATGTAAAATAAAATAAGTATGACAATTGAAGTAAGATAATATTCTCAGCTGATGTTTTACAGGGCTTCAGTCTTTAGAACTATGCCTGATTTAAAGAATTTCATGGTTAATATTTGTGCTATATAAATCTCCTGGTTTTTACTAGCAAGTACTAAATTCCCAAAGCCTATCTCTGAAGGATAATTTGTTATACTCTAGTATTTTCCTCTCTGGCTCTGCTGGGAAGATGGGTATAGTGTAGGAAAATGTGAGCATATTTGCAAACTACTACTGAACAAACTAAAATTTAGAAAAAAAATAAAGTTAGAGATGAGAGAAATGTCATGACCAACACTGGACTTAATATATATCTGGCAAATGTTATATGGTTTTTAGATTGTGATTTTTAATATTTGGTTTTGCCTCCATTTTCCTTTTTTAATTCTCTCCCTTCTCATTCCTTTGTTTCTTTTCTTTTTTTATTCCACAAAAATGATTTTTTTACAAACAGCGTATATTTCCACTCTGGGAAGAATTTTAGAATGCCCATGATCTTCTATTTAGTTTTGCAGGGTTAAGATGCGCGCGCGCGCGCGCGCGCGTGTGTGTGTATGTATTGGAGATTCTATTCTGAGAAATTTTTAAATATAAACTCAAATTTATTTCTCTTTGCCTAAAATTTTGTATAAATTCTACATAGTTTTAGAAACAAGCTTCAGTGAATAGTTCAGAATCTCTCTGGTCATATTCTTTCCTTAAAATTTTGTACTAGAAATCCCCATATTAACTTATTTTAACTTGAAATATAGTCACAAGTAGACTTCCTTATAATACCTGTCTCAATGTTTCAGCTATGGGACTGTGGATATGAATAATATCATAATTAATTTCTTCAAGTAATTATTAAACATAGTCTTCAAAGATCAACTTCTTTAGCACAGGGAGTTATCGACCTATGAATGAGATTTTTTAAAATTTCACTTATAAGATCATTGTTTAGAAATCTTAGAAATAATTTTCCCACTGAAATTATATTAAAAGAATGGGACTTGGTCCAAGAATGATCCCAAAACTGGTTTTTCTAGCTCACAGTGAAGATGAAGTGTAGAAATCTGGACTCTAACTTCAATGTATTGTTTGAAAGAAAAAAAAAAGGGGGAGGGGGTTTAACACTTTCGATTTTCTGCTTTACCAGGGTTATGCTCTGCCTTATGTAATCTGATTCTTTTCCCTGGCTGCACAACTCCATACAGAGAAAACAAGGAATTGCTCAGATCTGGTTCACTGCAATTTCATGCTAATTTTAACTGAGCCCATAGCACTGCTTCGTCTTTTTAAATTTATCTCTTACTGGTTCCCTGACAAAATATTCTGAAAAGTAGCTGCCATGGATGTTTTGTCTTTCACCTTATTATTATTATTTTTTTAATGTTTGTTTATTTTGAGAGAGTGCATGCTTGTGCTTGAGTGGAGAAGGGGTAGAAAGAAAGAGGGAGGGAGGGAGGGAGAGAGGGAGAGAGAGAGAGAGACTGAGAGAAGATCCCAAGCAGGCTCTGTGCTGTCAGCTCGGAGCCCAATTCAGGGCTTGATATCATGAACCATGAGAGTATGACCTGAGATGAAATCAAGAGTCAGATGCTTGAACAACTGAGCCACGAAGGCACCCCTTTCCCCTTATCTTTCTAATTCCACATTTCCCTTTTCCTCAGGTTTCATCCTATTACTCTCAAATGATTATTCTTCCTACTTATTTGAAAACACTCAGAGATTTGGGGCACTTTTTTTTCCTCCTCAGCTTGTCAGTTTGTGACTTGCTTCAGTTTTAGAGAAAGATGATTCTATTATAAAGCCAACCTGTCTCTTTGTCCTTGACCTAGCTCTGTTTCATAAGGCATATTACTCTTACAGATAATCTTTTCAGTCTAGAATCTCACACTTTACTTAATGTACATATTTATTCCCACATCCCTCTCTACATATTGTCCTCTTTCCCTTTAGTGCAAAACATGTCCCATGTCTCTTTCATCTCTATGTGGCCTTAAATTCATTTAATTGTTATCTCTTCTCCTTCATTCCACTGGGAGACCTACTCATTGCCAACTCTAACTGCAGTTTATTCACTCTCAATCTTCTTAATTCTTTAATGCATTTTACCCCTTAAAATGACTCTTTCTCAACTTCTGGGAAAGCATATTACATTGCTCTACAATATTCAAATTCATCTTCCCTTCCTGTCTACTAAATGTTCAGTCTTTTTCATGTATTCTTATTCACTCCTCTGTTTTCACTATTAAATACTGCATCTCAGGGATCTCCTCTCCCTCAGGACTGCAACTCTCCCTTCCGTGTAAAAAAAAAAAAAAAACACTTAAAATAACAATTGTTTCCTGTTTTCAAAGAGTTTTTGCTTGTATAATTATAGTTAATCTCCAATACAAACATGTGAGGTAGATCTTATACTCATTTTGCAGACTACAAAATTTATATTTTTCAGCTTCCAACTATCTGGCCACTTTCCAAAAGTTAACTAGCTATTTATTGTACTTAGGCTTACAATATAAAGCAGTGATATATTCAGGGTTAAATTTATGATCTTTCTCCTGTCCAGTGTCCTCCCTCCCCAACATTCTTATTGGTGTTAATAACACAACTACTAGGCAAGTCATTTAGTTCAAAATCTTGACTCAAGTTCAATTTCAAACAGTAGGGGCTTCCAATGGGATTAGCTTAGATCATCACCTCTTGGTGATAACTATGGTTTGTGTCTACCCACAGGACTCCTGACATCAAAGGAGTGTGGGTTTTCTGCACCAAGAAGCTCTCCCATTCTCTGTGGACACAACTGGGTGTCCTACAATGTATATCAATTCTAACACTAACTACCTGGAGTTAATGCAGACCCCACAGCTTAAGGGCTCAGTCCCACAAGACTGCTCTCTCCACTGCAGACAACATTCATATGTAAAGAGTCCCCAAGTTACTCACACTTTTGTCCAGCTTGGCTACAGATCAGAGGTTCCAAGTCCCTCCTCGGGTTGCTATAATGGCTCACAGAATTCAGGGAAACACTTTATTTACTATTGCCAGTTTATGAGCAGGATATTTATAAATGTATACGTGTATACACGCGCGTGCGCGCGCACACACACACACACACACACACACACACACAACCTGCAGGAAAAGCAGTAGAGGACACTGCTGGTTGTTAGTAAAAAGGTGTTTACCCTTCTTCCTTCTCCTCTGTTACTCCTAGACTCTAGCACCAAAGGAATTGGGTGCTATTAAGGAGGAAGAAGTGATATCCTAGTTAATACTTTACATTGCTGGGGTATAAAAGATATTTTAAAGGACACGAAAAGCCTGATAAAGAGGCACAACAGGGCAGGGTCCCCACGGAGTTTGGGGTCCACCACCCTCTCGGCATGTATATACATCCACCAATCTGGAAGATCTCCACACCCTTCCATTTGGAGTTTTTATCAAGATGCCATTAAATCGGTATTTTTTTTTTTTTAAGTTTATTTGGGGGGGGGGGAGACAGAGAGAGAGCGAGAGAGAGGGAATCCCAAGCAGACTACACACTGTCAGCATGGAGCCTGATGTGGGGCTCGATCTCACAAAATGTAATATCATGACTTGAGCCAAAATCAGGAGTCAGATGTTTCACCAGCTGAGCCACCCAGGCACCCCTACATAGGTATTATTGATCGAATCATTGGCTGTTGCTGATTGAATCATTATCCAATCCCTCATCCTTCCAAAGAAGGAAGTCAGAGAGTGGGACTGAAGGATCCAACCCTCTAATCACATGGTTGGTTGCTCTGGCAACCAGCGCCCATTCTGAAGCTATTTATGGGCCCATCAAGGGTCATCAAGAGCCCCTCCTCATGTGAACACAGATCATTGAAGGGGGCTTATTATAAATAACAGGACGTCCTTCTCACCCCTAGCATTCAGGAAATTCCAAGGGGTTTAGGAGATCTGTGCTAGGAACCAGAGATGAAGACCTAGGAGATATTTCTCATTGTCCCATGTTATCACAGTGCCTTCTCCATTACCTGTCAACTCATCCTTTAAAAGCCTGTTCAAACATTAGTTCCCTCACTTGATCCCAACATTCCTAGGAAGAGTTCATGACTGTTCTGTGGCACTTATTGCCTCCATCCTCATAGTACTGAATGATGTGGCTTCCAGAGCTCAGGTTCTCAGGCCAGCCAGGCCTATACTGTAAGCATCCAACTCCTGATTTCAGCTCAGGTCATGATCTCATGGTTTGTGAGACTGAACCCTGCACTGAGCTTGCACTGACAGGGCAGACCCTGCTTGGGATTCTCTCTCTCCCGCTTTCTATCTCTGTCCCTCCTTGACTTGTGCACACGCAGACACTCTCTCTCAAAATAAGTAAATAAAACTTTAAGGAAAAAAAATGCCTAATTTGTGTGATGCTTAAAAAGATTAAATGAGATATTGCACATAGCTGGAACATTGTAATTGTTCAAAAAGTTACTTGTTTACTCACCTCCTAAAGCATAATATTGTGAAAATATGCAAAATGTGGAATTTGAAAATCCAATTCCCAGTTTTGAATCCCTTGGCTTTCCAGTGCTGTGACCTGGTCAGGACACCTAAACTCACAGTACTTTTATTACCTGTGCTACTTTTATTACCTGGGATGATTATAATGCAAATAAATATTTGTGGCATAAGATAAGAAATTTTTCTACAAAGATATTCATAAACTAGGATTATTGGTAAATATAAATAATGACTAAAATGAGCACTTGAGCAGAGAATCAGGTTTTATTCATCTTTGCATTTTGTTCATTAGATGAACAAACATTAATTATATAAGCAAACATGAATAACAGAGTGACTTATGTATAAAAAGCCTTTGGTTGTTTGTTGATTGAATTAACTTTGATATCAATTCTCCATTTCTCAAATACAGACACTTTCCAGATTCTGTTGATTAAGAAACAAATTCTCATCTTTATTACTTTCCCTTGTCCCCCAAAACCACTCTAATCAGCACCTCCCCCCACTCCCCCATCTCCTTTGAGAATACCTGTAAGTACCACCTCCTTGGCTGCCTTGCCTCTAGGCTTTAGCTCTTAATCCATTCATTACAAGGATGCGGAATAATCCTCCTTAAACACTTTGGCCATACCATTCCCTTGTTCAAGGATCTTCAATGGCTTGTTTTTTTTCTAGCAGAACAAAGCAAAACTTCTCCCCTGAATTTTAAAATCCTCCATCTGTTTCCGCTCTTCCTAGGCAATATTATTTTCCATTACTCTTTAACAAGCTTCCACTGCCCTACTGAGACAGGTATATTTTTTGTCTCTAGTAAACTAGGCCCTGAAGATAAAAATTTGCATAAAATATTCAGTAGCATGTTCCTTATTTTTCTCTCACCTTCTATGCTTCTATGCATGCCATTTAAGTCTCCCGAAATGCCTTCTTCTCTCCCATCACCTTACATAAGTCTACCCAAACTCTGAGCCAACAAATGATTTTACTCCCATATTAATCTCCCCTCTTTCTTAATATCATTACATAGTCTTTTAAAATAGTGTGAACTAGGGGCACCTGGGTGGCTCAGTTGGTTAAGCAGCTGACTGTTGATTTCGGCTCAGGTCATGATCTCACAGTTCATGAGATCAAGCCCCACATCAGGCTCTGCACTAACAGCTCAAAGCCTGCTTGGGATTCATTCTCTCCCTCTCTCTCTGCCCCTCCACTACTCAAGCTCTCTCTCAAAATAAATAAATTAAAAAAAAATAAATTAAAAAAATAAATAAATAAATTAAAAAAATAATAAATAATAATTAATAAATTAAAAAAATAGAACTAGAA
The DNA here is from genome assembly GCF_018350195.1 of Panthera tigris. NCBI lineage: Eukaryota > Metazoa > Chordata > Mammalia > Carnivora > Felidae > Panthera > Panthera tigris. The sequence continues at coordinate 115,324,954 of NC_056664.1, forward strand.
GATTTAGTCACATGGTATATGATTCAGAAGGTACCATGGGACATATAAAGTCTCAGTCCCTCAGTAACTACACATTTCACTGCTCCCAGAGATATTCTATATATAACAAATATTATATATGGCCTTCCGTCATCTCTCTTCCACCCCTCTTTTTAGTACAAATATCAAAGGGAGTGTTGAAGCTGTCCCTACAAGGTTACATTCCACCAGAAATGCAAACCAAGCGATTGAGCACATTAGCGGAAGATCTGGTGAAGGACTATCCTAAGTAAGGCAAACTGCAATTGTGAAGTCCTTCACACGACAGCAAACTTGTTGTGCTTCAGGAGAAGCAAGTTGGTCAGTGTGGTCCAATGAGAAGGGTGTTGATGAGCTCAGAGGGCGTGAGGAAGGGAAGTATATGGCTAAATCAAGGAGAGTGATCTAAGCCATGGTGAGGAGTTTGGAATTTATCCTCAACTTATTGAAAATCTATTGTAGGATTTCTTAGCAGAGCAAGCTATGAACTATTCACATTTTAAAATGACTGTTATGGATGGTTTGTTGAGATTTGATCTGATGACAGGCAAAACAAGCAGGGAAGCTCCTCAGAGGTTTCAGCAGCAAGGAAACTATCCCAAGGCAGATTGTGTTTAGTCTCTTAAGTGTGTCTTGATATTGGAAATCAACTGAAATTACAGAAGACTTAGAAATTGATGACACTAATGTGTATTGAAACCTAAAAGATATAGGCAAAGTGGAACTTGGGAAGAAATGAACAACAATAAAATAATCTGCTTAAAATGTTGGAAGTGAACTGAACATTGAGCTAAACATGCGTTAACATTAAGAAAGTAAGGTAAAATAATTTAGGTGGGTAGGACGAAGAAAGCAATAAGCAAGAATTAAATAGAAACAAAATAAGACTAAAAACTTTGAAGAGACAAGTAAGGAGAAAATTGGCAAGCTTGAAGAAGAAGAAAAAAAGAGAAGACACATTAATTCCTGTTACAGGTAACTTTTGTGAGGGTGTAAACTCACAATTCCACCTTTTCTGGGATTGGCCTCCAGTATACAATGATTGATTCTTGGTGGCCTCCTCCATGGTTTGTGGGCCTATCCCAGTAGCTGGTTTTCACCAAGCAAGGACTAGACAACTCACTCAAGTTGGATCAGTTGTGGTTTCTTCCCCCCCTTGGAAATTTGGCACTTAAAATTATGGGCTGGCTCAGTATATGGAGCGTGTGACTCTTGATCTCAGGGTCGTGAGGTCAAGCTGCATGCTGGGTATAGAGTTTACTTAAAAAGATCAAAAAATAAAATCTTTTAAAAAGTAAAAAATAAAATTATGAAAGACAGAGACTGAGCATTATGCTTTTCTCAGTTTTATTTTCACAATAGCCTTTTTCTTTTTTATAAAAAAAGCATACACCCCACTTAGGCTTCCTGAATATTGCAATCGTGAATTGCGCCAGTGTGTAAAAACCACTAGAGTGCCAAGCAAAGAAGAGTTGGAAATATTAATGTTGGTGTTGAGGAAGTGAATGCCTAATAATTGGGTAACAAATCCTCTTGCAAATCAGGGGATTTCTTTTACATTGAATTAAATAAAATTTAAGGAGAACCTAATAGAATTTCCATTGATAAATCGTTAAAAATAATTTTTAGGGGCGCCTGGGTGGCTTGGTCGGCTAAGCGCCGACTTCGGCTCAGGTCATGATCTCACGGCCCGTGAGTTCGAGCCCCGCGTCGGGCTCTGTGCTGACAGCTCAGAGCCTGGAGCCTGTTTCAGATTCTGTGTCTCCCTCTGTCTCTGCCCCTCCCCTGTTCATGCTCTGTCTCTCTCTGTCTCAAAAATAAATAAACATTGAAAAAAAAAATTAAAAAAAAAATAATTTTTAAAGAAATACCACTAAGTAATTTTTGTCATATAACCAATAATGAGTTCAAAGAACTAAATAACTTTGCTATATCAAAATTCCTTCTAGGGGTGCCTGGGTAGCTCAGTCAGTTGGGCATCTGTCTCTTGATTTCAGTTCAAGTCATGATCCCAAGGTTGTGGGATCAAGCCCTGAGTTGGGTTCCACACTAGAGCTTAAGATTCTCTCAATCTCCCTCCTACTTCCCTGTCCTCTGCTTGTGCGCTCTGTCCCTCTCTCTAAAAGAAAAACAAATGAAAACCAAAACATAACTCCTTCTAGGACCAGCTATTAATTTATATGAAAAAGCTTTCTCAGCACTTGTATTTATGAAAATGAAAATAAGGATAATATGAAATGTTGAACCCTATCTCATTTGAGCAATAACACTCATCATGGAGCTTATGAATTAATAAAAAAAATGAAAAAAACAAAATCTTCAGTCTCCTCCATTGCACTAAGAAATGCATTTTCAACTAAACATTACATTTTATGATTGATAATTGTCAAAACTTGTGAATTTGTTGTTTAAATCAATGGAGAACAACTGGTCATTATCTAATAATTCAGTCCCAAAGAAATAAATAACACTTTGATACTTACAGTCAAAAGAAATTAAACGTTAAACTTATAAGCATAGTTTTCTTCTAAAAAATATTAAAGGATAATAAATAAAAGATGCTCCAACATAAAAATATATATCACCTTGGTATAAAGTTTTATGGGGTTAAGTGAAACATCAAGAGGAAGAAAAAAGAATAATGTGAAATTTTTTACTCATAAAAGCTTTTCAAAAAAAGGATGTGGTGGATGTCAAATCACTGTGGTATTTAGATTCCACTGGATACATTTTGAAGTGACAGAATAGTATCATTTCTTTTTTTTAAAGTTTACACGTTTATTTTCTGAAAAAGAGAGTGCGCATGCACACATGCACAGGAGGGGCAGGGAGAGAGGGAGGGAGACAATTGTAAGCAGCCACCATGCTCCACAACGAGCCTGATGTGGAGCTCTATCCCATGACTGTGAGATCACGACCTGAGCCTAAATGAAGAGTTGGTCACTCAACCGACTGAGCCTCCCAGGTGACCCTAGAATAGTTTCATTTCTACAGTTATGTATTTACGATATATACCTACGATTATTTTTTTTGCAACTAAGTTTGCAATGCAGAATCTTAAAATCTTTTTTAACGTTTAATCATTTTTGAGAGACAGGGAGAGACCGAGTGTGAGTGGGGGAGGGGCAGAGAGAGAGAGGGAGACACAGAATCTGAAGCAGGCTCCAGGCTCCAGGCTCTGAGCTGTCAGCACAGGGTCCTATGCGAGGCTCGAACCCATAGACCTGGGGATCATGACCTGAGCTGCAGTCGGACACTCAAGCGACTGAACCACCCAGGTGTCCCTGCAATGCGGAATCTTTACTCTCAACTTAAAAATTCTTTACAAATACCAAATGATGTTATACACCTGAAATTAATGTTATCTATCAACCATATTTCATGTAAGTTCTTATATAGCAGTATGTAAACAAGATGGTTGATGACCTCTGTTTCAGAGAGGAGACCCGCCGCTGGAACATGCGCTGCAGAGGTCTGGGGAAAGCTTCTTCCTTTCACAGAGTAAGTTACATCTGCAACAGAAAGAGCCTTAACAATTGCCAGAGTTTTTACACTGTGCAGATTAAGAACACAGGCGTTGAATCTGAATCCTCTACGCTACTTTCTGTATGATACTGGACAAGTAACATACTTATTTATTCCTCAATTTCTTCACTGAAAAGTGGGAAAAAATATGATGGTTGTCTCTAAAGTTGTTGTAAGAATTAATACAGTGCCTGACATATAGTAAGAATCTACAATATTTGTTGTTAATGTAATGAAGAAATGGGCTCTAATTAAAGATACAGGAGGGAATATTAGAATATTTTAAACAAGTGATTGTCAAATTATGGAAAAGTGAATTGGATTTGTCTTTAAGAAAATACAAATTGCTAACTTCTATCTATAGAAAGGAGGAAGCCAGAACAGATCATCAATTATCGAAGAAACTGCTACCTAAAAAGATATAGGGATTTGAAAATTTGATGAATAAGTTCTTCTAACTTGTATGAGACGTTTAGGTTTTTAGAAACTGCTTCTAAAACCAGGATTAAGGTGGGGGCATCTGGCTGGTTCAGTCGGTGAGGCACGTCACTCTTGATCTTGGGGTGGTGAGTTTGAGCCCCACATTGGGTGTGGAGATTACTTACAAATAAAAAAAATCTTAAAAAGAATGGGACAAGGTGGAAATTGCTATTCTGGTACTAGCAAAACTTGTTAGACAAAAAACTTACATAAATACATGCACACAAACACGACAAATCCCACTTATAAAATATGATTTAAAAAATCAAAGTTTACTCTAGGAATAGAACCAGACCCACATATTACAGAAACTATTGCTATCATGGGACTAAGAAAAAGTAAAACACCAAATACTTAATATTGAGATTTGCTGACCCGAGAAATAGCAATATATAAGGATGTTCCTTAATGGGAAAGCTCAATATGTACAGATACCAATTTTCTTTAAATTGATCCTAAAATTGAGTGTAATTCAAATCAAATTTCCATGGAATTATGATTTTAAGTTTTGTATGAATTAAAGTGGGCAAAGAAATGAGCATCCTCGGACACTCTTGGTGGTAGTGCTATTTGCTATAATACTTTGAGGAGGATAATATGACATTATGTATCTAGATGAACAACACTCAGTCTTTGATCTAGCGGTAAGGTGGATATTGATTGATTGGTTAGGATATTAGGAAGGGAAGAAAGCAAGTTGAAAGCTATGTTCAACGTCATTCATTCTGCTAAAAATCCTTATTTATATATTTAGATGTGTTTGGATATACGGAAGAAAATATCTCAAAAGGTATACATCCAAATGTTAGTTCATGAGTCATTGGGGATTCTTTACTACTTACCGCATACAGTTCTGTAACATTAGTTCTGTTTTTTTTTTAACAACAGAAACACAGTTTTTAATAATTAAAATAAAAGTCACGTCTTGGGAATAATCAGGTTGACAGTGGCTGTTGGATAAACATGTTATTTACTTTGGAATTATAGTCAGAGAGATAGAGACCAAAGGGGAGAACTCAGGCTCAGAAAAATTATTTTCTTGCAGCCTCTTTCCATGTAGTAACTAGAGACAGATCTGTGTTAGAAACCAGATTCGCTGTCACTTCACGTAAACCACACTATAGCTTCTGCAGTCAAATGTTTAGACCTAAGTGCAAGACTTTATGTTGGTCTCATTTCATGTTGTCTTGTTAACTTAGCCCATTCTCCTCACCTTTATCCAGATAGTGTGGGCACTTTTGGTAGATCAAAACAACATATATTTCTTTCTAGTTTTGTGACAAATTACGTACTTATCTAAAATATTGCTGAAATATTTTAATTGTATAGAACCAAGGACAGAATATAGTCCAAGTGTTAGTGTCAAAAGTCTCCCTGTTTCTTTGGGTAACTACCTGGTAGTGGAATTAGTTGATCATATGGTAATTGTATTTCCAATTTTTTGAGGAACCTCCGTACTGTTTCCCACAATGGCTATACTAGTTAACATTCCCACCAACAGTGTGTGAGTGTTTCTTTTTTCCCATATCCTCCCTAATACGTGTTATTTCTTGTCTTTTTGATTTTAACCATCCTAACAGGTATAAGGTGACATCTCATTGGGTTTTTTTTTTAATTTTTTTTAAGTTTATTTATTTTTGAGACAGAGACTGAGCATGAATGGGGGAGGGTCAGAGAGAGGGAGACACAGAATCTGAAACAGGCTCCAGGCTCTGAGCTGTCAGCACAGAGCCCGACGCGGGGCTTGAACTCACGGACCGAGAGATCATGACCTGAGCTGAAGTCGGCCGCTTAACCGACTGAGCCACCCAGGCACCCCTCATTGGGGTTTTTATTTGCATTTCCTTGATGATGAGTGATGCTGAGCATCTTCTCATATGTCTGTTAGTCATCTGTATGTCTTCTTTGGAAAAAATATCTCCTCAGGTCCTGTTAATTTAAATTTTTTTTAATGTTTATTTAATTTTTGAGAGACAGAGAGAGGCAGAGATTGAGGATGGGAGGGACAGAGAGAAAGGGAGACACAGAATCCATAGCAGACTCCAGGCTCTGAGCTGTCAGCACAGAACCTGATGCGGAGCTTGAATTCATGAACCACGAGATTATGACCTGAGCCAAAGTCAGACACTTGACTGACTAAGCCACCCAGGTGCCCCTCCTCTGTTCATTTTTAAATCAGATTTTTTTTTTTTTGGTCTTGAGTTGTGTAAGTTCTTTATATATTTTGGATATTAACCCCATAGATAGATAAATGGATAAGGAAGATGTGAGACACACACACACATATTATGCAGTCATAACCAAGGATGAAATTGTGTCATTTGTGACAACATGGATGGACCTAGAGGGTATTATGCTAAGTGGAATAAGACTGAGAAAGACAAATAGCTTATGATTTCACCCACCTGTGGAGTCTAAAACAAAACAAAACAAAACAAAACAAAACAAAACAAAACAAAAACAAGCAAAAAAAAAAACCAAATGAATAAGGAAATAAGCAAAAAGCTTGTTTGCAAACTTTATACAGTACAGAGAATAAACTGATGGTTGCCAGAGGGGAAGGTTGGGGGGGGGGCAGATAAAATGGGTGAAGCGTAGTAAGATACAGTCTTCTGGTTGCAGAATGAATAAGTCATGGAAATAAAAGGCACAACATGAGGAATACAGTCAATAATAGCGTTGTGTGGTGATAGATGATAGCTACACTTGTGGTGAGCACAGCATAATGTATAAACTTGTCAAATCACTATGTTGTACACCTGAAACTAATGTAACATTGTGTGTCGACTGTACCCACATAATAAGAAAAAAGTCTCCTTGTTTCAAGAATATATGTTAAAAGAAAGGCATACTTTCACAAAACCGTGATGCCAGCCATTTATCCTTGAGATATCTCCACATCCTGGTCTTTCCTTTTGTTGCTGTGCCTTCCAGTCACAGGATAAAATAAAATGCCCTGTTGCCATCCAGAAGTGTTGTCGTCTTACTCTTCCCTAATTTTCCCCCATAGCTATTCCTGTGTCTCCACACAGCCCTTAGAAATGGACCTCACCCTCTGTCAGGCTGCTCTCTCTTTCATCTATCATTGATCTGTCTCTCTATCATCTGTTTTTTTTTTTCTGCACAGGCACTTGCCCTTGGTCTTTGAGTGGATATGATAAACACTTTTCCTTTAACAGCTTCATATGTTATCTCTCCCAAGAGAGTCTAAATTTGCACAGAGAATTTAACTACAAATCTTTCCTTAGAAATATTCCAAATATAAAAAAATAAAATCTCTATAAACCAAGGGACTTGGGAAAATAGCTTAAAGCACCCCAGCAAATACTAAATTTCTTTGAAGCCCCATGGTTTAGCTCTATAATTTAAGCACTGCTGAGATCTACTTCATTATATGTTTATTTTAATGTGAAATTATGGCTTCAAATATGAAATAAAATGAATCATTTATTCCACAAAATCCTTACTAAAATTGACTCTCCATCTCCAAGATGTATTCTGTTAATCCTCGGACACCACCTCCCCAAAGCACAGTATTTACTACTTAACTTTCACGTGTATTTGTGTTTGGGAGTGTGTGTGTGTGTGTGTGTGTGTGTGTGTGTGTGTGTGTGTAAGGTATTATTTTGTATTGTTATTTCGCAAGGAAAGATTGCCTTCCCAATGTGTCTTAGGAGGCTGTGATGCTTATGTGTAGGAGTTAGATAGAAAGAAAGCCAGATGTGTACATAAGCTCCTTTTTAGGATTCTGGGCACTTGTGAAAGCTAAATTTCAAAGAGGCCATTTCGGTGTCTTAGGAAATTAGTCACTGGAAGGAATTGATGCAGGTTTTAAAAGAAATGGAAGTTCCCAGAGAGTGCTAATGCTCTGCTAGAATGAGCATCAGTAGGCAGGTAAATCAGTCATACAAAATGAAATTATGTATGCACCTATTAAGGATTACCTTCTTGCTAAATAAATGAAAATTGTTATGATAGACATATTGCTTGTAATTAAAAGTCCTTGATTATGGGGGGTATAGTGACAGCAGAAATTGGAGGCAACCTGCTTGAATGATTTTTTTTTTAATAAAAATATCGCAAACACAGATTAAAAAAGTATATTTTACTTTCTTCCAATGTCTAAAATCACAGAGATAAAAGGGATAAGATAAATCTTTTAGTACTAAATCATCTTAGAGAGTATAATCTTGTTTTTGTTAATATAAATGCAATTCTTTCAAAGCATTATTTTAAATAATTTAGCACATGTTATCTAAATAATTTACAGTTACGAGTTAGATAACAGATGTTTACTAGGAAACCATTTATTTTTGTGAGACAAAAAAGGGATATCTTTCTTGATAAAGGTGAAGGGGCACCTACAGGGGAAAGTCAGAGGATGTAAGAGAAAATATAAAGGAAACTCCACTTTGAACACAATTCAGGGACTTCGATAAAGCTTGAGGGTTTTAAAGGACTAACGGAAATATTTTGCTGCTAGAACTGGAACTTAGAAAGCTTAAGATGCTGGCTCTGAAAGTCTCACCGAGCGAAAGGTTCTTTTTTCATGGGATCATTAAAGTAAAGCAAGAGAATGAATGAGTATTCTAAGAACTAAATGTGTTGTATGGGTTGATGGCTGGTGTGTCAGCAGTCATTGTCAGTAGCTGAAGTTCAGGGGTCTTTTTAAGTTCCACCTCCTGTATTCAATTGGCAATTTTGTCACTATTTTGTGTCCTTCTCATTCCTTGTGTTCCCCATCATCCTTATATGTTTTCCTTGTTAAGACCATACGAGTAAAAGGAAGTGGCAGGGCTGTTCTCAGCACAAACTTTTGCCCAGGCAACTCTTATGTCACTTTGGCACCTGAAACTCAAAAGGAGAGCATTAAATGTCTAATTTTTGCTTAGCTCTCTGCTGGTACCAAGCCAGCTCCAGTCAAGAGCCATAGTAAATAATGGCGATAAAACTTAACCGGAAAGAACTTTGTGGCTTTCTTACATGCTATATTTTTTCTCTGGGAAGAATTCCTCCTCACATATAAGATTTCCTTGTCCTGGCATGTTCCCCTTTTTTACCAAAGCCTCCTCTTGTTGAGTGACAATGAGTTCGCATGCTGCAGTAAATCACTTTTAACCTCTCATTTCACTTCATTTTGTCACGATGACAGGTGTTTAAGCCGAAGTGTTTCCCTTTTTTTGGCAAGACTGGTGACCTTTAGTTTGTTGAAGGTGAAGTTTTCTGTGCGGAAGTGAATGATTCTCTCAAGATTTCCTTGCTAAATACTTCACGCAGGTCTAATGCTGTGGCTTAAGTACAATTTGTCATCTTCAGCACAATGTGCAGTTAATGTTTAGGCAAATGTTTTATTTTTTCCTTGGCTGGTTTTCTCATTGCTCATCCAAGCAAATCTTGTGCCTCTTTTTCTTATTCTATTCTTTTCTGATTTGTACACTTGCCATGAGTGAAAGGAGTGTTATGTATGAGGAGGGAGTGTGTTGTTCTTTGAAAGGTTTTCCTAAAGAATTTTAATATCTTAAATGATACTGATTTTGTGTGTGTATAGACAATTAAGATAAGTGAATTAAGGTGTTTTGACTTGTTTTATCATGTATGCTACTGAATTCTTCCCCACATTTTTGGAGCTATCTGGTTTTACATGAATTTGGCTTCTAAAGACCAACGCTAGGGGTCACCCTTCCTTATTTTAAGGATTTAGTCATTGCCTAGAACCCGCTGACAGTCCATTAATCTCAGAAGAAAGTAAGCAATTTTGTAAAGGAAAGCAAAAGTCTTTTGCCTCTAAGATTGTTAGTAATTTTGCTTTTTGTCCTTGCTCTGTCATGGAGCCCAGATTTGTAACAGAGTTTTATGAATGAGAGATTGCTCTTGTTTTTTTCCAAAACAAGTTTGAGAGTAACAATTAACCCCGTTGATTTGAAGTATGACTCTATAGACAAGCATTTTAGACATAATATATATGGTTTTACCTGAAACCATTAAATCTGAAGATGAGTTCTAAATGTAATAATTTACCTGAGGTATGATAATAATTTTGCTTAATAAAATAGTACAAATATCTTTATAAAACAAATGGAAAATGGGCAGAGTTAGATAATTAATGATTATGGAGGTCTTACAGGTTCCTAAAAATTATTGAAGAATGAAATTGCAGACAAAGCATATACTGAACCATATCATGTTGTTTGTTCACACTTTCTTTGGTGTGTTTGGGTGTGTATGACTGAAAGAATATGTCTATCTATAGTCATGCAAAGATTGTGGAGAGTTGTTGTGAGTAGTTCATAGGTTTGCTCCACGGTTCAATTTTGAAGATAGGTCTTCTAGTTTTATTAGGAATTTTGTATCTCTTTGTGTCTCTTCTCAGTTGGAATATTAAAAAATAAAAACATCACTTAGAAAGAGTGCTTCTTCTTCCAAGAATTTTGTTTAAGAGTCTTACATTCCTTTTTCTTTCCTTGATAAGCTCTTTCTTTCCTTGATAAGCTCTTACCTCTGCCTGCTTCTCCCTTATACTTCTTCCTGGAAATGAATGGCTCCCGCTCATCTTTCATTTCTGACCTTTAGATAATAAAGACAATACTCTCCATTACTAAGTGCTTATGACGCACTGGGCATGAAGTCTTCACATCTTTATTTTATAGGTAGAGGAGTGGAGGCTCAGAGGTACAAGAGCGCCGGAAGTAGGCTCTGACCCGAGGCTGCCTGACTGCAGAACCACGCTCTTAAGCTCTAGACAGTGCTGATGCCACCAGCTGGCTACTCAACTGTGTGTTTCCACACGTAGAAATACCTAAAGAGCACATATTCACACATTAGGTGGCAAATTCAAGATTGTCTGTAACCCTCTGAAGGTAATGATGCCCTTTCAAAGGAATAACTCCAGTGGTGGCATTTTGGGCTTAGGAGTGGGGTCAGTAGGGCAGCAGTTTGGCAACAGTGGAGACCACAAAACACCCTAAATTTGTTCCATCTCAACCTAGAAAAAAGAGTCCCGTTCGGGTGTTGGCAAGGCCAGCAGCCTCCAGAGAAGTAACCAGGTGAAGCATTCTGTTGCTTGTTTGCAGTGATGGTCTGGTGCGTTGAACAGGAAGAAGGGAGTGGTTAGATGAGAATTTAATTCCATTTCATGGATTCTTTGGCTATTGTTTTTTCCTGTCTGTAGGTTTTTTTCCCAAAATCTGGAGGAAAAACAAATTTCCTCTTCCTCTGTGCTCCTAGAGCAATTTGTATGTATATATATATTTCTGATAAATTTCTCAGTACCTCCTAATTATGTCTTTAGTTTCCTGTTTCTACACCTAATCTACAGCTCACTGAAGCTGAGACAATGTCTTATTCTTTGTATATCCCTGACATATGTCATGATGTCAGACATAGGAGGAACTGAAAAAAATGGTTGTGAAGAAATGAACTCTCAGCTTTTAAAGGACTCGTGGCCATATTTTTGCAACACAAGACTAAAATATTGGTGAATATGAGAGAGATGGATGGGAGATGGGGTGTGTGTGGGGATGCAACTGAAGCAAGTTATAGGTAATTAGGAGAGGTGAGGAGAGAGAGCAAACCCAAGGTAAGTTTTCAAAAAGGGAAGGGAAGTGGTGAAGCCTGCCGCATTCCTGGACCAAGGTAGCTGTTCTGTGTTAATTTTTAGACAGCAGTCTATATATTGTACTTGAAAGGTTAAAATAATCTTTTGCCAAACTGGGTTTGGTAGAAGTGATGAAATTTCCCTCAGTTCGTTTTCAGAGTTGCCTGAAACTCCGTTTAGAGGCTAAGCATCATTTTACAATCTGACGCCTGTTGAGACATCTCTGTCACTGCATCCACACGTGCTGCTTCTGTTTTTCTGCGACAAACTACCCATGAAATGTGCCAATTTCCCATGTTTGCCACAAAAATTTCCCTCACACTCAGTATTTTTCAGTTTAGAAACTCTCTTTAGGGCTGATGAGGCTATCAAGAGCAGTCCCGTGCTCACCTCTATATTGGCTATAGTCTCTCCTCTGAACCCATCCCCCCTTCTCTCTTCTTTCCTCTGAGTAAATCCTTCTCTCTGCTTCATGTGGCCTTGGCACTAGCAGGTGGAACAAAGAGAAGAAATGAACAGAAAAAGATCTTATTTGGCTGATGTTTCCGTGAGCTGGCATTGAGCTCCCTGGGACTTGATGTGAGTTCAAACTACCTTTTTCTTATAAGGCACTTTTTCGGGGGTTCATCACAGACTCCCCTCCTTCTACTTCACACTGGTGAGGATCTCACATGTATAGTCTCCTTGTGAGGGAGAGTTCCTTGCTTACCTTTATATTTAGACAGGCATCTCTGTCTAAACGGTTTCTTCAAAGGTGCTCTCTGGTTCTGACATGAAGACAAAAGAACCCATAATTCCCTTTCCCTTGGTTTGGGGAGAAGTGCAGCAAACCAACTCTCCAAAAATTCTCCAGTAAGTTCTCCAAACCTTTTATACACTCCGTGTGGGTGAGACACCGAAGACCTCTGAAACCAATTCCTCTTCAGCATTTTCTGAAAAAAATCGCACTTTGGGGAGGTGGTCTTGTATCTGACTTTGGTAGGGTCTCAGGGCTCTGGCAGAAGATGGATATGAAAGCAGTTCCATTTTGACCTCCCATTAATCAGATTATGGCTTGTGCTAATATGCTGAAAAAGAACTAAAACTCCACGTGGTTGAAGTGCTTGCCCAGTGTCATTATCTAGTAAATGGAACAATCTACTCATTTTGGTTGTGGTAAAATATGCAGAATATGAAATTCATCCCTCTCACCCATTTTTAAGTGTAAAATTCAGTGGCATTAAGTACAGTCACGTTGTTGCGCACTGAATATACCACAAATCAAGGTCTTTCTGCTTCCAGGGTGTGTGCATTTTTTGTGACTCTGAAGATTTTTGTTCTGTGTTTATGGTACTCTAGGCTTCACGAGAGGTTCACCAGGCTCTTCAAGTACCCTCTTCTTTTTTCTCCAGTCTTTCTCTTATACTCGAATATCTCCTCTATATCTAATGAGCTTTCTTGTATAAATATTTCACTTTTTTTTTCCTGTTTATTTATTTTGAGAGAGAGAGAGAGAGAGAGCACGTGTGTGTGTGTGTGTACGCACGCATGTGAGCAGGGGAGGGACAGAGAGAGAGGGAGGAAGAGAATCCCAAGCAGGCCCTGCACGCTGTCAGCACAGAGCCTGATATAGGGCTCAATCTCATGAATGTGAGATCATGACCTGAGCCTAAATCAAGAGTTGGACCCTCAAATGACTGAGCCACCCAGGTGCCCCTAAATATTTCACTTTTAAGTTGTACTAAAAATCCACATCCCTTCAAAAATATTTATTGACTGCCAAGTACTGTTCTAGGCACTAGGGTTAAAACAATGAAAGTGATGGATAAAAATGTCTGACCTCCCAGAATTTCATTCTATCGAACTTCTTGTGCAAATCCTTTGACTCAGTAATTATACTTCTAGAAATTTATCCTGTAGGAAAGTTTGTACAAGTGCATTGAGATTTATATAATATAATATGATATTCACTGTAGCACTGTTAGTCATGTGAAAAATTAGAAACAAGCTAGAAGTTCATCAAAATAGGACTGGCTGTATAAGATATGGTATCTATTGTGCAAAAGCTTTCTGCAGCTATTTAAAATAACAAGGTAGGTTTGGGTCTGTATGTTTAGGCATAAAAGATATTTATCAATGTATATACATATTTGCATAGGAGAAATTCTGGCAGCATATACATAAAAATGGTTTCTTCTGGAGGTGGAATTATGGCAGCCTGTCCTTTCTTTGTGTGTCATTTCAGCCTGCCTTTCACTAATTTCTATGCAGTGTGAATATCTTTTCTAAAGGGTACATACTGTTTATGTAATTAGAACTTTAAAAATGTGCAGGGTGCCTGGGTGGCTCAGTCGGTTAAGTGTCCGACTTTGGCTCAGGTCATGATCTCACATTTAATGGGTTGGAGCCCCATGTTGGGCTTTGTGCTGACAGCTCAGAGCCTGGAGCCTGCTTCTAATTCTGTGCCTTCCTGTCTCTCTGCCCCTCCCCCACTTGCACTCTGTCTCTCAAAAATAAATAAACATTTAAAAAAATGTGCAACCTTGTTAGTAATTTTAAAAATCCAATATAAGCAACAAGAAACACCATTGTTTTTCAAATTGGTTTAAAAAAGGAAAAGAAGAATAACGGTGTTGTCAAAGGTGTAGGGAGATAGTCTTAATTCATGGATGTCCTATTGACACCACTTTTTCTAGGGCGTAGTACTCAGGCCGGGTCAGTTAAGAGGTTAGGCTGGCTCGTGACTTTAGGCAATACTGCCCCCTAGCGGTCAATATTCTCTGGTCATGTAAACCTCCTGGGTTCCAAAACACTGGGAAATAGATGCTTACCTAGGTGTGGAGTCCAGGCATGTGGCTTGACCATCCACTAAGCCACCAATTTGTCCACCCCTAGTCCTGCTATTGTTATCTGAGACCAGTGATATGAAAGGAGAGAACTATGTCATCACGTGCCCAATGTAAAAGAGCAAGGTCTCCAGAAGGGGAGAGCTTTCTTGTTGGCTAAGTGAAAAAAGCACTAGTGTCCGAGATCCAGAAATGGGCAGCATGTGGTCAGCTGAGGGGCTGTGGGAAAGATAGGGAAGACTGTAAGACTGGAGGACAACTACCAGCGTATCACAGAACTGGCCATAGCTCCTTCTACTCCTCTAGTCCTTATAGGAGGACTGGTTAGGAGATTAAAGCTCACTCCTCATTTGTGCTCTCACCCTATGTTAGACACATTTGTGTTTACCAGCAGGGAGGCCAGTGAAAAAGATCCACATATCAAAGGTCAAGAAGCATATCTGTTTACCTAAAACCTCCACTTCTAGGAATTCATCCCGAGGAAAAATAATTGGCATCTCCATAGATTTATGCACAAGAATGGTTATTACAAATAGCAGAAACTAAAGTCCAAAACTAAGGGATTGCTGAAATATATTTATGTCTTTATCACGCAATTGGATACTAGGTAGTTTCAATAATCATCTTGAAGAATACTTACTGTCAAGGTAAAATATCAAAATATTTTTATTACGTAAAAAAATCAGGTTGCAAAACAATACATAACCAATTTTGTAAGAAATATAAAAAGCATGTATATATTCACGTGATTGAGAGAATACTATATATGAAACAAAATGTTAGCAATGGTTATCCTGGACAGGTAGATTTTTAAATGGTTGGTAATTTCTTCTTCATATTTTATACATTTCCGATTTTTTAAAATAAACATATATTACCTTTATAGTTAGAAAATATTTAATCTAGGGAAGTGTCAATGTAGGTGCAATTCTAATTCTTCCTTTTAGGTAACTGTCCTCAGAATAGTTTTTTACTGGCATAAATTTAAGAGTCAGTGATTTTATTTTATTACATTTAAAAAAAATTTTAATGTTTATTTTTGAGAGAGAGAGACAGAGCATGAGTAGGGGAGGGGCAGAAAGAGAGAGGTAGACACAAAATCTGAAGCAGGCTCCAGGCTCTGAGCTGTCAGCATAGAGCCCGATGTGAGGCTTGAAACCATGAACCATGAGATAATGACCTGAGCTGAAGTCAGGTGCTTCACCGCAGGCGCCCCAAGAGTCCGTGGTTTTAGATTGCGTAATATGTGTCTTTAAGATGATCTCATTATTTAATCAGAAAGAATGAAATAATATATGTCACATAATTCAAAAAATATATTTTAATCTTTTTATTTTTTTAACTAAGAAGAGTGGCTGGCACATGTAGGTCGGGGAAGTATTCTTGTCTATAAAATGGAACTAATGCCACTATCCTGTTGCTCCTCTCAGAAGTAAATGAAATTGGTTCATGGAAAAGTCCTGGCTCATAGTAAATACTTTTGAATTATTACCTATCAACAGCAACAGCAAGAAACAGTAATATCTTAGACATGATGTCCTATACTCTACATGATATTCTAATATCCTGTCTATTATATTGTCTCTTCCACTGTTTTCATTGTTAAGCCCTGGTTGTGTGCAAAGAGTTGCCGAGTTACATTCTTAGTGTACTTCCAAGTGTGTAGGTGGATACTGGTGAACGTGTCCACCATTTAATGACTATTGTTCCCCATCTTTCTTTCCCCATTAGACAAATCAAATCTGTTACCAAAATCCAGATGGATACATGCTATATTAAATTCTGTTTGGCTCTACATTTGACTTCATTTTAATCAGTAGTTGAAGGAAGTACCATCTTCTTGGCAAAATATTCTAAGATCTGTTGATTTTTGTTCTTTAATGAGCTTGCTTTTTAAAATTTTTTTTTTACATTTATTTATTTTTGAGAGATAGAGAGAGACAGAGCACAAGTGGGGGAGGGGCAGAGAGAGAATGAGACACAGAATCCGAAGCAGGCTCCAGGCTCTGAGCTGTCAGCACAGAACCGGACGTGGGGCTCGAATCCACAGACCGTGAGATCATGACCTGAACTGAAGTCCGACGCTTAACCAACTGAGCCACCCAGGTGCCCCATTTAAAAAAAATGCATTTATTTATTTTTGAGAGACAAATTCATTAGAATAAACAAAGTAGAAAGCAATTCTGAGTGCAAGAAAGCAATTCTTAGATTCACAGAGTGAATATCATTGGTGAACAGATAAATTAAGGAAGAGTTGGGCAAATACAAAAGGCACAGATAACTACTTCCTTTCCATAGTAAAAGTTTCTCATATCTGTGCATATGCTTAGCAAATTCAGAGGAAGGCTGAGTTAAAAGTGCTAATAATTTTATATTATTTCCACATTGCAATATATCTAAATAAACACCATGGTAAGGTTCCTATCTATTTCTTAATGACAACTTACCAAACAGAAATTAGTGGAAAATAAAAGGGATCTTTAAAGGCATTCATTTGTTTGTTTTGTTTTGTTTTGTTGTTTTTGGATGAGTGAATTGAGTTTTGCAATCTTAGTATGAAGGGTGATTTTTACACTTATTTTTGTCACTTCTTCCCTGTCAGTGAAAACCATTGATTGGTTGAGCCAGACTTGTTACAACAGTACAAATGTGCAAAGTTAAATGCATTTATTCAAATGCAAAACACGTACGTCTATATAATTATGAGTCTATTAAAGCACAGGTAGAAACACCTAATTTCAGTGGAATAAATTACTAATTTTGAACAGTTTGTCATTAGAATGAACAACTTTTCAGGCTATGAATTATTTATCAATGAGAAATAATCATCAAATGGCCCTTTGCTATTATTATGTTTATACTATAAAAATGTTGTTTTTGAATATAAAAAAATATATATTTGAAGTGTCAAACAAAAGTAGCAAGCTCAATTTAAATTAGTTATACTAAGAGTTCAGGACTTTTACCTGTCATGGCTTTTGATCTAGCAACTTTAAAAATCAAAAAGGGCATGGAAATAGAGTGCTGGTTTGAACCTTTGAACTTCAAGGTTCCTGGACTATCCAAGCAGGGTTAGTCCATATTCTGAAACCATGTGTAAACACTAGCTTGCTGGTTTTGTAATACACATTTATTCTCCCAGCTGGAACTCGAATAATTATTTCTAGAAATTTCATTTGGGGTGCCTAGGTGGCTTGGTAGGTTAAGCATCCAACTCTTGATTTTGCCTCAGTTCATGATTTCCCAGGCATGAAATCCAGCCCCACATGGGGGGCCATGCCTGCTTGGGATTCTTGGAGACTGCTTGGAATTCTCTCTCTCTCCCTTTCTCTCGGCTCCTGCCCTTCTTGCACTTGCATGCTCTCCCTCTCCCTCTCAAAATAAATAAATTGAAAAACCCAGAAATTTCCATTGCCCTAATTTGTTTCAGATTTTGATTTATAAAATGTCAAGCAAGCTTTTACTGGGAACTTAAAATAAAAAAATAACTAATCATATAATACAAGTTTGCCACTGTATCTAAAAATATGGTAGGTGATGACCCTCCCAAGCAAAATAATTACAATGCTTTTGTGAATATTTAAATATATTGAAATGTATTGCTTAGCTGTCCCAAAGAAAAGAAATTTTACCAAGGACAAATTTAAAATAAAAGCAGAAACATCCTGGAGGCAAGGATGTGCCGAACTTGCTTTCACACTGAAAGACCTAGAGCTTACCCTTGGAAGGTGCGTTGACTGTAGGGAATAGGATATAAAGCCTAGAACCCATGTAGGATGCACAGTCTTATTGGAGATATTTGCACATGGCTGAGACTCTAGTGTAAGAGTACAGAGTGAAGAGAATAGAACCTAAAGGGCTTTAGGGGACTACATGGGCATTTTCTGTTTTCTGTCTCAAGCTTTGTTTTGGGAAGAAGAGAAAAAATAATAGGAGAATTTATATCCAAAAACCAACCCTCAAGCAGATTTAAGGTGCAAATTCATATTGTGTTGATCAAAAACATTTAAATGGAGAGTATAGTTTTAAATTATCCAGGGTTAGTAGTCCCTCCCGGCAATTTCCAAACACAAAGACAATTTCTCTCTAGAGAAATAAAACTTCAAAGAGGTCCTCAAAGAATCTTCTCTTATCAAGTGTACACAAATATGAGTGCGAATTTGAAAAATCTCAATCTCTTTCAGTCACACACACACACACACAGAAATAAGAGACTATAGGAGAGAGCCAGGTGAAATGATAGTCTTTCACCATCATTCTCAACACTTTGGACTTTGTTAGATATGCATCTTTAAAAAAATATGTTTATTTAAAGAGACAGAGACAGTGCATGTGTGCAAGCAGGGGATGGGCAGAGAGAGAGAGGGAGAGAGAGAATCCTAAGCAAGCTCAGCGCTGCCAGCACAGAGCCCAATATGGGGCTCAATATCACGAACCATGAGATCATGACCTGAACTGAAATCAAGAATTGGGCTCAACTGATTGAGCCACCCAGGTGCCCATTCATCTTAAAATAGTAAGGTTAACTGAAAAAGCATATACTGACAAAAGAGAAAGAAAAATGTGGTGAAGAAAACCAAACTCTAATCTGAAAGAATATAAGAAATTAGTGAAAGCAAAAAAGGAAACAGTAAAAAAAAATCAGGTCAATAGCAGCACATAAAAAGTTGGTATAAATGAATCTAAACACAGCAGCAATCACAATAAACATAATTTTGTTAAACTCTGTACATATAACTTCCAGACTAAGAGGAGAATGTAATAAGATTCTAAGGTTCTAATCCAAAAGAAGGCTAGAAATTCATGAAAAAAGAAACAGAAAATAAATAGAACAATAAAAGTACATAAGAAGGTGATACAGTAAATATCAATGACTGAACTAAATTTCTAGTTAACACAAAAAATTAAAAAATGAGAGGGGCACACCTGGTGGCTCAGGTGGGTGAGTGTCTACTCCTGATCCTGGCTCAGATCACGATCTCAAGGTTTGTGAGCTCGAGCCCTGAGTAGGGCTCTGTGCTGACAGCACAGAGCCTGTTTGAGATTCTCTCTCTCCTTCTCTCTATGCCCCTCCCCCACTCTCCTTTTCTCTGTCTCGCTAAATAAACTGAAAAAAATAATAAAAATTAAAAAATAAAACAGAGTAAAAATTAAAGTATCTATTGTTTATGTGAGACAACATAATACTATAAAGACATGATTGAAAAAAATGAGAAAATGGTACTCCCTCCTCAAAAAAAAACCACAAACACTAAACCAAAGAAAGCTATTTTCTTTTCAGACAACATAGGCTTTTACGGCAAAAAGTGTTATTATATATGAAAAAGGTACTAAATTTGCTATTGAATGGGTGCTGGATGAGATGCCCCAAAAGATGCCACTTTGGCATAAAGATTATTTTGACTTAAAAGTAATAAAAACCCAGCAGAAGCAGGGAAAGCTCTCTGCCTCTGCCATAACTGCCTAAATTTACAATGGAAAGGAGAACCTGTCCCAGGAAGAGAACCATTAACATAGGATCCCCTTTACCTAAGGAACTTATCTGCATAATAGGACAACTCATTTTTCCAAACATCTTTCACCTTCATGCTAATGAGCTTTCTCCCCTTCATAACCTCAAGCTCTTCCCCCTGTCCTTAGCTCATACAGGCTTCCTGTTGCCTCATTGTCTTCAGAATGTCATGCCCGTGTGGATTCCCTGTATTTAGACCTATTAAATTTGATTTTCTCCTGTTAATCTGTTTTATGTCAATTGGATTCTAAGTCCAGCTAGAAAGACCATAGGGCAGAGGAAGGTCTTCCTCCTCCACACTATAAAATGAAAACATTAAAATAGTAAATGAGCAAACTTACTGTCTTAGTAGAAGATTTAAAAAACTATTTCTCTAGAAATTGATAGTTCAAGGAGACAAAATAAATAGGAAAGATACATCATATTAATATGTTGGATCTAACAGAGAATGATGTTCCCATGGTATCCTTAAAGACAATCACTTGGACAAACTCAGTATTGGATATTTTATCATTCTCCACTGTTGTGCATTACATCTGTTACGTATCTTTTCTGTACGTGTGAATATCTATCTCTAGGCTTTGTTTTCTCTATTTGTTTATGCCTGCATTGAGATAATACTGACATAATTGTTATGGTGTTTTTTTTTTAAGTTTATTTAATATTTTTTGTTTGAAGAGAGAGAGAGTCCCAGGCAGGCTCTGTGCTGTCAGTGTGCATCCTGACATAGGGCTCAAATCCACAAACCCTGAGATTATGGCCTGAGCTGAAATCAAGAGTCATATGTTTAACTGACTGAGCCACCCAGGTGCCCCATTATGTTTTTTAATAAAAACAATGGTAGGACAGTATCTCAACATTGCTTTTCTTGTTCAAAACTTTATTTTTTTTTATTGGTAGAATCATTAGCTTTCCATATAAACTTTAGGAATAGAAAAATCAAATTCCATGAAATTCTGTCAGGATATTGTTTGGAATTGAAACTATAAATTACTTTTTATTGTTATTGAAAATCAAATCTCATTTTCTATTATATTTTGTAGTGGAAGATTACTGATTCTACTTTTTTGCAATGCCTTTTGATATTTCTAACAATATGACTCTAGATTGCTGTTTTTTTTCTTTTCATGTTTTTATTTAAATTCTAGTTCGTTAACATAGAGTGCAATATTGGTTTCAGGAGTAGAATTTAGTGATTCATCACTTACATACAACACCCAGTTGTACCCTCCTTAATATCCATCACCCTATCTAGCCCATTCCCCACCCACCTCCCTCCATCAACCCTCAGTTTGCTCTTTACTGGTGAGAGTCTCTTGTAGTTTGTTTCCCTCTCTTCTCTTCCTTGCCCCCTTCCCATATGTTCATCTGTTTGTTTACTTAAACTCCACAAATGACTGAAATCCTATGGTAATTGTCTTTCTCTGATTGACTTACTTGGCTTAGCATAATACACTCTAGCTCCATCCATGTTGTTGCAAATGGCAAGATTTCATTTTTATTTTTTTAAGTTTATTTATTTTGAAAGAGGGAGGGAGGAAGGGAAACAGAGAGAGAGAGAGAGAGAGAGAGAGAGAGAGAGAGAGAGAGCACATGCATATAGCAGGGGCAGAGAGAGAGAGAGAGAATCCCAAGCCTGGATGTGAAGCTCAAACTCACAAACCATGAGATCATGACCTGACCCAAAATCAAGAGTCAGATGCTTAACTGACTGAGCCACTCAGGCTCAGAAAAGATTTCATTCTTTTTCATGGCTGAGTAATATTCCATTATATATGTATGTATGTATGTGTGTGTGTGTGTGTGTGTGTGTGTGACCACATCTCCTTTATCCATTAGTTGATGGACATTTGGGCTCTTTCCCTAGTTTGGCTATTGTTGATAATGTTGCTATAAAGAATGGAGTGCATGCACCCCTTTGAATCAGTATTTTTGTATCCTTTGGGTAAACACCTAGTAGTGCAATCGCTTGATATTAGGGTAGTTCTATTTTTAACTTTTTCGGGAACCTCCACACTGTTCTCCAGAGTGGCTTCACCAGTTTGCATTCCCACCAACAGTGAAAGAGTGTTCCTTCCCCTTTCTCCATATCCTTGCCAACACGTGTGGTTTTTTGTGTTGTTAATTTTAACCATGTTGACAGGAATAAAGTGGTATCTCATCATGGTTTTGATTTGTATTTCTCTGATGATGAGTGGTGTTGAGCATTCTTTCATCTGTCTGTTAGCCATCTGGATGTCTTCTTTGGAAAAGTGTCTATTCATGTCTTCTGCCCCATTTATTCACTGGATTATTTGTTTTATGGGCGTTGAATTTGCTAAGTTCTTTTTTGATTTATCAGATATGTCATTTGGAAATATCTTTTCCCATTCCATAGGTTGCCTTTTAGCTTTAGTTTTTGCCTTTTCTTTCATTGTGCAGAGCTTTTAATCTTGATGAAGTCCCAATAGTTAATTTTTGCTTTTGTTACCCCTGTCTCTGGGGACATTTCTACTAAGGAATTGCAATGGCCAAGGTCAAAGAGGTTGCTGTCTGTGTTCTCCTCTAAGATTTTGATGGTTTCTTGCTTCACATTTTGATGGTTTCATCCAGCCATTTGATGGTCTTTCATCCATTTTGAATTTATTTTTGTGTATGGTGTAAGAAAGTGGTCCAGTTCATTCTTCTGAATGTTGCTGTCAGCTTTCCCAGCGCCATCTATTGAAGGGATTGTCTTTTTTCCATTAGATATTCATCCATGTTTTGTTGAAGATTAGATGATCATATAGTTGTGGGGCTATTTCTGGGTTTTCTATTCCATTGATATATGTGTCTGTTTTTGTGCCAGTACCATTTTGTCTTGATGACTACAGCTTTATAATATAGTTGAAATACAGAATCGTGATATCTCCAGTTTTGTTTTACTTTCTCAAGATTGCTTTGGCTATTTAGGTCTTTTGTGGTTCCATACAAATTTTAGGATGAAATTTAGGTGAAAAATGCTGGTGGTATTTTGATGGGGATTGCATTTTTTGTAGATTGCTTTGGGTAATTGCTTTGATTTTTAACAATGTTTTTTCTTCAAGTTCATGAGTATGGAATGCTTTTTCATTTCTTGGCATCGCCTTCCATTTCTTTCATAAGTCTTCTACAGTTTTCACAGTACAGATCTTTTACCTGTTTGGTTATGTTTATTCCTAGGTCTGTAATTATTTTTGGTGCAGTTGCAAATGGGATCAATTCCTTGATTTCTTTTTTGTTGCTTCATTATTGGTGTATAGAAATGCAACAGATTTCTGTGCATTGATTTTATATCCTGCGACATTGCTGAATTCATGTATTAGTTCTACCAATTTTTTGGTGGAGTCTTTTAGGTTTTTTATGTAGATTATCATGTCATCTGCAAACACTGAAAATCTGACTGCTTCCTTGCTGATTTGGATGCTTTTTATTTCTTTTTGTTGTCTAATTGCTGAGGCTAGGACTTCCAGTACTATGTTAAATAGTTTATATTTAACTATGTTTAACTATATTTAACTATGTTAAACTATATTTAACTATGTTAAATATTTCCCCACTGAGGATGATATTAGCTGTGGGTCTTTCATATATGGCCTTTATAATGTTGAGGTATGTTCCATCTTTCCTTACTTTGTGGAGGGTTTTTATCAAGAATGGTTGCTGTATTTTGTCAAGTACTTTTCCTAAACCTGTGGAGAGGATCGTATGTTTCTTCTCCTTTCTTTTACTAATGTAGTGTATCATATTGATTGATTTGCAAATATTGAACCACCCCCTGCAGCCCAGGAAAAAATCCCACTTGATTGTGGTGAGTAATTCTTTTAATGTGCTGTTGGAATTCAATTTGCTAGTGTATTGTTGAGAATTTTTGCATCTATCTTCAGAAGGGATATTAGCTTGTAATTTTCCTGTTTACTGAGGTCTTTGTCTGGTTTTGGAATCAAGGTAATGCTGGCTTTGTAGGATGAGTCTGGAAGTTTTTCTTTCATTTCTTTTTTTTGGAACAGTTTGAAAATAGGTATTACTGCTTCTTTAAAGGTCTGGTAGAATTTTCCTGGGAAGCCATCTGGCCCTGGACTTTTATTTGTTGGGAGATTTTTGATTACTGATTCAAATTCTTTGCTGGTTATGGGTCTATTTAAATTTTCTATTTCTTCCTGTTTCAGTAAGTATGTTTTTAGGAATACTAGGAACTTTGTATGTTTCTAGAAGTTTATCCTTTTCTTCCAGATTGCCCAGTTTGTTTTTTCATAATATTCTTTCATAATTGTTTTTCTGTGGTGTTGTTTGTGATCTCTCCACTTTCATTTGTGATTTTATTTATTTGGGTCTTTCTCTTTCCTTTTTGATAAGACTGGCTAAGGGTTTATAGATAAATTGTATTAATTCTTTCAAAGAAACAGTTCTTAGTTTCCCTGAATTTTTTCTACTTTTTTTCTCTTTCTATATCACTTATTGCTGCTTTAGTCTTTAATACTTCTCTTCTTCTGTTGGCTTTAGGCTTTATTTGCTATTTCTTTTCTAGTTCCTTTAGATGTAAGGTTAGGTTGTATATTTGAGACCTTTCTTGCTTGTTAAAGTAGACCTGTATTGGGAAGTCTTAGAGGAAAGTCTTAGAACCACCTTTGCTGCATCCTAAAGGGTTTGGTTGTTGGGGTGCCTGGATAGCTCAGTCAGTTAAGTGTCTGACTTCAGCTCAAGTCATGATCTCAAAGTTCATGAGTTCAAGCCCCACGTTGGGCTCTGTGTTGACAGCTCAGAGGCTGGAGCCTTCTTCAGATTCTGTGTCTCCTTCTCTCTCTACCTTTCCCCTGCTCACACTCTCTCTCTCAAAACTAAATAAAATTCAAATATTTTTAAAAAGGGGGTTCAGATTATTGTGTTTTCATTTTCATTTGCTTCCATGTACTTTTTCATTTCTTCTTTAATTTCCTGGTTAACCCATTCATTCTTTAGTAAGATGTTCTTTATCCCCCATATACTTGTGGTTTTTCCAAATTTTTGTTATGATTGACTTCAACTTTCATCGTGTTGTGTTCTGAAATGTTCATCGTATGATCTCAGGCTTTTTGTACTTGTTCAGGGATGATTTGTAACCCAGTATGTGATCTATTCTAGAGAATATTCTGAATACATATGAAAAGAATGTGGATTCTACTGCTTTGTTTTCTCCTTTTATTACTTTTTTTAAAAGCTTATTATTTTTTGAGAGAGAGAGAAAGAGAGAGAGGGAGGCACAGAATCTGAAGCAGGCTCCAGGCTCTGAGCTGTCAGTGCAGAGCCTGACACAGGGCCTGAACTTACAAACCACGAGGTCATGACCTGAAATGAAGTTGGATGCCTAACCAACTGAGCCACCCAGGCGCCACTGTATTCTGCATTAGGATGGAATATTCTGAATATGTCTGTTAAGTCCATCTGGTCCAGTGTGTCATTCAAAGCCATTGTTTCCTTGTTGATTTTCTGCCTAGATCATTTGTCCATTGTTCTAACTGAGGTGTTAAAGTCTCCTAACTATTATTATATTTTTGTCAATGGGTTTCTTTATTTTTGTTGTTAATTGATTTATATACTTGCGTGCTTCCAGGTTGGCATAAATATTTACAATTGTTAGATCTTCTTGTTGGATAGAGCCCTTCATTGTGATATAGCTCTTGTTATAGTCTTTGTTTTAAAATCTAGTTTGTCTGATGTAAGTATGGCTACCCTGGCTTTCTTCTGATGTCCATTAGCATGATAGATGTTTTTATATCTCCTCACTTTCGATCTGCAGGTGTCTTTAGGTCTAAAATTAATCTCCTGTAGGCAGCATATAGATGGATCTATGTCTTTTGATTGGAACATTTAGTCCATTTACATTCAGGGTGATTATTGACAGATATGAGTTTAGTGTCATTGTGTTACTTATAAAGTTGATATTTCTGGTGATGTTCTCCATTCCTTCCTAGCCTTTGTTACTTTTGGTCTTTTTTTCTCCCCATTCAGAGTCTCCCTTAATATTTCTTACAAGGCTGGTTTAGTGGTCATGGTCTTTTAGTTTTTGTTTGGAGAATTTTTTATCTCTTTTTCTATCCGAATAACAGCCTTGCTGGAACAAGTTTCTTGGCTGCATATTTTTCCCATTCGGCACATTGATATATTCTGCCATTTCCTTCTGGCCTGCCAAGTTTTTGTGCATAGATCTGCTATCAGATCTTAACCTTGTAGGTTAAGGACTCTTTTTCCCTTCTTGCTTTCAGAATTCTTTCCTTGTGTCTATATTTTGTGAATTTGACTATGATATGCCTTGGTGATGGTTGACTTTTGTTGAATTTAATGGTCATCCCCTCTCCTTGCTAGATTTTGATGTCTGTGTCCTTCCCCAGAGTAGGGAAGTTTTCAGCTATAATGTGTTCAAATAAACCTTCTGCCCCCTTTTTCTCTTTTTTCATCTTTTGGGACTTCTATGATATCAATGTTATTCCATTTTAATATGTTGCTGAGTTCCCTAAGTCTACATTAGTGATCTGATATTTTTTTGGGGTGCCTGGGTGGCTCAGTTGGTTAGTTGTCTGACTTCGACTCAGGTTGTGATCTCTTGGTTCATGGGTTCGAATCCTGCATCAGGCTCTGTGCTGATACCTCAGAGCCTGGAGCCTACTTCAGATTCTGTGTGTGTGTGTGTGTGTGTGTGTGTGTGTGTGTGTCTCTCTCTCTCTGCCCCTCTCCCACTCACACTGTCTCTGTCTCTCAAAAACAAATAAACATTGAAAAAAATATTATTTTTTCTTTCCCTCTTCTTTTCAGCTTCATTATTTTCCATAATATTATCTACTATATCACTGATTCATTCTTCTGCTTTGTCCCTTCTCTTTGCCATTGTATCCAGTCAGTTTTACATCTTGGTTATAGCATTTTTAATTTTGACCTGACTAGATTTTAGCTCTTTTATCTCCACAGTAAGGGTTCTCTAGTGTCTTCTATGCTTTTTTCAAGCCCAGGTAAAATCTTATTGTTGTTGTTTTAAATTTTGATTCAGGCAACTTCCGTATATTGGTATTGATTAAATCTCTTTTTGTCATTTCTTCCTGTTCTTTCTTTTGGGATGAATTTCTCCATCCTGTCATTTTGGAGGAAAAAAATAATAAAATAAAAACTAAAAAATTAAAAAAATAAAAGAAGATTGATCCTAGGTATGTTTTTGTTTGCTTGTTAAGAGCTTGACAGAAAAAAGAAAAACACAAAGGGTAAAAACTTAAAATTAAGCAAAAAATTTGCTCTTTGTGTATTTCCAAGAAAAAAAACAAAAAATAGAAACAGAAACAAAAAAACAAACAAATAACCTAAAGGAAGCTAGATCCTGTTTCCCCTAGAGGTGACACTTTACAGCACTCTATGATCAGTAGAGTTAGTCATGGGAGGGGTTTGTGCTGCTTTGATTGTCAGGTGGATTTGTCCTAGTGGAGACATGCCTGAAGGGCTCAGGGCACATGGGGTCTTGGTGTAACAGCTTTGTTCTCCACTTGGTAGCACTGCTTAGCTCACTGAGGTCAATCAGTGCTAGCAGGCTAGGGGTGAAAATGGTCTCTCCTTGCTCTCCAGTCTCTAGAGTGGGAAGTTCATGTCCTCACAGATGTGTAAGGGGTCACCTCTCCTAAGTCCTGACTTCCTTCAGATCCCCACCTTCACCCTGTCCTGACCGAACTGTCTGCCTTTGTAGGTAGTGCATTAAGCTTGTGTTTTTCCTCAGGCACAGCCTGGTTTCAAAATTCCACACTTCAGAGATCCCCATGGCTCTTGGACCCATGCTGATCCTCTGGGGGATGGTGGTTGCTGCACTGTGGTTGGCTTGTCCCAGAGAACAGTTGCACAACCTGCAATTGCAGCGGCTCAGAGTTTGTAGTAAATCACAATGCACAGTTGGTGCCAAAGTTGCTGCCCTCAGCCAGTGTCTTTGTTCCTATACTGGTGAATGGGCAGCTCAATGGCACCCACAGGGTCTTTCACATGTGCAGAGGCCATATCACATCTACCAAATGTACTCCAAGCAGGGGAACCACTTCTCCCTATGCAACCCAGGGGATCTTCAAATTGTACCATCCATTCCCCAGGGCTCCACACTGCTTCCTTGCTGGAGCATCACCAGGTAAAGACCTCCAAAATTTCAGACTCTGCACTCCACTATTTATAAAAACCTGGTGGTATTGTAACCCTCTCCTTTTCCCCCATCAATGGTTTTGGGGAAGTTTTTTTGTGTAGTCCCCTGTGCATGTTTTTACTTTTTTTTTTTTCTCTCTCTAGCTCACGTCTGTGCAATCAGGGCTATCTCCCTATCACAATGCCAGTGGCTCTTTTCTCCCACATTATCAACTCTTCCCAGTTCCCACCTTACCTGGGCCTTTTGCTCTGTTTGTATGTGTGCAGTTTTGTTCTCTAAGACTTCCAATTGATTTCTTGGAGGTGTTCAGAATGATTTGATATTTGTCTAGCTGTTGCATGGTGGAGGCAATCTTAGGGTTGCCCTATTCCTCTGCCATCTTAACCTTCCTCCTCTAGATTGCTTTAGATTTTCTAATTAAACAACTGTATTTTCTGACACTATGGCCAGTTTTATCTCCCCATTCATACTCTTGTAACTCTCTAATTTTCTAGTCTTAATGAAATGGTTGAAACCACCAGTGTGATGTTCAATAAAATAGTAATAGCAGACTTCCTTGTTCTCCTTCTAATTTCAATGCCAATGTTTATTATGTTTCCTAAGATTTTTTGTAAGACTTCCTTTTCCTGGATATAGTAATTCTCTTCTAATTCTTTTTTGTTTTGTTTTGTTTTAAAAATCATGAATGTTTAATTTGGTCAAATGTATTTCTCTGTTGAGATTGGCATGTGAGTTTATTATTTTAATTTGAACCGATGGCATCCTACGTTAATATTTAATTTTTATAATACTTCCTTTTCCAGGATATAATATTTTTTAATTCTATTTTTTTCAACCATTTAAGTTGAATTTGGTCAAATGTACTTCTCTGTTGAGATTTTCATGTGTGTTTATTTGATTTGACACAATGGTATCTTACATTAATATTCAATTTTCCTTAAGGTAAGCCAAACCAGACGTGTGTGTGTGTGTGTGTGTGTGTGTGTGTGTGTGTGTGTTTAAGGTATTGCCAACTATGACTTGCTAATATTAGAATTTTGGGGAAAATGAATTTTTGCAAATATGCTTATAAAAGATACTGATAATTAATTTTCCTTTTTCTAACTGTCCTAGAGCAGTCTTAGCTTCAGGACTACACTAGGCTCTTAAATTAGTTGGAAGGTATTCTATCTTAGCAACATTTTGCATAAAATTCAGATTTGTTCCTTGACTTTTTAATGGAAATCACTTTTTTTGGGTGGAAAATGAAGAAATAAATCTGTGTGTATATGTTTGTATTTTACAGAATAAAGTTATTTAACTGTTACTGGTTTCTTCAATATTTTACTCATTAGTGAGTTATTATGGAAAAACCAATTAGTTCTTGTGTTCAGATTAAAAGTGATGATTATTTTATTTTTTTAAATTTATTTAAAAAATTTTTTAAAGTTTATTCATTCTTGAGAGACAGAGAGAGCATGGGTAGAGGAGGGGCAGAGAGAGAGAGGGAGACACAGAATCCGAAGCAGGCTCCAGGCTCTGAGCTGTCAGCACAGAGCCCAACGCAGAGCTCCAACTCACAAACCGTGAGATCATGGCCTGAGCCGAAGTCGGATGCTTAACCAACTGAGCCACCCAGCTGCCCCAAAAGTGATGATTATTTTAAAAAGAGAAAAGAAAAATTAGTTTGAGGATTATTAGTAGTGTACCTGCTTCCATATATTTAATAAATATTCTAAGTAATTACTTAAAAAATAATTATAGCTGTTCTTATGTGTTTTATGCTTGTTCTATCTATATCTGATAGGGTGTCATTCAAAAATTATCAAGATGTTTGCAGATGTTAAGGTTTCTACTTATAGTTCAGGCAGATTTTGCATTTTATATTTTAGGCCTATATAGTTACATGCATACAATTTCATGCTTATTTTTTTCTTCTTGGAAGATTATCTCTTTTATGGTTGTATGACAACCTTCTTTATTCCTTGTATGGATTTGGCAGTTAACTTTTTTTGTTTAATCTTAAATTAAAATAAACAACTAAAATTTGTTATTCAAACCTATATTTTTTCTAGTAGTTCTGTTTCCCCAACACACAGTAATAAAGATCTTAGCATGATTTACTCGCTGAACAATGTTTGAAATCTCCTTACTTACTATTTTAGCAAAGAATTTTAATTCCCCATTTTAAGACACAAAAGTATTATTTTTCAAGTGTAGTTAATTGAATTTAGTACAGAATTTATCAATTTCAATACTAACCATTTTTTCCTTTTTTTCCTACCTGACTTCCTTGTTCACTTTTCTTTTGATAAAATGCATGGTTTAATTTTCTTTTAGGAAATGGCTAGTAGGTAAATGAACTTAAATACTGTATGTCTGCAAACATCTTTATTTTGCCCCCACTCTTGAATAATAAGTATAAATTCTGGTGACAATTTTCTCTTTCTTCTCTTCTTTCTGTCTTTGGATATAATTATTCCACAGAATTTTGAAATACATTGTTGCATATGAGAAGTATGTCTTTTCTCTGTCATTTATAAGTAATCTTTCCTTTTTGCTTTGGTAGTTTTCAAGGGTGTCACTTTGTCCCACTGTTCTAAAGTGTCAGTATATTGTGTCTATGTATGCAAGTTACCAACAAATCAGAGTTTACTTTTGATCTGAAGGCTCATACTTGTTTCAGTTCAGAATTCTCAAGCTTACCTCTTCAAATATTAAATGTCTGTCATTTTCCTCAATTGGACAAGTGTTTTAGCTTTTCAACCTCTTCTACATTCTTCATTACTTTGTCATTTTTATTCTTCATTCTTCCCTCTCTGAACTGGATTTCCTTTATGTTCGTTTTCCTAATTACTCTATAGTTATTTCCATTTCTATTTTAGTTACTCATATTGCATTATATTTTATTGACACTTTTCAATATATTTAAATTATCTTTTCTATTCACAATTTATTTCTTAAAGATTTCAAAGTTTTGCAGTTTGTTAAGTTTAAAGGAATTCTGTCTTTTTCTGTTGCAAATATTCAACATTTATTTTAAAAAGTTTAAAGGAAATTCTGTCCTTTTCGGTTGCAGATATTCAACATATTTATTTTAAAAATCTTGCCCCATTTTTTAAAATGTTTATTTACTTTTGATAGAGAGAGAGACAGAGTGTGAGTTGGGGAGGGACAGAGGAGAGGGAGACATAGAATCCAAAGCAGGCTCTAGGCTCTGAGCTATCAGCACAGAGCTGGACATGGGGCTTGAACCCAGAAACTATGAGATCATGACCTGAGCCAAAGTCAAACGCTTAATGGACTGACCCACCCAGTTGCCCTTCTTGCCCCATTTTTTAAATTCTTGCCCCATTAAAAATTTTTTTTCCAATGTTTATTTATTTTTGAGAGACAGAGACAGAGTGTGAGAGGGCATGAGTGGGGAGAGGCAGAGAGAGAGGGAGACACAGAATCGGAAGCAGGGTCCAGGCTCTGAGCTGTCAGCAGAGTCCAGCGTGGGGCTCGAACCCAAAGACCTGAGCTGAAGTTGGGCGCTTAAACACTGAGCCACCCAGGCACCCCATCCTGCCCCATTTTTTAAAAGAAAAACTAATTGGAATGAATTTACATTCTAATTATTGATGTCTTTGGCTGTCTTTGATATTTCTTTGTGTGTTTTAGAATTTTCACTGTCTCTTTCTCCCCTCCCTTTTCCCCTTCCTCCATCACTTCTCCTCTCCTCTTTCTCCCACTTTGTCACATTACCCTGCCAATCATTTTTCATTTCTTTCTAGCTGGTTCTCTGATCCTCTGTTTCAGAACCAGGTCAGATAATGGCAATTAGTAGTTCATGGAAGATAGTGATATTGAAAATATCAGATCTATTCACCAAGTCAATGATTAGTTTGGTTTAGCCTCCTGTAAGAAGGTAGTAGATTCTTCACAGATTTCCATCCAGAGGACCCGCATCCCCTCACCCTTGGCTATAAATTTTTATTTTTCTTTGTTGTATTTGGAATTGAGTCCAGTACTATACCGAGGTCTTTTTCTCTCTATTGCAATAGTCCTGAATAATACCATTTCTACTGCTTTAACTCATGTTCCACTCAAGTTTCCTTTGAAAGGGCTCTTCATTTTGCTCTTTCTCATTTTTCTTTCAAAACATTAAAAAGCTCCTTTAAAAAAGGTAAATTCACAGTGTAGTTTTTATAACAAATGTTGCAGTTGGGAGCAGGTAGAGACAAGCCTTTACTGTTCTCTTCCAAAATGGCTTCTATGAGTTGGTTCATTTTGGACCAGCAAAGGTGTAATTTCCTGGTGTGTTGAGAGGATAGAAGACTAGACCTGTGTACTTGACTTGAGAATGTCAAAGAGTAGAGTGCTGGATGGTATGATTGGAAGCTTGGTTTATAGGGGTCAGAGGCAGTGGTGACTTACAGGACTATTATTTCTCGTTTTCCTTTTTCTCCTCCTCCTCCTCTTGTATACTGATAAAATAAATGTTTAATGGGTAAAATGATAAATCTTCCTGAATATATTCGGGATACATAACTAACTTTTACAATGTTGCAACTGGCAGAAGCTTTCTAGTTTTCTCTGTTTTTTTTTTTTTTTTAATGGTCTCTGTTTCAATTTTTTTTTTTTTTTGGCTGGGGGAAGCAGGGAAGTCACATTGATTCCTGCTATAGAAGGCTAAATACTGTCACAACCTGTTCTACAAGGCAGTGTCATCTCAGTAATTAACTAGCTGAATGGTACCCTTCAAAGGCAAAGACACCACCATGTGAATTCAAATGCACTTAAACCCAACTTATTTTGAATCTTTCCCCAGCTGGCAATAGGCAAATATTGATACTGGCTACTAAAATCTGTAGAGCAAAGAGAATAATTTTCATGGCTTTTGAAAAAAAAAAAATCACTGTAGTTACTTTGTCAGTTGTTTCTTTTTATCTCTTTGAATTGGCTTATTGTTTTAGTCTTTGTCCCTCACTCAAAGGCAATTTATATAGAAGAGGCATTCATTTGCATATTCTCTTGAATTGGAAGCATGTTTCCTTGGAAACTTCTGTTGTCTGGAACAGTTATTTACATAAACAATGTTTTCCTCAAAGTTAATGTTTTCAAAGGAAGAGAAATATTAATAGTTTGTCCTAGTTAAAGCATGAATTAAAGCTAAAATATTTTTGTGCTGAGGTTCATTATGATTAGCAGAATTTGGTTCCCTTCATCAAGAACATAAAACAAGAAAAAATAACTTTCCAAATTACATGTTCTCAACATTATATAATGATCTCTCTCCTACTCAATTCAGGCCTGGTCAGTGAAAGTTAATTGAAGTACTGATTTAAGTTTGGATTTCAGAAAAACGTACATATTTTAATATTTTCCTTTATTTTTTTAAATTTTTTTAACATTTATTCATTTTTTGAGAGACAGAGAAAGACAGAGCGTGAAGGGGGAGGGGCAAAGAGAGAGGGAGACACAGAATCCGAAGCAGGCTCCAGGCTCTGAGCTGTCAGCACAGAGCCTGATGCAGGGCTCAAACTTTCGGACCATGAAATCGTGACCTGAGCCAAAGTTGGATGCTTAACCAACTGAGCCACCCAGGCGCCTCTAATATTTCACTTTAAATTAAAACAAGGGAATTTGTATTCATTTGCTAATCCGTTGATGGAGTTCCTAGACCTTTACTTTTGATGGATCTGCTGAGAAATTTTACTTTTTCTTTCTCATATAAATATACCTATAATGTACTTTGTAATTTCCAATTTTGGTTTCCTTACACTTAGAATGAAAGCCTGTGTGCTTGCAAAAAAAAAAAAATGAGTATAAATGCCTTCTAGATTTTTTTCAAATCTGTCAATGTTTTACGGTTTTCTTGTCTATACTTCATACAACACAGAATATATGTTAGTGACTCACAATTATGAAATCTTTCAGAGTATTTAACTTAGTTTATATGGCTAACCCATCATCAATCATATCTCATCAATTTGCATAAAGTTTAATTACATAATTGTAGTAACAAGTACACCTACCATAAACAGTTTAGGAAATTCAACTGAATCTTGGTAAGCATACAGCTCTACTGGTGCGAGCATATGCACTTAAAGACATTTACTGATTACTACAGGGGAAAAAAACTTTTATACCCTCTTAGATTCTGAGCCTGGACCTAAGAATTAAACTGACAGAGATTAACAGTAGAAAAGCCTACACATTTTATTTACTACTTTTATATATATGTGGGCGTTTTCAAAAGGAAACTGAAAGCTCAAACAAGCTGTTAGGCCCCAAAGCTGCTATACCTTTTCATATAAGAACAAAAATTTGGAGGATATGACAAGACAATGGTGCTTGAACTAGGGGCAAGTGGGACAGCGGTATGACCTAGGAAATATATGGGGGAAATTAATGGAAGAAAAGGGTTTTTTAGTAGGTTTGCTTATATGTAGGTCCATTTGGGTGTCAACCCCTAATCTCTGGTGATAAGAATGTTTTTCTCTGGTTATTGCAGGGAGGGCACCTTTCTCATGGGAAATTCTATGACCTGCATTTAGGTAGAAAAAGGGAGGTTAGAGAGCCCTTCCTGCATGTGCTGTTTCTCAAGTGCTTTTAGCTCAAAATAATCAATATGCCCAAGTGGCATATTTTGAGGTGGCATGCTTAAACCCCTTCAGTACTTCGGGGGTACCGAGCTCCGTGCTTTGTCACAGTAATGCAAGAGTGACTAAAAGAGATGACAGTCCCTGCCAGCATGGGGAGATAGATCAGTAAGTAAATACATATACAGTTTAGTCAATAGCTATAACCCCTTTTATGACAAATCAGGGATGTTCTCTGCCTGAATACCTTCCCGCATTCACAACATGCCTAGAATCCTTTCTTTGTCTGAGGTCCCTGATGTTGAAGTTAAAAGCTGTTACTATAGCCCTTCCCGCATTGAATGTATTCAAAAGACTTTTCTCCTGTGTTAACTCTCCAAGGATGAAAACGGTATATGATCTGGCCAAAGATGTGCCCAGTCTTTTCATTCACCTTCTCCATCCACCATGACCTTTTTTTTTTTCTTTTTTAACTTTGAGCAAGGTATGTACTTTGGCTGACACTTTTCTCCAACATGAGCTTTTTGAGCGGAAGTGTAAGGGCACTTAAAAAATAGTTGACAGCATTCAGGATGCTGTATACATCAATCAATAAGGAATAGTAGGAATGGAGAGAGTAGTTTACTGAACCAGTCAAGTAGACTGAATCTTCCTTATGTATTATTACATTATGATTTTTGGACATAGGAATACAATTAAGCGTGTTATCATGATTTTTCTTTCTGACTGGTGCACTGAAAGTGTTTTCTTCCAAGAAATATAAATGCTTTTACCCTACTTTGAATATATCAGTATTATTTTATCAAAAAGCAATACTTTGAGAATAAGGAATACGTTTACCTATAGCTATTTTGTCACTACCACAAACCAGCTTTCCAAAACTTTTTATATTTAATGACTTGTTTGTTAAATCTATTCATTACTTTTCTTTTATAGCATATTATAGCATAGTACTTCCAAAATAGGTCATAAAGAAATTTTGAAATATGTTTGGTTTATTTTACTTTGTGAGAAAAAGAAACAAGAAGACTGAGGCTCTTTCAAATAAACGCAAACACTAAACATATATCATGTAGTAATGTATCCATTAGAATACCCCCACTGTGTCAGTAAATAAAACATTATTTTTCAACTTTGCCTCTTCCTATTTTTTTTAACCAAAACAAATTCAGCTTAATTGTAGCTTTCCTTTTGTTGCTATTGTGTTTTCTTATGGAGCAATTTTAGGCAAAGCAGAGTCAGTTGGATATACTGGAATTAAGTGGTGGAGAGAGCGTGGAATCCAAAAGAAACGGATGTCACATGCTGGGTAATGTGACTTGACTTTTTTTGGGGGGGGCGGTTAGGAGTGACTTGGGCAGTTTTAGTTTCCTGTTTTTCAGAAAATAGTTTTGATAATGTTTTCCAGTGTTTTCAAGTTGAAGCTAAACTTTTTATTCATTAACTGTTTACTAAACTCTTAGAGGAAGGCTTGATTCTAAGCATTCAGGATATAGCAGTGAATAAAACAGCTAAGATTCCTGCCCTCTCAAAGCTCACTTGCTAGCAAGAAAGATAAAATGATAAAACATAAACATAAGAAATAAGTAAACTATAGTGTGTTAGATGATAAGCACTATGGAGAAAGAAGCAGAGGAGAGTAAGGATTGGGAGTTCAGGAAACTAAACGGAGGCAGGCTAAGTCCCATTTGGAAGGTGCTATTTGGGCAAAATTCTGAAAGAGGTAGGGACTAAGTTTGTAGGTATGGTGTGGAGAGGACACTGCTAGAGTTTCTGAGAAGTTTACCTGGGGTGATGGAGGATAGCAAGGGAACCAGAGCGGCAGAGCTGAACAACTGAAGGGAGTATTAGAAAGAGAAAACTCAGAGCAGTAGAGTCCTATGATCTAAATATTTCAAAAGGATCACTCTGGATGCTGTGCTGAGAATAAAGTGTATGGGGCCAAAGATGAAGTAGCAAGGAGAGTTGGGAGGCTGTGAGAAATAAACAGATGAGAGATGATGCTGATCCAGATCCTAGGCTTTTGCGTGGTAGGATTCTGAAAATATTTTGAAGGCAGAATGCTTAAATTTTATATTATTGCATTTTTTAAGTATTCTGTTTTGTTTTCTTTATGTTAAATTTGAATCTTGCAACTTTACTGAATTCAAGTTATAAAATAAATAAATCATGGGGATGTAATGGACGGCATATGGAATACAGTCAATAATATTATAATAACTTTGTATGATGACAGATGGTAACTGGACTTACCATGGGGAACATTTTGTAATGTATAAAAATACCAAATCTCTCTAATGTACACCTGAAACTAATAAGATATTGTATGTCAATGATCCTTCACTTAAAAAAAGTATTCTCTTTCTTTGCATAGGATGGAAATCATGTGTTGAAAAGATTCTATTATTGCTTAGTAATATTGCTAGACAAAATTTATTATTCTTTCTTATCATAAAACAAATTTGAAAGTTTATCTGGCTTATGCTCACACACAGAAACATTATTTTGTAAGTAGGAGTGATAAATGATTAGAGATATATTTTATAGACTGTACATGGATTAGTTTTTAAGATGAGCTAGGCTCTCCTACGGTGTATCATTTCTCAGCACATTAACCATAAATATATCTACTTATTATAGAAATACTGTAATTCATTTTATATTTTATTTTTTAATTA
Organism: Panthera tigris; assembly: GCF_018350195.1. Lineage (NCBI taxonomy): Eukaryota > Metazoa > Chordata > Mammalia > Carnivora > Felidae > Panthera > Panthera tigris. The sequence goes on from NC_056664.1 coordinate 115,362,289, forward strand.
AAAAATGTTATTAATGTTTATATTTATTTTTGAGACAGAGAGACAAAGCATGAGCGGGGGAGGGGCAGAGAGAGAGGGAGACACAGAATCCTAAGCAGGCTCCAGGCTCTGAGCCATTAGCACAGAGCCAGATGTGGGGCTCCAACCCACAAACTAGGAGATCATGACCTGAGCTGAAGTCAGATGCTTAACCAACTGAGTCACCCAGGTTCCCCTCATTTTGCATTTTAGTTTAAAATGTATTTTAAAAATAAATGCCATAGTTAAAAAAAGATGGTATATATAAATATACATCACACATATACTTTATTTTTTTTATTGGGCCTTCCCAAACAAATAATAACTTTATTTCTTCTCTTTTATCGTCAACTTACTTGAAATGAGGAGGCTGACATTCTGATGTGTCTGCAGATGATCTTACATTTTCCCCCTTTTCTCTAAGTGCCAGTTCTGGTCAGATATTGAAAAACAAATTAAGTATCACCAACCTATTTAACATTGTTGTCAAAATCATTCAACTTCACATATAGCTGCTCTCTAGATCTTTGACTCCCAATTATGAGAAGGTATCTAGTGTTTTCTTTTTTATTTATTTTGCGCTGATCTCTATTTGAGTAGCTATTTTCTTTCCAAACAATTGAAAATTATGTCATAGCTAGTTTATTGCCTTCTACTGACACAAAGACATTGAAAATCTTTTAAGGTTATAAGAAGTGATGTGATAATCGAAAAACAGAAATGGAAATGATTAAAGTGAATATAAGAATAGAGAGTGGATGCACCATAGTGGTAAAATCCACTCATCTTCCTAGATAGAAATCCGAACATCCTGAACATCTTTTACATCAGCTTGAGTTTGACAGCCTGGGTCTTACTGACAGTTAAAAAATATGTGTTGAGGATTTCAAAATTTCTTCAGTCTGAGTACTGATAAGCTTGCTTCTTCCAGCAAAACCAATATTCTTTTTATTGGAATTTGGGCAATTATCTCAGCGCTTCATGGACAACATAGCCCTGAGATGATGACAGAAACAAAGAAAAAAAAATCTTACAGTAAATATTCTCAATTTGGTCCCATGCACTTAGACCTTCTTAGTGCTTTATTTAGATCATTTTTTTTTTTTTTTTTTTTTTTTTTTGTCAAATACCACTGACAAATTTCTCTGTCTGGCCATATCTTTCCCTTGAATATCTGCCTGTACATCTATCTGCCTACAATTAATGAATTTCAACTGAACTCCCGATATGTCTTGGGAGTCCCCCCACCTTACTCTACCCAAACTCTATTAAAGTCATACATATCTTAGTTGATAGCACTTAATCCTTCCCATTTCTCTTGCCTCTACATCTGGATTTAGCCTTGATTCCCCTCTCCTTTAATTCATATCCAGTTATCAAGAAATTCTGTTTGCAATACGTTCAAAATATCTAGTAACTTCTCTGAGACTAGATTGCAACTAGACTTGTCTACAGATATCAACAGACTTCTAAATGGAGTTCCTAATTCTCTTGCTTTTTTATGGTTTATTCCCATTGAAATAGTCAAGTGATCCATTCAGAACATGATTTTCATGTCATTTCTTTACTGGAAACCTCTACTGGCTCATCACTTTGGAATAAAAACCAAAGTTCTTACAATGGCCTATATATACCTATATGACCTAACATATTCTTATATCTCTTACACAGGAATAGTGTTCAAGATCTACCAGGAGAAGGAATACTAGTAAATGATCCTAGATCTCAGATGGGAACCCTGACTGGCTCACCTTAAGAGTGAATAAAAAACCAAAGGAGTCTTAACAAAACTGTAGTCTGGACCCTACTAAGCCAGCCTCCTGATTAGATTAAGATGATAGCTATCCCATCCAACTCTAGTTGCTAAGCAAAGAGAATAGAAAAAACTCTTTGGAGGAAGTCAATGTTACATGGAGTCCCTACAGTTTTTTACATGCAATTTGTGCTATTTTGTTGACACTAGACATGTTATGAGACAGGATCATATGATCATAAGAGAAAAAAATAGGCAATAGAAGCAGATTCACAGGTGATCTAGTTTTTACATTAGCAGATAAGAATACTAACATAACTATAAAAATATGTTCAATTAAATAGAAGAAAATGTGTGTGAAAGGGTGAAAAGTTAGAGAATATTACTATGGAATTTAGAAACTTAAAAATGGCATTTTAAAGCTAAAATTAAGAACTCTATAAAAATTAAAAATGGCACAAGATAGGATTCAATGGAAAGTATCTGATTTGAATCCTTGAAAGAGAAAGAACAGAGACATATAGAACACATGGATATAATCTGGAGTTTTAGAAGGAGAGAAAATATGTGGCAGAGGCAATATTTGACTGATAATGTCTAAGAGTTTTCTCAAACTTATGAAAGACTTAAGAGAAAGACTCAAAGACTCTACTGGAAAAACTCTAGCAGAATACATACAAAGAAATCATACCTAGGCATATCACAGCAAAACTTTGAGAACTAAAGACAAATAAGGAATCATAAAAGCAGCAAAGTAAAAAAGACACTTCATCTTCAAAGACTTACAGCTAATTGCTTAGTGGAAATGATAGAAGCCAGAAATCAATAGAATGGTATCTTAAAAATGCCAGAGGGCCAGAGGGGAGGGAAAATGCTTACATGATTTTTATATCAAGCAAAATAATTTTCCAGAAAGGTAGACAAGTTAATAACATTTTCAGACAGAGTAAAAAGTCACCATCAGCAGGTCTGAATGAACAGAAATATTTAGGGAAGAAGAAATGAATTCCAGGTAGAACTAGGGAAATTCAGGAGATAAATATGCAGGTAAACATATAAATATGTATGAACATATACTGTTCATACAAAATAATAATAATGATAAATGATGCTTAAAAATTTGAATTAAAATATACAGTAACGCAAAATATGAGAGGGGATAATAATCAATTTATATGGTTAATATTCTCACTTTTCTAATCTTTCTCTAGAGCTACAAGCTGGATCACTTCAACAAATTGATATTGGCAGCTTTACCAAATATTTTACCATTGGATAATATAGTCATTCATCTTTTTCACTTCTAATACCAGTTTCCTCACTATCTACTGCCTGATTACTAAGCCACTGTTGGGGAGCAAGAATTCTTATGTCCTCAAAGGACCTTGTAGTTGACTAAGAGTCAAATAGGCATGACACAGATTAATAGGAGAAAATCAAATTTAGTAGGGTACATATGGGGAATCCACATAGACATGGAAATACCAAAGATAGTGAAGCAAATGATGCTTATATAAACTAAGGAGAGAAATAAGGGTCTGAGGAGGCAAAGGAGAGAGGAACAAGTAGCAATAAGTTGAGAGGAGATGTTTGGAAAACAAAGCTTGCCCTATTATGCAGGTAAGTCTCTTGAGTAAAGAGGAATCTGTCAAAAGCTCTTTTCCTGGTACAGGCAGGCAGTTGAGGGGAACTTGAAGAGCTTTTTCTGAATCTTCTGGGTTTTTATTGCTTTTAACTTAAAATAATGTTTACGCGAAAAGTGACCAGTGTTGGGCAGCCTGCCTTTCACCCCTATACCACACATACAAGGTATTTCTTAAAGGCAGAATCCCACTTCAGATTACTAATATCTATGTTAAGATAACATCAGATACTATAAAATTAAACAATACACAAGCAAAACAAAACTTTGCTGGATTTATATAGCTCAAAGTTTCTTTTTTGCTCAAGTAATATCCAACATAAGCGCTTTTGGTTGATAATTAGTCTCATATCAGATGATTCAGGACCTGAGGCTCTTTTCCTCTTCTGTTTCTAGCATCCTTTAGAACCTCAAAGTCCTTGCATTTAGTTGGCAAATAAAAAAAAAAAGCGTATGAATAAAGCAGGGCTGTTTCTCAGCCTGAGGTGACATCTCTTTGGGTCACATTACATTGGTGTCACTGCCTAAAAGTGGCAAAGAATTGTAATTGAGGACTTTGGATAGACAATAGACTTCCCATAGTGACTCTTATGTTAGTAAAGACAGATCATAAATTTTTGTTGGACAATTAACCTATCACAGAAGACTTTTGAAATGATAACTAATGATTATGAATTCATAAACAAAGCTGACGTCCTATTATAATAACTTTATACCACCTTCATAATTAAACAGACTAGATGAGGTATCTATGGTGTAGGGATGGAAATGTCATCTATTTTATGCCATTGCAGGAAAACTTTCAGTTAAATAACTTGTCTAGGATTATCTATCATTAAAATGATAAGCATATGTTGAAAACAATTATTCAATTGCTCTGTGTTAGATATCTGTTGAAAAATGCATGCATTTTACCTGAAGGAAATGTTTATGTTTTTTAACCTATCTACAATTTGTTTAACTTAATGAGTTAAAGACACTAGAAGTAAAGAGAAGGTATTGGTGAGAGTGTTTTACGAATGAATGAATCCTCCTTGCATTCTGCCTACAATAGCAAAAGAATCTTGGTTATACAAACTTTTAAGATTTGGATTAGCCTTTCAAAACTCATTCCTCTTAAACATGGCACACAACAAATAAAAATGTGCATAATTAAGGACATTGTGTGAAATGCTTAATTTCTCAAAATCACTCCTACTTTAACAGTGGAAGAAACAAATGATAATTATGGTCCTCTCCTCTGTGACCTAAGCCCATACCTCCAGAGAAGAGAGATGACTATTTTGACAATATACATTTAAACTCAGAGGCTATTTGCACATATTCGATACATGCTGCAGTGTCAAGCCCAGTTAATTGGAGAACATATTTTGCAAGATGCAATAACAATATAGCACATAAAAATGTGTCTTATAGTATTAAATCTAAATTAAATATCAACTTTTGATTATTCATACTAACCATTTAATAAGGAAGCACTACGTTTAGATTTTAATTTACAAATAGCAACATTTAAAACAATTACATTCATCCATGGATATATTTATTTGCAGCTCAGAATCAAACGAGATGGCTGTTTAGTAGCTGCTCAATGTTATATACTGAGCTTATGCCTCCTATTAATTTGCTCAACCCATTTAGATTTAATGAAAACCTCTCACCAGTTATCCATTTTCAATATCCTTATTAAAGTAGCGCTGAAAAATTGCGTCTATAAAGCACTGAGTTCATTTACTTGAGTTGAGTTCTTGTTCAAAAGGCACCTTCCAGTATGACATAATAAAGACACCATTAAAAAGTTTTAAACATCATATTAAATGCTAATTAGATCTGATCAAACACATATTAAATTTTTATTGTGATTCATTTTGTCCTTGATTTATTATTGAATATAGTATTTGCATTTTTTATACTTGGTAGCAAGTGAATTGATTTAAACTTTATAATAATCATTAAGACTGCAATCAACCTGTTGATTTTTCTTTTGTTTGACACAGAATCTTAATTTGGAGTTCACAGTGGAGTTTTTTGAATAGACAAAGTGGATAAAGACGTACCTATGAGGTATGTATTTATGTATCTATGTGTTTATTTATTTATTTATATTGAATAAATTTGACATGCAACAGTGTATACATTTAAGTTGTATAGCCTATTATGTTGATATATTTATACACTGTGATATTATTATATAATATCATTTATATATTATATATAATATTATATATATAATATATAATATTATATAATATCATTATATATATATAATTATATAATTATAGTACAATATTGTTGTCTATATTCATTATACTGTACATTTGATTTTTATGGCTTATTTACTATTCATACAAGTTTGGACCCTTAAACCCAATCCGTCTTTCTCTTCAATTCCCATACCCTATAACTACCATTTTACTCTCTGTTTTGTTTTTTTTTACAGGTTTTTTTTTTTTTTTTGATTCCACATGTAAGTGATATCGTACAGTATTTGTTTTTCTCTGTCTTGCTTGTGTACTCAAAGTCCATCATGTTGTCACAAATAACAGGATATCCTTCTTCCTCGTGGCTAAATAATAATCCATTGTGTATATATACTGTATCTTTTTTATCCACTCATCTGTTGATGAGTGTTTGAGTTGTTTTCATATTTTAGCTATTGTGAATGCAATGAATTTGTGAGTTCATATGCCTCGTTAAAATCCTATTTTCACTCCCTTTGGGTTTATACCCAGAAGTGTATTTCTAGATCATATAGTAGATTTATTTTTAACTTTTTGAGGAAACACTGTATTGTTTTCTGTAGTGGTTGGACCAGTTAGCGTTCCAGCAGTGGTGTATAAGAGTTCCCTTTTCACCACATCCTTGCCAGTAGCTCTTGTGTCTTGTCTTTTTGATGATAGCTATTCAACAGGTGTGAAGTGATATCTTATTGTAGTTTTGATTTGCATTACCTTGATGACTGTTGAAATTAAGCATTGTTTCATGTGCCTGTTGGTCATTTTGATGTCTTCTTTGGAAAAATGTCTATTTTGTTCTTCTGCCCATGTTTTAATCATATTTTTTTAGTTATTACGTTGTATAAATTTTTAAATGTATTTTGTCTTTTTTTAATGTTTATTTTGAGAAAGAGAGAGAGAGAAAGAGAGAGCGAATGTGAGCAGGGGAAGGGGTAAAAAGAGACAGGAGAGAGAATCCCCAGCAGGCTCGACGCTGTCAGTATAGAGCCTGGCACGAGACTTGATCCCACAAACCATGAGATCTTGACCTGAGCCAAAATCAAGAGTTGCACACTTAACTGAATGAGCCACCCAGACACCCCTTAAATGTATTTTGGATGTTAACTCCTTATCTGACAAGTGGTTTGCAAAATGTTTGTCTCATTCTGTAGGTTTTTTCATTTTGTTAATTTTTTTTTTTAAACTAGATCACCAGTTTATTATAAAAGGATGTAACTTAGGAACAGTTATATGGAAGAGATACAGATGGCAAGGTATGTGCTTGTTAATTCTTTCTTTTGCTGTGAAAAAACTTTTGAGTTTGATATGTTCCACTATTGATTTTGCTTTTATTTGTGTTTTTGGCATCATGTTCAAAAATCACTGTCAAGACCAGTATCAATTTCTGACCTATATTTTCTTTCATAAGCTATTTTTTGGCCTTCAGGGCCAATGCTGGAAAACAACGTGTACATTTCATTGCCAGAATCAAAAGAAGTTTGGTCTTTCGTAAAAATTATATATTACTGGAGGGCAATGACTATGCCTTAGATATTTTTTTATATCTAGACTACAGCTAAATAGTTCTGTAGCCTACAGCTTTACTGAAGAAAGTGAGGGAGAAAGGAGGGAGAGGGAAGCAGAATCTCGTTGATCATGAGAAACAGAGACAAATGAGAAATGCCTTGTTGCAGACTGACACAAGATCAGTTTCCTCCATGAACATAGACTGTCTTTCTGTTTGTTTTCCTTAATTTCTCTCAGATTATTTTTCAGTATAGGACTGGCATATTTTTTCTTGAATTTCTTCCCTAGAATTTTGTGTTCTTTAATGCCTACATAAATAGATTTTTAACAGTTTCCTTTCACAATTGTTTGTTGCTAATGTAGAAAAATAGAACTGATTTTTTTACGTTGATTTTGTTTTATATTACCTTGTTAAATACATTTATTCATTGTAATAGTTCGTTTTCCTAGATTATTTAAATTTCTGTATATAGTGATGTAACTGTGAAAAAACAGTTTTACTTCTTGCTTTCATATCTGTATTTAAATTTTTTTCTTGCCTTATTGTACCTACTAAGAGTTCCTGCAAAATTTTGGGTAGAAGTGTTGAGAGTCAGCATCTTTGCCTTGTTTCATATATTAAGTGAAAGCAGTTGATATTTTATATAAGCTCCTATGGTTTATTGTACTTATCCTTCATCAGACTGAAGATGCTATTTTTTATTCCTAGTTGCTGTGGATTTCTATCACAAATGGGTGTTAAATCTTGTCAAATGTTTTTTCTGCATCCACTGAAATGATCATATGGCTTAATCTGTTAATGTAGAATTACACTGATAAATGTTCAAATATTAAACCAACTTTGCATTCTTGTGTTGATCTCCATTTAGTCAGGATATATTATCTTCGTATATATTCCTGGATTAGGGTTGCTAATATTTTGTTAAGGATTTTGCATCTATACTCATGAAAGATATTGTTCTATAATTTTCTTTGCTTTTAACGTGCGTGTTCCATCCAGGCTCTGGAAACCGTGCACCCCAGAAGGCGTAAGACTGCATGAATTCTGTTTCACACTCTTCTTCCACAACCACTTTTCAGCAAAATTCAGGGGGTTGTGGGAGAAATTGTCTGGCACATTGATTTATTTTTGACATCTTGGATGCTTCCAGATTTCAGTCTTCTCTGCCAGCATAAACTGTTTCTAAAAGCTAAGCTGGTTTCTCCTCATTTCTGTAAGCTTTCCATCTATGACAGGCCCACTTACTGCCCATTTGTACCCAGACAAGTCATGTGCCTTCAGTCATGGGAGCTGTCTTGGCTTGCTACTTCTCTACGTGGAGTCTATTCCTTGCTAAGAGTCTGCTTCTCAAGTCTTCCATGAATCTACCAACTTTTGATAGTCTCATAAAATATTAGATATAGATAAGTTTGTTATTTTTCATGTTTTCTTGTGGCTACCCTGAAAACCATTTATTGTTTGATATCCTTCTACATCCTACTCAGAAGCAGAAATCCTTTCAACTGTCTTATATTGTGCTTTCTGTTCACAAAGACACAGAATTATTCCTATTGTCTGTGTTTGCTGAAAGACCAGTTTTTTTTTCCTACTATACTTTTTTACGAAAATTATGGTCCAGCATGGGTGCAGCTTGTGGTTATGTTCAGAATCTTGTCTCTTACTTTCATCTGCACCTTAAAATCCAAGCCTCTCATTGATTAAAATCAATAAATGTTTCACGAAGAATTATTAGGTTTTAGTACGCCACGCAGGTCGTCAGTGCTTTCTCTTTTCCTTTCTTTCTTCTCTCACTCTCACTCTTTTAGCAACCATTGGGATTTACCTTATCCTCAAGTGAGCTAAACTCTGCTTATCACAGTTTGTTTTCTAGATTTTATCCGGCATTTCTAAGTGCTTTGTGGTTGGATGATACTGAGTGTGCCATATTGATGGAAAACATAAGTCACGTCCTAGGCCTTCCATAGTTTTTAACCTTTTAACCCATATAATCTGGAAATACTATTTTTCTTCCTCTGAAACCCTCTGGTCTTTTCAGGTCTCCTTTTATGACATCCAACATGTTCTGTGCTATATCATTCCACATCACTGCTAGTTTGCATGCTTGTCTTACCTGTACTATAAGAGTGAAGGTTCAATAAAGAAAGAGATTTCTTACACTTGTTATATCAGAGTGCATGCCTGGTCCAATACATTGCACACACTTTGCACTCAGTGGAGGAACTGATGTATGGAGGAGGTAATAATGTAGATAATTTCCAGAAAGAAAAAGTAAAAACATTTCTGTCAGCAAGATAAAATTCTGAAGCTTTTTTCCCTTTAGTTGTAGCTACACACAAGAAAAAAAATCAAAAGGCAAGAAGACAATGGAAAGTGGTCCTCTTCTAAACCATTTAATACAAAGTCATGTTGCTTTTATACCATGGACGTCAGATTTACTAAATAATAATAGCAACAAAAAAACATAAATTTGAATTTCAAGTAACCAGGAAAAATGTTCTAATATAAGTCTGAAATTGTAATATTTGCTCAAATTTATCTGGGTGTCCCTATTCTATTTGGTAATCCTATTCACATTACAACTAGATGCCCAGAACCCCACCGCTGAACACTTCCTAGGTGTAGCTGCCTTGGGCTGTACCTAAGACGTCTCTGAACCCCACTTCTCTCATGAAGACAATTTCCTTGTATCCTTGTGCTTGCTTTTCAAGATGAGAATTAGGAAACTGACAAAATCAAGCTCTGTTGTAAATGAATAATAGTGAGTTAATTTTGGAATGTTCAACTCTCATGAAACATGTGCCCAAGGTAAGAGTGGTGTTTTGGAGTTAGTGTCATAATCCAAAATATGTGATTCTGTTAATGGAAATTTCAAACCAGAGATAGATATTTTCAAAAAGCAAAGAAGTTTATTGCCTTCAAAACAGCCTAGTAACATGGCTGCTAGTGACACCTATGTTAGGAGAAACACTTCCTCCTTGTTGGGATCAATAACGTATAACTTTGTGATTTTTGGCTACCTGATCCTAACTATAAATGAAAACTTTCTTGGGGAAGTGTTGTTACTTGAAAATATCTTATTGAAATTTCTTTTTGAATATTTGAAAATTTTAAACTATCCCTTATAGTCTAGGTTCTAAAAATTTAGTGAAAATTATAATGAAAAGTTAATTGAGGGGTGCCTGAGTGGCTCAGTCAGTTAAGCATCCAACTCTTGGTTTTGGCTCAGATCACGGTCTCTGGTTTTGTGAGTTCGAGCCCCACGTCAGGGTCTGCGCTGGCAGGGTAAAGCCTGCTTGGGATTCTCTCTCTCCCACCCTCTCTGCCCCTCCCCCACTCACACTGTCTCTGACTCTCTCAAAATAAAGGAATAAACTTAAAAAAAAACTTAACTGAAACGAATTATTAAACCCACAAAAGTATGCACACTACCAGTGTTTTTTTCTCTCCAGATCACACATACTGAATACCAAAACTTCACCATTATTAAAGTAAGCAGAAAATCAAAAAATAAGATATCATATAACTGAAATCAAGAAGGAAGAAGCTGCTATCTAATGTATCCATCTAACTAGATGAAGTTTTACATTTGGACCTAATGAGAACACTTTGATTTATAAATTTAGATTCATGTTGATCCTTTCAGAAAATATTGCAAGAGGGGATTAACAAAAGAAATTATGAAATGGTTTCAAATAAAATAAGTGGAATTTTATGAGTGTTTTAAGAACACACTTAATTTTTTTAAGAGATAACAGAGATTTTAAATTATAGCAAAAACAATTGTTGTACTGAATATAAGGAAATACTTGTATTTGGAGTGCATAAACCAGAAAAGATAGCTATAGATACTTTTCAGAAGAACCCTAATAATCATCACTCTGGGATGCATATCTTCTTGATGATTTTGTACATTCTATAGACTCATCTGTGGTTTATCTCGGTACAACAAATACAAGTTTAGAGTTGAAAGGGACTTTTTCCTGTGGTCCTCAAACATGTTTCTCCCTAATCAGCACAGTTGATGGAAACTGAGTGGTTTCCAAAAGGCTGCAAGTTCAGCAACTTGGTGATGGAACTGGGAGACTAGGGAGGAATGGATAGTTTGATAAAGTTCTCTTAAAAATTCTGATACCCTTTCCTTTCCTTAAGGATCTTGTATCTAATGTAATTTTTTTTTTTTTGAAATGAGGCAATTGAGTTGTCTAACATTCTTAGAAAATTAGGAAAGAAGTTAGAATTGGAACCCATGTCTCCCATTTTCAAATGTAGTACTCTTAACTAATGCATCATGTTTTACTGTACCCCCGTCTTAAAATTATCTTAGTGTCAGTAATGATTCATCACTTCAGTTCACATATGCCTGTGGATTCTTTGACCTCCTTTTTTGTTTCCAACTGATTTCCCTTAACTGTTGTAAAAAAGAGGGTCTCTGGCAGAGAAACTCAAATATGAATTGCCCGAGTTATCCTGGGGTTGATGCTTCCTGACAAAGTCGGAGGTATTAATATAGTTTTATCAGTCTTTAAGCAGATTTCATCTTTTATCATTTTAGGTTTTAGGACACATTGTTAGAATGTTTAATCAATGATGAAAAATGTCAGATCTCTTGCCCTAATGACTAATTTTCATTAACTCATTCAACCAGTTTGGTTTGCATTTCCATACTGTGCTTTCGTTAATTTCATAAATTCAGACAGTACTATAACTAGAAGGATAATCTTAGGGGACAGCAGACAGTGGTGATTACATTCCTTTTCTGGTGCTAGGCACACATAGATGCCAGTAGATGCCAAGAGGCATTGTTATGAAGCTGCAATATGTCAGTCCCTGCTCCAGGTACCTGCTTCTTGGGTGAATCTCTAGGAGCTTCACTTCAGTATCAATTGAGTTGGATCAAAATGACTCTTCCTTTCGTTCACTTACTCACCATGTGAATTCTTTCATGTCCCTCAATTTAACATCTGAGCTTTGAAGGATATTCTTATTTTTTGTTATGTCTTGAACTTCATTTTTATCTCTTAAATATATATGTGTACAAATGCTTATCAGGATTATATTCTTTTAGTAACGATTCATTCATTTATCAAAATAAATCACTGAGCACCTACTATGTGCCAGACATTATTCTAGGTCATGGGCACAGAGTAGTCAATAAAACAGAATCTTTGTTCTCATGAACTTACAGTCTGGTTAGAGCTTACAGTTTTATAGTCTAGCTGGTAAAGATTTTAGGTACGCACACACACACATACACACACACACATCACATATATATGTCTACATACACATATATAATGCATGTCTATATACATGTAGATGTATATGTGTGTGTGTGTGTGTGTGTGTGTGTGTGTGTGTGTGTGTGTTTGGTGATGCATTTTAATAAAAAATAAAGCGAGTAAGGGGACAGAGAAATTCATATGGGTAGTGTTTTAGCTGGTCAGAGAACACTCTGATGAAGTAACACTTCAGTAGAGATATAGATTAAATGAAGTAGTGAGCCAGGGCAATATTTTAAGGAAGAGAATTTCAGGCTACGAGAGCAACTTGCTTTGAATGCAGAATTAGCTAGAAGGGGTGTGGCTGGAGCAGTGTGACTGTAGACTAAGAAGAGATGAGATCTGAGATATTGTCGGGAGCCAAGTCATTTGGGGCTTTGTGGGCCTTAATAATGACTTTGGTTTCTATTCTTATTCAACGGGCATATACTGGAAGGTTTTGAGTTGAGGAAGAGCATAATCTGGTTTATGTTTTAAAAAATATCAAGTTTGTGGGGTAAAGATTAGACTCTGGTGAAATTACCATAGAAGCAGGAGGGCACCTTGGGAAGCTGTTGAAATAATACAGGCAAAAAATGGTGGTGTTTGGGTTGATATGAGATCTGTAAAGGGGTCAGATTGCCAATATACTTCAAAGGTAGAATCAACAGGCTCTGCTGATGCCTTGGATGTGAAATCAAGAGGAAAAAGAGCTAAGATGATTCCATGATTTTGGCCTGAATCTGCAGGAATAGACATCGCCATTTTATTGAGAGGGAAAAATAGTGTTAGTTAAGTAGTGATTTCCAGAACCTTCCCAGGTAGTGTAACAATTCCCTCTCGATATAAATAAAAAAGCCTCCAAAAGACTGAATTGGTTCAATACCTCTTTATGTTACTTCCAGGTACTAATGAAAGCTCAGGCTGGCAACCAAGATAAAAATGAGTGGTGGAGGTATTAAGGCAATATTCAGGGAGGCTGACAACTATCTTGCTTGATCGGCAGAAACAATGGCTACTTAAGTGGCTTTAGGGGCTGGGAGTGACCTAAAAAAATCATAATAGAGGAATATCAGTCTTACCATGAGTTCCTTCCTTCATTATCTGTTTTCTAATATAAATGAAATTCAGGAGTTCCTCCTACCCTTAGTTGGATTTTAATTCAGTACTAAGTGTTTAAATGCTGAAAATTAAATCGTTTGAGATTTTTAAATAGCAAAACAATATTTTATTTGTTTAGTCAGTCCTCAGAGCAGAAAGGAGAAATCTAAGAATACTAGGTATACTGATAATTCTCAGACAGGAAGATAATTATCAGACAAACAGCATGACTAGAAAAAGATACTTAACAGAAAATTAATAATAAAAAAGGGGTTCCTGGGTGGCTCAGTCATTTGAGCATCTGACTCTTGATTTCAGCCCTGCTTATGATCCCAGGGTCATGGGACTGAGTCCCACACTGGGCTCCATGCTGAGTGTGGAGCCTGCTTAGATTCTCTTTCTCTTTCTCTTTTTCTTTCTTTCTTTCTTTCTTTCTTTCTTTCTTTCTTTCTTTCTCTCTCTCTCTCTCTCTCTTTCCTTCTCTGCCCCTCTCTCAGCTCTCTCTCTTTTTCTATCTATAAAAAATTATTATTATATATAAAAATCATTCTTCAAATTTTTAAAATGGACTGATCTTTTTCCTCTGGAAGTATATTTTTTGATATGTATGTCTGCATTTCATAAAATCCAGGGTATTTTATTGCTATGGGAAATGAGGTTTTTAAAATGGAAAGAGTAATTTAAAAAATACAAGAGTGTACTAAAATGCAGACATTCCCACTTGTAACACAATATTTTGTGTACTATGTTACTATCCTATTGTTAGAGCAAATACTCGGTGCCCAGGAAGGGACAAGTGACACGCACTGGGGGAATCAGAAAAGACTGTTTATTTCATTCCGGTGCTGGCCCAGTGGAGTCACCTGCAAAGGCTGAGCATAGGGCTCTGGTTTTACTGGTTTTATGCATATGTGCTTCCGGGTTGGGCGGGGCTAGTACAGTCAAGCTTCTGGTTCCTAGCTGCAGGTTGATACAAGAGACAAGCAAGATTGCAGAAGCCAAAAGCATGCAAGGGGAGTATCCGGCATTGGATATCTGCCTGGCCCTTTTTATCTGCTTCTTACCAGCTTTCCTTCTCATTATACGATGAGGGGGCATAAGGCAAGCTGACATGCCGCAAACATCCCCACCCCCATCCAAGCCCGTGGGATATGTGTGATATTCCTTGGACACTCTTGGCTGCCCCAGAACAAAGGAAAGAGGACAAACAAATGGTTAACTGATAAAGATCATAGTCCTGCAGGACATGGGTCTCCATCAATGTACAAATATTCTTAGTAAATTATAAGAAAAAAGCAATCTTATCAATAGCCTAATCTCCAGAAATCTATAGACTCAGTTTCCCTCCCTTCCCTAGTGAGGTGGGGAAAAAAGGCAAGAAGGAAATGGCAGGTAAAATTAAATTTCCTCATAACCTGCAGCCCATTGACAAATAGTTGAGGCAGGCAGAGTAAAATGTTTCTCCAGGAATTCCCTGCTGTCTTAATGCTAATGCTTTGCTAGAGGGAAAAGCAACCTGAGCTTGACAATAGCTCGGCCTCCAGTATCCAGTGAGTCTTCTTTAGCCTAAGAAAATCTCTTTGGAACCTTCCTCTGGACATTACCTCCCCCAACTCCCAAATATATAACCAGTCTCTCCACAGGGTCTAGGGCAGCGCTTCCTGCCCACAGGTCCTGTCCTTGTCCTTTAATAAAACCATCTTTTTGCACCAAAGATGTCTCAAAGAATTCTTTCTTGGCTGTCACCTCTGGACCCTATGAATCCCACTATCACCCCAAAAACCTCTTCAACTGCAGCAAACATGTGGGTGATTTTGCAACATGCGATAGTCTCAGTTTCTTGTGTTTTTGTCTCCACTTTTCTTCATTACCTCAAATATCCTAGACATCTTTACCACCCAGAATTTACCCATCTCTGAATATTCAGTCCTGAATTCTAGATTCTGTTCACAATCTCATCTCATGGAGTCCCTAGTACCATACGTTTTCTTTGCCCTCATTGGGACCTTCCACATTTGGACCCTCTAATTTTCCTCCTCTGCCTCTCCTACCTTCACATGCATTCTTGCTTAGTGCTGATATCTTGGTATGTTATTCACTGTCTTTCCAATATCTTTAATCTCAAATTCTTCTTCCATCCTATCTGCTGGGTGAACCGTGATGATGCATATGCATTAGGAATCCTGGTTACAAGTAACAGAAACTACTTTTGGATCACTACAGCAGTAAATAATTTATTGGAAGGCTACTGATAGCTTATAAATTGGTGGGAAGATAGGAAAACAAAGGCACAGAAAATGGGCAGCCACTGGTGGAGACTCTAAAATGAGCTCTCTCAACATGGATGGAACTGGAGAGTGTGATGCTAAGTGAAATAAGCCATACAGAGAAAGACAGATACCATATGGTTTCACTCTTATCTGGATCCTGAGAAACATAACAGAAACCCATGGGGGAGGGGAAGGAAAAAAAAAAAAAAAAAAGAGGTTAGAGTGGGAGAGAGCCAAAGCATAAGAGACTGTTAAAAACTGAGAACAAATTGAGGGTTGATGGGGGGGTGGGAGGGAGGGCAGGGTGGGTGATGGGTATTGAGGAGGGCACCTTTTGGGATGAGCACTGGGTGTTGTATGGAAACCAATTTGACAGTAAATCTCATATATTAAAAAATAAAAAAAAAAAAAAAATGAGCTCTCAAGCAAGACCAGGTTACAGATACATCTGGTTGGGATGCTGATGGGGTTCAGGACCCCCCCCCCCATCCCCGGCAAAATATGCAGTTTGGCATATTGAATATCTTAAGCTGAAGGAAGTTTGAAAAACAGGGAGGTCTTTCTGAACTTTCCTTCTATTGCCCCTCTTTCTTGAAAGCAGGAGATGAATTTTACATGTGAAAAGTGCCATCCCTGTACCAGAAGGGAGGAAGAAATTCTTGTCACCAGGGAGAATTTTGTGCCAAGAAATCCGTATAAAGAAACCTTGTTGAACTCAGCCTTATCTTCCTAGTTACTTCTTCACCACTTACTATCCCTAGGCCAATCCCCTCTGTCCTGTCAATCCTCCACAATCTTATTGTTTCTTTGTTTAAAAGGTATACAAGGTTCCTGCTCTGTTCTGCTCTTGAGAAGTCTCCCAGGTACGTGTAAAAATTTAGTAGAACTTGACGGCTTTTCTCCTATTCATCTTTGTTAGTGTAATTTTCAGATGCAGCCAGGGACCTAAGAAAGTTGAGGATAGCTCCTTCCCTACAGCGCTGACTCTGAAACTGCCAGCTGCACTGACGTGACTCCTCTGAGCAGTGCAGCTATAGTACCCCAGTACTGATAGTGCTGGATCACCAGAGCTGTGTTGTTGCCATAAATAATTTCTCCACTGGGCTTAAGTCTTTGCATCACTCACTCAAGACTCAAAGTTTCAGGTGGGAGAGTGTGTTAGAATGACCCTGGCACAAAAGTCTGTATCTTGGTTTTAAGAGTGGGAAAGAAATTCTCTCATCTTTATCTTTTGTGGTGGGAGGTGAGGCAGGAAATGCTAGCAACTACAAAAGATGGCAGTTTTCACCCAAACAGTAAAAGTGTTTGGAAGCCAGATGGCCAAGACCTGACATACCAAGCCTGTGTTAATCCAATTGGCTTCCTTATTGCCCTTGTGTGTGGGTTACTGAGCTCTGTTAGAGAAAATTATATAGTCATAAATTCATTTTCTTTAATCACAATTAAAACCATTTCCTAAATATCCTTTATATTGATTTCTAATCACTTCTTGGTTCTGTTCTCCAGGGCAATTATGGCATATTTTCCCCTTCTAGTCCTACCCTTTCTTCTCTTATTCTCAGTAGTTGCTGTCATTGCTTTCTTTAGAGAGAAAAATAGAAGTTCAAGAACGTATCCCTTCAATTTCCTGCCACCATGCCAACAAATTCATCTTGTCACACATATTTTCTTCCTTCCTTCATCTCGATTATTAATCTTCTGACCTGTGCTCTAGATTCCCCACCTTTTTATCTCTTTATCTTCTTTGCACTTGTTCAGGTTCTCCATTTGGTTGATTATTCTTCTATCAACTTTTCCCTTTAAAAAAAACTTATTTGTATGTGCTGACATTTAAAATTGTTCAAATTACTAACATTAAAAAGAAAAAGTTTTCTTTAACCTATACTGTTTCAGCTACCTCTCTATTATTCTACTCAATGATGCTGGAAAGTTTTCTATAGTTGTCCTGAAAGAATGCCTTCTTTTGGATAGTTATTTCAGGAACAATTTTGCTGGAATCAGATGCAAAATCGAATTGAGCAGTTTGCAGAATTATAAGGAAACTAAACATACAGAGTTTCCAAGTAACCTGATATGATTTGGCTATTAATAACGAAGGAATAGGACTTGAGACCTGGTTAACTCAAATGGAATCTTTCAGATACTCCTTTGCCAACAAAGAACTCCTTTTTTTTTTTTTTTTAATTTTTTGGTTTTGAGAAGACCGGCTTCCTCTTTCTTGAGTCCTATATAATATTCTCATCTAATTCAGTTGCTGGAAACGGGATACCTAATTTCCTCACCCTGTGTCGATTTCCTATTTCTATCATAACAAATTACTTCAAATTTAGTGGCTTAAGATAATACAAATGTATTGTCTTACATTTTTCTAGGTTAGAAATTCAACCTAGGTCTTACTAAGTTAAAATCAAAGTTTTAGCATGGCTGTATTCCTTTCTGGATGTTCTAGGAGAGAATGTATTTGCCTTGCCCAGCTTCTAAAGGCTGCCTGCATTTCTTGGTTCATAGCCTATTTCTTCCATGTTAAAAATGAGCAATGGGGGTCAAATCCTTCTCATATGCCACCACACTGACTTCCCCTTCCACCTCTCTCTTCCACTTTTATTTTTGTTGATTTATTGATTTATTTAAGATAAAAAAATGTTTATTTATTTTTGAGGGGGGGGTTGGGTGAGGGGCAGAGAGAGAGGGAGACACAGAATCCGAAGCAGGCTCTAGGCTCCAAGCCATCAGCACAGAGACCGACATGGGGCTCAAACTCATGAACCGCGAGATCATGACCTGAGCTGAAGCACATGCTTACCCAACTGAGCCACAGGAGCCCCTCTCTTACACTTTTAAAGAACCTTGTGATTACATTAGACCCACTGGAATAATTGAAGATAATCATGTCAAAATCCTTAACATAATCATATCTGAAAAATATTTTGCCTATTAAGGCAACATATGCACAGGGTCCTGGGGATTAGTACATGGGACTACTACACACAAAGTACTCAAGTACTTGTTGCCACTGGACTCATAACTATGGTCATTTATTAGCATGCTTCAGAGTGGTAGGTACAAATCTGTTGAGGGAGGAAATAATAGCTTATTTACCAACAAACAAACAAACAAGATTTTTCTAATATATATGGTAGGTACCTGGGGAGTAGAATTGGGAATGCATTTTAGTATTAGACCAAGGAGGATAAAACTGTAACACTAGATTGGACTGATAGGGAAAAATCTCTTATAAGATGGCTGACAGGACTGATAGGGGAATTCAAGTTCCTGCTTGAAGACTCCCCTTCTGGATTTTTCTTCCCACACGCTTGCTGCACTTCAACTGACTATAAATTGTCCCCGCTGCTTATGCTCTGGACTCAGACCTCTGGAGAATGATCTCCTTTGAGCCCACTGGTGTAAAATAAACCTCCTGCCTTCCAAGATCTCCGAGTGTCACTTGGTTTTTCTGCTGGGTGATCCAGACCAGTTTCCGTAACAGGACCAATTTTTGAAATAGATTAGTTACTAGATAGTCTAGGTTTTATATGTTAACTTGAGCAGTAGGCAATAGCGTGAAGAATTTGTTTTGTTGGTGATGAAAACTTTGATTGAAAGAAGTTGATGTCCAGAACTTCCCTTGCATAAAATAAAGGAAGGAATCCATACAGCTAAGCAAATAGGAGTATTGGAATACTTACCATTCATGACAGAGCGTTCCCTATCTATTGTACATTCTAAAGAGCTGGAAGGATTCTCCCTTAACTAAGGCATTCAGCACCAGTGTCCTTGAAAGTCTCTGTGGTGACTGTTCTGTAGGCTAGTGATGACCATAGGAGATGCTGCCAGTGAGTTAGGTCCCCAGATTTTGTTGGGGATGGTGGAATCCAGAGTGACAGAAGCTACGTGTCAGAGCTTTGATAGGATCAGAGACAAGGTATGTACCTTTACAGCAATGGACAGTAGGGAAGAGGTGGTAATCTGAATATTTTGACACACAGGAATCTTTGGAGAAAGCTATTTTGAAAAAATTATATGTATCAAAGATGTATTTAACTCATTATTGATGCAACCAACAGCATGCTAAAGCTGATTTTAAAAATCATAGGGTAGATAGAATTATTTATAGCTATGGAAAGAAAAAAATGTTAGATTAAGATTTCCAAATTACATACAAAAAATTGTAATGCCCTACACGGTATGTAAAGTTTTCTATGGCATAAAAATCATTTGCATCTCTATAGGACAAAATTAATCTGCATTGCTATAGAAACAGAATCATCTGCAACACTATGAGTTTTCTCCTCACCAACTGGTACCCTTACAGAGTTGCAAAATACTATAATCAAATGTACATGCCCCTAGGGATTAGATAATCCTACTTAGATAAACCTGCTACATAAGGCTTTAGTGTGACATTGAAAGGACATGCAGTCACCCAATTGCTTATTTCCAAGTTTTGGACTTTTGTTTTTACTAACAGTTATTTCTTTTTGTCCACAACCCCCTGGCCACAGTCAACCACTGATGCTTTCTGTCACTATAACTATAAATAAGATTTGTCCTACGTGGAATCATACACAGTGTACTGTTTGTGTCTGGATCTTGTGCTTAGTATAAAATTGTTGGGTTACATACTTTTTACTATCTATCGGAAGTTTATTATTTTTGTTGTTGTTGAGTTGTATTCCATTATGTGGATAACCAAAATTTGTTTTTCCATTATCTACTGATAGACTGTGTACTTCCAGTTTATAGTTATTTTGTATGAAGCTGCTAATACTCTTTATATGCAGTTCTTTTTGTTTTGTTTTGTTTTATGAATTAAAAAAATTCATTTATTTATTTTTGAGAGACAGAGACAGAGCACAAATGGGGGAGGGTCAAAGAGAGAAGGAGACACAGAATCAGAAGCAGGTTCCAGGCTGTGAGCTGTCGCACAGAGCCCAACGTGGGACTCACACTCACAAGCCATGAGATCATGACCTGAGCTGGAGTCGGACGCTTAACCAACTGAGCCACCCAGGTGCCCCATATATGTAATTCTTTATGTGAATATATGTTTGATGAAATTTGAAGTGATGGAGGGCTCATGGGGTCTGGAGCTGATGGCCAAGAAAGAGTTCTTGAAGATGTCTTTAGTGCAAAAAAGGCGATTTTATTAAAGCATGGGGACATGACCCGTGGGCAGGAAGAGCTGTACTGGGGTTGTAGGTGGTGATGCTTTCATGGAGTCAAGGAGATAAAGTCAAGAGGGAGTTTCCAAAGAGACTTTCACATGCTAAAGCCTTACTGGAGGCCTAGCTATTGTCAAGCTCAGGTTGTTTTTCCCTCTAGCAAAGCATTAACATTAAGACGGTTGGGAGTTCCTGGACTTTAGACTATGATACCATTGCCTTTTTCTGGTAAACTAGTGGAAATTCAGTTTAGCCATTTGTTTTTTGTCCTTTCCTGTTTTGGGGTAGCCGGGAGTGTCTAAGGAATAGCATACATATTCCACCTGGGGTGAGGGGTGCTGTTAGCCTGCACTTTGCCCTCAGCTTGCCCCACAGTCTCTCATCATATTTTCATTTTAACTGGGTAAATAACTATGAATGGAATCAAGAAGTTGTATGGAATGTGCACAACTTCATAAAAAACTTCAAAAGAAATTCTCAAAGTGGTGAAATCATTTTACAATCTCACCAGTGGTGTATCAGAGCTTCAGGGGCTCCCCATCCTTACAACACTTGGCATTGCTAATCTCATGTTAGCCATAATAACAGATACATAGTATGTCTTTTTTTTTAAATTTTTTTTAACGTTTATTTATTTTTGAGACAGAGAGAGACAGAGCATGAACAGGGGAGGGGCAGAGAGAGAGGGAGACACAGAGTCTGAAACAGGCTCCAGGCTCTGAGCTGTCAGCACAGAGCCCGACACGGGGCTGGAACTCACGGACCGCGAGATCGTGACCTGAGCCGAAGTCGGCCGCTTAGCCAACTGAGCCACCCAGGCGCCCCCATGGTATGTCTTAATTCAGGCTGCTAGAAGAAAAATACCATAGGCTATTTGAGTTAAACAACAAACATGTATTTCTTATAATTCTAGAGGTTATCAAGTCCAAGATCAAAGTGCTACTAGATTTAGCGTCTGGTTAGGACCTCCTTCCTAGTTTATAGATGGCTGTGTTCTTATTGTACCCTCACGTGACAGAATGAGAGTAAGAGAAGAGGAGGAGTTAAGATAGCAGAGGAGTAGGGGGACCCTAAACTTGCCTTGCCCCTTGAACACAGCTAGATAAATATCAAATCATTCTGAACACCCAAGAAATTGATCTGAGGAATGAAGGAACAAATTGCATATCTGCAGGTGGAAAAATGGCCACCTTACGAAAGGTGGGAGGTTTGGAGAGTTGATTTGGGTGGGGGAAGAAGGGCAGGTGCTGTGGAGGAGAGGGATCACAGAGAGAGGAGCAAGAAGGAGAGTGAAAGCGCATGCAGGGGATTGCACAAGAAAAACTCTTCCCTTCCTGGGAAAAGGAGAGGGGCTGATTACCACAAGTTTTTATAAGTAGTGGAGTGCAAAGTCTGAAGTTGTAGAAGTCCACATCATCACTAGAATCATGCCTGGCAGGCTTAGAGGTGCTCCAGTGGGAAAGTAGGGCAGAGACTTAGGAACATACAGCGTGGCCAGAGGATCTCCTGGGTCACAAGGGGAGAAACAGTTCCCTTTCTGGGAGTGCATTTCAGAGAGGTGGCATGGCCTCTCCAGGGACAAAAAACCTGGTGGGAGATATTGAGTTACCCGGTTCACTAACATAAGAACAGACACCAGCTGAGGGCAGCAAACCTAGGTGCTGACATTTTGCTAGGCTTTACTGTAAACTCGAACTGCTGCATGGTCATGTGACCACTTTTCTTGGACAAGGCCATAGTGCAACGAGACCCTCCCCCACACTGGTCCCTAAAATTTGGAGTTTTGAAAACCAGCTGGTGTGCCTGAGATAAAACACAGGAGTGCAGTGTCGCTAGGAAGGCACATAGCTCAAAGACAGGGTGAAGGCAGGGATCTGACAGAAGTTAGGGACACAAGAGGGGTGATTGTTTGCTCTTTTGTAGGGCTTCCTGAAAAGTGGTGGGCATGAACTCCCCACCCTGGGACCAAAAGAGCAGGATTGAAGCCATCTCCCCATCAGCACTGACAAACTTCAGTGAGCAACACAGTGCCACCTAGTGGAGGCCAGAGTCACTTACACCAAACCCCACACCCCTGTGCCCTGCAGGTACATTTTCACTAGGGCAAGTCCTCCTGAGAATCAGTGCAGCAGGTGACTCCCCCAGAAGACCAGCACAAAACCCTCACACACACCAAGTCTACTGATCATAGAGTGCTGCAAAACTTCAACTCTAAGGGAAATAGGATCTAGCTTCTTATTTTTATTTATTTTTTTGATGTAGCTTCTTTTAACAAGCAGACCAAAACACACCTAGTTAAAACTTGACACTGAGTGAACAAGGTCCAAACACCCCCCACTGTAGGCAAGGAGAAACTATGTAGAGGACTGACCTGAGGGATAAGCAGCAAAAGCACAACAGGAGAGTGCACACTCTGAAACATCAACTGAAGCACCAGGCCCAAGACAGTATAGGACCTCTTCTTAATATAGCCATTATTCTCAGGAGCAGGAATATAACAGACTTCCCTAACAATAATACTAAAAACAGTGATGTAGAAAAATTTGCAAGACAGAGAATTCACCCCAAAGGAGAAACAGGAAGGAATGATGGCCAGGGGTTTAATCGACACAGATATAAGGTAAGATGCCTGAACCAGAATTTAAAGCAATTATAAGGATACTAGCTGAGCTTAAGAAAAGCATAGAAGACACTAGAGAATCTCCTACTGCAGAGATAAAACAATTAAAAACTTGTCAGACCAAAATAAAAAATGCTATAACTGAGATGCAAAACTGGATGCAATGACAAAGCACATGGACGAAGTAGAGGAACAAATCAGTGATATAGTCGACAAAATTATGGGAAATAATGAAGTTGAATAGAAGAGTCAAAGAAAGGTATTGGATCATGATAGTAGACTTAGGGAACTCAGTGACTCCTTAAAGCATAACATTTGCTTTATAGAAGTTGCAGCAGAAGCAAGAGCAAACAATCCTAAAATTTGTATGGAACCATAAAAGACCCCCAAATAGCCAAAGCAATCTTGAAAAAGCAAAGCAAAGCTGGAGGTATCATGATTACAGAGTTCAAGCTATATTACAAGACTGTAGTCATCAAGACAGTATGGTACTGGCACAAAGATAGACACATAGATCAATGGAACAGAACAGAAAACCCGGATATGGACCTATAAGTATTTGGTCATTTAATCTTCAACAAAGCAGGAAAGAGTATGCAATGGAAAAAAGACAGTCTCTTCAACAAATGGTTTTGTGAAAACTGGAGAGCCACGTGCAGAAAAATGAAAACTGGACCACTGTCTCACATATACACAAAAATAAATTCAAAATGGATGAAAGATCTAAATGTGAGACAGGAAACCATCACAATCTTGGAGAACACAGGCAGAAACCTCTTTGACCTTGGTTGTAGCAAATTCTTACTAGACATGTTGCTGAAGGCGAGGGAAACTAAGGCGAAAATGAACTATTGGGACTTCATTAAGGTAAAAAACTTCTGCACAATGAAGGAAACAACCAACAAAAAACTAAAAGGTGATCTGTGGAATGGGAGAAGATATTTGCAAATGATATATCTGATAAAAGACTAGTATCTAAAATCTATAAAGAACTTATCAAACTCAACACTCCAAAACCAAGCAATCCAGTTAAGAAATGAGCAGAACACGTGAATAGACATTTTCCCAAAGACATCCAGATGGCTGACAGGTACATGAAAAATGCCCAACATCACTCCTCATCAGGGAAAAACAAGTCAAAACCATGATGAGATAACACCTCATACATGTCAAAATGGATTAAAGTACCAACACAGGAAACACAGATGTTGGCAAGGGTGTGGAGCAAGGGGAGCACTGTTGGTGGCAAAACAAACTGGGGCAGCCACTGTGGAAAACAGTATGGAGCCTCCTGAGAAAGTTAAAAATAGAAATATCCTAGGGCCTAGCAATTACACTGCTAGGTATTTACCCAGAGGATACAAAAATACAGATTCAGAGGGACACATGCACTCCTGTGTATACAGCAACATTATCAAAAATAGCCAAAGTATGGAAAGAGCCCATATGTCCACTGACTGATGAATGGATAAAGATGTGGTGTGCGCGCATGCACACACACACACACACACACACACACACACACACGCACACAATGGAATGTTACTCAGAAGAATGAAATCTTGCCGTTTGCAATGACACGAATGGAGCTAGAATGTATTATGCTAAGCAAAATTAGTCAGAGAAAGAAAATACCATGATTTCACTCATATGTGGAATTTAAGAAACAAAACAGATGGACATATGGGAAGGAAAAAGAAAGAGTGAAGCAAACTGTATGAGACTCTTAAGTATATAAAACAAACTGAGGGGTGATGGAGGGCAGTAGGTGGGGTGGATGGGCTAAATGAGTGGTGGGTATTAAGGAGGGCACTTGTTATGATGAGCACTAGGTATTGCATGTAAGTGATGAATTACTAAATTCTACTCCTGAAACCAGTATTACACTATATGTTAACTAACTAGAATTTAACTAAAAATTGGAAAAAGAAAAAAAAATACATGATAAACTCTAAAAAAAGAGAGAGTAAGAGAGTTCTCTGGGTCTTCTATAATGACACTAATCCTATTCATGAGGGCTTCATCATTATGACCCAGTCATCTCTCAAAGTCCCCACTTCCAAATACCATCTCAGTAGAGATTAAGTGTCAGCATACAGATTTTGAGAGATACAAACATCCAGACTATGGTATAGTTGCAACTTATTATGGTTTTATTTTTCATTTAACTGAGTATTAATCACATTGTGCTTTTCCCCATGTAGTTATGGGTTATTCATATGCATTATTTTGTGGGGCACTTGATTAGGGTTTTTTGCTTGTTTTGGTGAAGAGGTTTTTTGTCTTCTAAATGTTGTAAAAGTTCTTTATATGTTGAATACATAAGTTAGTTTCCAAATATATATTTTGAGAACATTTTCTCTCAGCCTGTGGATTCCATTTCCATTTTCTTAACAGTACCTTTTGAAGAGCAGAAGTTTTGAATTTTAATGAAGTGCAGTTCACCAATACATTTATTTAAATGGATGATGCTTTTTCCCCAACCTATCTTTGCCTACTTCAGAGTCACATAAATTTTATCCTGTTTTTTTTTAAGTGTTATTTTTTTAGGTTTATGGCTATGCCTATAATCCACACTGAACTAATTTTTTGCATACTACAGTGTAAGAATCGTTTATGTTTTTCCATATTTATATCCAGTTTGTCTAGCACTGCTTATTGAAAAGACTGAATTATCTCCCATTACATCATCTTGGCAATGCTGCCAAAAACCAATGACTTACACATGTGTAGGTCAAGTCAGCATTCTGTTTGTTCCTTTGCTCCATAGCTTGATCCTTACAATAATGACAAATTCTCTCTCTCTTTTTTAAAATTTTTATTTATTTTTGAGAACGCACAAGTAGGGGAGGGTCAGAGAGAGGGAGACAGCGAATCTGAAGTAGGCTTTGTGCTGATAGCGGTGAGCCTGATGTGAGGCTCAAGCTCAAACCACGAGGTCATGACCTGAGTCAAAGTGAGACTCTCAACCAACTGAGCCACTCAGGTGCCCAACAAATTCTCTTAATTTCTGTAGCTTTATAATAAACCTTGAAATCAAGCAATGCATGTTCCTCAGCTTTGCTCTTTTTAAAATCTATTTTGGCTATTCTTGGTCTTTTGCAATTTCATATAATTTTAGAATTAACTTAGTAATTATCACAAAAAGCCTGCTTGTTTTATTGGAATGTGCTTATGCTATAGATCATTTTTGGACAATTATCCTAACAGTTTTGAGTCTATGGATTCATGAACATGGTATATCTTTCCTTGTTTTTTTTGATATTTAAAAATTTTGCCTACCCATGTTTTCAAGTTTTTAATATACAAATTTCCCACATATTTAGTCAAAGAATAAAGAGTATCATTGTGCATATTTCTGAAGTTTTTTTCTGTGTGGATCCCTCATCTGTAGAATACTGACCTGCAATTTCCAGTCATATAAACCTCCCTGAATCCAATGTTTTACTCTTTCATTCAATAAAATCATTGTGTTCCCTTTGAGATTTTCTCCATGAACTGAGGTTTGGACTGTGCTCCCAGACAGAAATCCAGAGCACAATAAGGCTCACTTGTTTGTTTGCTTGCAGTTGTTTCAAATGTTTTTGTCCAGTTTTCTAATTGTTAATGATGAAAGAGCTAGTTGAGTATTTGTTGCTTCACCTTGATCAGAAGCAGAATTCCTAAAAATTATATTAGATTATAATACAAAACAATGATTTAATTTCTTTAACTTCTAAGTTGTAAATGAATTCTCAAAGTATTGTTTATAATCTCTATTCATTGATTTGAAATAAAAACTTTATCATATATTTAATTCTTAATTTTTTAATGTTTATTTATTTTTGAGAGAGAGAGAGACAGAGAGACAGAGTATGAATGGGGAAGGGACAGAGAGAGAGGAGGGAGACACAGAGGCTGAAACAGATGCCAGGATCTGAGCTGTCAGCACAGAGACAGACGTGGGGCTCAAACTCACAAACCACAAGATCATGACCTGAGTCAAGGTTGGAAGCTTAACTGACTGAGCCACCCAGGCACCCCACATAAAGTTAATTGTTTTTTTTTTTTTTAATTTTTAAATGTTTTTATTTATTTTTGAGAAAGAGAGAGACACAGAGAGAGAGAGAGAGAGAGAGAGAGAGAACAAGCAGGGGAGGGGCAGTGAGAGAGGGAAACAAAGAATCCGAAGGAGGCTCCAGGCTCTGAGCTGTCAGCACAGAGCTCCATGTGGGGCTTGAGTTCACAAATAGCGAGACCATGACCTGAACCGAAGTTAGATGCTGAACCGACTGAATCACCCAGGCGCCCCCACATAAAGTTAATTTTAAGTATACTTATATCTCTTTCTTGATTTGCTATTCTCTTTCATTCATATGTTTGCTTATACTGAAAAAAGTATCTAATAGTTTAAAAATAGCAAGTTGATAATATGTTTAAGAAATTGTGGTGTAGAGGTGCCTGGATGGCATCTGACTTCAGCTCATGTCATAATTTCCTGGTTCATGAGTTTGAGCCCCGCATCAGGCTCTCTGCTGTCAGCACAGAGCCTGCTTCAGATCCTCTGTCCCCCTCTTTCTCTGCCCCTCCCTTGCTCATTCTCTCTCTCTCTCTCAAAATAAATTGAAAAAAACCTTGAAAACAATAAAAAAAAGAAGAACCTTATAGTGTAATACCCTCTAAGTATCTTTCTTTTCTTGTAATTGATTATGTATGTTATGATGAAAATATAGGAATATGAGAATGTATATATTTTTAATGTGTATTAATACACAAAGCTTTTTCTTCTTTCATTTAAAACATAATTTAACTCTACTTGGTAAATTATATATTATTATGCATTTAGTTGTTTAGTAGTATTTAATTTGATGTAGAACAAAAAAAGATTAGTCTGAATAAATCATTCTTTATTAAAACAGTTCTATTTTCTCTATGCTATGTTGTAGATGAATGGATGAACTGTATATTTCAGCTATTAGTAAGAAAAAGTGTACAGACTCAAGTAATATTAATAACGTTAAACTTATACATTTTAGATATAATCTAAGGGTTTAAGATAATTTATACAAAGAATTGAGAAATGATTTGATTTACTCTTACAGCAATAAAAGTATATTTTTGGAGATTGAGTAACTTATGCATAATATTGAACTGAAGTTTCAGAAGTATAAACTTCTGAATTTTTTTAATGTTTATTCATTTTTGAGAGAGAGAGAGAGAGAGACAGAGTGTGAGTGGGGAGGGGCAGAGAGAGAGAGAGAGAGAGGGAAACACAGAATCTGAAGCAGGCTCCAGGCTCTGAGCTGTCAGCACAGAGCTTGATGTGGGGCTAGAACCCACAAACTACAAGATCATGACCTGAGCCAAAGTCGGACGCTTAACCGACTGATCCACCCAGGGTCCTCTAAAATTATAAACTTTTGAATCTGAATGTAATATTATATAGAGATATAATAAATTAATATTGAAAGCTATAGCTTGTAGAAAGAAATATAAATATTAAAAATCTCATATAAATTTAAGAGACATATTTGGAAAAAAGAGAAATTGTTCATTTGACTAGAAGGATTTCACTTTGATCATGCATTAATTTATACAATATACATTTACTGAGCTTAGCAACTATAGTATAACACACTGTATGTGTTGAGGATATAAAGTTATTTAAGACCTCTAATTTTAATGTAGTCACATGTTTATTAAAATCATATTAATTTTGATACAATGTTAAAAGTGATAATATACATATATAACAGATATGCTCTTAATAATGGGACTCAGGAATTCCATTCCAGAACATTTGAAAACACAGTAACCCTATGACCTTTAGTTCTCCAGTACACATTTTAAAGGTAGCTGCATGAAAGTCTGACAAATTCTATATGAAAAATTATAATGAGGATTACATGCACCAAAGATCAAATTTAAAGATTCATGTATCTATTCAAAATCAACATCATCAGTAGGTTTGTACTGTTTTTGTGAACTCATAAGCACTGACAGAAAAAAAAAAAAAAACAAGTAAGTATCCTACTGTTTTAGATTAGGGTCACTGCTGGTCTGCTACTTGGCTTATTTATTTCTTGAGAATGTTTAACTTACCATCATATTTAATTAATTGAATAAGTAATTATATTTTTGAGGGAGAGAGAGTTGGAGCATGAGTGGGAGAGGGGCAGACAGAGGGAGAGAGGGAGGGTCTTAAGCAGGCTTCATGCCCAGTACAGAGCCTGATCTCACAACCGTGAGATTATGCCTCAGCTGAAATCAAGAGTTAGATGCTTAACCAACTGAACGAAACAGGTGCCCCAACTTACTCTAATATTTAAATGTGTCACTCTCAAGGAACTTTACTCTCTCCTCACTCCCAAACCCCAGCATTATCATCCTGCTTTGTGGGACGTGCTATCATGACTGCTCCCATTGTTCTCTTTGATGATATTAGAACTCATTCCAGTTCCAGTGGTATTGGATACTCTCTTCATATCAAACCACAGAATCTTTTCTGATGCCTCTGAAACAAATGTGTGAACAAACAAACAAGCTTCTAATCCTTAGAATTTTTCCTTTTACTGGTTTCTCTGTCAACTCTCACATATATTCTTCATGTGAAAGACATTGTAAAGGCACAGTGCTTGTCCATGTTCAAAATTTTCCCACCTTCAAACTTTAGAGATTTAATAAATGGGAACTGACTATGATGGAACAATGAAACTCATTTTTATGGAATAAATTTTCATAGCTTGAGCAACATTTTCCAAAGCAGGTCCCTAGAATAACCTGTGGGACGATTCACAAAAACATAAGGGGTTTTATGGCCTGAGAAATGTGTTATAATAAATATAAACTATATCTTATGTTGTAGATTTAATGCGCTTAAACATTCGTCTCTCTCATATCTCCTATTGAAGAAATATGTTTGAAATAATTATTCCAAAGTTTATTTGAAAGGTGGTTTAGTGCATTGGTTAGGAACTCAAGGCCTGCAGTTGGGTAAATCAAGATCATATCCTGACTGCATTTGCCAGCTCGAGACCTTGGACCAGTTATTTAATCTTTCTGTTTCTCAGTTCCATTATCTACAAAGTGGGGATAATAATAACTGCCTAATAGATTTCTTGTGAGGATTGAATAAACTAATACATGTCAAGGGCTTGGAGTAATACTTGATACAACTGCTCTGAAAAGATCTGTGTTTATGATTTGACTTTGGTATCCTTTCTGTGGCTGTTCACATTTCCCTTTCTTCCCTTGTATCCTTCTGGAAGAGGAAAATGTTGACTAGCCAAGAAGGTGTAAAACATGCTGCTAGCACTTTCTCACTTCTACCTATCACAAATATCAGTATTTACATGTGCCAAGTACCCTTGTTTCCTAACTAGAGAAGGAGGGAAGACTTTTAGATATGGGTAGGCACTTTCTGAGAGAGAGGGGATAGAGAAAAATGACTTTGTTAGTTTTTGAGCCCATTACCCTTTAACAGGGAATTAAACTCAGCAAAAGGGGTTGTAAAGACATGATTGCCTCCATCCTGAAAGAAGAACCATGTGGTATTCCGGGCAAGAGATTATGACCAAATGTGATTGCACTGTTTGTGTAAATGCCACGAGTCCACACACCCTGCAGAGCAGGGTCTGTGTCCACAGACATAGTATAGCCCAAAGTCAGTGAAGTGGTGATTCTTCCCACGTTTGTGTGGAACACAGGATCCTTCTTGTCCTTTCGAGGCCTACAGTTTGGGGCATTGGAGTTTTCATGACTAGAAGCAGGGATATTTTTTCCAAGGACTTCGGCAGTCAGGGAAGAAGAACTTTTGTGAGCCTGAAGGAGAACTGAAGAGAAGTATAAATGTGACATGATGACTGCAGCTGACAGACTGGTTTCTAAGTATAATCGAAACATCCTTTGAGCACTTGCAGAAAAAAAAAATTAAAACTTGGAGAACAAGTTGAGGGGAGCTTATTTCATGCTTAGGCAGAGAGGAGAGAGGATGATGACTCATAATTAAATATCTCTCCATTTTTAAAAATCGCAGTCTGTTAAGGCTTGGGAATACTGGTTATAATTAAAATAAATCCCTATCAACTGAGATAATATTGGCCTATCCTACAAGATCTCTTCCAATCTGAGAGAGCTTAACACACACAATTATATCGTATACTACCTACAAGAAGTGAGTCAGATAGCATAGTGAGGATTATTTTCTATTTAATTAATTTGAGGATGGAAAAGAGAAAGTTATTTTGATATTTTTATTTTTTGCCATTTCAAACCAGAAAGGGTTGAAATCAAAGAAGTGAACAACAAACTCAAAATCATGAGGTGGAAATTCTCTCCTAAAAATAGTTGAATTAATTTGTACAATTTAACGAATTATTAAGTTTCTATTTAAAATGTATGTGTTTCTTTTTTTTTTAATTTTTAAAAATATTTATTTATTTTTGGGAGACAGAGTGCAAGCAGGGGAGGGATGAGAGAGAGACACACACACACAGAATCTGAAGCAGGCTTCAAGCTGTCAGCACAGAGCCCGATGCATGGTTCGAACCCATGAAGTGTGGGATCATGACCTGGGCTGAAGTCGTGTGCTTAACTGACTGAGCCACCCAGGCACTCCAACAAATGTATGTATTTCTTTTTATTCAAATTTTTATTTTGAATAAAATTATAGACATGGATGAAGTTGTAAAAATAGTACAGAGAAGGTCCATGTATCTATCATCCAGTTTATGCCAATGGTGGCATCTTATACAGTATATTATCCAAACCAGGATATTGATATTGGCAAATTATAATTAACGAGGCCAATTCCTTCAACTACCACAAACTATAAAAACTTACCCAAGATGAAACAGATAATCTGAACACTCCTTTAAATATTTGAGAAATTGATCTGCATTTTGAAATATTCTGTAAAATAAATTTCCAGGTGGTTTCACTGGGGAATTCTACCATATACTTAAAGAAATTCTACAGTTCTACACAATCTCTTCTAGAAAATAGAAAAAGAAGGAGAACTTCCTAACACTTTTTGGGGGCTAGCATTACCCTAGTACCAAACCAGATGAAGATTTTACAAAAAAGCAAACTAATTCCTCATGAAAATAGACACAAAAATCCTCAACAAAATATTCGTGAATTGAATCCAGAAGCATATTGAAAAAAAGTATTCACAGTGATCAAGTAGATTTTATTCCAATTATGCAAGGCTAGTTCAACTTTTCAAAATTCATTAATGTATCTATATGCTAAGAATCATAAAACCATTATGAAAGACATAAAGAAGATCTAAATAAATGGAGAGGGTAACTACGTTCATGGATTGGAAAGCTCAACGTAATCAAGATGTCGATTCTGCACAAAATGATCTATAGTTTAAACACAATTCCTGTCAAAATTTAAGCAATGATTTTTTCTTGTAAATATAGACAAATGCATCTTAAAATAAGTATGAAAAGGCAAAGGAACTGGAATAGCCCAAGCAGTTTGAAAAAGAAGACTAAACATAGAGGAATCATAGTACCCAATTTTAATATAATGTGTTATATATATATACACACACATATATATACATATATATATTTAATATGCTCAATCTTTCTATCTTTTGAATATATAAAAAACAATTATAATGATGAGTGTGTTTTCATGTTCTGTCTACGAATTCTAACATATGTTTCAGTTCTGGGTCAGTTACAATTGATTGCTTTTTCTCCAAACATAATTTCCTGCTTCTTTGGATACTTGTTGATTTTTTAAAAAATTGAATGACAAGAAATATAAATCTTACTTGGTTGGGTGCTATATACTTCTGCATTTCTAGAAATATTCTTGGCCTTTATTCTCAGTGCAGTTACTTGAAAAGAGTTTGATTCATTCTGGTCTCGTTTTTACAATTTGTTTTTCAGGACAAGAGCGGCATTTAATCTAGGGCTAATTTTACTCCATTACAGTTCTGAGTACTCTATATAATGTGGCTTGAGCTATGAGGGTTCTCTCTCTGGCTAGTGGGAACAGTCAGTATTTCTGGTCCTGGGTGAGCACCAGGGACTACTGTCTCTAACTATTTCAAGTGTTTTTTCCTCAACGATGGTGGTCTCCTCTCATTCATGTACCAGTGAGTGCTTGTCTGCATCCTGGAGGCAAACCCTTGGACAGTTCTAAGGGGTTCGTTCTCTGAAAGGCTATCTTCTCACTGGTGCTCTTTCCTTTGACTCTTGTCACCTTGGTCTTTCTGGATTTTCACTGCTGTTTTCTGTACCCGGTGAATCTGCCAGTCTCTTCCTGTGTAAACCCTCCTTGCACAGAAGCCTGGACATCCTTTCCAGGCAGTAAACTGGGGCAGTCGTAGAGTTAACCTCATTTGTGTCCTATCTCTCGGAGATGACTATCCTTCATCTGATGTATTTAAAATATTGTTTTGTATATTTTATTTGCTTTTTTTAGTTGTTTCAAGTAGGAGGGTAAATTCAGTGCTGTTGCTCCTTCTTGGCCAGATGTGAGAATCCTCCCATTCAAATTTAGTTCTCTTTAATTTTCTAGACATTTTAAATTTCCTGACTTCTCTCCCTTCTTCCATTCTTTAAAATTTTTAAAAATGTTTATTTAGTTTTGAGAAAGAGAAAGAGAGCATGAGCCAGGGGAGGAGCAGAGTGAGAGGGAGACACAGAAGCAGGCTCCAGGCTCTGAGCTGTCAGCACAAAGCCCGATGAGGGGCTCAAACTCATGAACCATGAGATCATGACCCGAGCTGAAGTGGATGCTTAACTGACTGATCTACCCAGGCGCCACTCCCTTCTTCCATTCTAGTAACTTCCTTTTGCTACAACCAGAGTAATTCTTTTAAAATGCATAGTTGGGGGTGCCTGGGTGGTGCAGGTTAAGTCGGTTAAGCATCTGTCAGCTCAGGTCATGATCTCACGCTCCTGAGTTCAAGCCCTGCATCAGGCTCTGCACTGACAGCTCAGAGCTTGGAGCCTGATTCAGATTCTGTACCTCCCTCTCTTTCTGACCCCCCCTGCCCCCACTCACACTCTGTCTCTCTCTCTCTCTCTCTCTCAAAAATAAACATTAAAAAAATTTTTTTAAATAAAATAAAATACATAGTTGATCAAATGTTGAAAAACTTCATGGCTTCTCAAAGCATTTAACATGAAGAATAAAATCTAATAAAAACTTAATAAATTTTAGAGGCCTTCTGCCCAAATCTGGCCTTAAGCCCTTCAGTCTAACATCTTCCAGTTCTTCCTTTCAGACCCTATATTCCATGCTCAATTTGGAGTTCTTCAAAAGTGTGGATAGTCTTGTATCTTTACATAGTCACACATCCTTGCACTTTTCTCCTAGCTGTTCTCTACTCATCCTTCACTTTTTCATTTAAAGTATACTGTCTCTAGATTTAGCTCAGTGCCTGGCATATAACAGGCACATAATAAATACTTCCTTTAGTGTATTGTTATCTGGGGTTGGTGTGGGGAAGATGGAGTTCAAAATAGAAACAGATCTAGGATATTTGTGACTTTTACAAAATTAAATGGATTCTAATAAAATTAAGTTACTAATGCTTGTATCTCATCATCTTTCTGTTGTACTGAATAGTTACAAGTATGGCTGTTTTCAACAGCTCAAGTTTTGCAATGGACTTTATCCACCTGCTCCCTTTCCTCATCACTCCTACTGAGTCCTTTGGACTTTCTCCAGGTCTCTCTTTAGTGCCAGATTTTACCCAATTCAAGGTTGGCATAATCATTCTATTTTATTCCAGGAAAGGCCCTTTTACTCCTTCCCCAGGCCAGCTGGCATCTTCTTAAAATCCTTTCCAATATTCGTGGCCTATCTCATGTTCCAGGTTCCTCTTGCCTTGGCTTTTTCTCATAACACACCAGATTCTCTAATGAGGCAAAGGCTATTTGTCTTGACTGGTGGTGGGCAGAGTTCCTAGTCTTATTATAAGCCACCAAGCAGAAATTATTTAACTAGAAAGAAAAGATGACATTTAAAATTTTAAAAAAATGATCAAAGGATAAAAATAAAGAACAAAATTTTTTTCTATACTTTAAGATACAGATCCTCAAAAGAATACTCTCACAAAAATTACAATTTTAATTATTGACATCTTAAACTGTTCTTTGGAATGTATTTCAAAGGTATTTTTTAATTTGAATTACTTTAAAGTATATGTACAATGACAGTTTTGGAAAAATAATTATTTTTCTCTGGTTTTAATTTTTGAGAACTTCTTGAATATAGACTAGGTTAATATTTGAGTTATATATTCACTGTTCATAAAATACTAAGTACAGGTAGTACAAAGCACAATGCTTGATTTGGGGACACATATGGATCAACAATGCACATGTGGTTTCTCCCTTCAAGTACCTATGTGTGAATATATCACTAGATGGCAAGTTATTTGTTCATAGCTGAACAGAAGTTTTAGAACATGTATAACATGTACATGTAGAACATGTATAACACCTAGTAATATTATATAACTATTATATATTTTTGTACTTTGCAGAATGGATATATAAATTAGAATGTGGCTTTCTTTTTATCCTGTTTGCATCCTGTTTTATCCCGTTTCCTTGTTTGCATCCCAGGGGCACAGAATTGGGCTAATATTTATCTTTATCACATACTCTCATTAGTGACTCTCGCATACCTTATTTATTAGTTTGTTTTTGTTTGCAAGCAATGATATGACACATACCAGTTATCCTAATACCCTAGCAAAAACGCCTAATGGTCTGATCCTTGCCATGTCTGCTCCCTACCTGTCACCACCCTCTAGTTACTATTATCTTGGATTATATGTGGATATTATCTTACTTTTAAAAATATGTCTTAGTCATAGCTAAGTATCTTTACCAAGCAGATTGTTTTGTTTTACATTTTCAGCTTTATAAAAATGTATGATTTTAACTTTTTGGAATTTTCCCACTTAAATTTAGATTGCCTACCTTCATTAGTATTAGTGTCTGTAATGTTTATTCATTATTTGACATTATTATATTTTTATAATTTAGTCATCCATTTGCCTGTCAATATATTTTGACTATAAATTTTTGCCCTTCCCATTTGTACCCCAATGTTTATAGCAGCACTCTCAACAATAGCCAAATTGTGGAAAGAGCCTAAACGTCCATCAACTGATGAATGGATAAAGAAATTGTGGTTTATATACACAATGGAATACTATGTGGCAATGAGAAAGAATGAAATATGGCCTTTTGTAGCAACGTGGATGGAACTGGAGAGTGTGATGCTAAGTGAAATAAGCCATACAGAGAAAGACAGATACCATATGGTTTCACTCTTATGTGGATCCTGAGAAACTTAACAGAAACCCATGGAGGAGGGGAAGGAAAAAAAAAGAGGTTAGAGTGGGAGAGAGCCAAAGCATAAGAGACTCTTAAGAACTGAGAACAAACTGAGGGTTGATGGGGGGTGGGAGGGAGGGGAGGGTGGGTGATGGGGATTGAGGAGGGCACCTTTTGGGATGAGCACTGGGTGTTGTATGGAAACCAATTTGACAATAAATTTCATATATTGAAAAAAAAATAAAATAAACATTTAAAAAAAATTTTTGCCCTTCCAAACATTACTGATGTAAACATTCTGCATATAAATCTGGTTTACCTTTGCAAGAGGGTCTCTTTGATATAAAATTATCTGAGTTAACTGTAAATTTCCTAAAAGTTATGAGAAAAAATACGACATTTTTAGACTGAATTTTGTTGTTATGTGAACTTATGTATCCCAGACAAATTATATTTATTGTGATGCACATGTGCATAGAAATGTAATAAAAGTAATATATATATTTAAAGTATTAACTTTTTTGAAAGTTAATTTTGTTAGAAATTTCAAATTTGCTGACTAAGGATTAAATTCAATCTGCAAATGTTTTTCTTTGTTGTATTATTTAAAAGACACATATACTCTTTTTCCTAATTAATAAAAAAAAGCTAAATAATATGTTGTGTCTCACTTGTATATCAGTTAATGTGAACACAGCATCCATTTCTGCATGGGGTAATGATTTCTTGTGTTCAGCTAAAAAAAAGTAGGGTAAAAGTTTGGGCTACATTTGACAAATTGGGAAAAATTAGGAAGCATTGTCCAAATATCATTTTCGCATGTGCTAGAACACAGAAGTTTAAACAAGCGATTTGGAATAAATGCATCCACTATTATCTGTTTAGTGTTGATATCGTTCAACATCACTTTGAATGGCCTGAAAAATGAGATTATCTTTCTGTCCTAAACATTCTTATTTCAATCATTTCTCTTGTATCTCCTTTTTACAAAACAAAATTTCACCAAACTTTTTTCCATGACTACGTTAGACATGGCTGATGCTTCCTGTAAGTACCAGGTGACTCAGTCGTTTCCTTTAGGGGTGGCTTTATGTTCTGAATGTTTTAAGGTTGCATTTGTAACTTATTACTTTGCCACAAGGGTGCACTAAGAAGCCCTCATAAACACAAGAATCAGCTATTTAATTTGCTATAATACATTTATCCAGAAAAGTAAAATGTTTCTACGGTGGATTCACATGAAGCTGTTCATACTCAGATAACTGTCCTACATTGTTAGAGATACTGTGCAGAGGAACAAAAATGAATTCTCTTCACAAATAAAATGCCAATAGATAAGAATTTCTTTATAATAATTTATTATCAGATCTTTAAAACTGTTTCATAAATTGTTTCAGGCATGAAAATGAATTTAGTTAGGGATTTTTTTATTTCTTTGACACTTAAAAATAGATTTATTTAAAAGTTCTAATTAGTAGAAATAGTGATAGGATTTTAGCATATATTCTAATTAACTGTTTTATATATTATATTAGAATTATACCAATTTTTCTTCATTACTTATATTAAATCAAATTGTTTATTATGTTTTTATG
The DNA here is from genome assembly GCF_018350195.1 of Panthera tigris. Lineage (NCBI taxonomy): Eukaryota > Metazoa > Chordata > Mammalia > Carnivora > Felidae > Panthera > Panthera tigris. Next base: position 115,400,753 of record NC_056664.1, read on the forward strand.
AGCCTTACGTAACCCAAGAAACACTTTATATACTGCATATACGAACCTGGACTGCCAGAAGTTTTGTTTCATAAAACAAAACAATAAACAAAGAAAAAAATAATAATGCTCCAAACCTAATTATATCTATGTATTAAAAATGCATCCTATCACTTCTGTCATCTCATTGACCAAAGGTGGCAATCATTTCGCTTTTAGACACAGCTTTGCAACTGTTGACTCATAGATCTACCCCACCCTTTACTCTCCAGTGACATTATTAACTGTCTATTGTTTCTCAGGCACTGGGATAGATCTTGGAGAATTGAGGTTAATAATGATAGCAGATACAAAGGCTTCTTTAAGGAATGCTCTGTTTATCAGGATAGTGGTGAAAATGGAGTTATTAGAAAGGAATGTGAAGGGTCAAATCTTTCTTCATATTCATTGGAGAGTTGGTATTAGCAGCAATCAGAATGAATTTATTTGAAAGGGACACTATCTTATATCATATTTTTAGGTTGGGTAGGAGAACAAGCACTAAGCTGGGAGGCAATTCTGGGTTTTAGCCTCAGCTCCCTCAGTAATACTTAGAGAACTTCAAAAGATCTTGTTTCCTCATTTGTAAAATACAAGAGTTAGAGTAAATGATCTTTCAATTTTCTTTGAGCTTTAACATATTGTGATTCTACTTATGTGACTGCATAATTAAGAGATTTGTTCTACTAAAATGCTAAAGAAACTAGATTGCAAACTGAACATTTTATAGTAACAGGACAATAAATATATTGTGGACTTTTGATTTCGAACATAAAGACATTATTCATTTTTTATTGTTTAGTTCAGCAGTAGGCATCTTGCCAATGTAATAGGCTCAAACGACCCCTACATACAAAATAATCCTTTGAATACAACATTCCAGTTCACTGCTTTTCATCACTGTAAATTTCTTAGTAGACTAATTGGCTGGATAATTGAAAATATGGGATATCATTCCAAGAAATTATATTTTATACTGAAGATTTAATACGTGGGATTTTACTGAAGAATTCCTTATTTTCTGTCATATCTATCATCACCTTTAATTTATATTAGAAGTGTTTGTTTCTTGTGGAAAATATCAAATACATAAAAAAATGAGAGAATGATATATTAAATTCCCATGTATTCATCATATAGGGTTTTTTTTTTTTTTGAGTATAGTTGACATACAATGTTACTTTAGTTTCAGGTCTACAACATAGTGTTTCAAGAACTCTATACCTTATGCTATGCTTATCACGGGTTTAGCTACCATCTATTACCTTAAGAACGCTATTAAAATACCACTGATTATATTCCCTATGCTGTACATTTTTCACATGACTTATTCATTCTATAATTGGAAGCCTGTATCTCCCGCTCTAACTCATAGGTCTGATTCTTTTTGTTTGTTTATTCATTTGTTTTGCTTTTGAGATTTCACATATAAGTGAAATCATATGGTATTTTTCTGACTTATTACACTTAGCATAATATACTCTGGATCCATCCATGTTGTTGCAAATGGCAAAACCTGATCGTTTTTGTGGCTGAGTAATATTCTATTATGTGTGTGCATGTGTGTGTGTGTGTGTGTGTGTGTGTGCATGTGTGTATCACATCTTTTTTTAAAAGTTTTTATTTAAATTCTAGTTAATGTATAGTATAATATTGGTTTTAGGAGTAAAATTTAGTGCACATATGTACAGCACCCAATGCTCATCACAGCAAGTGCCCTCCTTAATACTAATCATCCATTTAGCCCATCCTCCTTGCACCTCCCCTCTAGCAATCCTCAGGTCTCTATAGTTAGGAGTCTCTTATGGTTTGCCTTACTCTCTTTTTTCCCCCTTCCCCTATGTTCATCTGTATTGTTTCTTAAACACCACATGTGAGTGAAACCATATGGTATCTGCCTTTTTCTAACTTATTTCACTTAGCATAATACACTATAGCTCCATCCATGTCATTGAAAGTGGCAAGATTTCATTCTTTTTCATGGCCAAGTAGTATTCCATTGTATAAATACACCACAATCTCTTTATCAATTCATCAGTCATTGGACATTTGGACTTTTCCCATAATTTGGCTATTGTTGATAATACTGCTGTACACATCAGGGTGCATAGGTCCCATCGACCTAATAGTGAAATTGTTAGGTCATAGGGTAGTTCTATTTCTAACTTTTCAAGAAACCTCCTCCATACTGTCCTTCAGAGTGGTAGTAACCAGTTTGCATTCCCAAAACAATGTAAGAGAGTTCCCCTTTGTCCACAGCCTTGCCAACATGTTTCCTGTGTTGTTACTTTTAGCCATTCTGATAGGTGTGAGGTGGTATCTCATCGTGGTTTTGACTTGTATTTCCCTGATGATGAGTGATGTTGAACATCTTTTCATGTGTCTGTTAGCCATCTGTAAGTCGCCTTTGGAAAAATGTCTATTCATGTGTTCCGCCCATTTCTTACTGGATTATTTGTGTTTTTGGTGTTGAGTTTGATAAGTTCTTTATAGATTTTAGATACTAATCATTTATCAGGCATGTCATTTGCAAATATCTTATCCCATTCCATTGGTTGCCTTTTAGTTTTGTAGATTATTTTCTTCGCTCTGCAGATTTTTATCTTGATGAAGTCCTAATAGTTCATTTTTGCTTTTGTTTCCCTTGCATCCAGTGATGTGTCTAATAAGCAGTTGCTATGGCTGAGGTCAAAGATATTGATGCCTGTGTTTTCCTCTAGAATTTTGATGGTTTACTGTCTCACATTTAGGTCTTTTATCCATTTTGGATTTATTTTTGTGTATGGTGTAAGAAGCAGTCCAGTTTCATTCTTCTGAATCCTGCTGTCTAGTGTTCACAACACCATTTGCTGAAGAGACTGCATATTCTTCCCTGTTTTGTCGAAGATTAGATGACCATATAGTTGTGGGTCCCTATCTGGCTTTTCTATTCTGTTCCATTGATCTGTGTGTCTATCTTGGTTCCAGCACCATACTGTCTTGATGACTACAGCTTTGTAATGTAGCATGAAGGAATTGTGATACCTCCAGCTTTGCTTTTGTCTTTCAAGATTGCTATGGCTATTCGAGGCCTTTTGTGGTTCTATACAAATTTTAGGATTGTTTGTTTCAGCTCTGTGAAAAATGTTGTTGGTATTTTGATAGAGATTGCATTAAATGTGTAGATCGTTTTGGGTAGTATAGACATTTTAACAATATTTGTTCTTCTAATCCATGAGCATGAAATGTTTTCTATTTCTTGGCATACTCTTCTATTTCTTTCTTAAGTGTCCTATAGTTTTAGACTACAGATCTTTTACCTCTTTGGTTAGGTTTATTCCTAGGTAATTTATGGATTTTGGTGCAATTGTAAATGATTGATTCCTTGATTTCTCTTTATGCCTTTTCATTATTGGTGTATAGAAATGTAACAGATTTGTGTACATTGGTTTTATATCCTGTGACTGCTGAATTCATGCATCAGCTCCAGCAATCTTTTGGTGGAGTTTTTTGGGTATTCTGTATAGAGTATCATGTTGCCTATGAATAGTGGAAGTTTCACTTCTTCCTTGATGATTTGGATGCCTTTTATTTCTTCTTATTGTCTGATTGATGACGCTAGGACTTCCAGTACTATCTTAAATAGTAATGGTGAGAGTGGATATCCCTGTCTTCTTCCAGACTTTAGAGGCAAAGTTCTGTTTTTCCCCATCGAGGTTGATATTAGCAGTGTGTCTTTCATATATGGCCTTTATAATGTTGAGGTATGTTCTCTTTGTCCCTACTTTGTTGAAGGTTTTTATCAAGAATGAATGCTGTTCTGTCAAATACTTTTTCTGCATCTTTTGAGAAGATCATATGGCTTTTATCCTTTCTTTTATTAATGTGGTGTATCATGTTGAATGATTTGCAAATATTGACCCACTATTGCACTCTAGTAATAAATCCCACTTAATCATGGGGAATAATTCTTTTAATGTACTGTTGGATTTGATTTGCTATTATCTTGTTGAGACGTTTATATCTGTGTTTATCAGGGGTATTGGCCAGTAATTTTCCTTTTTAGTGGGGTCTTTGTCTGGTTTTGGAATCAAAGTAATGCTGGCCTTGTAGAATGAGTTTGGAAGTTTCCCTTCCATTTCTGTTTTTTTGGAACAGTTTGAGAAGACTAGGTATTAACTTTTCTTTAAATGTTTGGTAGAATTCCCTTGGGAAAACATCTAGCCTTGGACTTTTGGTTTTTGGGAGATTTTTGTTTACTAATTCAATTTCTTTGCTGGTTATGGGTCTATTCAAATTTTTTATTTCTTCTCGTTTGAATTTTGGTAGTGTGTGAGTTTCTAGGAATTATCCATTTTCTCTAGATTGTCCAGTTTGTTGTCATATAATTTTTCATAATATTCTTTTATGATATTTCTATTTCTGTAGGGTTGGTTGTGATCTCTCCCCTTTCATTAGTGATTTTATTTATTTGGTTCCTTTCTCTTTTCTTTTTGACATGTATGGCTTGGGTTTATCAGTTGTATTAATTCTTTCAGAGAACCAGCTCCTAGTTTTACTGATATGTTCTACTGATCTTTATTTGTTTGTTTCTTTATCATTTATTTCTGTTCTAATCTTTTTTTATTTCCCTTCTTTGCTTACTTTTGGCTTTATTTGCTGTTGCTTGTCTAGGTCCTTTAGGTGTAAGGTTAGCTTGTGTATTTGAGACTTTTTTTGCTTATTTTGATCTGTATTGCTATGTACTTCCCTCCTATGACCACTTTTCCTGCATCCCAAAGGTTTGGGACTGTCATCTTTTCATTTTCATTTGCTTCCATTTGCTTTTTTTATTTCTTCTTTGATTTTCTAGTTACCTTATTCATTCTTTAGTAGGCTGATGTTCTTTTACCTCCATGTATTTGTAGTCTTTCCATATTTTTCTTTTGGTTGACTTGAAGTTTCATGGCATTGTTGTCTGAAATTATGCATGGCATGATCTTGATCTTTTTGTACTTGTTGAGGGCTGATTTGTGACCAGCTATGTGATCTATTCTGAAGAATGTGCCATGTGTACTTGAAAATAATGTGTATTCTGCTTTAGGATGGAATGTTCTGAATATATCTGATAAGTCCATCTGGTCTAGTGTGTCATTCAAAGCCATTGTTTCCTTGTTGATTTTCTGCTTAGATGATATGTCCCTTGTTGTAGGTGGGGTGCTAAAGTCCCCTACTATGATTGTATTGTTGTCAATGAGTTTCTTTATTTTTGTTATTAATTGACGTATTTGGGTGCTCTAAACTTTGGTAGCATAAATATTTACAAATGTTATATCTTCTTGTTGGATAGTCCCCCTTTATTATGATATAGTGTCCTTCTTCATCTCTATAGTGGTTTAATAATCGAGCTAGTCTGATATAAGTATGGCTACTCCAGCTTTCTTTTGCTGTCCATTAGCATGATAGATGTTTCTCCATCCCCTCACTTTCAATCTGAAGATGTCTATAGGTCTAAAATGAGTCTCTTGTAGGCAGCATATAGATGGGTCTTGTTTTTGTTTTGTTTTTAAATCTGTCTGATACCCTATATCTTTCGATTGGAGCATTTAGTCCATTTAATCCATTTACATCCAGAGTGATTATTGATAGATATTAAATAGATAATGCTATCATTTTACCTGTTAATTCAGTGTTTCTGGAGATTTTCTCTGTTCCTTTCTAGACTTTGTTGCTTTTACTCTTTCTTTTCCACGCAAAGGGTCTTCTTTAATATTTCTTGCAGGGCTGGTTTACTGGCAATGAACTTTAGTTTTTGTTTGTCTGGAAAACTATTTATCTGTCCTTCCATACTGAATGACAGCCTTGCTGGAACAACTATTCTTGAATGCATATTTTTCCCATTTAGCATGTTGAACGCCAAATTTCTGTGGAGAGATCTGCTGCTAACCTTATTTGTCTTCCCTTGTGGGTTAGAGATTTCTTTTCCTTTGCTGCTTTCAAGATTTTTTTTTTTTTTTTTTACTTATCTCTGTATTTTGGAAATTTTAGTATGACATGTCTTAGTGTTGGACTGCTTTTGTTGATTTTGATGGGAGTTCTATGTGCTTCCTGGATTTGGATGTCTACTTCCTTCCCCAAATTAGGGAGGTTTTTAGCTATAATTTGCTCAAATAAAGCATTGCCTCCTTTTCCTCCCTTCTTCTTCTGGGACTCCTATGATACAAGTGTTATTACACTTTATGGAGTTGCTGATTTCCTTAAGTCTACAATAGTGATCTCATATTTTCTTTCCTTCTTTTTTTCAGCTTCATTATTTTCCATACTTTTATCATCTATATCACTTATTCATTCCTCTGCTTCTTCCATCCTTTGATCATTACATCTTGTTGGTTTTGCATCTTGATTATAGAATTTTTTTTTTGGTCTGATTAGCTTTTAGATCTTTTATCTCTATGGTAGGGGACTCCCTGATGTCTTCTCTGGATTTTCTGAAGCCCTGCTAATATTCTTATGATTGCTGTTTTAAATTCTGGTTCAGGCATATTCCTTATATCTGTTTTGATTAGATCCCTGGCTGTGACATCTTCTTGTTCTTTCTTTCAGGATGAATTCCTCTATCTTGGCATTTTCTTTAGGTCTCTGTCTTCTCTGTATTAGGAAAGTCTGTTACATTTCCTGCTTCTGAGAGTAATGGCTTTATTAAGAACAGGTCATATACTGTCCAGGGCTGGAGCTTCAGGAAATGTGTCTCATGCATGCTGTGTGAACTCTGCTCTTGTATTTTGGCTGCTCTTTCCCTCAGGTCAGTCCTCTGCAGAGTTTCTCCTTGTCTGCAGTGGGGAGTGTTTGGATCTTGTGTGGCAAGTTTTAACTAGGTGTGTCTTAGTCTGCTTGTTAAAAGAGGCTAGATCCTGGGTTGCCTGGGTGGCTCAGTCACTTGAGCATCTGACTTTGGCTCAGGTTATGATCTTGTGGTTCACGGGTTTAAGCCCAGCATCAGGCTCTGTGCTGACAGCTCAGAGCCTGGAGCCTGCCTCAGATTCTGTGTCTCCCTCTTTCTTTGTTCCTCTCTAGCTCACACTGTCTCTCTCTCAAAAATAAACATTAAAAAATGTTTTTAGGAGACTAGATCCTATTTTCTGTAGAACTGAAGCTTACAGCACTCTATGATCAGTATACTCTGTGTGTGTTGTGGGGGTTGGGGGAGGTTTATGTTGGTCTTCTGGTTTATGCTGCTGCTCTGACTCTTAGGCACCCTTGCTTTAGTTCACAGCACCTGCAGAGTGAAGGGGGTGGAGCTTGGTGTAAACAACATAAGTCTCCATGGCGGGCACTGTGCTGCTCACTGATATCTGTCCGTGCTGATGGGTGGGAGTAAAAATGGCATCAGCCAGCTCTCTCATCCTTGGAGAGGGGAGTTCATGCCTGCTGCTGTTCAGGAAGCCCTCACAGAAGAGCAAAAATCTCCATTTGTCCCAGGCATCCCTCAGATCCCTGCATTTACCTGTCTTTGTCTGAGCTGTCTGCCAGCATCATAGTGTTCCTGTGTTTTATCTCAGGTGTGCCAGCTGAGTTTCAAAATTTCAAATTTTTGGAGCACTGGACCAGGTGCTGCATGGACCCGCACTGATCATCTGGGGGAGGGTCTCACCGCACTGTGGCTGGTGCCAGTTTGTCTCAGAATGGCAGTTGCATGAACACGTAGGGCCTGGAGTTTATGGTAAAGTGCAGCAAAAAGCTGTTGGTAGGTAGGTTAGCTGCCTGCTGCTTCTTTTCCTATGCTAATGAAGGGCAGTGGTGCCTGCTGGCTCTTTTGTCCCTGGAGAGATAGTGCCACCTCTCCCATATGTACTCCAAGAAGAACTGTCTCTCCCAGGGTGACCCAGAGAATCCTCAGACCACATTGCCTGCTCCCGGGCCCCTGCCCGCTTTCTCCAGAGGAGCACCTCAATGCTCACCAGGCTCTGTCTGGCCATGGCATGGAATTTTAAAACTTCAGACTTTCAGCTCTGCTGCTTGGAAAAACTTGTGATAATCAGCCCTTCTCATCGTCTTCATCAGTGGTTTTGGGGAAAGTGTTTTTCTTGTGCTATGCCCTGCACTCTGTTCTTTTTCTCTTTCTTTCTTTCTCTCCTCTCTCGCTGATCAGGATTCCCTCTCCTCTGTAGCACCATTGATTCTTTTCTCCCCTAAATCACACCTCTGCACCCCCTAACTTCCTCAATGTGGCCTTTTTTCTTCCTCTAGTTGTGCAGTTTGTTCTCTCAGTTCACCATTTTCTACTCTACCCCACACCCAGGATGCAATATTTTCTCTAACTTTCTATTTTATCTGGGAGGTGAGAAGGATGGGGAATGGAGTTTCTAAGTCTTCCTCTTGGTATTCTCTGCTATAATAGCTCTTATCCCAAAGACCAAGGAACCAATGCAAGGGTTACTCCATCTGCTAAAAATACCTATCCTAATTATATATTCAAGGATCATATGGGTCTGTGTGTCTAGTGAACCCATATAAACTAGATTTTAGCCAGAATGCCATTTGTTACCTACTGTTTCCCCACCTCATTTGCCCCCACCTCTAAATGAGGCCATAACGATTCTTTGTGTCTCTAGAGATCAATGTCAACTTAGATTCTGTATCTCATAGTCCTCACAATGTCTGGTTATTCTTAGTGTACAGAGGGTTTAGACTTGAGAAAATAGTCATAAATCCCTCTAAAGAATGACTGAGGAAGTCATTACCATATATATTTCCCATGGTATTACAGGGTCCTAACTCCTGGTGAATTCACTTGTGTCTTTTCATATATATTTGGTATTGCTTCCTAGCAACCAAATTGGTGGGTCAAATAGTAAGTATATACTATTTGCTAGATTGTTTTAAATTTCCTTCCATAAGAGTTGTATTATTTTCCTTTCCCACAGCAATATTTGAAAGCACCTATTTGCCTATAGCTTTCCCAGAAGTGTGTGCTATATTTGGAATTTTTGCTAATATGATAGGTGAAAAATATCTCAGTATGATTTTAGTTTGCATTTTCTTATCATCAATGAGTTTGAGTATTTTTTCATATGGTTAAATGTTATTTGTAGTTCTTTACTCTGTTAGTAATTCTAGGAAATTATTATCAAGTTTATGGATTTTTCCTTCATAATTTTAGAAACACTTTATATATTTGTGATATTAACTTTTTCTGTGATAAATATTTGAGATATTTTCCCCACTTTGTCATTTGATTTTTGTCTTTTGGCATTTTTGGTCATGCATGTTTGATGTAATAAATATATCAATTTTTTTGGCTTTCAGTAGGCTACATTGCAATTTACCCATATTTTATTTATTTGTTTAATAGTAATTAATTAATTACTATCTTTGATCTGTTTGGAATTTGCCATGGTATATGGTATGAAAAAATGGGCATAATGTTATTTTCCATTATCCAGTTCTCCCAATACCAATTATTAAGAAGTCTTAATTTTTTCTTAATTATTTCAGATACTGTTGCCTTTGTTGTGCAATAATTTTCCATATGTAATTAAGCATACACTCAGACAAATGTGTATGTATGTATGTTAAAATTCTGTGCCAGTGTTCTAGCTGCTTATTTGCACATTAACACCTTAATTATAGAGACTATATAATATATTGATATATGGGAGGGTTAATCTGCTTTTCTAGATATTAATCTTTTTTCAGGGTTTCATGACTATTCTTATTTATTTATTCTTCTAAATCAACTTTATAATAATGTTATCTAGCTCAAGAAAAAACCCTTTATAATAGAGTTTACATTAAATATATAAATTAACTTAAAGAGTACTGATGTCTTTATGGCACTTAAGTCTTTTTGTCTACATATACTTTTGTGTCTTTGGTGATTTCAGTGTGTAGCTTTTGTATATTTCTTGGTAAGTTTACCTCATGATATCTATATGTATATGCATGTGCACATATAAATTAATACATGTATGATTATAATTTGTCAATCTAAATATGCACATTTACTATTATAGATGGGGTTTTAACCAGGTTTTTGTATATATGAAAGCTGTTGCTTTTATATTGATTCCATAACCTATGTTATCAAATTGTCTAAGCATTTATAGTAGTTTCTCCATTATTTTTTGTAATATTCAGAGATATAATTATTTGATTTGGAAATAAAAGTATTTACTCCTCCTGTCCGAGTATTATGCCTTTAATTTCTTCCTTGTGTTTAATTTATTTGGCTACAATCTCCAACAAAAATGTTAAATAGTAATGGATATAATGGGTATTTTTGTCTCACTTTTAAATTTACAGGAACAGTTCTAATATTTTCCTATTAGATAAGATACTAGCTTTTGGACTGAGGTGGATATATTTTTTTTTGAGTTAAAGAAGTATCAATTCTGTTTATTTTTTTAACAAGAGAATGTGTCAAATTTGTAATATATTATTTCTTTATATATGAAAATGACCTTTGTTTTTCTCCTGAGTTCAGAAAATATGGGGGTTATATAAAATGAAATAAACCTAATTTGCTTATGCTATATTATTTTTTAATGTGTTACATATTTAAAAATTTTTTTGCTAATATTTGGATGGTTTTTGCTTCAGTATATGTGGGTAAGTTTGAACCATAGTGTGTTGTTTGTTTGTAATCATTGCCAGGTTTGGGAATCAAAGTTATACTTATTTCATAATATAATTTAGAAGTTTTCTTTCTTTTTGTATCCTCTGGAGTAGCTGTATTGGAATAATCTGATTTTAAAGGGTTAGTAAATTCCTTGGACTTTTTTCTTTTGGTTGTCGTTTGCTTTTTAATGGTCCCAGGTGAACTCTAACCATTTTCTCTTTTTACTTTTGATGAATGCTATGTTTAATCTTTTTATTTCCACTGGAGTCAATTTTGTTAAGTTGCACTTTTTGGAGAAAATTATCCCTTTCATCTATATCAAATAACCTTTGCATAGAATTGTACAAAGTACTCTTCTTTTTAACATTCCTAGTTTTCATGGTATTTCTCGTCTTACGTATACATCATTTCTTCCACTTTTTTCCTTTGACTATTTCAGCTCATGTATCTACCTTGTTAACAATTTCAAAGGTCTGGGCTTCTATTTTTCTGAATTCTCATTTATTTTTTCTTTATTAATTTATTTTTATTATTTCATTTCTTCTGCTTACTTTTGGTTTATTTTGTGGTTCTTTCTCTAACTTTTTAAGTTGGAAGTTGAAAATTCAGTTATTTTCATTGATTTAGGTACATAATACTATTAATTGTCCTATGATCATTGTTTTAATTGTATTTCATATACTTTTATTCTGATTTATCCCAGGTTTGCTATTATTATTTTCAAAAAATTTTGTTTTATATTTCTTTTTTTTCAATGGAGTGTAGTTTTTTTGAATTATGACAAAATAATTGTGATTGTATTTCTACATTTTGGAATTCATCGAGGTTTTTTGTGGCTTATATCATTCCATGTTCTTTCTTATTTTTTCCACTTTATTTGTCTTGAATTGATAGAGGTACATCAATTCTTGGTAGTTTATTTCTATTTCAAAATAGAAATAAATTCTTGGTAGTTTATTTCTATTTCTCCTTAAATCTGTGGTTGCTACTTCATGAAAGTTTTTGTTGTGCTATTGGTTTCATAAATATTAACAATTTGTACTTCTTTATTGTGAATGATAAACATCATAAAATACTTTGTCTCCTTTAGTGGTTTCTTGTTTTGTTTTGTTTTGTTTTTGGTTTGAATTCTAACTTGTTAAAAATAAAGATTGAGATCCCACGAGTTCTTATTTTCATTTTCCCAATGTAGCTTTGTCTTACTCCCCTCCCCTCTTTTTAAACCTCTCTGAATCTCTTTGTTTTAGATACGACTCCAGACTGTAGCATAATGTTGGATTTTGTTTTGTTAGCAAATTTGAATACCATTCTTTAAATAGGGAAAGTATTTAAGCCCACTTACTTTTATCAGTGCAATTAATATGACTGTCTTCAATTCTATAACATGAGTTTTTGTTATTTTATTTATTTATGTTTTAGTCATTGTCTGTTGGTGTCTTATTATGAGTATTAATAAATTTAGTGTATTTGTTTCCTAGGGCTACTGTTACAAGTTATCATAAACATGGTAGCTTAAAACAACAGAAATTTATTCTCTCACATTTTTGAGAACTGAAGTCCAGATTTAGCAGGGTTATGCTCCCTCCTGGGGCTCCAAAAAAGATCTCTCTTTTTGCTTTTTCCAGATTTTGGTTGCAGTTATCATTCCTTGGCATTCCTTTGCTGCATAACACTAATCTTGACCTCTATGACTAATTACCTACGATATTCTGTCTGTTCTCCTTTGTGTGTCTCATAAAGTTCTTGTCATTGGATTTAGGGCATTTCAGATAATCCAAGGCTATCTCATCTCAATTCCATAACTTAATTACATCTGCAGAAAACTTTATTCTAAGTAAGATACAACATTTACAGATTCCAGGGATGTGATGTGGATATATGTTGAGTGCCGTTTTTTGTCTTACAATTTTTATACGAAAAACTGTCCAATCACCAAACCTGAACAACCATCAACTTTTTGACTTACTTGATTACTGATTATTTTTACTAAAATATTTCAAAGTGAATCCCAAAGTCATGCCATTTCAACTCCTAAATGTCAATATGCATCTCACAAAACGGGGAGACATTTTCTTACATAACTGTAGTCCCATTATCACATCTTGTGTAATTATAAATAATTTTTATTATGACCTAATATCTATTTCATATTCAAATTTCATCAATTATCTAAAAATATCTTTTTTTGTAGTTAGCTTTAATTAGAATCCAAGAAAGGTACTTTCACTGTACTTGTTCATTATGTTTTTTAGATTATTTGTGATGTTGAAGGGTTTTCTCCTTTACTTTTTTATGCCATTGACTTCTTGAAGATACCAGGTCAGGTGTCCTGAGGAATTCTAGAATTCACACATTTCTTTTTTCTTTTTTAAAAAATGTTCATCTACTTATTTTTAACAGAGAGAGAGAGAGAGAATCCCAAGCAGAATCCATGCTGTCAGCACAGAGCCTGACGAGGGGCTCAAACCCATGAACCATGAGATTCTGACTTGAGCAGAAATCAACAGTTGAATACCAAACCAACTGAATCACCCAGACATCCTAGAATTTGCACATTTCTTTCTGTGGTATCATTTAACTTGTTTCTCTATCTGCAGTATTTCCTACGGACTGGAATTTAAATGTAAAAGTTTGTAATTAGGTTCAAATTGCTTTGGGGTGCCATTTTTGGACTACCTAATTGGATATCTCTTCTTCCTTTCCACATCCACTATAAAATAACTGTAGTGTATCTATCCTTTTATAGATTGTGACTTTACTCTTTTATTAATCACCATCATTTGGTTTTAGTTCTACAGGTAAATGTATAGTTAAGGGATCTTGCAGACATTATGCTGATGGCTTCCAATTTTTTTAGGTTGCTTGAAATTTGTTCTCTAATAGATACTTTCAGAAGTGCTTCTGTAAGCAGTATTCTCTGGGTTCTTGATGTCTCTAATAGTTGGATGCTTTTTTGCTTATATATGCAGTATGTTTGTATGTATGAATGGTAGCTTGCCTGAATATAAAACTCTTTGGCTTTCATTTTCTTTTATTGTGTTTCTCAGATGTTTCTTCATTGTCTTCTGGCATAGAGTGCTGGCTGTCAATAAGTCTAACAGTAATCTGATTTCCTTTCCCTTTAGGTGTTTTGATGTTTTTGTCTAAATGCTTAACTCATCTCTCCCTCACCACTTCCCCCCCCCCCCCCGATCCCTTTTTCTTAAAATTTAATAGTTTGCCTATATGTATCTGGGTGTTTCCTGTTCTGGATCATTTAGCCATATATACAGTGTGCCTTACAGTATACACTTTCAACTTTTCTTTCTTTTTTTTTTCAGGAAAATGTTTTGAATTGTGTTTTTAATATTTGTTCTGTTTCAAGGTCTTGGTTTTCAAATGTTGGATCTTGCCTATCTGCCAGTGATACCTACCATTGTATTTTGAATCCCCATTTTTCTCCTTTATTTTATTTTGATTTTTAAGCATCAGTCCCTCTCCATCTCATCTTTCAGATTATTATTCATGGTATGTGTGTACCTTCTAGTTTAGTCTTGATTTCCAAAGTGATTTATTTTCTTTTATTTATAATTCTTTCTGAGTTTTGTCAGCAAGCTTTCAAATAATATTTTTGTCCAGTAATCGCAGTTATAACTTTGTATAATTATTATTTAAGCTGTTAATTCATGGATTGTAACAACTTCTTAATTCCTTTGGACTAATTTTTAGTGATTAGGTAAGTGTTTGTGGAAATATTTTTCTTGTGCAACTTAATTGTCCATAGGGGCATAAACTGTCCCTTTTATCTCAGTTTCATTACAATATTTTTACCTGTTCTTTGACTGCAATCATTTTCATTGTTCAAGATTGAGATTACTTTTCTTATATTATTAGGAAAGAAGAGTGGATAATATTATATTTCCTAGCTTTATGGTTCTAGACCTCCCTCTTCTGTTAGTTTAGTGAAGTGTTGAAAAATATGTCTTGATACTTTTTGAGATATTATGGACTTTCCCCCTCTCCAACATTAGATGCACACTTTTTTTCCTTGCCTCTCCCTCTTCTTTCCCATGTCCTGCTCAATTTGGATTCTACTTCCCAGCAGGTTTTGGAGGCAGTTGTGATTGTTTTATTTGTTTCTTTTTTAAACAGAGTTCAAAGGACTCAGACTACACCAACACCATATGACCTTACCATATTTTGCTACATGGTACCCACAAACTGGACCCTGTCAAATCTTTTGCCAAATCAGCTTCTGCTCCCACATTTGTTTTACAAGCCTTCCAGAGCTTGGTGATTTGGGGGTTATCTAGCTCTCAAAAGTCCCTCCAGCTTTCCCCTGCTTCCTCCTGCACAGTCATGCAGCAAGACTATTTGGGTTTTGTTCTTGAGGTATGCATTTTCACCTGTTAACATTTTTAGGTCTGAGGGGATAACTTTTCACCCAGTACTGATGTAGAGGTTTTCCATAGTTATTGGTTTTGCTGCTCAGAGTGCCCATCTACTTTAATGAGAACATGAGCAAAAATTCAAAACCTACATGTATTAGTTTCCTGAGCTGGCATAAGAAAGTGTCACAGACTGTGTGGTAGATTTCTGCAGGCAGGAAGTTCTGAAAGTAAAATCAAAGGGTTAGAAGTGAGAGAATGTGCATGCTTGTCCAAATGGCCCAGATAAGACTGACAGATTGTAGTAGATCTTGGGAAGTAACTGGGAAATGACTGAAAACTGAGGATAAACAACGTTTTATAACCTTGAAAGTCAGGCAGAAGAGCTAGACCACCTGAAAAAAGAAATTGAAAGCTGATCAATGCTTTTAAGACATATTTTGTGTTTCAGGAATTTAAGGAGATTAGTCTATCTGCAATATGCGTGATGGATTCAAAATGAAGTTAAAATTGTAGACTAATTTACAGTTTGTAAAATATGTTTACATACATGTTCTTAATGCTGGTGGAAGATAAGAAATGATTATTTAGCTTGGGTGAGGTTTGCAAAGCTCGAAGGAGGTTTGCACAAACATTACCTCATCTACTCCCTGCAAAAAACAGTTTGATGTATTTGCTGATGCTCCTATTTTACAGATAAAGAAATTAAGCCCAGAGAGTTGAAGTGACTTCCTCAAGAACATATATTTCATAAATGTTATAGTTAAGATTTGACTTGTGGTCTCCTTGATTTTGAAGGTCATGTCTCACAAGAGGTCACTATATTTTAGAATGTATAAGATATATATTAGAGACTTGGCGATGAGACTGCAGAGGAAGGGACGGGCATGAGAAATCTGGGGAAGGAGGATGAATTAGTGAATAATCATATATTTTTTTGAGGTCGGGGATTACATCTAGTCATTTTCCATCTCCTGTATTCAGCCCAATGTGGTAACATATTGGCCTGTTTTAAAATTTTTATCAGAATGCAGTGCTGAACCTTAGTATTATATAAGTCAAAACAGCATTCTGTAATTTTGTGTTTCCTTCACTAGAGTAAAAGTACAAGGTGAAAAAAATGTAATAGTATGTAATTAATTGTCTATAGATTTGATTGTCTTAGATACTAAAGCGAAACTTATCTCTTTGTCATTTTTCTTTAGTGGTCAGGTATCTTTCACTTTGAGTCTGAGAGAAGTTTAATTAATAGATGAAAGAAAGAAAATTAAAACAAGAAAAGGAGGAGGATTAGTTGCTAACTAAATCTTTCTTTTGAGGGAGATGGAATTTAGCTCCACAGCAGTTCAACAATGCCACTTTACCTCCACCTTCTCCCAGGTCTGATTTTGGTCTTTTATGTTTAGAGCGATTTTGAGACCTCTTTTAATCAAGTTATGGATAATGTAAGGGTATTCCTATATTATCTGCACAAAATAGCGAAGATAAATAAGGGATGCTAATGGCAATGAAAACATGGGCAGGGTAAGGAGTTCCTTGTGTATAATATTCCTAATTATGGTTTAAATGATGTTAACAATTAAGGATTTGTGCTAAAGAATTATGTTAAAATTTGTTAAATTATGTTATGTTAAAATTATGGGATCATGTTAAAAAATAAGGCATATGTGTTTTAGCCTCATTAATAGTATTGAATGTTATTTTAAAATGCTTTTGATTTATTGTACTATAAAATTAAAAAATTCATAAAGCAAGCTTTAAAATTAGACACTAAATAATAAATGCATTACATTTATAATAATAAATAATAAATTCATAGGAATTATGGGGGGCTGCATTATGAAACTTTTTTTTTTTTTTTTTTGCTGAAATAACATTGATTAGAGTTCCCATTCCAGTAATATTAAGTTTTATCAAACTGACCCTCCTATTGATAACAATTCTAACTCTGGATTTAAAAAAAATTTAAAGGTATTAAAAGCAACTAAAAGCATCATAAACTGCATGAGACACAATTTTTAAAAGAAAAGAAGCCCACAAGATGATACTCTTATTTATTGGCTTCCCGCCCCCACCCCCTGAATATGGTTCCCAGTTCCTGAGATATGATATGCAGAGCAATAGAATTCAAATACAAATGTACAGTCTTATGAATTGAAAAGACAGAGGTTGAAAAAGACAGGAGTAGATAGATATTGAAGGGAAAAATCATTAAAAAGGAAGAAGCCTCAGAGAAGGATGTCCACTCCCAAATTCTGCATGTATAGTTATGCATACATATTATCTTCAACTCTTCAGATGCTTCCTTAAATATGCATATGATAAGCAAGCTCCTAAGAACCAAGAGGAAAGCAGAAACTGAGAGGTCTAAGAAATGAGAAGAGATTTCAACAGCTGTCTGGTCAGGAATATGAATTTGCCATTTAAATGTTGCTAAATTCTAGCTTCTAGAACTCTGAGACAATAAATTTCTTTCTTTCTTTAAAAATTTTTTTTAAAGTTTTATTTATTTATTTATTTATTTATTTATAGAACACAAGCACAAGCAGGGGAGGGGCAGAGAGAAAGGGAGAGAGAGGATCCCAAGCAGACTCCACGCTGCCAGTGCAGTGCTCTATGTGGGGCTCAGACTCACAAACCATGAGATCATGACCTGAGCTGAAATCAAGAGTCAGATGCTTAACCAACTGAGCCACCCAGGCGCCCCATAAATTTTTATTTTTTAAACCACTCGGTTTGTGTATTTTGTTATGGCAGTCCAGCAGGGAGGAAATCATATATAGCAGTATAACAAAGACAATAAATCTTGACCAGGTGCATTTTATTCCACAATGTAAGGGTTTAAAGGTTGTAAAGCAAACTTTGAAGTCACTCAATGTAATTTCAACACATTAACAGAAAAAAAATTGAAAAAAAATAAAATCACCAAAATTAAACACTGATTCATGATTTAAACAAACAAACAAACAAAAACTCCCAGAAAATGAGAATTATAGAAAGACATCCCCAACCTGATTGAGGACATCTATGGAAACCATACAATTAACATCATATTTAATGATGAAAGACTGAAGAACTGTCTAAAATGGAGAAGGAGAGACTCTTATCACTTTTTTTTCACCTTTGAAATTTAAATCCTAAGTAGGAAAATAAAGTCAGAAGAAAAAAACCTGTACGATTAGAAAGAAAGAAAGAAAACTTACATTTGAGGACATGTTTTATACTTCACAAAAATTGTATGCATTTTACAAAGGAAAACAAAAACAAAGAAAACCTAGTAAAACCAGTAAGTAAATTTAGCATGGTTACACAAACTCTTCCAGAATATTGAAGAGCAAGGAATAGTTTCCAATGTACTTTTTGAGGCCAGCATTTTGTCTGATACCAAAACCAGAAAAATGCATTACAAGGAGAGGAAATTGTATACTAATACCCTTTCTGAGCACAGATGCAAATATTATTGACAAAATTTTAGTCAATCAAATATAATACAAATGATAAATATTATGCCCAACTGGAGTTTGTTCTAGTAATATAAATTTGATTTAACATTTGAAAATCAAAAATATGATTCACTACATGAACAAAGTAGAAAAACTATGTAATCATCTTAATACATGCAGAAAAAATATTTGATAAAATCCAAATTTCTGTTAGAAACACTCAGCCAATTAGGAATGGAATTGTATTAGTTTTCTCTAGAAAAGCAGAACCAATAAGGTATCTAACATCTATCTATCTATCTATCTATCTATCATCTATCTATTATCCCTATTTATCTGGGTATGGGGAGGAAAATGAAAATGAGGGGAAGAGGGAGGGGGAAGGGAGGAAAAAGACATTTGTTTTAAAATTGGCTCATGTGATTGTAAGGACTGGCAAGTCTGAAATCTGCATGGCAGTCTGGCAGGCTGCAAACCTAAGGAAGAATTGATATTGCAGTCCTGAGTCTGAAGGCAGTTGGGAGGCAGAATTCCTTCTCTGAAGGACTTGTGTCTTTTCTCTTAAGGCCTTCAACTGATTAGATGAGACCCACCCATATTAAAGAAGGCAAAGTCTCTACTCCGATAGCTACTGATGTCTACTGATTTAAATATGAGTCACACCTAAAAAACGTCTTCATAATAACTTCTAGGCTGGTGTTTGACCAAAAAAACTGGCACCATAGCCACACATCAAATTAATGCACAGAAGGGAATATCCTCAACTTGATAAAAGTTTTCTACAAAAACCCTACAGTGAGCCTCATACTTGATGGTGAAAGACTACATGCTATCCTCAACAATGAAAAAAAGGTAAGGATATTCTATTTAATCAGCATTGCATTTCAGGTTTTAGCCAGGGCAATAAGGCAAGCAGAAGAAATAAATTCTGATCAAAAAGAAAGTATTTTAGAATCACTAAATTCCACTCCTGAAACAAATACTACACTATATGTTAACTAGCTAGAATTTAAATAAAATATTGGAAAGAAAGAAAATGGAAGTAATTTTATTTGCATAAAATATAATCATCTTGGTAGAATATTGCATGGAACCCATAATAAAGCTATTATAACTAATAAGTGAGTATAGCAATGTTGCAGAATACAAGATCCATATCTAAAAACTGATTATGTTTCTACATACAAGCAACACAAAAATATTAAATAAAATAATACTATCTATAATGGCATTTAAAATATGAACTAGGGATAAATCTGACAAAAAAGGACAAGATCAAAAAAGAGAAAAAACTAGAAAAAATTGCTGATTGAAATGAGAGAACTAAATGCATGAAGAGAAACACTTGTGTTCATGGATCAGGAGATTAAATATATTTAAGAAGTCCATTTACTACAAATTAATCTGTATATCCAATGAATCACATTGTCTCAGGTTGCTTTAGCTCTGCAATAGGTGAGATAAGAGACTGCATGCCCCCAAAGCCTAGAATATTTATTACCTGGCTCTTTACAGAAAGTCTGTTGACCTCTGTTCTATTCTGTTTTCACACTGGCCCTGGATATTGTTTTGGCCCCATTTCTGTCACTTTCCATTCTGGTACTCCACCCATGATGAACTTCTTACAGATCATGTAGTATATATACCATGCCGTCTTTCATCTGTGGCTCTGTATATGTCATACTTGAAATATTTTTTAACCACCATACCTCCTATTTGACTGGGTTACCTCTTTTTTTTTTAACCCTCCAAGCCCACATTTAAGACATTGCTTGCTTTAGGAAATACTCACTGAGTTCTGAAATCTTATGGAATTTCCCTCACCAAATCTTCCTATTGAGCTCTGTACATTTTCTAACGTAAGAGTTAACATGCTGTAAATAATTTCTTCTGTCCTCTTTAAACTGTTGTAAGCTGTGCAAAAGGAATTATGTCTAAATTTTTTATTGGGGATGAGTACATAATATCTGCTGAGTAAATAATTATTGAATGAACTAATAAATAAATGACAGCTTATGACCAAGATAGCTTTGGACCTGGATAGCATAATCAAAGAACGCTTTTATGAATATCATGACACTGATTATTGTTTTCTACCAGAAGAACTCCATGCCATTTTTACTGGCTAGTCTAAAATCTAATTTGAAACACAGGGTTATAGTTTGCTGACTCTAACATTTCAAAAAAAAAAAAATAAAAAGATCACGGAATCATATTACAAAGAGTTCTATAAACATTTGTGAAATTAACTTTAACTTTGGCATAGTGTTGATAGAATTCTGTCTGGGACATAACTGAAACTAGGCTCTTCCAGTATTATGATTTTATCTTAAGTGAAAATAAAAATTAGTCTATTCACTGATATGCTAACATAGAAGGCAAATTTCCTGGGCTCCTCTCTCAGACCAACCACTAACTTATTTGTATAAAAAGTGAATACTTTTATTTGTAACCCAGCTCTTTCCTACTTCGAGTAAGACAATTGTTTTCCCCGTAATTCCTTAATATGGTTGTTGAGGATTGCCTCCCTTTAACACTTTAAAATAAAATGTTAAGACAGTTTCTGAGAGTTGTTACATGGGGAAGTAGCACAGCTGTACTTAGCCAGTGGAAATGGTAGGTCACAGCAGCCAGGTAAAGGAGAACACCGAAAATGATATTTCTATCATGTAGAAAAATACCATATTAATACTCAAGGTAAAGAAATGAAGTGAAGTTGCTTGTAAGTAGAAACGCACTTTGAAACTAGTATGTGATGGAGACAACCATATGGCATTGACAAACGAGATTCACTGGCCAATGTTTTACCAGTGAAAGTTACAAATGGAATCTCAAATGTAAATTAATAGCTTAAATAGCCAGTTACCAGTCTTAACAATTAGAGAATTTGATCCAGGACAGCTTCATTTTGACTGCATTTTCACTGGGACAAGATGGCCCGAAGAGTAAATGTTTGGTAGTAAATATAGTGGGAACAATTCCAGGAAGCTAGAAGGTATAGAAACATGTCTAAACAAGGAAGAGGTGATATTTGATATTTGAGAAGGAGATACAGGCTCTCGATTGAGATTTTAAAAAGTTAAAAAGGAGTGGTAGACAGAAGTGCTTATTTTTAGTTAAGGATTTATGTCATACCCATATATAGAATATAAAGAAATAGTAAACATATATGACAATATAGAGATTGTAAATTGACTACAAAGAATACAAAGTGACATCAGTTATGTTGTCCCAGAAAAGTAATGTCTTCAAATCTTTCTCTATGTTTTGCACAGTGCTTTTGGCCTCACCTGTGTGAGAGAAAATGGGATGAGCAGAAGAAGCTGCCATCATCCCCACAGAACATTTTTAGCTCAGTAGCTGAAAGTGACAGCTTATAGAGAATTGGTGGAGATACACTGGATAAATAAAAGTCGTTTTTTTCTTTCAGAAGCTAGGGTATGTAAACTAAGAAATAGAAGTTTGCAAAGCCTATAGATCCAAACCTAGGAGGAGAGGTGGGCATCAACTGTTGACTTAGAGTGAAAAATTAAAAAAAAAAAAAAGAAAGAAACAAGATAAAGAATGAACACATCATAGGATTACTGATGTTCTTTGTTCTCTTTGGGTCATTACCCAGTTTTCAGAGATGAACAGCGGTTGTGTTAGAAAGTAAGCAAAACAGCAACCACGAGTGAAAAACCACCACTAACACCCTCCTTCCAAATCTCCATATGAATATTTATGAAGAAAAACACTTGAGAGGGCGGGCAGAATTGAAGCTATAAAATATAAATTGACAACTCATTTAGCAAAAGGTTCATGATATCTACATAGTTTATACAATATTTTTAGAGGGAATGTCCTTAGAAGAAAAATAATAAGCTCTTTAGTGTTGGGTTTAGGGATTCAATTGTTTATCAATCAGACTTGTTTATCAGTTAAGTTTATACAATATCAAGAGCAGCTTTTCTAAAAAATGCTATCATAAATAGCAACAATAATAATGTTAAAAAGCCTTTTGATATGTGAAAAGGTCAATTTGTCAGGCATGCTTTCACCATCATTGACTGTTGATAGCACTGCCCTTGGGTGTTGAATAGCAGAACTGTGTTCCAGCACTTGGGTAGGCACTAGAGATTCTCAGGTGACAGTCACTGTTTTTAAGTTGCTTATAATATAGTGAGAAAGAGATATAGAAACAAAAAATAAGCCACCATGTACTTTTGGAGATGTGTGCATGGTACATACATGAAATATTGATGAAAGAGCTCTTATGTCTCAAATTCTCAGAATGGATACCCAATTTGGAGAATAGAGAGAGACCTTACGTTTTGTTCAACACTATCTTTCTAGTTCCTAAAATAGCGATTGGCAGAGAATAATACTAAAACTTTTTTTAAAGAATGAAAAAAAAATGCTTTGCAGTGTTCAGCTAAATTTCACAGTGGAGGTAACGCGTAAACTGATTCTTTAGAAAAGACAGGGAAACAGCATACCAATGTGCCCAACGGCACAGAAGGATAAAGCAGCTTGATTGTTTGGTCAGTAGCCAGTAGTGGCTGCCAGCCTTGTTGGAAGAGATGAATTCTCTGAAGGCTGAAGAGCCTGGAGAGATGGGCAGGAGTCATCGCTTTAGATGGATCAGAAATGAGAAGATTTGATATGGAAGTTTGCTGAGATAATAGAAGAGATTCACTTGCCTGAAATTTGCTTCCTGAAGGAAATGAGTTTCAACCCTTTTTAAAATCTGGCTTAGACAGGGCTTGAATGGGTGCCTCAATCAGGGCAGAGAAATATCTGAGCCTTGGAGATGCCAGGAGAGTTTCTAAGGGTGGGGTCTAGGTTGCCTCTGGACATGGGGACACAGGCCAGGGCAAATAGCTCCTTGGGTTTGGGCTACTTGATATCATAGTATAAGTCACTTACTGTTCAAGAATTCTGTCCCATTATCACTCAGTCTTTAGTGAGAATCATGTCCAAAGTTATAGCCTGGTCTTGACTGACTGGAATATTAGGATAATACTTTGGGATACTGTCATGGATATCTGGAGGACACTACAATAAAGCCATTGATGCCCAATGCAGTTGTATTTTGAATAAAGACATTTAGCACATTGCTCAGGCACACAAGTCATGCATAAAATCAGTTGCTTTTTTCTTCTCTGCCCTTTATTACTGAGTATTCATTTTTCTCTCACTGCTTTGTATCAGTGAGCCTTTCATTTCATGTTTATATTTTTCTTTTCCTCTGTAGAAAACATTTATTCCTCTCTTTCCTGTATCCTAAAATGTTTATCCCCATTCTCTCCAATAAGCCATATTTATCAATTCTATTAACAATCGGAGGATTATCTTTAGCAAGATACCTAACGTCATCCTAACCCTATTTATTTCTTATGCTTGAAGTTGTTTTTCCTTTTGTCTCACAAAATCAAGGCCAACCCTTATGGCCCACCACAGACTCTACTTAGTCCATAAGGATAACATCAGCCTAGTGAGTTTGTTTGAATTATAACTACTATTATTACCATTAGATTAGTGCCATTCACTAGGTCTTAATGTGTGGTACCAGCATGTTAGCTATGGTGTCATGGGTAGATTGTAAACTCCTTGATCCTCAGGCTTTTGTGTGTATTTGTATCTGATACGGTGCTAAACTCAAAGCCAAGCATATGATAGATATTTATTAAGACCTTGTGTTTGTTGACTTAAAGGCCACGTGTGTGTGTAGGATTCTTCAATATCTGGACAGTACTAATACTTGGACCTTTCTGAACAGTGAGTGGTGAGCTGATTACTCAGTGTGCCCCTTCTACTTCCCTTTCATCAGATATCTTTATGACCTTCCATTTGTCATTCTATTTTTCTTCTGCCATCAAGGGTTTGTTGGCTCTGCATCTATGGGGTCTTTATGATTAGAAAATGACATGAGGTAAGCATGGAAACAATTTGTTGCTTATCACTGAATAAGAGATGTTGCTCACCACTAGGTAATGTGATATGGCAAGCTCTTAATCACTGGAATGTTCTGGGTATATTACCGAACACAACAAAAATGGAACAGTTACACCATGCACATATGACTTTACAAATTTATTCTCAGAATCGGTGAAGCAGCAACCATAAATAGCTGCTTATATTTTGCTCTGTTATATATAAATGTAATAACTAAGTATAGACTTATCTCCAGTGTCTTGGTTAGTCAACTGGTTATCGGATATCTAAGGATTTTTGCTGTTACATAAATACAGAATGGAATAGTACTTGGTTGAAGTTTCCCTTTTATGCTCTACAAAGGTAGAAAAAATAAGCAAAAACACTGGAACATTTATTAGTTATATCAATATTGCACAAAAAGTCTGTATAATTAATTGGACTGTTATACAATTATTATCCCTCTCAACATCCATTTTACACAGCATTCTGAATACGTAATTTTCTAAGTTATTCTAAGCAGCAAAGGAGACTCATGTACACAACTAACTGTAATGAACTGAAGTATGGTAGTATTTTTCCATTGAGTAACTTAGAATATTAGAAAGGCAAGATGATGTATTTTCTGTATTCGTTTTTCAGCTAGAACTCTGTTTTTGCTTCTAATAACCGTAACAAAAGTTTTCTTTCTGGGTTGTGACAGGGAAGGGGAGACACTCATTTTTCTTTAAGAATATCTGTGATTGTTACCTCCCAGAGAAATTGCCTAAAGGCCCTCTTCTCTATTAAATGCTTTCTCAAAGGCAAAACAAAACAAAACAAAAAACAACAGCGGCAACAACAAGACAATCTCTCAAAAACCACGGAGAGCTGTGAGCAAACAATGCCTTTCCCTTGGGCTCTGCCCAGTGCTTCAGGTCTACTGCTTCTGCTTGGGCTATACCCCCTCAATACCTTGCAACCGATTCTTACCTTGAAATTGAATAGAGTTAGAAATTGAAAATACTAGAAAGACTTTGGAACTACTTAGTGAGGTCAATTTAAGAGTGACCAGTATGCATTCATATGCTTTCTAAATGCTGTTTAAGTTGCTTAAATCTGATAAAGGCAGGCAGAACTCTAAAAGGAAAAAAGATTCCACATGACATATTCAGACATATATGCTACTGGTTCTGACCGTTGGTTTTTGACAACAGCACATGTGATGAAGTGAAACTTACGTGGATGCTTTTTGTATGATGCACTTATACATGCTTTGTAACTGTTACTGGTTAATTCTTTAATTAGCTATGGACTGATCCTCTTTTGGGAGAATTACAATCACATCATCTTTCACGGATGAATTCCCATTTGTGGATGTATTCAAAAAAACGGAAAAGTTCTTTTTGAAATGATGACACAGTCTGTGAGAAATATGTTGGTGCTAATAATTTATTGTTGCTTCCTCTGCTTTAGTCTGTCCTCAGGAATTGTGTACTACACCAACCTTGAGGACAAGCCAAGTCTCCAGCAAGAGTAACAGAGGCATCAGAGTGTCTAAGCCCCGACACAGCATTGTTTCAGGAGGTCATTCAGCTGACTTAAGTACTTACCTTTTGATTTACCCATTCTCTGAGAGTCCATGTAATCTTCTGTTGGGTGACT
Organism: Panthera tigris; assembly: GCF_018350195.1. Lineage (NCBI taxonomy): Eukaryota > Metazoa > Chordata > Mammalia > Carnivora > Felidae > Panthera > Panthera tigris. Next base: position 115,426,717 of record NC_056664.1, read on the forward strand.
TTTTTTGCTACCACTGAGAAGTTCCCATAGGACTGTGAGTACATGTCCCCCATATTTGCCTTTAGGATATTAATTGAAACTTGTTTTTATCGACAGTGTTCACTTTTTTCCCTATCTCCAAATACTACCACAGACAGCTGTAAGAGTTCACAAAGTTGGCAGAGATTTTCTTTTTTGATCTCAGCATGAGTAACCAACAATGTGTTATTTTATTTATCAGTAATTACTGCATTTAATTTTCATCTTTATAGACCTTTCACTGAGGTTACAAAGAAGAGGGGTAATCAAATCTATGAATTAAAAAAAAACTTCTTTTCCAAACTGTACCTTTGGAGGCCATGGAAGTGGGCTGTTTGAATCTCTCTCTCTCTCTCTTTTTTTTTTCAATGTTTATTTATTTTTGAGAGAGAGAGAGCAGGGGAGGGACAGAGAGGGGCAGGGGGAGACACAGAATCTGAAGCAGGCTCCAGGCTCTGAACTGTCAGCACAGAGCCTGATGCAGGGGTTAAACTCACAAACCATGAGATCATGACCTAAGCCAAAGTCAGACGCTTAACCAACTGAGCCACCCTAGTGCCCCTGTCTGAATCTTTCTTTAAGAGGAATTTATTCAACAGCAGTTAGCACAGTTAGCTGATAATCTATAGCTGGGAGGACCTTCAGTCTCTTTCAGGCTTTGAGCCAACTTCATGATATTCTCAGCCAGCTGAGAGTCAGAGCTGAGCACAATATTGGTACTGGTCCTGGCATATCTGCCCAATATTCCACTAAGGGACATCTTTGCACCAGAGCTCCCTATTGACTAGCTGATATTCTGTCAAATTTGTATGATTGCTAGAAGATCTCCCTGTCTGATACTTCTTATAGTTCCCTTTTCCTTCCATTGTGATCTCCAGTTTTTCTCTGTGACATTCTGCTTCCTTCAGCTTTTATCTTTAATAGGCATTGTTCCATAGAACTTTTCATCTCAGAGTCTGCTTGCCATGGCACCCAACTGACATAGTATTTTAAGTGGTTTGTTTAATGCTGAAAAAGAATATGCCATATTTTATAGTCTTATTTTCCTTTTACTCTGTTGATTTATTCCCAAAGAAGCATAGCTTGAGACAAGCTTATTTTGTTAAGTCATCCCAAGAAACAACAGTAGAAGAGCAGACAGAGTGAAACAGATGATCCAAGGATAGCCGCTGTGATCACTATGAGTACCCCTGGGGCTAAGTTCCATTAAAGGCCTGTTGAGGAGTCTGTTCAAACCCTGAAGAATCGTCTCTTGGAGAAGGGAAGAAAAGGAGTAATTTTCATCAGCTCTCTCCCTTGGGTTGGTTGGCCTTGGGTGTTAACTCCTTTGCATTGCTAGGTTCGCTTGTGTCACAGACTTGCTGAATGTATTCCCGCTGGCAACCCTGCAGTGGGATAGCAGAGAACCATCCCCTAGATGGGAAGTAAGAGAGATGAGAAGCAACTGGGTCAGGATGTTGCCACCTACACCTGTGCACAGCTGGTAGTTGCAATCACGGCCACGATAAAAAGGTCAGTTAAATGGATGTGAGGTGTGGCAAAGAGGAGCCAAACACAACCCCTCCAGGAGTTCATTACAAAGTAAGGTAGGTTAAATTTCTCCCATCTTAAAGGCCTCTGGCAGTTTTTCAACCTTGAGCATCTATTTATTAGGGGAAATTCTGAAATTAATAGAGTTATAAGGATGGCATAATGGAACCCCATGTACCCAGCTTTGGCAACAGCCAATATTCTGCCAGTCTTCTTTTATCAATCCCTTTCCTCACTTTTTATCCTGGTGTATTTTAAAGTAAATTCAAGGTGACATGTTAATTTCCATCCACAATAACTTCAGTATACATCTCTGCTAGATAAGAATTTGTAAACCTAATCATTATATCATTATTATATTTAGAAAATTAATACCCACTGTCCACTTTTACCTGACAGTTTCCAAATGTGTTCTACATTTGGCTTATTTGAATTGGAATCTTACCATTGCATTTGGTTGAATGACTCCTAAGTTTATCAAAATTTTTTTATGGATTGGGATTTTTTGAAGTAACTAGATCATCTGGCCTGTGGAATTCTCCAAACTCTGCCTTTGACTGATAATAACTTCACGGTATTGTATCATATTCTTCCACACCAGAGTTCTGAACCTGTGTGTCCCAGATCCATAGAATTCAGGATGTCTATGAACATGGGCTAGAAAAAAAGGTTGTCTTTATATTCCTAATGAGTATAACAGAAACTCAGCTTTTCCTCATGTTGAATATAAGAAACATACCACAGATGTATTAGCACTAGTATATAGATATTTATTGTTATTTACCCTAAATAGAAATTTTTACGTCCGTTTAATATGTTTGTTACAGAGACCTTGAAATATTATTTTCCTTCATCATAACTTTTTTTTTTCACTGTGTCAGAGCTCCTGGGTGGTTGAGTTGATTGAGTGTTGGACTCTTGATTTCGGCTCGGGTCGTGATCCCAGGGTTATGGGATTGAGCCCTACATTGGGCTGGGCACTGAGCATGGAGCCTGCTTAAGATTCTCTCTCTCCCTCTGCACTTCTCCCCTACCTGGACTCTCTCTCTCTTTCCAAAGTAAAAATAATGACAGAAGGGAAGAGGGAGGGAAGGAGAGGGGGAGGAAGGGAGGAAAGAAGGGAGGAAGAAAAGGAAATTATACTGTGGCTATGAGATATTCCTTTAGATTTCAAGTAATCACCGTCTTCTTGTCCACAAATCAGGCTGAACTACTAAGGGGCAAACCTGGGCCTAATAATTATTCAGTGTCCACACAGTGACTTCATGTTGCCTGGACAGGCTATATGAACATTCCAAATGCTCAGTTTGTGTTCTAAGAAATGGGTAGCCTTTTTGTAACACAAAATGGTCTATGATTATAGACCAAGCAAGTTGAAAACATCTTACCTTTAAGGAAAATACAGTATTTGCTATTTAATATAGTTTATTATGAGCACAAGCAGATTGTGTAACAGATTGTTCATTGGTTCTAAGTTCTGTGAGTAACAAGATTCTTTTTTTCTTTTTTCTACTACCTTTTGAACACTGTCTATATTATGAAATACAAACATTCACATACTAAAAAATTGTAGTAAAACTTGATTTCAGGGAAGCTGTTTACATATGGAAAGAATTCTTACAAGTGTTTGTGTTGAAGTGAATACTGATGTATTTCTTTTGACAAATCTAAATCAGTTAAATATCATTGCTCTCAGTCTCTGCCGCTTGGAGATGAAGAAAATAAAGAACAATGAAAAAGTATTGCCTGTTAGAGATAATTCCTTTTTACTATTTTATTTGAAGTTTAGGGAGGTTCTTAAATCTTTAAGAATGATTCATCAAAGTATAGGTGACAAGTAAACATTAGGGGTTCACATGGAGTTTCTTTCCATGTCATTATTAGGTGAATAATATTGGATGAAGTAGGGCTGGAGCTAATTTTTGACGAATGCAACTAATGGTACACTGTATAAATGCATTGTTACCTTATATATTTCTTGAGAAATCACCCTAAATATTTTTAATGTTACTTAAAAAGTAGGTTTTTGAAAAGTTATAATATATTAGTATATTATCATATTTAAATACTATAATGTTAATGAATTCCTGTTTGCAAGACTGCAAGATTTAGAATCCAAATAATTAATGAAGCACTTTCCATTTTAACAAATATAGATTGTTATTACAATAGTATTTGGAGGAAATAATTCAATTTTTTCTGAGATGAGTAACTCTCCCTACGCACTTTTTCAAGTCATTCATTTCATGTTGAGACACTAGGATTTGTAGTCATGTAAACTAGGGTTCCTTGAACTTTACCCTATATCACAATCACCTGAAGACCTTTAAAGTTCAGACTGCCAGGGCCCCAGGGTTCCTTATTCAATAAGTCTGGAGTTCGATTCAGAAATGTGCCTTTCTCTGAAATTCTTAGTTGATGTTGATGCTGATGGCCTAAGAACCAGACTTTAAGAACCATTACTATAAGACCTATGAATTTACTTAATCATCATTTCAACCATTCAATACAAATCTGAATACCAATGCCAAAATCTGGAGATGAAAAAGTAGAGAAGCTACATTTTCTTTTGTTTTACATTTTTAATTAATGTATAGTTGGCATTCAGTATTATAGTAGTTTCAAGTGTGCAACATAATGATTTGACAATTACATTATGAAATGTTCACTGTGATCAATGAAGTTACCAACTGTCACTATACAAAGTTATTATGGTATTATTGATTATATTCCTAATACTATACTTTCTATCCTCTGACTTATTTTATAACTGGAAGTTTGTATTTCTTAATCCCCTTTGCCCCTTTTGTCTATGTCCCCCACCCCCACCCCTCTGGCAACCACCAGTTTGTTCTCTGTATTTATGAGACTTTTTCTTTGTTATTATTTGCTGTTCATTTGTTTTGTTTTCTAGATTTCACATATAAGTGAAATCATGTGGTATTTGTCTTTCTCTGTCTGGTTTATTTATTTTTTTTAGCATAATATCCCCTAGATATTCTCTTTTAGCAGCTGAGTAAGTTTCTGTTGTGTGTATATACCACATCTTCTTTATCCATTCATCTATTGAAGTACACTTAGATTGCTTCCATATTTGGGCTGCTGTAAGCAAAGCTGTTTTAAATACATGGCTGCATATATATATTTGAATTAGTGCTTTCATTTTGTTCAGGTAATTATCCAGAAGTGGAATTACTGGATTGTATGCTACTTCTATTTTTAGTTTTTTGAGGAACCTCATTTTCGAAGGTTTTGAGGAAATCCTTTATTTTCCAGAGTAGCTGCACTAATTTACATTTCCACCAACAATTCGTGAAGGTTCCCTTTTTTCCACATCCTTGCCAACACTTGTTATTTCTTGTCTTTTTGATATTAGCCATTCTGACTGGTGTAAGGTGGTATCTCATTGTGGTTTTGATTTGCATTTTCCTGATGATTAGTGACATAGAGCACCTTTTCATGTGTCTCTTGGTCAGCTGTATATCTCTTTGGTAAAAAGTCTACTCATGTCCTTTGCCCATTTTTTTTTTATCAGATAATTTTTTTTTTTCTGGTGTTGAGTTGTATGGGTTCTTAATATACTTTGGATATCATGATATTCATGATATCCATGACTGATCAGATACATCATCTGCAAATATCTTCCCATTCATCTGGTTGCCTTTTTATTTTGTTAATGGTTTCCTTTGCTGTGCGAAAACTTTTCAGTTTGGTGTAGTCTCAATTGTTTATTTTTGTTTTGTTTCCCTTTCTTGGGAGACATATCAAGAAAAATATTGACAAGTTTGATGTTCAAGAGATTATTGCCTATGTTCTCTTTTAGGAATTTCATGGTTTCAGGTTTTATACATTTAGGTCTTTAATCCATTTTGAGTTTATTTTTGTGTATACTGTAAGAAAGTGGGCTAGTCTCATTCTTTTGTATGTAGCTGTCCAGTTTCCCAGAACAATTACTGAAGAAATTGTCTTTTCCCCATTGTATATTCTTGCCTCCTTTGTCATAGATTAATTGACCATATGAGCATGGTTTATTTCTGGGCTTAGAGAAGCTACATTTTCTGCACTGGAGAGAATTATTCTAAGTCAGTGTCTAAGTTAATTTTACATCACAAAGTAATTGACAGTTTTAGCTTCTACTTGCAATTTCACGTTTCTACCTCAATTTTACATCACACATTTCCCCCCCACCCCCACAGGAAATGAATCAGTATTTTGTTTATCAAATTAAGATGATTAGACTTAAAATGTGGTGGATTCAACACAAAGCTACTTCACTAAGTCTGCAGAAGAGTAGGTCTGAAGATCCTATATTTATAAAGAGATTGATATATTATATTCATTTTCTCAGGCTGTCATAATAGAATACTACAGATTGGACAGCTTCAACAAAAACATTTGTCACAGTTTTGGAGGTTGAACATCCAAGGCCAAGGTGCTGGCAGGGTTGGTTTGTGGTAAGACCATTCTTTTTGGCTTACAGATGGCTGTCTTCTCACTGTGTCCTGACATGGCCTTTTCTCAGTGCTTGTGCATTCCTGGTGTCTTTCTCTTCTTATAAGGATACCAGTCATACTGGATTAAAGTCTCACCCTATCAGCCTTATTTTAACTAAATCACCTCTGTGAAGGCCTTATTTCCAAATACACTCATGTGAATTAGGGTCCATCCATCTGACCATTTTTAACTTTAATGATCTTTTTAAAGGCTCTATCTTCAAATATGGTTACTTTCTGGGGTACTTGGATTTGGGATTTCAACATAGGAATTTTGGGTGAACACATTTCATCCCACAACAGATATTCACAGATATGAGAAAACACACCTTTAAGGATCAACTTTAAAATTATCCCCTGACTTGTACTTGAAACTTAATCTTTTCTTTTTCCTATAATCAGTCCTTCTATAACCATATATTAAGAGGCTACAACATTTTCAAGACTACTATAGGAACAGAGGGAGGAAGTTTATTATGCCTTCAATTTTGAACATTGTTTCCAAATGTTTATGTGTAAATATATCTATTTGGAAATTGTGATGTGTCCTTTGGAAAAAAGTATTTGGTTGAGAGTCAGTTTCCTAGAAGAACTAAAAAAGTCCATTTAATTTATAATGAGGTTAAACTACTATATAACTCAAACACAAACTAATCCAGTTCTAACTGGACTATGTATAATTCAGATTTTCTTGATGCAAGTGGTGAAATGGGGACAATATTAATCACAGCAGTGAACATTTATTGGACACTTGCTTTGTGTTCAGGATACTGTCTGAGAGCTTAAAATACAGTATTGAGTAAGAAGGAAAAATCTTTGCTAGAATGGAGCTGATGGTCTAGGAGGTGATTGGGAAGTGAAGGTCTAACAACAGAAGGAAATCAAGGTGCCCACAGCAATAATGTGGAGAACAGTTTTGGTGACTAAATGATCCTGTCAGGAAACAGTTCACCCCAGATTACTCAAAGGAAGGTTCTTCCTTTGATGACTCATGGAAGATTCTTCTATGAAAGAACTAGTTAGGATGGTGTGGGGCAATGTTGAGGAAATAAACAAGGTTATCTTGATTTCTCAGAGCCTAGTCATTATCTATGCATAGATCTGAAGGGCCAAAAGGAAGAATTCCCGGCAAGGGAGCCATTGAGAAATAGAATCATGGATGAAAAGACACACAATGTGAACT